>NW_027362764.1:123674249-124327106 GCF_046119375.1 Phyllobates terribilis
CACGTGTTTGTGGTCAGGCGGTCCTTCCGAGTAAGTGCACCTGGGAGGGCACGGGTAATGTTGTGGGACCCGTGCTTGTGGAAGGCGGAGGCGATACCGGGAAATATAGTGGCGGCTGGGGACTGAGTATGGAGACCCGGCATGAGGTTGTGAAAAGCCTCCACCTCCACGAGCTTAGAAGGCCATATTTCAAGTGCAAAGAGCTGCCCAGAAATCTGGCAGTTTAGTGTTGCGGCCTGTGGGTGGGTGGGTGGCTGCATACTTGCATTTGCATTCCAAGTAACAGAAAACTAAGCAGATGGTGGCCTCTATCATCATCATCGCCTCACCTCGGCACTATGAACAACTCTCAGCAAAAAAAGTTGTGGAGTGGCTCCGTACCGTCCCTGGCCACATTCACCTGTCTACGTGTTTGTGGTTAGGCGGTCCTTCCCAGAAAGTGCACTTGGGAGGGCACGGGTAATGTTGTGGGACCCGTGATGTGGAAGGCGGAGGCTGGGGACCGAGTATGGACTCCCGGCCACCGCCGGCATGAGGTTATGAAAAGCTTCTGCCTCCATGAGCCTAAAAGGCCACATTTCAAGTGCAAGCAGCTGTCAAAAATTTGGCAGTATAGTATTGCAGCCTGTGGGTGGGTGGGTGGCTGGCTGCCTGCATACTTGCTTGCATTCCAAGGAATGGGGTAGAGACAACTGAACGCTGCAGTGGTACAAGGACGTGGACAGTGATTGTTGCAAGTCTGCAACGACAGTTGCATGACGGGAGGCATCTTCGCCAAGGATCACTTATGATGGTCACACTTTTAGGCAGTGACCTGGGAGTCAGAGATGCTTCCAGAGGTCTTCCCCATGCTGTTCCCATGTCTTTTCAGCACTGTATGCATGTGTCTGATGATGTGTCAAACACCACATGGCCCGATAAGGTTGTAAAATGTTAAAATGACATTTCCTGGTGAATATATTTGTCTTGGTTGAAAGCAATGCAAAAGTGCAAAAACGCATCAAAAACGCTACGTGTGAACATAGCCCAAGCTGTGGAGGAGTATTTTTGTTTTTGGTTATTTATTTTGCCTTATATACAAGTCATTACCCTGGAAAGGATGTTCCTTAACATATTTCCCAGGAAAATCCATTTTGGTTTCATTTTTGTATGTTTTATTGTGAGTCAGTAAAAGTGGCGTAATACTCTGACCACATTGTTGACAACAGTGATCTGGGAGTCAGAGATGCTTCCAGGGGTCTTCCCCATGCTGTTCCCATGTCATTTGAGCACTGTTCCCATCGATTTGGGCAATTTTTAGGCCCTCTGCAGACCGCCGGGGGGAGCCGCCTGAAAAATGTTCAAGTTTCCCATAGACTTACATTGGGCTCGTTGCTCGGGTCGAGCACCCGAGTATTCCAATTTTTCGACCCGAGCAACAAGTAGCCGAGCATTTTAGTGCTCGCTCATCACTAGTAGTCATGCCTTATTATATCTCAGGTCATTCTTATCTCAACAAACCACTTAAATTTCTCCAAAATATTTAAGAAAAAAGTCTCTGTCCACTATTTTCAAAATACTTAACCATCTGCCAGAAAACAACGGTTTGCCCCTGAGAATACTTAGCCATCATTATACTTAAGGAGCCCTTACACCTTTGGAGCCTTGCAGATGGAGCAAGAAGTTTCATTTAGTTAGAGGAAAGTTTGAGAACTTTTACAATTCCTAAGCTGGCCATACTTTCTACTTGTATGTGAATATTACATCTGTATTGCTTTGAATTGTTGTTTGTAGACAAAATTGTCTCATTTATTTTACTTAATCCATCTGCAGTTATTCTGAGATGTATAATGGCCCCAGATTGAGAATGAGCACAGTTTACAGCTAAGCATTGCCTCGTGATTACCTCTTCTCAGGTGGCAGCGGTTAATTCTCAACCTTCCTATCTGAATGTGTTATCACAACATGACACATGGTATTCGGAGAACCTGGAACAGATATATCTGCAATAAAACCTGTGTATGAGCTAAGAGGAGCATTTGGATTATGACCACATTAACGTCCATATGAAAGCAAAGGAGTGAAAATGTTTTCGACTTCATTAGTCACTGGCTCAAAATGTCTGTCTAGAGAATTTTCCTCTAATTATAAAACAAACTAATTACAATTTTCACAGATATGATGGATTCTGTTCTGAACTTTGAAAGTCTTTTCTATTTTATTTTTTTACTGATTTGATAAGTTGCAAACTTGCACAATCATTAAAGGGGTTGCCCGACCTTAGGTTACAAGTCTGCAGTCACTCTATGTGTCTGCAGACGTGAATCCTTACATTGTGAACTGCGCGCTGTGAGGATTCTCCAATGCAAACACCGGGAGCGGAGGGTGCATGATTGCAAGTATGGGATTTGCATACATGCGGTCACATGCCGACAAGATGGGCGCGAACTCGCTCAATGCAAGCAAATTGAGCGCGGCCGGGCACAGTCTAGTCAGAATGTGTAAGTATGCAAATCGTATATGTGGCACCCCAGGGGTCTGGTTTCCACAGTAATGTAATGTTATGTCTGAGAGCAGGTGGGAGGTCCTTTGGTCAGGGATCCTGTGCATGCCACACCTACTGCCCAGTCTTGGGAGGGGAAGAACTTCCCCTATATAAACCCGGGGCTGAAGCAGGGTTAGTCAGTCAAGGAGAGTAGAGACAAGAAACAGTCACAGGAAGAAACAGCAGAAGCTCAGTGGGAGCAATACTACTACAAGTCAGGGGCTGGCAGCTGCAGAGCTCGCCCTGACTGAGAAGCTTTCTCACCGGACCCGGCGTCCGAGGCTGTGGGGACTAACTCTTACCCAGCAGCAGAAGCCGACCGGCAGGGGACTTCAGGTCCTCAGGCCCAGAAACCCGAAGGCACGGTCACACGCGTGGGACCAGCACCGCCATCGTGGAGCGGAAGCCATTAGAAGGCCCCGAGTCACCGGCCATACGGGTGAGCACCACACGGTACACTCAGGGACGTGAGCTACTTATATCGGCTCCTAGCAAGGTAGCCAGAAGAGTACAGTCAGTTTGGGAGGCCTACAACTCCGCCTGGCCAGGAGAGATCCCATCTGCTCAAGGACTGACCAGGCCCCGTTCGCTAGCAAGTACTCCGGGAGGGTCTATCGTTGTTACCAGTAAAGACCCTGAATTACACCGCACCGTCTCTGAGTGGTTCCTGCTACCCCCATTTTCCACGTCGGCTGCCCTGAGGCCATACCCCTCCCGTTGGGGGTTATACTATCACGCTGCACAATTCTACACCGGCCTCAGCGGACTGCCCTGCAGCGGCAGCTCCATAGCTGCAAATCAACGGGTGGCGTAGTCGACACTCAAATAACATCTATCAAGACTGCCACACATCGAGTTTGACTCCCTGGGCACGGACCGGGTCCCCGCCACTCGGAGACTACAACCCTCATCTGATCCGGTTCCGGGTAAGCCCCGTGCGCGAGACGCTGCGCAACACAGCAGGCCCAGGGGCGCGTCATATACTTGCAGGCACATGACCATTTGCTCTCAGCATCCTCACAGTGCACGCGATGTCAGGATTCAAAAGTCTGCAGTCACATAGAGCGATTGCAGACTTGTAGCCTAATGCCAGACAACCTTTTTAAAGACAGACAGATTTTTATGGGACCAGTTAATAATCATGTGTGTTTGGGGCCCTCTTGGTTGTTGCTGACAGATGTCTCAAAAAAGAATGATCTTGCATTCTTTGGTAATCTTCAGATTTCATGATGCCCTGCACACTGTCAAGGCTCTCACTGCCAGAGGCAGCAAAGCAACCCCAAAACATTTTTAAACCTTCACTATATTGAACTGTAAGTACTGTGTTCATTTAATTGTAGGCCTCATTCCTTTTTCGGCAAATAGTAGAATGATATGCTTTACCCTTTGGAAGTGCATTGAGTGAAGAGGTATTGGGAATCCTGCAGAAAATACCTGTGTGAATTGCGTGAAGAGGTATTGGGAATCCTGCAGAAAATACCTGTGTGAATTGCGTGAAGAGGTATTGGGAATCCTGCAGAAAATACCTGTGTGAATTGCGTGAAGAGGTATTGGGAATCCTGCAGAAAATACCTGTGTGAATTGCGTTTGCGAGTGTGAACGAGCTGCGTGTGTCCGGAGCGTAAGTGCGAACGAAAGTAAGTGTGTGACTTGTTTTTCAGTGACTTTGGATTCAGGGAGTTTGGAAGGGAGGACTTAGGACTGAATTGCTGACTGTATTTCATTCTTTCTTTACTTTACTTTTTACTTAATTAATCCACCTGACCTACTTATCTGATTCCCCCGTCCATACTTGATACTTAATTGATCCCCGTCCATACACCTATATATAAATAATTGTGCTTTGTACTTGTATATATATACTGACTGTATCCCCATATTTAGAATGACGTCCATGTTGGCCGGAGCCGTGCAGTGTACATCTTGCGCAATGTATGCATTCCGTGAGCAACCGCTCGAGGATCCATACTGCTGCGAGAGATGTGAGCATATCGTGCACTTGGAAGCCCAAATTCTGGATCTAAGTGCTCAGATAGCGATACTGAGGAGCATCAACAACATGGAACGGAGTTTGCTGCTCACCGAGCAGACACTCAATGGGTCAATACTGGGGGTGGAGCATAGAGGGGAAGTGCAGGCTGAACAGGCAGGGAGCTGGATAACAGTTAGGAGGGATAGAGGGAAGAAGTATAGGAAGGCTGGTTCAGAACCGGCATTATTGGAGCACGACAGATCCTCTGACCGCCGGGGGAGTGTATGCTCCAGTAATGAGGGGGAGGGGGGAAGTGTAGGGCAGGCAAGACAGGTTCTGGTAGTGGATGACTCTATTATTAGGGGGACAGACAGGGCAATCTGTCACAAAGACCGGGATCGCCGAACGGTGTGCTGCGTCCCTGGCGCTTGAGTCCGGCACATCGCGGATCGGGTTGACAGGTTACTGGGTGGGGCTGGCGAAGACCCAGCGGTCATGGTCCACATCGGCACCAATGACAAAGTGAGTGGTAGATGGAGGGTCCTTAAAAATGATTTCAGGGACCTAGGTAGGAAGCTTAGGGCAAGGACCTCCAAGGTAGTTTTCTCAGAAATACTACCAATCCCGCGAGCCACACAGGAGCGCCAACGGGAAGTTAGGGAGGTGAATAAGTGGCTAAAGAGTTGGTGCAAGGCAGAAGGGTTTGGGTTCATGGAGAACTGGGCCGACTTCGCAGTCGGCTACAGGCTCTACCGTAGGGACGGGCTGCACCTCAATGGGGAGGGTGCAGCGGTGCTGGGGAAGAACATGGCTAATAGGTTGGAGGAGTTTTTAAACTAGAGACGGGGGGGGGGAACCAAGGACATAGGTGGGATATGAGGCAAGCAAGGGGGAAGGGGAGAAGTGAATAAATGAGGGTGGAGAGGGGGGTGGGGATAGTACAGTTAGATCGTTAGAGAAGAATAGGATGCTAAATAACCCCAAAGTTTTATCTTGCATGCTGACCAACGCAAGAAGCCTGACCAATAAAGCGGATGAGCTGCGGGCGCTTATATCGGAGGAGAGGTATGACATCGTAGGTATAACAGAGACTTGGCTAGACGATAGCTACGACTGGGCGGTAAATTTATTAGATTATAGTTTATTTAGAAGGGACCGGAAACAGGGGAAAGGCAGAGGAGTCTGCTTATATGTAAAGTCATGTCTAAAACCCAGACTAAGGGAAGATATAGGAGAGGGAGAAGAGGGGGTCGAGTCCGTGTGGGTAGAGATAGAGGGGGCAAAAAATAATAATAAAATATTACTGGGGGTCTGCTATAAGCCACCAAATATAACAGAGGAGAATGAGAATCTGCTATTAGGACAAATAGACAAAGTAGCAAAGCATAATGAAGTGATTGTAATGGGGGATTTCAACTACCCGGATATTGACTGGGAAACAGAAACCTGTAGATCTCAGAAAGGAAAAAGGTTCTTGACAAATATTAAGGATAATTATCTCTCCCAACTAGTGCAGGAACCAACGAGAGGGAAGGCCGTGTTGGACTTAATATTGACTAATAGGCCTGATAGAATAACTGAGGTACAGATAGGGGGGCACCTAGGTAATAGCGATCATAATATTATCGACTTCAAAATGCCCTTCAGTAGGGTTATCAATAAGGGAACAACAAAAACATTAAACTTTAGGAGGGCGAAGTTTGATCAGCTGATAGAAAACCTTCAACTTATTGACTGGGACAAAGTACTTAATCAATGGAATACGAATAGTAAATGGGAAACCTTCAAAAGAATTCTGAATACTCAGTGCGAGAGGTATATACCGTATGGGAATAAAAGGGCCAGAAATAAGAGGAAACCAATATGGTTGAACAAGAACGTAAAAGGGGCGTTAAATAGCAAAAAAGAGGCATTCAAGAGATTAAAACAGGAAAACAGTAAGGAGGCACTAATGTGTTACAAGGAAAAAACGAGAACCTGCAAAAAACAAATAAAAATAGCGAAGGAGGAAACAGAGAGACGTATTGCTAGGGAAAGTAGATCAAATCCCAAACTGTTCGTTACGTATATAAATAGTAAAAGGATTAAACCGGATAATATTGGAACGATAAAAAGTAAGGAAGGCAAAATCATAGAGAAAGATGAGGATAAAGCTAATCTATTAAATATTTTTTTTTTCTCGACAACTTTCACAAAGGAAATAGAACTAACAGGAGAAATGAGAAGTGACAAGCTTAATCCTCCACTAAGTATGACTAATCTAACCCAAGTTGAGGTACAGAAACGCCTCAGTAACATTAAAATAAACAAATCACCAGGACCTGATGGCATACACCCACGGGTACTAAGGGAACTAAGTAATGTGATAGACAGACCGTTATATCTTATGTTTAAGGACTCTGTTGAGACTGGGTCTGTACCACTTGATTGGCGACAGGCGAATGTAGTGCCAATATTCAAAAAGGGAACGAAAAGTGACGCCGGAAACTATCGGCCGGTGAGTCTGACGTCTGTTGTGGGCAAAATTTTTGAAAGCTTCATTAAAGAGGCGATTACGGAGCATCTTGATGCTAATAATCTTTTAATCCCGAACCAACATGGATTCATGAGGAATCGCTCCTGCCAAACAAACCTGATTGACTTCTACGAGGAGGTTAGCTCTCGATTAGATCAGGGGGAACCAGTGGATGTCGTGTATCTCGACTTCTCAAAAGCGTTCGATAGCGTGCCACATAATAGGTTGGTATACAAAATGAGAATGATGGGGCCGGGGGAAAATGTCTGCAAGTGGGTAGCAAACTGGCTAAGGGATAGAAGGCAGAGGGTGGTTATAAATGGAATATACTCAGAATGGGTAAGCGTCACTAGTGGGATACCACAGGGGTCTGTACTAGGCCCAATGTTATTTAAAATCTTTATTAACGACATAGTCAACGGGATAAATAGTAAAATATCAATATTTGCAGATGACACAAAGTTATGTAAAACAATTAATACAAAAGAGGACAGTGCAGACCTACAGAGGGATTTGGATAAGCTGGGTAGGTGGAGCATTAAATGGCAAATGAGGTTTAACGAGGAGAAATGTAAGGTCATACATATGGGAAGGAAAAATGGAAGTCACCAGTACTCACTGAATGGGAAATCATTGGGGAATTCAGAGATGGAGAAGGACTTGGGCATCTTGATTGATAGCAAACTAAATTGGAGTGCCCAAAGTCAGGCCGCTGCTGTAAGGGCAAACAGGGTAATGGGATGTATCAGAAGAGGTATAGCTGCAAAGGATGAGAACATTGTTCTTCCACTGTACAAAGCACTGGTCAGACCACACTTGGAATACTGTGCTCAGTTATGGGCTCCAATATATAGAAAGGATATAAATGAGCTTGAAAAGGTACAAAGGAGGGCAACAAAATTAATAAAGGGAATGGAGGGACTGCAATACCCAGAGAGGTTGGCAAAACTAGGACTATTCAGCCTGGAAAAGAGAAGGTTGAGGGGGGACATAATAAATGTGTATAAATATGTTAGGGGACAGTATAGAGATCTTGCCCAGGATTTGTTCAAAAGGAGGGATATTACGGTAACAAGAGGGCATTCACTAAGACTGGAAGAGAAAAGGTTTCAGCACCAGCATAGGAAGGGGTTCTTTACGGTAAGAGCAGTGAGAATATGGAATTCACTGAGTGAGGAGACGGTAATGTCGGATTCACTACACCAGTTCAAGCGGGGACTGGATGCATTTCTAGATACCAGGCAGATTTCAGCATATACTTAAAAATAAAATAAAACAGTAGGTTGATACAGGGATTTATTCTGACTGCTGGTTTCAGAGTCGGGAGGGAATTTTTCCTCATGTGAAGATTGGCTAAATCATTTGGGGTTTTTGCCCTCCTCTGGATCAACTTTAGCAATTACAGAACTAACAGGTCGAACTTGATGGACGCAAGTCTTTATTCGGCTTTACAAACTATGTTACTATGTTTACTATGTTACCAAAAAGCTCTATCTTGGTCTCATCTGTCAACAAGACACTTTCCCAGAAGGATTTTGGCTTACTTTGGCAAACTGCAGTTTAGCATTTTCATGTCTCTGTCAGCAGTGGGGTCCTTCTGGGTCTCCTACCATAGCATTTAAATTTCAATCAAACGTCGATGAATAGTTTGTGCTGACACTGATGCACCCTGAGCCTGCAGGCCAGCTTGAATTTATTTGGAACTTGATTGGGGGTTTTAATCCATCATCAGGACTATCTTGCATTGTCATTATTCTTATTCATTATTATATTTCATTTAATTTCATAGCACTTGACATGTGAAAAAGGTGGCATACATAGCAAAAACAATTACAATAATCTGGAACAAAAACGTAACAGCGACTGGTACAGGAGGAGAGAGGACCCTACCCGCGAGGCCTCACAAGGGATGGGTGAGGATACAGTAGGTGAAGGTACAGGTGGTCGTGCAGCGGTATGGGGGAGCGAGGGTTACTGTAACTTGTAGGCTTCTCGGAAGAGGTAGGTCTTCAGGTTCCTTTTGAAGGTTTCCACAGTAGGCGAGAGTCTGATGTGTTGGGGTGGAGAATTCCAGAGTAGGGGGGATGCACAGGAGAAATCTTGTGTGCGATTGTTGGAAGAGAAGATAAGAGGGGAGTAGAGAAGGAGATCTTGAGAGGATTGTAGGTTGCGTGCAGGTGACTAGGTCACAGATGTATGGAGGAGACAGGTTGTGGATTGCTTTGTATGCCAAGGTTAGGGTTTTGAACTGGAGTCTCTGGGCAATGGGGAGCAAGTGAAGGGATTGACAGAGAGGAGATGTCACGTAAGGTGAGGGAAAGACTAAGTGCAATATGAAGGGAAGAGGGGAAGGAACCCCAAACACTAGAGAAAGGGGGGATGAAGACCCCTAGGCAGATCTGATAACACCCTGCCTACCCTACTATCCCTATATAGGTTCCACATCTATCATCAAGCAGGAACCTAGCTCTGAATGTCCCTAGAGCTTGGCACCAGATAGGGAGGGGACAGGGTGAGCACTAGTCAAGCCCACTACAAAATAAAGACAACAAGGTAGACAAACAAAGGGGAAAGGGGATACACTTAGCTTGAGCAGACATTAGAGAGATAACGCCAACTGTCCTCCAAGGGCACCAGAGAAGAAATTAGCCAACTGCTAGTGCTCCAAGCCA
The DNA here is from genome assembly GCF_046119375.1 of Phyllobates terribilis. Lineage (NCBI taxonomy): Eukaryota > Metazoa > Chordata > Amphibia > Anura > Dendrobatidae > Phyllobates > Phyllobates terribilis. The sequence continues at coordinate 123,683,933 of NW_027362764.1, forward strand.
ATACCGAGGTACATAGAACTAGAGTATTTAACTGCCAAGAAAGGGTGTGTCAATCAGCAGCAGAATGTGGAAGTAGCTGCTAGTTCCAAAAGGAAGAAGGATACATCAATACTAAAGACAATAAGAGGATCAAGAAGGCATCTGCAATGCCAAGTGCTGTGACCTTCTGCAGCTGGCTCCAAAACGAATGTCTGTCACACCTGACACACCCGTGACAGGAGAGGCCAGGGAATAGCTGAGGGACAGGTGGATTAGTTGGGCAGCAGAGTTTAGGATAGATTAGATGGGTGCAAGAGTGTTAGAAGGGAGGCCACAGAGCAGGAGGTTGCAATAGTCAAGGCGGGAGATGATGAGGGCATTCACTAGTGTTTATGCAGATTCGTGGTTGATAAATGTGCCGATCTGGGAGATATTTTTGAGCTGGAGTAGGCAGGAAGTGGAAAGGGCTTGGATCTCAGGTTTGAAGGAGAGATTAGAGTCCAGGGTTACCTCGTGGCAGCGAGCTTGCGGGACTGGGAAGAGTGGATAGCCATTGATTTTGATGGATAGGTCAGATGGGGAAGTTGAGGGAGATGGGAGAAAGATGATGAATTCTTCATCATCATGAATTACTCCCCCCCCCCTCCACCCTGTGCTCTGTGACCAGTCTCCCTGCGGCCCCTCACTCCTGCCTTCTACTCACAGCTGATGCACCCCATGTACTGTTAAGAGCTTCATATATCTAGAGTCCCAGGTCTGGCAAAGACCGTGGGTCTGGCTCTGAAGGGTCGATCTTAAGGGTCTAATAGAAATATGCTAGAAATGGGCCAGAAATGACCAGAAGGTACGAATAACAATTTACTAATTGAACTTAGCTTCTCTATATTACTCACACTTACACTTTTACTATACTTACATACACCCTTACTGTCAATGCACCACTAATCCTTACTCTCCTTCGCTATCCCCAAACCCCAGCACTCTCTAACCAAATAATCATCTCTCCTTCCCTCTTACCTCCCCACCTGACCTCATCTGCAGACCTGCTCAACCTCAGATCTATCCTACCAAAACATAAAAAAAGCCAGCCACTCTCTTTCTCCCACCTGCTCTCCCACTCTCTGCTTTAGTGGTAAGCGAACGTGCTCGCCACTGCTCGGTACTCGCCCGAGCATCATTGGTGTCCCCTCGGGTCCCCTCCCTGCTTGTTTGGCTCTCTTTAGAGAGTAATGAACATGCAGGGATTGCCTGCCATGCACTGTAATGCCATAGCCATGTTGGTTGTGGGCATTACAGTGATTAGCTAGTCGCACAGCATCATCAGGTCTATATAAGACCTGGCGCTGCTATGCTTGTCACAGTCTACCCCAGAATCAGGCAGAGTAGGGAGAGGTGCTGCTGCGTCAGGCTGAGATTTGCTTGTTTATAGGTATTCCACAACATATATATACAGTACAGACCAATAGGTTGGACACACCTTCTCATTTAAAGATTTTTCTGTATTTTCATAACTATGAAAATTGTACATTCACACTGAAGGCATCAAAACTATGAATTAACACATGTGGAATTATATACTTAACAAAAAAGTGTGAAACAACTGAAAATATGTCTTATATTCTAGGTTCTTCAAAGTAGCCACCTTTTGCTTTGATGACTGCTTTGCACACTCTTGGCATTCTCTTAATGAGCTTCAAGAGGTAGTCACCGTAAATGGTTTTCACTTCACAGGTGTGCTCTGTCAGGTTTAATAAGTGGGATTTCTTGCCTTATAAATGGGGTTGGGACCATCAGTTGTGTTGTGCAGAAGTCAGGTGGATACACAGCTAATAGTACTACTGAATAGACTGTTAGAATTTGTATTATGGCAAGAAAAAAGCAGCTAAGTAAAGAAAAACGAGTGGCCATCATTACTTTAAGAAATGAAGGTCAGTCAGTCCGAAAAATTGGGAAAACTTTGAAAGTGTCCCCAAGTGCAGTTGCAAAAACCATCAAGCGCTACAAAGAAAATGGCTTATATGAGGACCTCCCCAGGAAAGGGAGACCAAGAATCACCTCTGCTTCTGAGGATAAGTTTATCCGAGTCACCAGCCTCAGAAATCACAGGTTAACAGCAGCTCAGATTAGAGACCAGGTGAATGCCACACAGAGTTCTAGCAGCAGACACATCTCTTCAACAACTATTAAGAGGAGACTTTGTGCAGCAGGCCTTCGTGGTAAAACAGCTGCTAGGAAACCACTGCTAAGGACAGGCAACAAGCAGAAGAGACTTGTTTGGGCTAAAGAACACAAGGAATAGACATTAGACCAGTGGAAATCTGTGCTTTGGTCTCATGAGTCCAAATTTGAGATCTTTGGTTCCAACCACCGTGTCTTTGTGCGACGCAGAAAAGGTAAATGGATGGACTCTACATGCCTGGTTCCCACCGTGAAGCATGGAGGAGGAGGTGTGATGGTGTTGGGGTGCTTTGCTGGTGACACTGTTGGGGATTTATTCAAAATTGAAGGCATACTGAACCAGCATGGCTATCACAGCATCTTGCAACGGCATGCTATTCCATCCGGTTTGCCTTTAGTTGGACCATCATTTATTTTTTAACAGGACAATGACCCCAAACACACCTCCAGGGCTTTTTGACCAAGAAGGAGAGTGATGGGGTGCTACGCCCGATGACCAGGCCTCCACAGTCACCAGACCTGAACCCAATCGAGATGCTTTGGGGTGAGCTGGACCGCAGAGTGAAGACAAAAGGGCCAACAAGTGCTAAGCATCTCTGGGAACTGCTTCAAGATTGTTGAAGACCATTTCCGGTGACTACCTCTTGAAGCTCATCAAGAGAATGCCAAGAGTGTGCAAAGCAGTCATCAAAGCAAAAGGTGGCTACTTTGAAGAACCTAGAATATAAGACATATTTTCAGTTGTTTCACACTTTTTTGTTACGTATATAATTCCACATGTGTTAATTCATAGTTTTGATGCCTTCAGTGTGAATGTACAATTTTCATTGTCATGAAAATACAGAAAAAATTTTAAATGAGAAGGTGTGTCCAAACTTTTGGTCTGTACTGTATATCCAACGGAAATAACAGTCTTTCTGAGGACTAATCGTGGACGCGATGGTGATGGTGCATGTAGAGGCTGAGGCCGAGGATATGCCCATGAAATTGTGCCACAACAAACACCAACATCTTGTCGCTCGACCTTTCTGTCCTAATTACTAGGGGACTGCAGAACAGAACACCACTATTGAATACAGAGCAGTGTCAAAAGGTTGTTGGTTGGATAGCAGATAATACTTCCAGTCACTTTGCCACCACCACCACCACCCTGTCTTCCACACGGTCAAGTCTCAGTAGCCGTGAGTCTGGACCGCATATTCCTCACCCTGATCCTCCTACCTGCAACCATGCCAAGTGCCCGGAGACAACTGATCTCACACTTGGACACTCAGAAGAGCTGTTCACTTTTCCAATTGTAGATTCGGGCCTCTCACCTGGCCAGCTTCAAGCGAGTCAAGAGGAGAACGCATGTAGCGATGCCCAAATTTTGGAGCAGCCACGGTCACACAAAGGCGACGGTGGGAAAGTCCAATTACTGTTGCAAGAGGTGGATGATGATGATGATGATGAGACACAATTGCCAGAAAGTCAGGAGGAAGACCAGGGTGCAGAAGTGGAAGACGAGGTGGTGGATGATATTATAACTGACCCAACCTGACAGGGGGATATGCAGAGAAAGGACAGAAACATACAGGGGGAGGGAGGCGTAGCACCACAACAGGCAGGAAGAAGCAGTCTGGTGGCCACAGACACAAGGTGGGAAAGCACTCCTCGTAACGTCAACACGACGAAAGTTGCCAGTACAAGTTAGGTCTTGCCGAGTCTGGTTATTTTTTAAAGACTCTGCAGATAACCCCAAAAAGGCCATTTGCACTATCTGCCAGGCCTGCATCAGCAGAGGTAGCAAAACTAGCAGTCTGACCATCACCAGCATAATCAGGCAGATGGCAGCAAAGCACCCAACTAAGTGGGCCGAACCCCAGGGTCCAACAACAGTGTCTGCGGCTGACACCACTGCTTGTTCTGCTGTTGTGCGTGCACCCCAATCCCCTGTCCATGGTGCATGCCAAGATGCCTCCCGCCCTGCACCTGTCATTGAATACTTTCAACTAACACCATCAGCAAGCACGTCCTTGTCCCAGCGCAGCATTCAGTTGTCCCTACCCCTATCCTTGGAATGCAAGTGCAAGTTTGCAGCCATCACAGGCCACAGGCCACACTACTAAACTCACACATTTCGCGAATGTTTGCGCTCGAAATGTTGGAGCCGGAAGCTTTCTGCAACCTGATGGCAGCGGCCGTCCCTCGGTCCCCAGCCGCCACTATTACTCCCGGTGTGCCATCCCCGCATTACACGAGCACATGTCCCACAACATTAGACGTGCTCTCAACAACGCAGCTGATGCGAAAATCCACCTAACCACGGACAAGTGGACAAGTGCTTGTGGGCAGGAACAGTACATCTCGCTGATGGCACATTGGCTTCATATAGTGGAAGCCGGGACCCAGTCGGACCTTGGGACGGAACATGTCCTCCCGATGCCAAAAATTGCGGGTCCTGGGTCAATCAGGGTTGCCTCCACATTCTACAGCTCCTGCAGTCCTTCTCCTCCTCTTCAGCCTCCATCTCCGAAATGACCACATCAGTCACAAGCTGGAAGCACAGCGGCACTGCCTTGGCCAAGCGGCAACAGGCTGTGCAGAAGCAAATATGCTTAGGTGACAAACCGCACAATGCTGAAGAGTTGTGGACAGCCCTGAAAGAGCAGGCAGATCTGTGGCTCACACCGCTGAACCTACAGCCAGGCATGGTCTTGTGTGACAATGGCCGGAACCTGGTGGCGACTCTGAGGCGAGGCGAGCTCACACACGTACCATGCCTGGCCCATGTGCTTAACCTCGTGGTTCAGCGGTTTCTCAAATCCTACACGGAGCTGCCGGATCTGCTTGTTAAAGTATGCCGCCTGTATACCCATTTTAGAACATCAGCTAGAGTATCCGCCGCCCTTGCCGTGCTTCAGCAGCGTTTGCAGCTTCCGGCTCACAGACTGGTGTGTGATGTCCCCATGCATTGGAACTCTACACTGCAGATGTTGGGAAGGATTTGTGAGCAGAAGAGGGCAGTTGTTGAGTACCAGCATCAACAAGGCCGTCGGTATTCAGTTCAGACTCTACACATAAGACCTCAGCAGTGGACATGGATGTTAGACCTATGTACCATCCTCCAAAACTTTGGGGACTCCACCAAGATGGTGAGTGGCGATGACGCCATAATTAGCGTCACCATCCCGCTTCTCTGTCTTCTGAAACGCTCTCTGCTCACAATCAAAGAGGATGCATTGCAGGCAGAGCACGATGAGATGGAGCAAGGAACCATACAGGGTGATTACACACAGCCAAGCCTCATCTCATCCCAACGTGGATTGGGTGACAATGAGGAAGAGGAGGAGGAAGGACAGGAGCTAGTTTCATGCACTATAGACGGTACTACCTGCACAGCTGTCATACTGTCTGTTTAGCATGGATGGCCAGAGAACAGAGAGGAGGAAGAGGAGGAGGAGGAGGAGAGCATGGTCAGTCATCCTCTTGGTGAGGACACGGAAGTCTTGCCTCTTAGTAGTATGGCACGCATGGCTGAGTTTATGTTACGCTGCCTTTCCCATGACCCTCGCGTTCTCAAAATTTTGGGTGACAGTCATTACTTTTTGGTGACACTTCTAGACCCACGCTACAAGGAGAACTTTCTATCTCTTATTCCTGAGACGAACACGTCTACAAAAATGGGGCTGTACCAGAAGGCCCTTGTTGAGGAACTATTAAGAAAATTCCCATCTGAAAACACTGGCGGCAGAGGGCACACTTTGTTGGACAACCAAGGAGTACAGGCGAGAGAGTCACAACTTCAATCCAGCAGAGGCAAGGGAACACTTTCAAAGTTCTGGGAGAGTTTACTCAGACCCTCCCATCGCACTGGCCCTGAGGCGCGCGGTACTCTCACAAGGAGTGCAAAGTTTGGGAAGATGCTGAGAGAGTACCTTGCCGACCGTACCAATGTCCTCCGTGAATCCGCTGTGCCTTATAATTATTGGGTATCCAAGCTGGATATGTGGAATGAACTGGCTCTCTATGCCTTGGAGGTCCTGGCCTGCCCTGCCGCCAGTGTTTTATCAGAGCGGGTTTTTAGTGCCGCTCGTGGAATTATAACTGATAAGCGCATCCGCTTGTCAGCTGAAAATGCTGACAGGCTGACTCTTATAAAAATTAACAAGGGCTGGATTGGGCCAGACTTCTCAACACCACAGAATGATAGCAGTGTAACCTAAACTCAAATCCAGTTCCTTTTCTTGGGCGGTATATTCCCATGCACCTCTTCACACCCACACATGGGTATACGCTTCCTGATTTTGGCTATTTGCTCTTGTCCTCCTCCTTCTCCTCATCCTCCACCACCATATCACCAGGGTGACCGTGGTCCGTGATGCAACAGGCACATCATTTTTTTAAAGGGTGTTTATGATGCCCGTAAAAAATTTTTTTTATACAGTATGTTCATGTATACCCCCCAGGGGTAAATGTTTGTCAGCCCATACACTTAGTGAATGGGCTTTACAAGTAAAGGAGGCCCGCTCCTTTCTAATGGGAACATTTTTTATGAGGCCCTCCTCCACGTCTCTTCCAAGGGTCATTGAAGTGCCTCCAAATTTTTGGCACCCCTTGCATTCACTACATAGGCCAACACTATGGGAGACTCTCTCCTTTCTAGTGGGAATTTGTCGTTACTGGGGCCTTGCTCTATGTGTCTTTAAATTCTTAGTGGGGTTTTTCCTAAAATTGGTCAGTCGTTGAACTCACTGCATACCCTATAACTGTATAGCAGACCCTCTCCTTTCTAATGGGAATATGTCGTAGCTTGTTACTGTGGCCCTGCTCTATATGTCTTTAAATTCTTAAAGTGGTTTTTCCTAAAATTGGTCAGCCGTTGGACTCACTGCATACCCTATAACTGTATAGCAGACCCTCTCCTTTCTAATGGGAACATGTCGTACTTGTTACTGTGGAAACACAGAAACAAATTAATAAACAGATTACGACCCGCATAATAAATCATGTGGGTAAGGGGTCTCCACAAAAGATTGGACCCCGTTACCACATAGCCTACTCAAAACAATGCATAAAAATTGGGCTAACAGCTGAGTAGAATGGCATAGAAAAACTTTATTGTATAAATATTAAAAGACAGTACATCACTTTAGTAACAATGACATATAGATAGGACAAGCGGACATATAATCCCTCATATTGCATATAAATAGGTCTAAACAGAAGGTTCACCCCGAGGGTCAGGACATGGTGCTAAAATTAAGACAGGGAGAGGGACATGTAGTTGAAATAATTAGGAATCACTCCCATGTGGGTTTTATACTCCCAAAAGTCCCAAAATTCATGTTGCACCAGACTCACCCGATAGAGAGGGACCCCAGACCTGCAAAAGGTGGTGCAGGGATAGGACGCAGAGTTAGAAAAAGCCTCGACTCGCGTTTCGCCGGTGTTAGGACCTGGCTTTCTCAAGTGGCCCTGCTTGATGTGTCTTTAAATTCTTAGTGGGGGTTTTCCCAAATTTTGGTCAGCCCTTGCAGTCACAGCATGGGCATTACCACCCGCTCCTTTATAATGGGAAAATTTTTTTTACTGAGACCCTCCTCTATGTCTCTTCAAAGGGGTATTGGGTTGTGTTGAAATTTTTGGCAGCCCTTGCAGTCACTGGATAGGCAATAACAGTATAGGAGACCCACTTGTTAATAATGGGAACAACAAAGCATAGCCGGCTGATGGTTCTCTAACAATAGCGAGGGCCGTCTGCTGGCCTTTTAAGAATAGTAAGGGCCGTCTGATGGCCCTATAAAAATAGGCTTTATGACTTTTAGAGTCCCTCCATCATGTAACGGGTCTGGGAGGTGGAACCTCTGAGCAACTATACAAGGGGGCAGTCCTTGTAAGGAAGCGGGTGGCTCCCAGGGAAGGCGGGCAGGTAGTCACGGCAGGTGACGGGGACAGTCTCTGGGTAGAAGGGTGGTCACGGCAAGTGATGGCAGAGCCTCCAGGTAGGCTAGCAGGCAGGTAGCAGGTGGACGCTCCCAGGTGAGCGGGCAAGAGTCTCTGGACAGGCCGGTGGTCACAGCAAGTGACGGCTCCAGGTAGGCTAGCAGGCAGGTAGCAGAGGAGCGCTCCCAGGTGAGCGGGCAAGAGTCTCTGGACAGGCAGGTGGTCACGGCACGTGACGGCAGAGCCTCCAGGTAGGCTAGCAGGCAGGTAGCAGGTGAGCGCTCCCAGGTGAGCGGGCAAGAGTCTCTGGACGGGCAGGTGGTCACAGCACGTGACGGCGGAGCCTCCAGGTAGGCTAACAGGCAGGTAGCAGGTGAGCGCTCCCAGGTGAGCCGGCAAGAGTCTCTGGACCGGCAGGTGGTCACAGCACGTGACGGTGGAGCCTCCAGGTAGGCCAGCAGACAGGTAGTAGGTGAGCGCTCCCAGGTGAGCGGGCAGACTGATCCATAGACAGACTGGCCGGGCTGGTAGGCAGACTGTCAGACCGCAGATAGATAAGTAACAGGCAGGAATCTGGCAGGTGACTGGCAGGTGACTGGCAGGTAACTGGCAGGTAACTGGTAACGGGACCTGAGGGCTGAAGCAGAGTTGAAAGGCTTTGCAACAACATTGCTCGGGCACCTCCATTTTGGAGGAGGTGCCTTATATATGGGAGGTCCTCCGGCAATTGGCCGGGGACTCCTTAGGACGGTGCGCGCGGTCCCTTTAAGAGAGGGGGAGCGCGCGCGCGCCCTAAGCACACTGCCGGGGAAGGAGCGCGTGCCGGAAGCAGCGGGGAGAGAAGCGCTGGAGGACGCCGCGCCAGGAGCGGGGAGGTGAGAGGGACGGCGTCTCTGCCTAGTACGGGGCAGAGACGCCGATGCTACACATCATAAATAAAACAGGATGTGTCTGATGATGTGTCACACACCACATTGCCAGATAAGGTTGTAAAATGTTAAAATGACATTTCCTGGTGAATGCATTTGTCTAAAAAAATAACGGAAAAAAAACAAAACAATAGGATCTTTCTTTAGTATAAAAAACAGTGTCACCAATTTAACCTCAATTTAATCACATTGTTCAGCTCATGCACCTCCTCCTCCATCTCCGAAGTGACTACATCAGTCACAAGCTGACAGCACTGCAGCACTTCCTTGGCCAAGCGGCAACAGGCTGTGCTGAAGATAACATGCTTAATGCTTAATTGACAAACCACCCAGCACTGCAGAGTTGTTGAAAGCTGTAACACAGCAGCCTGATCTGTGGCTCTCACCGCTGAACATACAGGCAGGCATGGTCGTGTGTCACAATGGGTGGAACCTGGTGACGGAGAAATGACAGCCGGGGTTGATACAGTTGGTTTCCCTCTATGCCAGTCTTTTAACCAAGCTAAAGAATATGGCTGTGGTGAAATACAACTCCCACTGAGAAGCTGTTTCAGATTGAAAAACATTGTGCCCACCAGAGGATTTGATTCTGAGGAATAACCTTTCTCGCCCGCTCAAGAGCCCCATAGCAGTTGCAAAGTTAGCGCTATCATAAACTCTCCTGATGTAGAATCCAAGGCACACCAGAGGATTCTCTGGTGGGACCGTTCAACCCTGCCGAGTAGCAGTCCTTGCTAAGAAAAGTGTGTGGGAAGGTTCCCGGACACTCTATTTTCACTGAGGAGGAAACACACACAAACACAGGGAGAACATACAATGTCCTTGCAGATGTTGTCCTTGCTGGGATTTGAACCCAGGATCCCAGGGCTGCAAGGCTTCAGTGCTACCCACTGATCCAATGTGCTGCCGTTCACCCTCTAATATCTAACAGGCTGGAGAAACTTGCACCTACTGCCACTCTATCTTCAGCTCCTTTGTGAGAAACTAATGTATTTGGGCAGCCACTCAGTCGACCAAATAAAATTCCTGAGAAGAAAATTGGGGATGGCTTCACTACTGGTACTGGGGGCAGTGCTAATACCATGGCGTCGTACTATAGTTTGCTGGAAATATTCCAGGCTGGTAGGAGGCAATCAAATTTCCACAGAAAAGTACCAGCAGTAATGTTCAGGCCACATTTCAAGTGCAAGCAGCTTTAGAGGACTTCCTGGGAGAAATGACACGCAGGGTAGATACGGTTTCCCTCTATGCCAGTCCTTTCACCAAGCTAAATACAACTCTCAGCAAAAAAAGTTGTGGACTGGCTCCGTACCATCCCTGGCCACATTTACCTGTCCACGTGTTTGTGGTCAGTCGGTCCTTCCCAGTAAGTGCACTGGGGAGGGCATGGGTAATGTTGTGGTACCCGTGCTTGTGGAAGTCGGAGGCAATACCGGGAAATATAGTGGCGGCTGGGGACCGAGTATGGACACCCGGCCGCCGCCGGCATGAGGTTGTGAAAAGCTTCAGCCTCCACAAGCTTAAAAGGTCATATTTCAAGAGCAAAGAGCTGCCCAGAAATCTGGCAGTTTAGTGTTGCGGCCTGTGGGTGGTTTGGTAGCTGGCTGCATACTTGCTAGTGTTGAGCGAGCACTAAAATGCTCGGGTGCTCGAAGCTCGGGCCGAGCTCGCCGTGATACTCGGGTGCTCGACCCGAGCAACAAGCCCAATGTTAGTCTATGGGAGACTCGAGCATTTTTGCGGTGGCACCCCCGGCAGTCTTTTAAAAGCCTAACAAGTGCCCAAAACGATAGTGACAGTGCTCAAATGAAATGGGGACAGTATGGGGATCGCCCCAGGAAGCATTTCTGACCCCCAGGTCACTGCTGTCAACAACGTGGTCAGAGGTATTAAGCCACTTTTACAGGCTCCCAATAAAACGTTCAAAAACGAAAGTGAAACTTTTTTCCTGTGAAATATGTTAAGGAACATCCTTTCCAGGGTAGAGACTTGTGTATAAGTTAAAATAAATGACCAAAAACAAAAATACTCCTCCACACCTTCGGCTATGTTCACAAGTACCATTTTTTATGCGTTTTTGCACTTTTGTATTGCTTTCAACTATGACAAATGCATTCACCGTGAAATGTCATTTTAACATTTTACAACCTTATCTGGCCATGTGCTGTGTGACACATGCATAAAGTGCTGAAAAGACATGGGAACAGCATGGGGAAGACCCCTGGAAGCATCTCTGACTCCCATGTCACTGTCTAAAAGTGTGCCCATCATAAGTGATCCTTACCACATCAGAAGATGCAGACTTGCAACTATCCCCATGCAAGTTCTAGTCCCAGGGCAGTGTTCAGTTGTACCTCCCCCATTCCTTGCAATACAAGCTCAAGTATGCAGCCTGCCACCCACCCCCAGGCTGCAATACCATACTGCTTGCTTGCTTGAACTTGAAATTGGGCCTTTTAGGCATGTGGAGGCGGAATCTGGCCACCACGTCATGGCTGTGTTGGCGGTCTGGAATCCATACTCAGTCCCCAGCCGCCCGGCGGCCGGGTGTCCATACTCGGTCCCCAGCCTCCCCCCAGCCGGGTGTCCACACACGGTCCCCAGACGCCTGGGGGCAGCCGGGTGTCCATAAACGGTCCCCATTTGCCCCTATTTCTCCTTGGAACATCCCCCCACACACTTTTCTTAGCCCGGCCTGCTTTAGGCAGCATTGGACGAACCCACCAGAGAACCAGACTCCTCCGGTGGGCCCTGACTTCTCCATCAGTGGAGTTGAGAGTGCCAAGGTGAGGAGCTTGATGATGATGACAGAAGTTAGCATCTGCTATGTTTTCTTTTAATGCAAGTGTAAGTGTGCAGCCTGCCACCCACCCACCCCCAGACTGCAATTCCATACTGCTAGCTTGCACTTGAAATGGGGCCTTTTAGTTTGGAGGAGGCCGAAGCTGGCCACTACCTCATGGCTGCTTCGGCAGCGAGGTATCCATACTCAGTCCCCAGCCGCCCATATTTGTCCTGGTGTGCCTTATACATAAGATTAAGCGCGTATACCAAAATATTACCTGTGCCCTCCCCAGTGCATTTAGTGGGAAGGAGAGCCTATTCCGATGTAGTGTGTGCATGCCAAACCCCTGTTCATGGTACATGCGAAGATGCCTCCCACCTTGCACCTGTCGTTGCAGACTTGCAACTATCCCCATTCAAGTCCTTGTTCCAGGGCAGTGTTCAATTGAACCTCTCCCATTCCTTGCAATGCAAGCGCAAGTAAGCAGCCTGCCACCCACTCAACCCCAGGCTGCAATACCATACTGCTTGCTTGCTTGCACTTTAAATTGGGCCTTTTAGGCATGTGGAGGCGGAATCTGGCCACCACGCCATGGCTGTGTCGGCGGCCTGGTATCCATACTCAGTCCCCAGCCGCCTGGTGGCCGGGTGTCCCCGCTTGCTCCCCAGCCTCCAGGGGGTGGCCGGGTGTCCATACTCGGTCCCCAGCTACCCCTATTTGTCCCGGTAACCTTTCCCACACTTTTCTTAGCCTGGCCTGCTTTAGGGCAGCATTGGCCGAGCCCACCGGACTATCAGACTCCTCCGGTGGGCCCGGGCTTCTCCATCAGGGGAGTTGAGAGTGCCAAGGTGAGGAGCATGATGAGGATGATAGAAGTTAGCATCTGCTTTGTTTTGTTGTAATGCAAGCGCATGTATGTAGTAGCGGCTAGGCCTGAGGTGGTCAGCGTTTTGGCGCATATCCTACCTCCTCCGAGGATTGCTGGATGCTTTCCTGCTACTATCCAAGTTCTATGACTCCCGTTAAAACAAAGCTTCAGGTGATAAATGATGGATGAGGTAGTGGCAAAGGAGAAAGAGCAGGAGGAACAGGGACCATTCACATCAATATCAGGCCAGTCAACCAGATATGTCTTGTAGGATATGTTTCTGTAACAAAAGGAGCGGTTCGGCTACACAGTTATAGGGCATACAGTGAGTGCAATGCCTACCAAAAATTTCGAGCCACTCCAATGCCACTTGGAAATGACATGGAGGTCAGAGGGCGTTAACTAAACCTTTTTTTCCATTTATAGCAACTGGGTCTCCCGTGCACTGTTGGCCTAAGCAGTGAATGGAAGGCTTTCCAAAAATTATGAGGAACTGCAATGCCCCTTACAAGAGCCATGTGTGGCACCCCAGGGGTCTGGTCACCACAGTAATAGAGATATTACGTCGGAGAGCAAGTGGGAGGTTTCCTGGTCAGGATCCCTTAAACATGCAACATCCTCCTGCCCCAATCCTGGGAGGGGAGAATTCTGCCCTTATAAACTCGATCTGGGGCGGGGTTGAGTGAGTCAGAGAACAGTCAGAGTCAGAGTGAGAGCAAGGGAAAGTAACAGCAAGGAGCTCTGTAGGAGCTAGGAGCTAAGGACCAGGGGCTGGAAGCTGAGTAGAGCTCGCCCTGGCAGAAGACAATAGGAACCGGACACAGGAGTCTGAAGCTGTGAGGACTTATATATCCAGCAGCAGAAACCAGCCGGCAGGGGATTTCAGGTCCTCTGGCCATAGAAGCCCGGAGGCTCAGTCACAAGCAAGGGACCAACACCGCCGTCGTGGAGTGGAGGCTAACAGAAGGCCCCAAGTCACCATCCATACGGGTGAGCACTACACGGTACACTCAGGGACGTGGGCTACTTTTACCCGCTTACAGCAAGGTAGCCAGGAAGAGTGCAGACAGACGGGGAGGCCTACAACTCCACCTGGCCAGGGGAACTCCTGCTTGCTCATAGACTGACCAGGCCTCTTATGCTAGCCAGTACTCCCGGGAGAGTCTACCTTATAATCATCAGTAAAGACCCTGAACTGCACTGCAAAGACTCTGAGTCATTCCTGCTGCGCTCGTGCACCATCACCCCCATCATCCACACTCACTGCCCTGAGGCTATACTCCTCCCGAGGGGAGTTAACCCATTCTATGCTGCGCACACAACACCAGCCTCAGTGGTCTGCCTCGCAGCGGTGGTACTCCCTGACCGCAATCCACGGGTGGCGCAGTCGGACAATTAACCTCAAACCCTAAGAAAGACTGCCACTGGTTTGACCAGCCTGAGCCACGGGACCAGGTCACTGCCACGGAGACTACAGACCCCAGAGACCCGGCACCGGGTACCCACACACGTGTACACACGGCCTAGGGGGCGCGTCACATGCAGTACAGCATATTGCAAACATAAGTCCCATTATTGGGGAGTCGGTGTCCCATAGTATTTGCTTATGCTTTCCAAGCAAAAGCTGCCAAAAATTAGGACGGAGCAACTTGCAATGCCCCTTACAAAAGCCATGCAGTACAGCATATTACAAACATAAGTCCCATTATTGGGGAGTGGGTGTCCCATGGTATTTGCTTATGCTTTCCCAGCAAAAGCTGCCAAAAATTAGGATGGAGCAACTTGCAATGCCCCTTACAAGAGCAATGCAGTACAGCATATTACAAACATAAGTCCCATTATTGGGGAGTGGGTGTCCCATAGTATTTGCTTATGCTTTCCCAGCAAAAGCTGCCAAAAATTAGGACGGAGCAACTTGCAATGCCCCTTACAAGAGCCATGCAGTACAGCATATTACAAACATAAGTCCCATTATTGGGGAGTGGGTGTCCCATAGTATTTGCTTATGCTTTCCCAGCAAAAGCTGCCAAAAATTAGGACGGAGCAACTTGCAATGCCCCTTACAAGAGCCATGCAGTACAGCATATTACAAACATAAGTCCCATTATTGGGGAGTGGGTGTCCCATAGTATTTGCTTGTGCTTTCCCAGCAAAAGCTGCCAAAAATTAGGACAGAGCAACTTGCAATGCCCCTTACAAGAGCCATGCAGTACAGCATATTACAAACATAAGTCCCATTATTGGGGAGTGGGTGTCCCATAGTATTTGCTTATGCTTTACCAGCAAAAGCTGCCAAAAATTAGGATGGAGCAACTTGCAATGCCCCTTACAAGAGCCATGCAGTACAGCATATTACAAACATAAGTCCCATTATTGGGGAGTGGGTGTCCCATAGTATTTGCTTATGCTTTCCAAGCAAAAGCTGCCAAAAATTAGGACGGAGCAACTTTCAATGCCCCTTACAAGAGCCATGCAGTACAGCATATTACAAACATGAGTCCCATTATTGGGGAGTGGGTGTCCCATAGTATTTGCTTATGCTTTCCAAGCAAAAGCTGCCAAAAATTAGGACGGAGCAACTTGCAATGCCCCTTACAAGAGCCATGCAGTACAGCATATTACAAACATAAGTCCCATTATTGGGAAGTGGGTGTCCCATAGTATTTGCTTATGCTTTCCCAGCAAAAGCTGCCAAAAATTAGGACGGAGCAACTTGCAATGCCCCTTACAAGAGCCATGCAGTACAGCATATTACAAACATAAGTCCCATTATTGGGGAGTGGGTGTCCCATAGTATTTGCTTATGCTTTACCAGCAAAAGCTGCCAAAAATTAGGACGGAGCAACTTGCAATGCCCCTTACAAGAGCCATGCAGTACAGCATATTACAAACATAAGTCCCATTATTGGGGAGTGGGTGTCCCATAGTATTTGCTTATGCTTTCCAAGCAAAAGCTGCCAAAAATTAGGACGGAGCAACTTGCAATGCCCCTTACAAGAGCCATGCAGTACAGCATATTACAAACATGAGTCCCATTATTGGGGAGTGGGTGTCCCATAGTATTTGCTTATGCTTTCCAAGCAAAAGCTGCCAAAAATTAGGACGGAGCAACTTGCAATGCCCCTTACAAGAGCCATGCAGTACAGCATATTACAAACATAAGTCCCATTATTGGGAAGTGGGTGTCCCATAGTATTTGCTTATGCTTTCCCAGCAAAAGCTGCCAAAAATTAGGACGGAGCAACTTGCAATGCCCCTTACAAGAGCCATGCAGTACAGCATATTACAAACATAAGTCCCATTATTGGGGAGTGGGTGTCCCATAGTATTTGCTTATGCTTTCCCAGCAAAAGCTGTCAAAAATTAGGACGGAGCAACTTGCAATGCCCCTTACAAGAGTTATCCAGTACAGCATATTACAAATATAAGTCCCATTATTGGGGAGTGGGAGTCCCATAGTATTTGTTTATGCCTTCCAAGCAAAAGCTGCCAAAAATAAGGACGGAGGAACTTGCAATGCTGGCACCCTGGTGGTATAGTGGTGGTGGAGGCTAAGGATAAGGAGAAGAAGATTAAACAGCCAAAACGATGAAGCGTATACCCATGTGTGGGTGTGTAGCGGTGCATGTGAATACACCTCCCGAAATAACACAGTGGATTTGACTTTATGTTACTCTGCTGTCATTTGGTGGTGATGAGAAGTCTGGCCCAATCCAGCCCTTGTTCATTTTGATAAGGGTCAGCTTGTCAGCATTGTCAGTTGACAGGCGAGTGCGCTTATCAGTTATAATTCCCCCAGCGACTCTAAAAACACGCTCCGATAACACGCTAGCGGCAGGGCAGGCCAGGACCTCCAAGGCGTACAGAGCGAGTTCATTCCAAATGTCCAGCTTGGATACCCAATAATTAAAAGGCACAGAGGAATCACGGAGGACGCTGGTACGATCGGCAAGATACTCCCTCACCATCTTTTGAAACTTTCCACTCCTTGTGAGAGTACCCCGCGCCTCAGGGCCTGTAAGCTGGGCGGGTGTCAGAAAACTGTCCCAGAACGTTGACAGTGTTCCCCTGCCTCTGCTGGATTGGAGTTGCGTCTCTCTCGCCTGTACGCCTTGGTTGGGCAACGAACTGTGACGTCTGCCGCTAGCGTGTTCAGATGGGAATTTTTTTAAGAGTTCTGCACCAAGGGCCTTCTGGTATTGCCCCATTTTTGTAGACCTCTCCACCTCAGGAATAAGAGAGTGAAAGTTCTCCTTGTAGCGGGGGACTACAAGTGTCACCAACCAGTAATGACTGTCACCCAACATTTTGACAACGCGAGGGTCACAGTTAAGGCAGCCATGCGTGTCAGACTGGTAATGGGCAAGATTTCCGTGTCCTCACCAAGATGACGACTGACCATGCTCTCCTCCTCCTCCTCCTCTTCCTCCTCCGCCCTGTCCTCAGGCCACCCACGCTGAACCGACGGTATGACACTTGTACAGGTACTACCGTCTGCAATGCATGATAGCAGCTCCTGCTCTTCCTCCTCCTCCTCCACCTCCTCCTCTCCCTCATTGTCCCCCAATGCACGTTGGGATGAGATGAGGCTGGGCTGTGTGTAATCGCCCGCTACGGCTTCTTGATCCATCTCATCATACTCTGGCTGCAATGCCTCCTCTTTAATTCTCTGCAGAGAGCGTTGCAAAAGACAGACAAGTGGGATGCTGACACTAATGATGGCGTCATCGCCACTCACCATCTTGGTGGCCTCCTTAAAGTTTGTCAGGATGGTACATATGTCAGACATCCAGGTCCACTCCTGAGGTCTTATGTGTGGAGTCTGACCTGAATATCGACGGCCTTGTTGCAGCTGGTACTCCACAACTGCTCTCTTCTGCTCACAAATCCTTTGCAACATGTGGAGGGTAGAGTTCCAACGTGTGGGGACATCACACACCAGTCGGTGTGCCGGAAGCTGCAAACGCTGCTGCAACACAGCAAGGGCGGCGGAAGCTGTAAACGACTTGCGAAAATGAGCCGACAGGCGGCGTTCTTTCACGAGCAGATCTGGCAACTCGGGATACGATTTAAGAAACCGCTGAACCACGAGGTTAAGCACATGAGCCAGGCATGGTACGTGTGTGATCTCACCTCGCTTCAGAGCCGCCACCAGTTTACGGCCATTGTCACACACGACCATGCCGGGATGTAGGTTCAGCGGTCTCAGCCACAGATCTGCCTGTTCTTTCACAGCTGTCCACAACTCACAAGCAGTGTGAGGTTTATCACCTAAGCTTATGAGTTTCAGCACAGCCTGTTGCCGCTTGGCGTAGGCAGTACTGCAATGCTTCCAGCTTGTAACTGATGTGGTGATATCTGAGATGGAGGCTGAACATGAGGAGGAGGAGGATGCGCAGGAGCTGTACACTGTGGGGGCAACTCTGACTGACATAGGGTCCGCAATCCTCGGTGTGGGGAGGATGTGTTCCGTCCCAAGGTCCGAATGGGTCCCGGCTTCCACTATGTATACCCAGTGTGCCGTCAGAGAGATGTACCGTCCCTGGCCACAAGCACTTGTCCACGTGTCCGTTGTCAGGTGGACTCTCCCAGTAACTGCGTTGTTGAGGGCACGGCAGATGCTTTGGGACACGTGCTTGTGTAGTGTGGGGATGGCACACCGGGCAAAATAGTGTCGGCTGGGGACCGAGTACCGAGGGACGGCCACTGCCATAAGATTGCTGAAGGATTCCATCTCCACAAGCCTAAAAGGCAGCATTTCCAATGCAAGCAGTCGTGAAATGTGCGAATTTAGGACTGTGGCCTGTGGGGCGTTAGCAGCGAATTTCCGCTTTCGTTCAAAGGTCTGGGATATGGACAATTGAACGCTGCGGTGGGACGTGGACGTGGACGTTGATGCTGTTTCTTGAGAAACTGCCATAACAAGTGAAGACTGAGAGGAGGGGGCATCTTTACATGCAGTATGGACAGGGGATTGTCTTGCACACACAACAGGGGGTTCTATTGCACGCACAACAGTGGAAGAAGCAGTGGTGACACCCGCTGACACTGGTCGTGGACCCTGGGTTTCGCCCCACAAAGTCGGGTGCTTTGCTGCCATGTGCCTGATCATGCTGGTGGTGGTCAGGCTGGTAGTTTTGTCACCCCTGCTGATGCTGGCATGGCAGGTGGAACATATGGCCTTTTGGGGTTATCAGCAGTGTCTTTAAAAAATTCCAGACTCTGGAATACCTACCGCTTGTACTGGCAACATCCCTCGTGTTGGTGTTACGGGGAACGATTGCCTGCCTTCTGTCTGCGGCCACCACACTGCTTCTTCCTGCCTGTTGGGGTACTCTGCCTCCCTCCCCCTGTGTGCTGCTGGCCTCACTCTGCATGTCCTCCTTCCACGTTGGGTCAGTTACTAGATCATCCACCACCTCCTCCTCTTCCACTTGCGCACCATGATCCTCCTCCTCACTTACTGGCAATTGTGTCTCGTCATCGTCCACCTCTTGTGACAGATTGCCAACGTCGACTTCCTGTGGCCGTGGCTGTTCAAATATTTGGGCATCGCAACATGGGATCTCCTCTTCCACCACTTCAAGCGTATCAGGCGAGAGGCCCAAATATGGAAATGGACAAGTGAACAGCTCTTCAAAGTGTCCAAGTGTGGGATCACTTGCTGTCTGACGACACTCGGCATGGTGGGAGGAAGGAGCATCAGGGTGAGGAGGAGTATGCGGTCGAGACTCACGGCTACTAAGAGTTGACCGTGTGGAAGACAGACCGGAGGTGGTGGTGCCCAGGTAACTGGAAGTATTATCTGGTATCCAATTAATAACCTGTTCACACTGATCAGTTCTCAATACTGGTGTTGTTCTGTGCTTCCCTAGTAATTCGGTCAAGAAGTGGGAGCGAGAAGATGTGGCTGTTGGTTGTGGCACATTTTCACCTTGGCCACGACCCCGTCCTCTGCACGAACCATCACCAGAACGTCCACTTCCACGTCCCTTGCCACGCGCCTTGCCCATTGTAAATGAAGTAAAATAGCTTACACTTGCACTATCAATGGAAAAAGGGTAATAAAGAGTAGATTAGAACCGTGGAAGAGGAAAACCACAGTTATTGTTTACTGGGGTATACCACACTTTTTTAAATAGAGATATTTGCGGCTGAACAGTGAGCGACACACTCAAACTGCTTTTTTTTTTAGATACCAAAGGCCCAAAACTGGAAAGTACAGCGATTTGACCCGTGGAACTGCGAAATCACACTGGGATGTCGGGCCTACACAAGACTATTTTCAACAGATATATTTTTGTGTCACAACAGTCAGGAGACACTACTGTTTTTCTTTACGGAAAAAACTACCAAAAGCTGAATAATACAGATTTTTTACCGTGGGATGGCAAAACCACAGTTATTGTTTACTGGGGTATGCCACACTTTTTTAAATAGAGATATTTGCGGCTGAACAGTGAGCGACACACTCAAACTGCTTTTTTTTTTAGATACAAATGGCCCAAAATGGATAATACAGAGGTTTGAACCGTGGAAGTGCAAAACAACACTTCTGTTTCTCTAGCCTACACCAGACTATTTTCAACAGTTATATTTGTGTCTGAAAAATCAGAGACACGCTTTTTTTGGGGGGAGGGTGGGGGACACACCAAAAGGTTAATAAGATGGGTATTTGTACAGTGTGAAGGAGGAAAAAAAAAGGAGGATTTAGATGAAAAAAAAGGATTTTTCCTGGCCCCCGACACCTGGTGCTAAGTCCAGCAATTTCAGCAACAGGAGCACACAGGACTGTAATGCAGCATTTGCTGGTATAACCACTTTGTCTCCTATACAGCCTGCCTGCCTGGTATCTGGGATGGATATTAGTCCTGAAAAGGACTGTTTGTTTGTTCTGGCAGCCTTTACAGACCCTACACTAAATATTTCGCAGTTTATATCTCTCCCTAAATCAGCAGCGCTGTCCCTACACTGTCTGTTCCGGAGCGACTGTGTCCAAGATGGCGGCGCCCCGTTTTAAATACTCGAGGTGACGCTGTGCGGCCAGCCAATCACTGTAATGCCCACAACCAACATGGCTGCAGCATTACAGTGACTGGCTGGCAATCCCTGCATGTTCATTGGCTCTGTAAAGAGCGCCAAACATGCAAGGCGGAGACCCGAGCTCCCGCCCGAGTAACCCGGAAATGCTCGGTGCTCGCCGAACATCCCGAGTAGCGTGATGCTCGGGCGAGTACCGAGCAGTGTCGAGCATGTTCGCTCAACACTAATACTTGCACTTGCATTCCAAGTAACAGAAAACCAAGCAGATGGTGGCCTCTATCATTGTAGCGCCAGCGTCCCTGCCCTCTGCTAGGCAGGGACGCTGTTCCCCTCACCTCTCTGCTCCGTGCCCGGCGTCCTCCTCCCGCTCTGCTGGCAGCGCGCGCTCCTTCCCGGCCACTGTTCTTAGGGCGCGCGCGCTCTCCCTCCCTCTTAAAGGGGCCGCGCGCGCCGTCCTAAGGAGTCCCCGGCCAATGGCCGGAGGACTTCACCATATATAAGGCACCTCCTCCAAAATGGAGGTGCCCGAGCAATGTTGTTGCACTGTTCACTACTCTGCTTCAGCCCTCAGGTCCCGTTGCCAGTTACCTGCCAGATACCTGCCAGATTCCTGCTAGACGTCACCCTGGACTTCTCTTCCGCTTACCACCCACAGTCCAATGGTCAAGTGGAGCGGATCAATCAGAACCTGACCAGTTACCTCCGGCACTTCGTTAATGCCCACCATTCTGACTGGGTGGATCTCCTACCATGGGCCGAGTTCTCTTATAACAATCACGAGAGCGAATCCTCCTCCAAATCCCCGTTTTTTGTAGTCTTCGGTCAGAATCCTCGGATTCCTTTTCCTGTCTCCACCTCTGTGGACAACCCGGCTGCGGAATCTCTCGTTAGCAAATTTTCCTCCACTTGGGAGAGTACCCGATCTGCACTCCTTCAGTCGTCCGAACGGATGAAAAGACACGCTGACAAAAAACGCCTGGATCCTCCACAATTTCATCCTGGAGATAAAGTCTGGCTCTCATCTAAATATGTCCGACTCAAGATACCTTCTTACAAGTTAGGGCCTCGGTTCATCGGTCCTCTGGAGGTCATCAGTCAGATCAACCCGGTGGCCTATAAATTGAAACTCCCGGCCAACTTACGGATCCCTAACTCCTTCCATGTATCTCTCCTCAAACCTGTGGTACTTAACTCTTTTTCCAAGTCTACAGGTACGCCTCCTGCTCCGGTTTCTGCTGAGGACGAGTTTGAGGTAGAGAACATTCTTGCCACCAAAAGGGTAAGAGGAACGACCTTTTTTCTAGTAGATTGGAAGGGGTCCTGAGGAGAGAACGTGGGAGCCCCGGGAGAACATCCATGCCCCTCTCATCCTTGCTAAATTTCTGTCTGGCCTAAAAAAGGGGGGGCCTAAAGGGGGAGGTACTGTAGCGCCGGCGTCCCTGCCCTCTGCTAGGCAGGGACGCTGTTCCCCTCACCTCTCTGCTCCGTGCCCGGCGTCCTCCTCCCGCTCTGCTGGCAGCGCGCGCTCCTTCCTGGCCACTGTGCTTAGGGCGCGCGCGCGCGCTCTCCCTCCCTCTTAAAGGGGCCGCGCGCGCCGTCCTAAGGAGTCCCCGGCCAATGGCCGGAGGACTTCACCATATATAAGGCACCTCCTCCAAAATGGAGGTGCCCGAGCAATGTTGTTGCACTGTTCACTACTCTGCTTCAGCCCTCAGGTCCCGTTGCCAGTTACCTGCCAGATACCTGCCAGATTCCTGCCAGCTTGCTGTCTTATTCCTGCCTGATATTCTGCTACCTGCCTGCTAGCCTGAGGTCCGACGGTCTGCCTTACAACTCCTGTCAGTCTGTCTAAGGACCAGCTTGCCCGCTCACCTGGGAGCGCACATCAGCTACCTGCCTGCTTGCCTGAGGTCCGACGGTCTGCCTTCCAACACCTGTCAGTCTGTCTATGGACCAGCTTGCCCGCTCACCTGGGAGCGCACATCTGCTACCTGCCTGCTAGCCTACCTGGAGGCTCCGCCGTCACGTGCTGTGACCACCTGCCTGTCCAGTGACTCCTGCCCGCTCACCTGGGAGCGCTCATCTGCTGCCTGTCTGCTAGCCTACCTGGAGGCTCTGCCGTCACGTGCTGTGACCACCCGCCTGTCCAGCGACTTCTGCCCGCTCACCTGGGAGCGCTCATCTGCCGCCTGTCTGTTGGTCTTCCTGGAGGCTCCGCCGTCACATGCTGTGACCACCCGTTTATCCAGAGACTCTTGCCTGCTCACCTGGGAGCTCACGTCTACCATCAGCCGCCACAGGTCGTACCAATCCTTTACCCAGAGACTGCCCCGGTCACTTGTCGTGACCATCTGCCCGTTCATCCTGAGACTGCCCCGGTCACTTGCCGTGACCTCCTGCCCGTTCTTCCAGAGACTGTCCCGGGTCACCTGCTGTGACTGCCTGCCTGGTCGCCACCCGCTCCCTTACAAGGACCGCCCCCTTGTATAGTAGCACAGAGGTTCCGCCTCCCAGACCCGTTACAATCATCATCATGGCCTCACCTCGGCACTACGAAATCCCCTGAAGGAGAAGCCAGGGCCCACCGGAGGAATCTCCGGTTCTCTGGTGGGCCCGTCCAACCCTGCCTAAAAGCAGCCCTGGCTAAGAAAAGTGTTGGGGAAGGTTCCCGGACACTCTATGGCTGCTTTTTTAATGTGTTTATGCATGTTATTTCTCAAAATGCATTATAGATCAGGCCATTGTCCAACTCGGTATTCAAGACATTAAATGCGCAAAGAAAGATGTGTGTGTGTCAAAGCACCACCGACAAGTGCGAGTTGATGTTGGATGGGCTGCCATTGCTTCTGCAACAAGCTCAATTACAGGACATCCTGGAAGAAATGACACGCAGGGTAGATTCGGTTTCCCTCTATGCCAGTCCTTTCACCGAGCTAAATACAATTCTCAGCAAAAAAAAGTTGTGGACTGGCTCCATACCATCCCTGGCCACATTCACCTGTCCATGTGTCTGTGGTTAGGCGGTCCTTCCCAGTAAGTGCACTGAGGAGGGCACGGGTAATGTTGTGGGACCCGTGCTTATGGAAGGCGGAGGCGATACCAGGAAATATAGTGGCGGCTGGGGACCGAGTATGGACACCCGGCCGCCGCCGGCCTGAGGTTGTGTAAAGCTTCCGCCTCCACGAGCTTAAAAGGCCATATTTCAAGTGCAAAGTGCTGCCCAGAAATCTGGCAGTTTAGTGTTGCGGCCTGTGGGTGGATGGCTGGCTGGCTACATACTTGCACTTGCATTCCAAGTAACAGAAAATTAAGCAGATGGTGGCCTCTATCATCATCATGGCCTCACCTCGGCACTATGAACTCCCCTGAAGGAAAAGCCAGGGCCCACAGGAGGAGTCTCTGGTTCTCTGGTGGGCCCGTCAAACCCTGCCGAAAAGCAGCCTTGGCTAAGAAAAGTGTGGGGGAAGGTTCCCAGACACTCTATGGCAAATTTTTTAATGTAGATCGGCCATGCTTATGCATGTTATTTCTCAAAACGCATTACAGATCAGGCCATTGTCCAACTCTGTATTCAAGACATTAAATGAGCGAAGAAAGATGTGTGTGTGTCAAAGCACCACCGACAAGTGCGAGTTGATGTTGGATGGGCTGCCATTGCTTCAGCAACAAGCTCAATTACAGGACTTCCTGGTAGAAATGACGCGCAGGGTAGATACGGTTTCCCTCTATGCCAGTCCTTTCACAGTGCTAAATACAACTCTCAGCAAAAAAAGTTGTGGACTGGCTCCATACCGTCCCTGACCACATTCACCTATCCACGTGTTTGTGGTTAGGCGGTCCTTCCCAGTAAGTGCACTGGGGAGGGCACGGGTAATGTTGTGGCACCCGTGCTTGTGGAAGGCGGAGGCGATACCGGGAAATATAGTGGCGGCTGGGGACCGAGTATGGACACCCGGCCGCCGCCGGCATGAGGTTGTGTAAAGCTTCAGCCTCCACAAGCTTAAAAGGGCATATTTCTAGTGCAAAGAGCTGCCCAGAAATCTGGCAGTTTAGTGTTGCGGCCTGTGGGTGGGTGGGTGGCTGGCTGCATACTTCCACTTGCATTCCAAGTAACAGAAAACTAAGCAGATGGTGGCCTCTATCATCATCATGGCCTCACCTCGGCACTATGAACTCTCCTGAAGGAGAAGCCAGGGCCTGCCGGAGGAGTCTCCGGTTCTCTGGTGGGCCCGTCCAACCCTGCCGAAAAGCAGCCCTGGCTAAGAAAAGTGTGGGGAAAGGTTCCCTGACACTCTATGGCTGCTTTTTTAATGTGGATCGGCCATGCTTATGCATGTTATTTCTCAAAATGCATTACCGATCAGGCCATTGTCCAACTCTGTATTCAAGACATTAAATGCGCAAAGAAAGATGTGTGTGTGTCAAAGCACCACCGACAAGTGCGAGTTGATGTTGGACAGGCTGCCATTGCTTCTGCAACAAGCTCAATTACAGGACATCCTGGGAAAAATGACACGCTGGGTGTAGCGTCGGCGTCCCTGCCTCCTGCTAGGCAGTGACGCTGTTCCCCTCACCTCTCCACTCCGTGCCCGGCGTCCTCCTCCCGCTCTGCTGGCAGCGCGTGCTGCTTCCCGGCCACTGTGCTTAGGGCGCGCGCGCGCGCGCGCTCCCCCTCTCTTAAAGGGGCCGCGCGCGTCGTCCTAAGGAGTCCCCGGCCAATGGCCGGAGGACTTCACCATATATAAGGCACCTCCTCCAAAATGGAGGTGCCCGAGCAATGTTGTTACAAAGCCTTCACTCTGCTTCAGCCCTCAGGTCCCGTTACCAGTTACCTGCCAGTCACCTGCCAGATTCCTGCCTGTTACCTGCCAGTCACCTGCCAGATTCCTGCTTGATACCTGCCTGATATCCGTTTACCTGCTTGCAAGCCTGCGGTCCGACGGTCTGCCTTCCGACACCTGTCAGTCTGTCTATGGACCAGCCTGCCCGCTCACCTGGGAGCGCTCATCTGCTACCTGCCTGCTAGCCTACCTGGAGGCTCCGCCGTCACTTGCCGTGACCACCTGCCTGTCCAGAGATTCTTGCCTGCTCACCTGGGAGCGCTCACCTGCTACCTGTCTGCTAGCCTACCTGGAGGCTCTGCCGTCACTAGCCGTGACCACCTGCCTGTCCAGAGACTCTTGCCTGCTCACCGGGGAGCGCTCACCTGCTACCTGTCTGCTAGCCTACCTGGAGGCTCTGCCGTCACTTGCCGTGACCACCTGCCTGTCCAGAGACTCTTGCCTGCTCACCTGGGAGCGCTCACCTGCTACATGTCTGCTAGCCTACCTGGAGGCTCTGCCGGCACTTGCCGTGACCCCCTGCCCGTCCAGAGACTCTTGCCCGCTCACCTGGGAGCACTCACCTGCTACCTGCCTGCTAGCCTACCTGGAGGCTCTGCCGTCACTTGCCGTGACCACCTGCCTGTCCAAAGACTCTCGCCCGCTCACCTGGGAGCGCTCACCAGCCACCTGCCTGCTGTCCTTCTACCCAGAGACTGTCCCTGTCACTTGCCGTGAGTACCCGTCCTTCTACCCAGAGACTGTCCCTGTCACTTGCCGTGACTACGTGCCCTTCTACCCAGAGACTGTCCCTGTCACTTGCCGTGACTACCTGCCCGTCTTCCCTGGGAGCCACCCGCTTCCTTACAAGGACCGCCCCCTTGTATAGTTGCTCAGAGGTTCCGCCTCCCAGACCCATTACAGTTTGCTCGGGCCATGGAACCCGGTGGCACCCAAGCTCCCTCGCTCTCGGACCTATGTCATGAACTGTCCCGTCAGAGGTCCCAACAGGAGTCCATCCTGAGTCATCTGCGGAATGTCAACTCTCGCCTGGACACTCTGACTGCTCCACCAGCAACCACCGCTAGTGTCTTGACTCGCAGCCCGGCAGCGCCGCTGCCCACCAATACCATGGTATCCTGCCCCGGACCCCGGCTTTCTGCACCTCCATGCTTCGGAGGCGACCCCGCTCAAGCTCGGGGCTTCATAAACCAGTGCACCCTGCACTTTGAACTCCTGTCCCACCAGTTTATCTCCGGGCCAAAGTAGCCTTCATCATGTCCCATCTCACGGGGGAGGCACTGGCTTGGCTAAATCCTCTATGGGAGAGAGGAGACCCCCTGGTGTCCAACCTGCCAGCCTTTCTCACGGCTTTCCGGAAAGTCTTCGACGAACCCGGACGAAAGACCTCATCCGCATCATCTCTGCTACGCCTCCATCAAGGAAATCTCACCGTGGGCCAATATGCCATACGGTTCCGTACCCTTGCTTCGGAGCTGGCCTGGGATAACGACGCCCTGGTGTCTGTCTTTTGGGAGGGTCTGTCCGGCCGTATTAAAGATGAACTCGCTGGTCGGGACATACCTACCACTCTCGACGACTTAATAACTCTTGCCACCCGGATTGACATCCGGTTCCAGGAACGCGCCAAAGAGGTCATCCGTGAGAGGAGGTTTCCACGTCTAGCCTCTACCTTTCAGAAACCTGTCACTTCTCCCGCTACTCCCCAGGCGCACTCACCCGACCGTATGCAGGTCGACCAGACCAAGATGGTCAAAACCCGTCAAGAGTTACGCCGTGCTGAGGGGAGCTGCTTCTACTGTGGCAGTAAGGAGCACCAGATCCGTTCCTGCCCAGAGAGGTCGGGAAACGCCTGTGTCTAGGATCACTCAGAGAGGTCGTCCTAGACAAGAGTAAACCCTCTCCATCTCTGTTGCTGTCGGTCTCTATCATCTGCGGGGAGAATCGTTATTTTGAACTAGCCCAACTTGACTCTGGAGCTGCCGGAAATCTCATTTCTCAGTCTCTGGTAGAGAAATACCGCATTCCCACCAAACCTCTAGCTGTACCCTTATCTGTCGCTGCCGTGGATGGGGGCCTCTTACCACATCCCATCCAACTCATCACCGAATCCATAACCCTGCAGGTGGGAATGCTGCACTCTGAGAGCATCTTCTTTCATGTTCTGCCTGGACTCACTCACGCCCTCTTACTAGGCCTACCTTGGCTTCAGAGACATGCACTCGTGCTTGATTGGCAGACCAGAGAAGTCCTTCGCTGGGGACAGGACTGCCATAAGACTTGTTTAGTTCCCGTCCATCCTGTCCGTCCTTCTCCTACTCCAGCCAATCTACCTGGTCTTCCGGCTCCTTATTGGTCGTATGTGGACGTCTTTAATAAAAAAGAGGCAGAGACATTACCCCCTCATAGACCATACGACTGCCCAATCGACCTGATGCCCGGTACTACTCCTCCCCGTCGGCGCATTTACCCTTTGTCCGCTGCTGAGACCCGATCCATGTCAGAATATATTGAGGAGAATCTGGCCCGGGGATTTATCCGGAAATCTACTTCCCCGGCGGGAGCAGGCTTCTTCTTCGTCAAAAAGAAGGATGGCTCACTCCGTCCCTGTATAGACTATAGAGGCCTTAACCAGATCACGGTGAAGAATAAATACCCCCTTCCGCTCATTCCGGAATTATTTGACCGTCTGAGGGGGGCTAGAATCTTCACTAAGCTGGACCTCTGTGGGGCGTATAACCTGGTCCGTATCCGTCAGGGGGATGAATGGAAGATGGCATTCAACACCCGGGACAGCCACTATGAATACCTGGTAATGCCCTTCGGTCTCTGTAACGCTCCCACCGTCTTTCAAGAGTTGGTCAATGACATCTTCCGGGACCTTCTCTACTCCTGCGTAGTGGTGTACCTGGACGACATCTTGGTCTTCTCTCCGGATCTCCCCACACACCGGAGGGATGTTCGTCAGGTTCTGCTCAGGCTCAGGCAGAACCACCTCTACGCTAAATATGAGAAGTGCATCTTTGAGCAGACCTCGCTTCCGTTTTTGGGCTACATAATTTCTCAGACCGGCCTACGAATGGATCCTGAGAAACTGTCTGCCATCGAGAAGTGGCCTCGACCAGAGGGGTTGAAGGCTATTCAGCGGTTCCTGGGCTTCGCCAACTACTACCGCCTCTTCATACCGCACTTCTCTTCCCGGACTGCCCCAATCTCTGCGCTCACCCGTAAGGGCACTAATCCCAGAGAATGGCCGCCCGAAGCTGAGGAAGCCTTTCTTTCCTTAAAACAGGCTTTCTCTTCCGCCCCGGTGCTGCATTGCCCGACGGCAACAAGCAATTCTTCCTGGAAGTTGACGCCTCCTCCTCTGGAGCCGGAGTGGTACTTACCCAAAAATCGTCTTCCGGGAGAATGGTAACTTGCGGCTTCTTCTCCAAACTCTTGTCCTCTTCCGAGCGCAACTATTCTATAGGAGGGCCCGAGAGTTATTGCCCATTAAGCTGGCATTGGAGGAGTGGCGTTACCTGCTCGAGGGGGCTCTTCACCCGGTAATAATTTACACGGACCACAAGAACTTGGCTTACCTCCAGAGTGCCCAGAGACTTAACCCGCGCCAAGCCCGGTGGTCCTTGTTTTTTGCTCGCTTTGATTTTGTTCTTCATTTTCGCCCGGCTGACAAAAACATCAAAGCTGATGCCTTGTCCCGATCCTTCCTGGTGTCTGATCTTGAGAAGGAACCTAAACACATCATCGATCCCGCCAGAGTAATGCAGGTGGCCCCCGTGAGTCTAAATCGTCTCCCTCCCGGTAAGACGTTCGTAAAGGTACCTGATCGGGAGAAGATCCTACACTGGGGTCACTCGTCTAAGCTTGCTGGCCATGCCGGTCAGAAAAAGACCCTCCAGCTTATCACCCGGCACTACTGGTGGCCTACCCTGCACAAGGACGTAATAGACTTTGTTTCTGCCTGTGTGTCCTGCGCCCACAACAAGGTTCCGAGACACCTGCCAGCCGGTCGCCTCCTTCCTCTTCCAGTACCTGCTGCCCCCTGGCAGCATATAGCTATGGACTTCATAACAGATCTCCCTGTCTCTGCCGGTTGTACGGTCATTTGGGTGGTCGCTGACCGCTTTTCCAAAATGGCTCATTTCATTCCCCTGCCAGGCCTCCCGTCTGCACCCGAGCTGGCTAAAGACTTTATCTGCCACATCTTCCGTCTCCATGGCCTGCCCCTCCACATCGTGTCGGATCGTGGGGTTCAGTTCACCTCACGCTTCTGGAGAGCCACATGTAAGCTGCTAGACGTCACCCTGGACTTCTCCTCCGCTTACCATCCACAGTCCAATAGTCAAGTGGAGCGGATCAATCAGATCCTGACCAGTTACCTCCGGCACTTCGTTAATGCCCACCATTCAGACTGGGTGGATCTCCTACCATGGGCCGAATTCTCTTACAATAATCACGAGAGCGAATCTTCCTCCAAATCCCCGTTTTTTATAGTCTTCGGTCAGCATCCTCGGATCCCATTTCCAGTCTCCACCTCGGTGGACAATCCGGCTGCGGAATC
The DNA here is from genome assembly GCF_046119375.1 of Phyllobates terribilis. Taxonomy (NCBI): domain Eukaryota; kingdom Metazoa; phylum Chordata; class Amphibia; order Anura; family Dendrobatidae; genus Phyllobates; species Phyllobates terribilis. The sequence continues at coordinate 123,714,048 of NW_027362764.1, forward strand.
TCTCGTTAGCAAATTTTCCTCCATTTGGGAGAGTACCCGATCCGCACTCCTTCAGTCATCCGAGCGGATGAAAAAACACGCTGACAAAAAACGCCTGGATCCTCCACAATTCCGTCCTGGAGATAAAGTCTGGCTCTTGTCCAAGTATGTCCGGCTCAAGATTCCTTCCTACAAGTTAGGGCCTCGGTTAATCTGCCCACTAGAAGTTATCAAACAAATCAACCCAGTGGCCTATAAATTGAAACTCCCGGCCAACTTGCGGATCCCTAACTAGTGTTGAGCCACCCCCGTAGTGTTCGAGTTCGGTTCGGTTCGTCGAACACCCGTGTGTTCGCCGAACTGTTCGTCGAACTGTTCGTCGAACACCTTCGAACACCGTTAAAACCAATGGCAGGCAAACAAAAACACATAGAAACACATAGAAAACACCTTCAAAGGTGTCCAAAAGCTGACAAACTGCTCAGAAGACACAACTAACACATGGAAAAGTGACAAGTACATATAGTCATGCGAAAAGAAAAGAGGTGGAGGAGTAAAAGGAGGGGGAGACACAGATATAGGCATGTCATGCCCTTCTAAAATCCAAAAAGTGAGAAGCCGAGACGGCCAGTCCGCTCCTGCCCGTGCCACCTCCGTGTCGCCGGGTTTGTGCCAGAGCCGCGGTGAACCCTGACGGCCAGCCCCCCTCTCCCAATACTGGTGCCTGTCCGCTGGTGGGTCGAGAGAGCCCCCCTGTGGTGGAGGCAGCTCTAAGCTTTTTAATTTAAATTGTCCCTCTAATTTGAATGAATACACTTTAAATCCATTTACAAGGATCTATTGGAGGGCAAGTCTCATGCCAGCAGCCGCGTAATTCCAGCTCCAGTAGCGTCCACTAAAGCTGCTGCAGTTAAAAAGCTTTTATAAGGATCGAGCTCGGCTGTCTACCGCAAGGCATCCTAGTGCCAGTCCCAGCCCCTATGCCTTGGGGTGCCTCCTGATGCTCTTCACTAAGTATCCCATGGTCCCGAAGCATTTCCTTTGAAAAAATTAAGTGTCCAAACTACAGGTGGTGTAGCTTGCTTAACAGCCGGGATAATCCGCTGACTAGCAGACACTGCTACTAGGCACAAAGTATTTCCTGGGCTAGATGCAGTTAAAAATTTGTAAGTAGATACTCTCGTTGGATGCTGAGAAAGCATTCCATAGAGTCTCCTGGCACGCCATATATGATTCTCTTAAAAAGCTTGGGGTAGGGGTCTAGGGGACCCTTTTATAGCCAAAATCACGGCCCTGTATCACAATACGTCACCTAGGCTGAAGATAAATGGAACTGTAGCACCGAGGGCTCGGTTGCTACAGACGTATTGCACCTCACCCAGAGGTGTGATATCTCACTCTCAGATAAGGATGGAGTGTGGATCAGGACCCGACACCTGCATGCATTACACCACATTGCCGTGGGGCAGGGCGACCAATATGCCCCTGAGATGGGCACGACAGTCCCTGTCCCTGGCTGGAGTGGGGGGAGGGAACACTGAGGAAGGGGAACCCTGCAGTGCAGGAGCAGGGAGGAAGCAGTTCCTGGGTGCATTGAGAAGGGAGTATAAAAGGTGGGCACCATCTTAGTTCAGTGCAGAGAAGTCTGAGCAGAAGTGGCAGGGAGCAGGGGCTCTGCATGAGCTCTGCTCCGGAGGCGGGCCTAGTAACAGAGGCCCAGGCCTGCAAGAGGGAGAAGGAAGGAAGAGGAGCGGAGAAGGCTCCAGGAACGAGGAATGAAGGGATCCCAGGGGTGCGGACGGGCGAGTCGCCACCGCACGCCCGAATCCACCTGCGTGGAGGGGTCAGGCCAAAGGGGGAGACCGGTCCCCGAACTAGTGGAGGCAGGAAACAACCCTCAGCTAGAAACCGGAGGCTCTGACATTTTATGTGGCGCAGCCCCTTGCTCCACCCGCTAGGAAGGCACCACATAGGGTCAGGGAAACTGGCGCCAAGTTTACCAAGAGGAGGCCCGAGGCAGCCGGACAGAAGTGTTGGTAAGAAAGGCCAGACAAAGGACACACAAAGGGGGTCCTGTGAAGCGCTCCAAAGTTATCTGGGAGTTGTCTGAGCCCCTCACCTGGTGAGCACAGTACGACGTGGGCAGCCGTTACCTGCAGACGTGGTCTGGATAATAAGAACTGTGAGTAAAGGCCCTGAACTGCATCACTGACTCCGTGTCGTTACTGCTGCTGCCCTGCACCATCACCCCCATCCTCCGCATACACTGCCCTGAGGCTATACTCCTCCCGTGGGGAGTTATGCTACGCTCTGCTGCACCCACAACACCAGCCTTAGCGGTCTGCCCTGTAGCGGCGGTTCACTCTGACCGCAATCCACGGGTGGCGTAGTCGGACATTTAAACATCAAAAACACATAAATAGTTCCGCCACTGGTTTGACCGCCCTGAGCCACGGAACCGGATCGCCGCCACGAAGACTACAACCACCAGCATCCACCAAAAAGGGTCCGGCTCCGGGTGTCCCAAGGCCCAGGGGGTGCGTCAGAACATTTTCATCACCTTTCACAATCACCAATGGGACAAGGCAGGGATGTCCTCTGTCCCCTCTCTTATACATCCTAGTGACGGAGCACCTGCTCTCATCAATTCGCCATAACCCCAATATTAGGTGGATTGAGGTGGGAGGCACCGAGTACAACTGCTCTCTATTTGCTGATGATGTCCTAGTATATATCACTCAATCACATATATCCATCCCTGCTGTTATGGCTGAAATAGATCACTTTGTTACATGGTAAAATTTTAAAATCAATGCAGCGAAGTCTGAGGCCCTTGATGTCTCCCTCCCTAAATCCATATAGGATTCCATCCAGTCCAACTTTCCCTTTGCCTGGCCCTCACAGGGTATCAAATACTTAGGAATTCCTATTCATAGAGACCTCTCCCATCTATGTTATCTTAATTTTGGGCCCTTTATTAAACAATTCCATACAGACCACGGTTGGCAAGTTAGAACTGTAAGATTCACTACGTGAACCACTGGTGTTTTGTGGAAAAGCACATGTACACCGCGTTCCAAATTATTATGCAAAAAGTGTTTAGGAGTGATAAGGGAAGAATTTGTTTGTTTGTCAGTTAAACTCATTGATGGTGATGTGTGTCAGGGCTCTTTATATCACTGTAAGCAATTGCAGACACCTGTGCTAATTAGTTTGGCAGGTGTGTCCAATGAAAGGCAAGACTACTTAAGAAGGCTCTCTCACATTATTAAGCAGCCTACATTTTCTGCCAAAATGGGAAAGAAAAAGGATGTGTCGGCTGCTGAGAAGCAACAAATTGTGGAGTGTTTAGGTCAAGGCATGACTACAATCAACATTGTGCGATGATCAGGATGAAGTGTCTTGGCAATCAAGAAGTATGTAGCTGATTCACAGTACACACGTGTGCTTGCTGATAAGGGCAAATTGAGGACTCTTTCCTACAGGCAATTACGTCAGGTTGAAACAGCAGCGGCAAAAAAGCCTTGTCATAGCAGCAGACAAGTTTTTGAAGCTGCTTGTGCCTCCAACGTCCCCCGAACAACAAGATGCAGGGTCCTTCAGAGGTTTGCAGCTGTGCATATGCCATCCTGTCGACCTCCTCTATCCACTTCACACAAGCAGAAACGGCTCCAGTGGGCCAAACATTACATGAAGACTGATTTCAAAACTGTTTTGTTCACGGATGAGTGCCGTGCAGCGCTCGATGGTCCAGATGAATGGAGTGGAGGATGGCTGGTTGATGGACACCCCACGCAAACACGGCTACAGCGCCAACAAGGAGGAGGTGGAGTAATGTTTTGGGCTGGAATCATGGGGAGAGAGATTGTCGGCCCCTTTAGGATCCCTGAAGGCGCTAAAGATGAACTCCATAATGTATGTGGATTTTCTCAAACAGCACTTCCTGCCATGGTTCAAGAAGAAGAACCGTGTATTTCACAGCAAGATCATTTTTCTGCATGATAATGCACCATCTCATGCTGCACATAAAACATCTGCATCTCTGGCTGATATGGGCATAAAAGGGGACAAACTTATGGTGTGACCCCCATGCTCCCCTGACCTCTACCCCATTCAGAACCTTTGGAGCATCATTAAAAGGAGTGTCTATGATGGCGGGAGGCAGTTCACATCTAAGCAACAGCTCTGGGAGGGTATTCTGTCCTCATGCAAAACAATTGAAGCAGAAACCATCCAAAACCTGACAAATTCAATGGACGAGAGAGTTCAGAAGCTCCTTTCGAACAAGGGGTCCTATGTGAAAATGTAACATCACCTAGAATAAAGTTTTGAGTTGAAAACTGTTTGATTTCAGTTTCTAACAACCTGCTAATGCTTATAATTTCAAAAATGACCATTTTTTTGGTCTTTATTAAAATGAAAAGGTTGATCGAAAAGTTTGGGGGATCTAAGAGTGTGGCAACCCAGTAGTCATGATTACTTCGAATTCTGACAATATGAGGGTCATGCTGCAGGTAGTGCAGCAAGAAGGCACTTATGTGTCTTGCGCATCTCGGAGCCCCAAAATTATTTTCCGGGCTAGATGCAGCTAAAAATTATTTTTAATTTTAAATCTGGTGAAGCTTATTATAGATGGCCTAATAGGATCAGTGCTGCACACTGCTACAAAGCCCAAATTATTTTCCAGTCAAGATACAGATAAACATGATTAGTAATTTGAAAGCTTAAAACGGTTGGTAGGGTGATTTTAACCAATCATCAAGCTTTTACTCTCCCCAGGATGACACAGGGGTAGAAAAGTCGTTTCGGATCCATGATTTGTTCATCTTTATGAACGTGAGTCTGTCTACATTATCAGTGGAGAGCCGCGTGCGCTTATCTGTCAGCACACCACCAGCAGCGCTGAACACACGTTCAGACAGAACGCTGGCTGCGGGGCATGACAAGATCTCCAAGGCGTAAGTGGCTAGCTCCGGCCATTTATCCAGATTGGAAGCCCAAAAAGAGCAAGGGTCCAGTGACACAGTCGTGGCTTCAATGTTTACTTGGAGATACTCCTGTACCATCGTCTCTAGGCGTTGACTATGTGTCAGACTTCTTGTCTCCTGTGGCCTTGCAAAGGATGGGCTAAAAAAGTGGTGAAATGATTCCGCAAAATTGATGTTACCAGCAGATACTGTGGTTCTGTTACGGTTTGAGTGCTGAACACTTGACGGTCCCACGGTTGGCAAGTTGGAACTGTGAGATTCACTACGTGCACCACTGGTATTTTGTGGAAAAGCACATGTAAGATTCTGCAACAGTCTCTGCTGATACTCCTGCATGCGTGCATCCCTTTCTATGGCAGGAATAATTTCTGCAAATTTACTTTTGTACCGGGGATCTAACAGTGTGGCAACCCAGTAGTCAGGATTATTTCTAATTCTCACAATTCGAGGGTCATGTTGCAGGTAGTGCAGCAAGAAGGCACTCATGTGTGTTGCGCATCCAGGAGCACCAAGTCCCTGTTGTGTTGGTGGCGAGGTAGCAATCATGCTTCCTTCCTCTGTCCTCTCCCCCCAACCTCGCACAACAGAAATGTGATCAAGGTCTCCCTCATCTGATGAGTCTTCCATCAGTTCGTCCTCCACTTCTTCCTGGGCTCCTGCACCTTCCTCACTAGTTTGGCTGCTACCATGCGCCCTGGTAAAATCATCTCCCCCACCCTCACATGCCTGCCGCCTTGGTGCTGCCGACCGTCTGGACCTTGCAGATGTTAGCCCTTCCGCATACAACTCCTCCTCCTCTACTTCCTCCACCTCCTCTTGTGCCACCACCTGACTCCGAATTCTGTTTAACATGTGCTCCAGCATGTAAATCACCGGAATAGTCATGCTGATAATGGCATCGTCAGCACTAAACATCTTCGTCGCCATTTCAAAACTGTGCAGAAGGGTGCATAGGTCCCTGATCTGAGACCACTCCTCCAGCGTGATTTGCCCCACCTCTGAATCTCGTTGGCCCAGGCTATACGTCAGAACGTATTGCACCAGGGCTTGTCGGTGCTGCCACAGTCGCTGCAACATGTGCAGAGTTGAATTCCACCGGGTAGGCACATCGCATTTTAGCCGGTGAAGTGGCAGGCCCAACGACTTCTGTAGAGATGTAAGTCGCTGAGCTGCGGGATGCGAACGGCGGAAGTGAGCACACAGCGACCGTGCCCTCTGCAGAAGGCCATCTAGTCTGGGATAGTGGGCTAAAAATTGCTGGACAACCAGGTTCAACACGTGAGCCATACAAGGTACGTGTGTGACATTGCCCCGGCGAAGGGCCGCACCCAGGTTTGCAGCATTGTCGCACACGGCCTTCCCTGGTTTCAGGTCCAGTGGAGACAACCATTCATGAAATTGGTTCTCCAGAGCTGACCACAACTCCTCAGCTGTGTGACTCACATTTCCCAGACATTTCAATGTAAAAACCGCCTGATGACGTTGAGCCCTACTGCCAGCATAGTAAGGAGGTGTGCAGGATCCCTTCTGCGCAGTTAGAAAGCTTGTGGCATGACCAGACAGCCTTTGGGTGCAGGTGGAAGACCGAGAGGAGGTTGAGGAGGCAGAAGCAGTGGAGGAAAAATGACATAAAGAGGATTGACGCACAACTCGTGGGGACGGCAAGACTTGGACAGCAGCCCCTTGTCCTGCTGTCACCATAGTTACCCAGTGCCCAGTCAGCGACATGTAACGCCCCTGTCCATGCCTACTCGTCCAAGTGTCTGTGGTGAAATGCACCCTGTCACACACAGAGTTTCTCAAAGAAGCGGTGATGTTGTGTGCGACATGCTGGTGGAGCGCAGGCACACCTTTCTTTGAGAAGTAGTGCCGACTGGGCATCTGGTACTGGGGCACTGCAACGGACATAAGGTCTCGAAAATCCTCTGTGTCCACCAGGCGGAAAGGCAGCATTTCTGTAGCCAAGAGCTTGCAGATGGTGAAATTCAACCTCTTAGCTTTCTCATGGCTAGGAGGAAATGGTCTTTTACTTGTCCACATCTGAGGGACCGAGGGCTGGCTATTGTGCTTAGATGGGGTTGATAAGGGTGTCCCCGGCAAACTGCCGGTCTGTGAGGAAGATGCAGGCGGACATGTTAGGTTGCCTTGATCCAAAGGTGGTGCTATCGATGTCGGACAGCGCTCAAGACCAGCTGGTGTTACCACCTCCAAAGAAAATGATGACCTGCCAATCACGCTGGCTGTTGCGGGTAAAGAGGTGGCAGGTCTGCGCCCCAAAACAGGTGTGACTGCTGTCCCCCCAGTCACAGAGGATGAAGAGGCCGCGGATGCACAAGATATGGCAGACGGTGGTTGGCCCGGCCGGCTAGACCGCATTGTAGCACACTGAGCTTCCCACTGCAACTTATGCTTCATGTCCATGTGCCGGTTCATGCATGAAGTACTCAAACTATGTATTTTTTGGCCTCTACTTAGCTTTTGCTGACAAATGTTACAGATAACACGAGTTGGGTCATCTTTATCGATCTGAAAAAATGCCCAGGCTATGCAAGGCTTAGCACCCATGCGACCTGAAGAGCCACCACGACTTGTGGTGAGAGGCAGAGTTGTGTTTGAGGATGCAGTTGTTGACGTGCTTCCAGTACTAAGTCTCTGTCCAGGAATGCGCAACCTGACCTCGTCGTCACTAGCATCTTCCTCCACCTCCTCTGCTGACCTCATCTCTTGGCTGACTGTGGGTTGACAGTAAGTGGGATCTCCGACCTCATCATCATCACCCTGTGCGTTATCACACCCGTCGTCCTCAGAGCCAACCTGTTCCTGCCCTGACAAAAAACTAAAGTTGTCGCTCCAATCAGGTATTTGAGTCTTATCATCGTCTTCCTCATTGTCTCCACCAACAGGAGTTACAGTTTGGGAATGAGGGTCTACATTATGGTCAGAACCTTCTGCGTCTGGTCCTGGATCCGACTCATAAAGATTCTGGGCATCAGTGCAGATCATTTCCTCGTCTGGATTCACAGAAGCGCTGGAGTCGACCTCTGATTCCCAGGCTATAGTATGAGTAAACAGCTCTGCAGACTCAACCATCTGTTCTACCTCATACTCAGACGGGCAGCTGGAGATTTGGGAGCTGTGAGGAAGCAAGTGCGATTTGGGTGACACCTTTGAGGACTGGAGTATTTGTGATGTTGAAGTTGATGTGGAGGAGAGCCCACTTAAAGGAGCACTTGATATCCGTTGAAGCACCTGCTGTTTTTGTGCCTCATCTGGAATTTGTAGCGATTGGCGTGGCCGTAAGAAAGGGATCTTATCACATTGTCCGCTAAAAGAAGTAGACATTTTAGTTTGGCTGGAAGATGGTCTTTCTTCTGCACCTACCCCACGGACACAACCTTTTTTCCCCTTCCCAACACGCCTATTCCCCTTTCCACCAACAGCAGGCCTTTTTCCACTCATTTTGGTGGTTAACTAATTCACAACTCTGGAGTTGTTTGCACAAAAAAACAATGGATGGTAACCGAGCAGAGCTGAGTGGCCAAACTGTGGTATTAGGCCAAAACTATTGGCTGGGTTAGATGCAGAAAAAAATTATTTTTAATTTGCAACCTGATCGAGGTCAGTATAGATGGACTAATAGACCAAGTCCCACACACCGCTAGAAGCCCAAATATTTTTTCAGAGCTAGATGCAGAAAAAAATTATTTTTAATTTGCAACCTGATGGAGGTCAGTATAGATGGACTAATAGACCAAGTCCCACACACCGCTAGAAGCCCAAATATTTTTTCAGAGCTAGATGCAGAAAATTTTTTTATTCAATTTAGAACCTGATGGAGGTCAGTATAGATGGACTAATAGACCAAGTCCCACACACAGCTAGAAGCCCAAATATTTTTTCAGAGCTAGATGCAGAAAAAAATTATTTTTAATTTGCAACCTGATGGAGGTCAGTATAGATGGACTAATAGAACAAGTCCCACACACTGCTAGAAGCCCAAATATTTTTTCAGAGCTAGATGCAGAAAAAAATTATTTTTAATTTGCAACCTGATGGAGGTCAGTATAGATGGACTAATAGACCAAGTCCCACACACTGCTAGAAGCCCAAATATTTTTTCAGAGCTAGATGCAGAAAAAAATTATTTTTAATTTGCAACCTGATGGAGGTCAGTATAGATGGACTAATAGACCAAGTCCCACACACCGCTAGAAGCCCAAATATTTTTTCAGAGCTAGATGCAGAAAAAAATTATTTTTAATTTGCAACCTGATGGAGGTCAGTATAGATGGACTAATAGACCAAGTCCCACACACTGCTAAAAGCCCAAATATTTTTTCAGAGCTAGATGCAGAAAAAAATTATTTTTAATTTGCAACCTGATGGAGGTCAGTATAGATGGACTAATAGAACAAGTCCCACACGCTGCTAGAAGCCCAAATATTTTTTCAGAGATAAATGAAGAAAAAAATTATTTTTAATTTGCAACCTGATGGAGGTCAGTATAGATGGACTAATAGACCAAGTCCCACACACTGCTAGTGACGCACCCCCTGGGACATATTCCTTTTTGAGGGGAATACCCGGCACCGGATCAGATGGGGGGTTGTAGTCTCCGAGCGGCTGTGACCCGGCCCGTGCCCAGGGCGTCAAGCTCAGTGTTATGTGGCAGTCCTACAGATGTTATTAAGAGTTCTTTTGTGTCGACTACGCCACCCGTTGTGATGCGGTCACTGTGGCCGCCGCTGCAGCAGGGTCCGCTGAGGCTGATGGTGCAGGTGCAGCTTGTGATGATATAACCCCCAACGGGTGGGGTATAGCCTCAGGGGGGACAGGTGCAGAGGATGGGGGTTGTGGTGGTGCAGTGCAGACGGCAGTGAAGACAGAGTCGGGTTGTGCAGTTAAGGGTGTTTACTTACTGCAGATGTTGTACTGGTCACTCCAGCTTCGAGTGACCACCCGAGCCGTGCTGCGTCCACCAGGTCCTGGATCCAGCCAACCCCCAAACAAGTCCAGAGCGTGGCCCTGAGCTCTCCTTCTGTCCCGTTCTCTGGCCGTCCCCACCAGTGATCCACCTAGGTCCAGCTCCCTCGGGCCTTCTGTTGGGACACCCTTGGCCTTGGGTTCCCTGACCCTTCATGTGGTGTGCCTTCGGGGTGGATGTGGTGGGTGACCGTGGCAAACGCTGCCCACGGTCTCCGGTCTCTGGCTGGGGAGTGTTTTTACCCCCACCAGCTTGGGTTCCGGTACCCTGTGCCGACTCTTCACCCGGGGATTTAGTTTGGGATCTTAGAGTCCTTTTCTTCTGTGCCTCTGGGTCTCTCTCTCTCCTCTCTCACTCTGGGTCTTTCCTTCTCCTCTGCTCGCTGACTTGTTCTCTGCATCTGACCCTGTTCTTAGTTGGTGCCCACCTTATATACACCCTCTATGTGTGAGCTCAGGTGACCAGCACCCAATGAGCTCCTAACTTTACCCAGGCTGCTCCCCCTATCTGCCCCTACACTACTTGGGATGTACCACCCCCCTCCCACTCCAGCCAGGAACAGACTCGGTCGTACCTGCACATTTCTAAGTGGGAGTACCGTCGGTCTGCTCCTCGGAAATGGGATGTGTGTAGTGCATGCAGCCTACCGAGCTCAGATCCACACTCCATCCTTACCCGGGAGTGGAATATCACACCTCTGGGTTGAGGTGCAATACCCCTGTAGCAGCCGAATCCTCAGGGTGCTACATTCCCCCCTGGTAAATCACAGCACGTCCTCGGGCTGTAAGACATAAAACATCACCAAAACATACAAATTTTTCATATGAACATATAAAACATATAAAACATTATATATATATAAAACTTTTCATATAACATTCTCGTCGTCTCTTGTTCCTGGTTCCTCCTCCGGACACTGTGCAACGTGTGTCCGGGAAAAGTGCGACAGTCTCTTAGAAAAACTGGTTTTCTATAAAACCGGTAGGGGGCGCTTTAGGAAGCGCAACTATATACAGGGGAAGTTGGCCGCTCTCAGTCCTCGGCCAGGTAAGGAGGAAAAGGGAATGGCTGCTCACAGTCCTCAGCCTGTGGGATTAAGGGGAAACGGGTGAACAGTTCACATCAGCTGGTCCCAACGGGGACTATATATATGTAGCAACAGTTTCTTTGGTACCCGGTCTGGTAACTATTTACATCTACTGCTCTGCCGCACTCAACGGCGTCTTCCTCCTGCTCTTTGCTTGTAGCTGGTGGTAACTTCAGACCCGTCCGGGTCCTCTTGCTCTTCCTCCTCACATCGCAGCTCCTCCTCTGTCAGGCGATGCACATGGAGGGCGTAAGGTCCTTTGGCACACTTGTGCCGGGTAAAGGTGACCTCGTCCCCGATATAAAGATCACGACCTCTGTGCCCCTCCGGCAGATGGGACTCAACGTCTCTGCGCGTTACAAAGACGTCGCCGGGGGTGTTGTGGTCTCTGATGAAGCCCCACCCATGCTGCAGGTTAAACTTTATTACAGTCCCGGTGGTACGGGGACTGTGCGCTGCACGGGGGTCCCTCCTGGTTCGGCTCTTCTGCTCGGCGCTCCTTATTTGGGCCTGTTGCTCCCGGACCCGCCTCTCTCTCCGCTCCCTCGCAAACTCTTCGAGCTGCTGTCGGCAACACTCAGCACGCTCTGCTGCAGCTGCCCTGGTTTCCTGAGTGAACCCCATTAGGTCTTCTCCGGTGGGGTCCCACTCAAATTGGGCTTCTTCCAGAGGAGGCGAGATCCTTATCACGGGCTTCGGAGCCGGAATCAGGGGTGCACACATGGCCCCAACTCTCCTCTGGTGCTCCAGTTCATAATATTTCTGGGGCCAGATGAAAGGCTGCCCGTCCGGCCACGTGTGCTGGGCAAACAAGTCCTCTCCCAGACGCGGCACCCTTGGTTTTACGGGTGCGGGCGCGGTGGTGGTGGCGCCCGGATTGCCCAGGCCTTGCGGCCAGGCCTGGGGCACCTGGAAGGTGAAGGGCACCGTTAGGACGGCGGCACCCTGGGCTACCTGGCCTTGCGGCCAGGCCGGAGGCTCCGCGGAGGTAGGGGGCGCTGTTGGTATTGCGGCGCCCGGGGGTACTAGGCCTTGCGACCAGGCTGGTGGTACTTCCTGCTTGGTCACGCTCGGGGTCGAGGCGTGTGACGTCACAGGGGTCGCGGCGGCGGCTTCCGGTTGGGGCCTAGTCTGCGTCAGTGACATGGCGTTTTCGGGCACAGCAGGGGGACTTTCGGGCTCTGCGACGGGGAGCTGGGGCAGGTGGGCGGTTTCCCGGCTTGGGGTATAGGCGTCCCCTTTACCTGCCTCCTTGCGTCCGGCTCCCTTCTCGGCGCCGTCTCCGGCCTTTGGTCCTCCCGCGCCATCCTCAGAGGCGGTCTGTTTCCTCTTCCAGGGTAGCGTGCTCCGTTGACTGGTCTCAGCTTGCTGGGCCATCTCCCGGCTCCATTCCGCCAATGTCTCGCGCTGTACCCGGGCCATCCTCCGTGCGAGGCCCTCCAGGGCAGTCTGTGCACACTCCCGGTCTCGGGGGAGCTGTGCAAGGACCTCCACTAGGCCTAGTGGGGTCGTGGTGTCTAGCAGGCTCCTGACCAACGGGTCGGTGCTGCTCTGCTCTTCTTCCAGCAGGCTCCTGGCCAGCGGGCCGGTGCTGCTCTGCTCTCTGGACATCTCCGGGTGAGCTTTTCTGCTGCTCCTCTCCAGGCTTCTTGCCTCCGGGTGCGCTCGCTCCAGACTGCTCCAGGCGGCACCCATCTTCGTTCTTTTCTTTCGTCTCCTCCCACTTCGAGGGCGGTCCCGGGGCAACTCGGTGACTGTCAGCTCCAGGGGTAGTTCTTTCACGCTGACAGACACCTCCAACATCACAGTCTCTGTTGGTGGGGGCGGTTTCCACTTTTGGCGCCATTTTCTGTCCCGGCCCACGATGGGAGGCGGCCTCTTGCCCTCCTTTGGCACGCCCATAATGGCGTCCGCTGCTCTTCCAAGGCGGGAAATCTTCGGATTTGGCGGGAAGCGTCGCCCAGTGGCGGGAAACTCTGCAGATGGCGGGAACAAGCTGGAAATGGCGGACAATCGGCGGGAAACGACCTGTGATGGGGTCCGATGGCGTGGACCCTCCGGAACCGGCGGGAGACTTCTTTCTGAGGTAAACTTGCACTTTTCTTCAGGCACGCAGTACCCGGTTGTTGTGGGCACGTAATCCTGCCGACTACGCCAAAGTTGACGCACCCCCGGGACATATTCCTTTTTGAGGGGAATACCCGGCACCGGATCAGATGGGGGGTTGTAGTCTCCGAGCGGCTGTGACCCGGCCCGTGCCCAGGGCGTCAAGCTCAGTGTTATGTGGCAGTCCTACAGATGTTATTAAGAGTTCTTTTGTGTCGACTACGCCACCCGTTGTGATGCGGTCACTGTGGCCGCCGCTGCAGCAGGGTCCGCTGAGGCTGATGGTGCAGGTGCAGCTTGTGATGATATAACCCCCAACGGGTGGGGTATAGCCTCAGGGGGGACAGGTGCAGAGGATGGGGGTTGTGGTGGTGCAGTGCAGACGGCAGTGAAGACAGAGTCGGGTTGTGCAGTTAAGGGTGTTTACTTACTGCAGATGTTGTACTGGTCACTCCAGCTTCGAGTGACCACCCGAGCCGTGCTGCGTCCACCAGGTCCTGGATCCAGCCAACCCCCAAACAAGTCCAGAGCGTGGCCCTGAGCTCTCCTTCTGTCCCGTTCTCTGGCCGTCCCCACCAGTGATCCACCTAGGTCCAGCTCCCTCGGGCCTTCTGTTGGGACACCCTTGGCCTTGGGTTCCCTGACCCTTCATGTGGTGTGCCTTCGGGGTGGATGTGGTGGGTGACCGTGGCAAACGCTGCCCACGGTCTCCGGTCTCTGGCTGGGGAGTGTTTTTACCCCCACCAGCTTGGGTTCCGGTACCCTGTGCCGACTCTTCACCCGGGGATTTAGTTTGGGATCTTAGAGTCCTTTTCTTCTGTGCCTCTGGGTCTCTCTCTCTCCTCTCTCACTCTGGGTCTTTCCTTCTCCTCTGCTCGCTGACTTGTTCTCTGCATCTGACCCTGTTCTTAGTTGGTGCCCACCTTATATACACCCTCTATGTGTGAGCTCAGGTGACCAGCACCCAATGAGCTCCTAACTTTACCCAGGCTGCTCCCCCTATCTGCCCCTACACTACTTGGGATGTACCACCCCCCTCCCACTCCAGCCAGGAACAGACTCGGTCGTACCTGCACATTTCTAAGTGGGAGTACCGTCGGTCTGCTCCTCGGAAATGGGATGTGTGTAGTGCATGCAGCCTACCGAGCTCAGATCCACACTCCATCCTTACCCGGGAGTGGAATATCACACCTCTGGGTTGAGGTGCAATACCCCTGTAGCAGCCGAATCCTCAGGGTGCTACACTAGAAGCCCAAATATTTTTTCAGAGCTAGATGCAGAAAAAAATTATTTTTAATTTGCAACCTGATGGAGGTCAGTATAGATGGACTAATAGACCAAGTCCCACACACTGCTAGAAGCCCAAATATTTTTTCAGAGCTAGATGCAGAAAAAAATTATATTCAGTTTGCAACCTGATGGAGGTCAGTATAGATGGACTAATAGAATGATGCTATGCCCAAAAGATTTTACTTCACTAGGTGCAGTAAAAAAATTGGTATTCTATACACAGGTGGTATATCTTGCAACACAGATAGGCTACTCCACTGACTAACACACTCTGCAATAGGCCAAAAAGGATTAGCTTTGCTAGATTCAGCCAAATGCTGTGAAAAAAACTTGCACAGCACTGGCACAGACCTGCCTGGCAAAAACTGATAGGAACTGATGTAACCTAGTCCTGAAAAGGACTCCAATTACAATTAGTCTTTACTCCCACAATCTATCTATTTAAGAGCACAGACCTGCCTGATAAAAGTCGTAGGAAATGCTGTAACCTAGTCCTTAAAAGGACTGCAATCACAACTATTCCCTACTCCCAAGCTATCTGTATATTTGTGCGAAAATTGGCTTGAAATTAACAAGGTATAGCGCACACAGCAACAGCGGTGCCGTCTAACACGCAGCTGCAGCAGTGAGAAAATGGTGGCGACGGGGAAAATGGCTTGGTCTTATAGGGCAAGGACATGTGACATACACTGCCAATCACACATGCCCTTGCTTGTGTGAAAAAAAGCACTTCGCTCCGTGTGTGCGCTGCTGATAGGCTGACAGATTGCACCTCCCCACTGCAAATGCGGGAAAGAGAAAAAAAAATGGAGATCTTCATTGTTCCTGCAGAGATCCATCCCCTGCCCCTCCCCCCGCCCCGCTGTACACTCAAACTGCGTATTAACATTAATTTTCATCATTACTGAGAAAAAATCCAGTTATGATTTTGGTGCACGAACAGTTATCGAACATAACCTCGAACAGCCGAATTTTTATCAAATTGTTCGTGTTCGCCGACCGGCTCGAACACCGCCCAAAACAGCTCGAATTTGAGATTGGCGAACAGTTCGAGTAGAACAACGCTCATCTCTATCCCTAACTCCTTCCATGTATCTCTCCTCAAACCCGTGGTACTTAACTCTTTTTCCAAGTCTACAGGTACGCCTCCTGCTCCGGTTTCCACTGAAAACGAGTTTGAGGTAGAGAACATTCTGGCCACCAAAAGGGTAAGAGGAAAAACCTTTTTTCTGGTAGATTGGAAGGGGTTTGGTCCTGAGGAGAGAACGTGGGAGCCCCGGGAGAACATCCATGCCCCTCTCATCCTTGATAAATTTCTGTCTGGCCTAAAAAAGGGGGGGCCTAAAGGGGGGGGTACTGTAGCGTCGGCGTCCCTGCCTCCTGCTAGGCAGGGATGCTGTTTCCCTCACCTCTCCACTCCGTGCCCGGCGTCCTCCTCCCGCTCTGCTGGCAGCGCGCGCTGCTTCCCGGCCACTGTGCTTAGGGCGCGCACGCGCGCGCTCCCCCTCTCTTAAAGGGGCCGCGCGCGTCGTCCTAAGGAGTCCCCGGCCAATGGCCGGAGGACTTCACCATATATAAGGCACCTCCTCCAAAATGGAGGTGCCCGAGCAATGTTGTTGCAAAGCCTTCACTCTGCTTCAGCCCTCAGGTCCCGTTACCAGTTACCTGCCAGTCACCTGCCAGATTCCTGCCTGTTACCTGCCAGTCACCTGCCAGATTCCTGCTTGATACCTGCCTGATATCCGTTTACCTGCTTGCAAGCCTGCGGTCCGACGGTCTGCCTTCTGACACCTGTCAGTCTGTCTATGGACCAGCCTGCCCGCTCACCTGGGAGCGCTCATCTGCTACCTGCCTGCTAGCCTACCTGGAGGCTCCGTCGTGACTTGCCGTGACCACCTGCCTGTCCAGAGACTCTTGCCTGCTCACCGGGGAGCGCTCACCTGCTACCTGTCTGCTAGCCTACCTGGAGGCTCTGCCGTCACTTGCCGTGACCACCTGCCTGTCCAGAGACTCTTGCCTGTTCACCTGGGAGCGCTCACCTGCTACCTGTCTGCTAGCCTACCTGGAGGCTCTGCCGTCACTTGCCGTGACCACCTGCCCATCCAGAGACTCTTGCCCGCTCACCTGGGAGCGCTCACCTGCTACCTGCCTGCTCGCCTACCTGGAGGCTCTGCCGTCACTTCCCGTGACCACCTGCCTGTCCAAAGACTCTCGCCCGCTCACCTGGGAGCGCTCACCAGCCACCTGCCTGCTGTCCTTCTACCCAGAGACTGTCCCTGTCACTTGCCGTGAGTACCCGTCCTTCTATCCAGAGACTGTCCCTGTCACTTGCCGTGACTACCTGCCCTTCTACCCAGAGACTGTCCCTGTCACTTGCCGTGACTACCTGCCCGTCTTCCCTGGGAGCCACCCGCTTCCTTACAAGGACTGCCCCCATGTATAGTTGCTCAGAGGTTCCGCCTCCCAGACCCGTTACACAGGGTAGATTCGGTTTTCCTCTATGCCTGTTTTTTCACCGAGCTAAATACAACTCTCAGCAAAAAAAGTTGTGGACTGGCTCCGTACCATCCCTGGCCACATTCACCTGTCTACGTGTTTGTGGTTAGGCGGTCCTTCCCTAGTAAGTGCACTGGGGAGCGCACGGGTAATGTTGTGGGACCCGTGCTTGTGGAAGGCAGAGGCGATACCGGGAAAAATAGTGGCGGCTAGGGACCGAGTATGGACACCTGTCTACCGCCAGCATGAGGTTATGAAAAGATTCCGCCTACACGAGCCTAAAAGGCCACATTTCAAGTGCAAGCAGCTGTCAAAAATTTGGCAGTATAGTATTGCAGCCTGTGGGTGGGTTGGTGGCTGCCTGCATACTTGCGCTTGTATTCCAAGGAATGGGGTAGGGACAACTGAACGCTGCAGTGGGACAAGGACGTGGACTGTGATTGTTCAAGTCTGCAATGAGAGGTGCATGGCGGGAGGCATCTTTGCATGCGCCAAGGATCACTTATGATGGGCACCCTTTTAGGCAGTGACCTGGGAGTCAGAGATGCTTCCAGAGGTCTTCCCCATGCTGTTCCCATGTCTTTTCAGCACTGTATGCATGTGTCTGATGATGTGTCACACCCCACATGGCCAGATAAGGTTGTAAAATGTTAAAATGACATTTCCTGGTGAATGCATTTGTCTTGGTTGAAAACAATGCAAAAGTACAAAAATGCATCAAAAACGCTACGTGTGAACATAGTCCAAGTTGTGGAGGAGTATTTTTGTTTTTGGTTACTTATTTTGCCTTATATACAAGTCATTACCCTGGAAAGGATGTTCCTGAACATATTTCCCAGGAAAATCCATTTTGGTTTTGTTTTTGTATGTTTTATTGTGTGTCCGTAAAAGTGGCGTAATACTCTGACCACGTTGCTGACTTCAGTGATCTGGGAGTCAGAGATGCTTCCAGGGGTCTTCCCCATGCTGTTCCCATGTCATTTGAGCACTGTTCCCATCAATTTGGGCAATTTTTAGGCCCTCTGCAGACCGCCGTGGGGGGCCACCTGAAAAATGTTCGAGTTTCCCATAGACTTACATTGGGCTCGTTGCTTGGGTCGAGCACCCGAGTATTCCAATTTGCTCGACCCGAGCAACGAGTAGCTGAGCATTTTAGTGCTCGCTCATCACTACTCACAATACATATGCTAGTGTGGCGCCCCTGCGGGTTCAGTCGCCACCGAGGTACTGCATCTCACCCAGAGGTGTGGTATCCTACTCTCAGGTAAGGATAGAGTGCTGCCCGGGACCCTAACACCTGCATCCAACACATCCATTTCAGTAGGGCAGGGCGAGATTGCTCCTAAGGGAGAGCACAGTCCCTGGTCCCTGACTGGAGTGGAGGGGAACCTAGTGAGGGCGAACCATGTAGTGGGTGTGGGTGGAGGACGTAGATCAGGGGAGCACTTGTGAGGGAGGGATATAAAAGAGGGAACCATCTTGGGAAGTGGAGAAAGACAAGTCAGTCAGAGGAGGAAAGTGCTCCAGAGCGGGCCTGAGGAGAGGCCCAGGATTGAAGGAAGAGGAGAGGGAGGAGGAGAAAGGCTCCAGGAACAGAAGGGATCCCAGGGGTACGGGAAGTTCTGGAGGCCCCCCGTACGCCCGAATCTACCCGGCGGTGGAGGGATCGAGCCGCAGAGGGGACCGGCCCCTAAACTAGTGGAGAACTACAAGGCTCAGGTAGGAACCGGAGACTGCTGTACTTGTAAGGTGCAGTGGCCACATCCGCAATTATATCGCTGAAAAGGTGGCCACAGAGGGTCCAGGGGACTGCAGGTCTCCCGACAAGACCCAAGGCTACCGGATTGGGACACTGATTGTGAGGCGCAGGGCAGGAGGGCGAGAGCCAGTACAGGAAGACGACTGAGGAAGGCACATAGAATGGGGTCCTGTCAGGCACTCTTGAATTACCTGAGGGATTGCTGAACCACTGCCTGGTGAACGCAGTGCGACGTGGGAGGCTGTAAGCTGAACAGTGCAACCTGAGGAACTTAACAACTGTGAGTAAACTCGGAAGACTGCACCCCACTGTCTCTGTGATTATTATCTGATCCATCACCCCTGCACTACAATGCCCAGCACCGCCTATAACATCTACACTGCCCTGGAGCTAAGCTCTACCTGTGGAGAGCCACACCAGCTTTGCTGCGCTAACATCAGCTCCAGAGGACCTGCTCCGCAGCGGCGGCTCCCTTTAGCCGCATACCACAGGTGGCGTCACAAACTTTGTACATAAATCCCCTATGAAAATCCCCTTTTGAATGACCGCCCTGGGTCACGGACTGGGTCACCGCAACTGTGACATCTCCCCTAGCAACGACCGGCCTGGCACCGAGTACCCCACGGCCCAGGGGGCACGTCACTAGCAAATGCATTCAAGTGTGAAGCATAGCGGAGAGGCCTCTGCCCCATCTTTTTCAGATAATTACAAATTGAGCCAGATGCAGGATATAAAACACAGGCAAAGTAAAACAGGCTAGTCATAGAGAAAAGTGGTGAACAGGGGTCATACAGGGTCCACTTACAAACATACCGGGTTAGTGAACAGGGAAGGTAAGATTTCTCACACAGTTGGAAAGCTGGGTTAAGACATTGCAACCTTTCATCAATTTTTCTCTGCCGTCCACGTCCAGGGAGATTAGCTACAGTGCCATGGGTTATAAATGTGTTGATTATGTTGCGCACCATGGACAAAGGAACATCCAGATCTCTGGAGATGGATTTGTAACCTTGATATTGTTGATATTTTTCAACAATTTTGGTTCTCAAGTCCTCAGACAGTTCCCTTTTCCTTTTTCTGTTCTCCATGCTTAGTGTGGCACACACAGATACACAATGCAAAGAGTCAACTTATACCCTTTTTATGTGGTTTCAGGAGTAATTTTCATATTTCCCACACCTGTTACTTGCCACAAGTAAGTTTGAACGAGCATCACATACTTGAAAAAAAGTTGTTTACCCACAATTTTGGAAAGGTGTCAACAATTTTGTACGCCCATTTTGGGGGTTTTGTGTGAAATTATGTCCAATTTGCCTTTGTTTCTCTGTTTTTGTGTTGTTCCAATACACACAAAGGAAATAAACGTGTATACCAAAACATGTGTAATAGCAATAATTTTCTGGGAGAAATGTTTCATTTTCTAGAACAATTTCAAGGGTGCCAACTAGTGATCGGCGAGCACTAAAATGCTCGGGTGCTCGATGCTCGGGTCGAGCAAATTGGAATACTCGGGTGCTCGACCCGAGCAATGAGCCCAATGTTAGTCTATGGGAAGCTTGAGCATTTTTCAGGCGGCTCCCCCCGGCGGTCTGCAGAGGGCCTAAAAATTGCCCAAATCAATAAGAACAGTGTTCAAATGACATGGGATAGCATGGGGAAGACTCCTGGAAGCATTTGTGACTCCCAGGTCACTGCTGTCAACAACGTTGTCAGAGGTATTACGCCACATTTACGGATCCAAAATGCGTTTCCCTGGGAAATATGTTAAGGAACATCCTTTCCAGGGTAACGACTTGTATATAAGGCAAAATAAATATCCAAAAACAAAAATACTCCTCCACACCTTGGGCTATGTTCACACGTAGCGTTTTTGATGCGTTTTTGCACTTTTGCATTGCTTTCAACCAAGACAAATGCATTCACTGGGAAATGTAATTTTAACATTTTACAACCTTATGTGGCCATGTGATGTGTGACACATCATCAGACACATGCATACAGTGCTGAAAAGACATGGGAACAGCATGGGGTAGACCTCTGGAAGAATCTCTGCCTCCCAGGTCACTGCCTAAAAGTGTGCCCATCATAAGTGATCCTTGTCGCATGCGAAGATGCCTCCCGTTATGCACCTGTTGTCGCAGACTTGCAACAATTACCGTCCATGTCCTTGTCCCAGTGCAGCATTTAGTTGTCCCTACCCCATTCCTTGGAATGCAAGCGCAAGTATGCAGCCAGCCACCCACCCACAGGCTGCAACACTATACTGCCAAATTTTTGACAGCTGCTTTCACTTGAAATGTGGCCTTTTAGGCTCATGGAGGCGGAAGCTTTTCATAACCTCTTGCCGGCGGCGGCCAGGTGTCCATACTTGGTCCCCAGCCGCCACTATTTCTCCCGGTATCATCTCCGCCTTCCTCAAGCACGGGTCCCACAACATTACCCGTGCCCTCCCCAGTGCACTTACTGGGAAGGACCGCCTACCCACAAACAAGTGGTCAAGTGAATGTGGCCAGGGACTTTACGGAGCCAGTCCACAGCTTTTTTTGCTGAGTTGTATTTCACCACAGCCATATTGTTTAGCTTGGAGAAAGTACTTTTGAAACCATATCTACTCCATCTGTCATTTCGCCCAGGAAGTCCTCTAAAGCTACTTTCACTTGAAATGTGGCCTTTTAGGTTCGTGGAGGCGGAAGCTTTTCACAACCTCATGCCGGCGGCCGGCCGGGTGTCCTTACTCGGTCCCCAGCCGCCACTGTTTCTCCCGGTATCGTCTCTGCCTTCCACAAGCACGGGTCCCACAACATTATCCGTGCCCTCCCCAGTGCACTTACTGGGGTGGACCACCTAACCACAAACACGTGAACAGGTGAATTTGTCCAGGGACGGTACGGAGCCAGTCCACAGCTTTTTTTGCTGAGAGTTGTATTTCACCACAGCCATATTCTTTAGCTTGGTGAAAAGACTGGCATAGAGGGAAACCGTGTGTACTCTGGGTGTCATTTCTCCCAGGAAGTCCTCTAATGCAGCTTGTTGCAGAAGCAATGGCAGCCCGTCCAACATCAACTCGCACTTGTCGCACTTGTGCTTTGACACACAAACATGTTTCTTTGCGCATTTAATTTCATGACTACAGAGTTGGGCAATGGCATGATCTGCAATGCGGTTTGAGAAATAACATGCATAAGCAAGTCCGATCCACATTAAAATAGCAGCCATAGAGTGTCCGGGAACCTTCCCCCACACTTTTCTTAGCAAGGGCTGCTTCTCGGTATGGTTGGACGGGCAAACCAGAAAACAGGAGACTCCTCCGGTGGGCCCTGGCTATTCCTTCAGGTGAGTTCATAGTGCCAAGGTGAGGCCATGATGATGATGGAGGCCACCATCTGCTTAGTTTTCTGTTACTTGGAATGCAAGCACAAGTATGCAGCCAGCCAGCCACCCACCCACTTACTCACAGGCCGCAATACTTTACTGCCAGATTTCTGGGCTGCTGCTTGCACTTGAAATGTGGCCTTTTAGGCTCGTGGAGGCGGAAACTTTTAACAACCTCATGCCTCGTGTGCATGCTCGGTCCCCAGCCGCCACTATTTTCCCGGTGTTGTCTCCGCCTTCTACAAGCGCAGGTCCCTGAAGATTACTGCTGGTACTTTTCTGTGGGAATCTGCTTGCCTCCTACCAGCCTGAAATATTTCCAGTAAACTATGGTACGACATCATGGTATTAGCACTGCCCCCAGTACCAGTAGCAAAGCCATCCCCAATTTCCTTCTCAGGAATTCTATTTGGTAGACTGAGTGGCTGCCCAAATACATTAGTTTCTCACAAAGGAGCTGAAGATAGAGTGGCAGTAGGTGCAAGTTTCTCCAGCCTGTTAGATATCAGAGGGTGAACGGCAGCAAATTGGATCAGTGGTTAGCAACGAAGCCTTGCAGCGCAGGGATCCTGGGTTCAAATCCCAGCACGGACAACATCTGCAAGGATTTTGTTTGTTCTCCCTGTGTTTGCGTGGGTTTCCACGTCAGTAAAAAAGCAGACATAGGGTGTCCGGGAACTTTACCACACACTTTTCTTAGCCAGGACTGCTTCTCGGCAGGGTTGGACGGTTTTACCAGAGAATCCTCTGGTGTGCCCTGGCTTCTACATCAGGAGAGTTCATGACAGAGCTAACTTTGCAGCTGCTATGGGGCTCTTGAGTGGGGGAGAAAGGTGAGCCCTCAGAATCAAATCCTCTAGTGGGCCCAATCTTTTTCAATCTGAAACAGCTTCTCAGTGGGAGTTGTATTTCACCACAGCCATATTCTTTAGCTTGGTGAAAAGACTGGCATAGAGGGAAACCAACTGTATCTACCCCGGCTGTCATTTCTCCGTCACCATGTTCCGCCCATTGTCACACATGACCATGCCTGGCTGTATGTTCAGCGGTGAGAGCCACAGATCAGGCTATTGTGTTACAGCTTTCAACAACTTTGCAGCGCTGGGTGGTTTGTCACCTAAGCATTAAACAAGTTATCTTCAGCACAGCCTGTTGCTGCTTGGCCAAGGCAGTGTTACAGTGCTTTCAGCTTGTGACTGATGTGGTCATTTCAGAGATGGAGGAGGAGGTACAGGAGCTGAACAATGTGATTACATTGAGGTGACATTGGCGACTCTGTTTTTTATACTAAAGAAAGATCCTACTGTTTGTTTGTTTCTTTACGTTATTTTTTAAGACAAATGCATTAATCAGGAAATGTCATTTTAACATTTTACAACCTTATCTGGCCATGAGGTGTGTGACACATAATCAGACACATCCTATTTCATTTATGATGGAGGGACTCTGAAAGTCACAAAGCCTATTATTATAGGGCCATCAGGCGGCCCTTACTATTCTTAAAAAGCCAGCATTCGGCCCTCACTATTGTTAGAGAGCCATCAGCTGGCTATGCTTTGTTGTTCCATTATTAACAAGTGGGTCTCTTATACTGTTATTGCATATGCAGTGACTGCAAGGGCTGCCAAAAATTCTGACGCAACCCAATACCCCTTTGAAGAGACATAGAAGAGGGTCTCAGTAAAGAAAATGTTCCCATTATAAAGGAGCGGGTCTCCTATAGTGGTAATGCCCATGCTGTGACTGCAAGGGCTGACCAAAATTTTGGAAAAACCCCACTAAGAAGTTAAAGACACATAGAGCAGGGCCACAGTAATGGCATGTTTCCATTACAAAGGAGCGGGTGTGCTATACAGTTATAGGGTATGTGTGGCACCCCAGGGGTCTGGTTTCCACAGTAACAAGCAATGTTATGTCTGAGAGCAGGTGGGAGGTCTCTTGGCCAGGGATCCTGTGCATGCCACACCTCCTGCCCAGTCTTGGGAGGGGAAGACCTTCCCCTATATAAACCCGGGGCTGAAGCAGGGTTAGTCAAGTCAAGGAGAGTAGAGACAAGAAACAGTCACAGGAAGAAACAGCAGAAGCTCAGTGGGAGCAATACTACTACAAGTCAGGGGCTGGCAGCAGCAGAGCTCACCCTGACAGAGAAGCTTTCTTACCGGACCCGGCGTCCGAGGCTGTGGGGACTAATCCTTACCCAGCAGCAGAAACCGACCGGCAGGGGATTGCAGGTCCTCTGGCCCAGAAACCCGAAGGCACGGTCACACGCGTGGGACCAGCGCCGCCATCGTGGAGCGGAAGCCATTAGAAGGCCCCGAGTCACCGGCCATACGGGTGAGCACCACACGGTACACTCAGGGACGTGGGCTACTTATATCCGCTTCTAGCAAGGTAGCCAGAAGAGTACAGTCAGTTTGGGAGGCCTACAACTCCGCCTGGCCAGGGGAGATCCCATCTGCTCAAGGACTGACCAGGCCCCGTTCGCTAGCAAGTACTCCGGGAGGGTCTATCGTTGTTACCAGTAAAGACCCTGAATTACACCGCACCGTCTCTGAGTGGTTCCTGCTACCCTCATCTTCCACGTCGGCTGCCCTGAGGCCATACCCCTCCCGTTGGGGGTTATACTATCACGCTGCACAATTCTACACCGGCCTCAGCGGTCTGCCCTGCAGCGACAGCTCCATAGCTGCAAATCAACGGGTGGCATAGTCGACACTCCAATAACATCTATCAAGACTGCCACACACTGAGTTGACTCCCTGGGCACGGACCGGGTCCCCGCCACTCGGAGACTACAACCCTCATCTGATCCGGTTCCGGGTAAGCCCCCGTGCGCGAGACGCTGCGCGACACAGCAGGCCCAGGGGCGCGCCAACTTTGGCGTAGTCGGCAGGATTTCGTGCCCGCAACCACCGGGTACTGCGTGCCTGAAAAAGAGACTTTTAAAACTTACCATCCGTGAAGTTTTCCCGCCATCGGTGAAGATTCCCGCCATCCGGCGCCATTTTCAGCCTTCTTCCCGCCATCTGTGAAGATTCCCGCCATCCGGCGCCATCTTCAGCCTTCTTCCCGCCATCCGTGGGGTTTTCCCGCCGTTGGACGCCATCTTGAGGACGCCGCGCGGGAAGAAGAGGGGCGTGGACTCCGAAAGCGCGCGAGAACTGAAGCCCCGCCTCACGTCCGGACGTTGCGTAAGGTCCTGGAAGGAGCCCAGCAGACGCCGACGTCACCGGAGCGCGACGGAAGGTCCTCAACCCTGACGATCTACTGCGGAGCCGCGGCTTACGGAACAGGATCATCGCAAGGTAGGCCACGGTCCACTAGGGGGGAGGAAGATGTCGGATGCAGAGGAGAGCTTCATTGCCTCAACCCCCGCCAGCGCCACCGCTGCTGCAGTTATGCCCTTCACCATGCCCTATATCCCGGGAGCAGCTTGGCTACCCCAGTACTCAGGGGAGTCACATACCCTGCATGGCTTTAGAGAAAAGCTGGATAGCCTCTTCCAGGTGTACCCCCTCACAGAAGAGCAAAAAGTGAGCATCCTGGTGGCCCAACTAACCGGGGCAGCCAAAAGGGAAGTAAAATCCTGGCCACCTGGGAGGAAGACTGTCGCAGGGATACTAAGCCGGCTGAAGGATACCTTTGATACCCGCACCTCAGCCGAGATTAAGCTTAGATTCTACGGGTGCAAGCAGCGAGCGCATGAGAGTATAAGGGACTATGCACTAAACCTACAAGAGGCCCTGAGGGCCATTAAGCAGACCGACCCTGATGGAGTGGGAAACGAGGACAGGCTGTTGACCGAACAATTTATAGAGGGACTATATTGTAATGCCCACCGAACCCAGTTGCGGGCGATGGCCTTACAGGATCCCCATCTGGGCTTTGCACAGTTCAAGGACAGAGCCATCCGGGTGCTCCGAGAACCGGCACCGGGTGGCGTTGTGACCCACAGGCGCCCAGCTATCACTTACCACCAGGAGGCGGCGCCCTTGTCGGCAGGGCCTGTGGGAGCTGATGCGCAGGCTTTGGACAATGACCCGGCTCCAGACCTACACCATCAGGTCCAAGAGCTAGCTAAGAGCGTTGCTGCGCTAACCCGAACTGTGCAGTCTTTACAGGTTTCCACCCCAGGGAAGATCCAGCTGGCATCCGGACCGGAGGACATCCCGTGGCGTCGACCAAGGAGGACCCCACCGGCCAGAGGAAGACCCAGTGACCGATACAGCGAAGACGGACGACCCATCTGCCGCCGCTGCAATCAACCCGGACATATGGCAAGGTACTGTTCTTTAAACGGGCACAACCTGGGGTAGAGGGCCAACCCCCAGGAAAAAGATCACCAGGCCCATCGAACTGGCGCGACAGATATGTGGGAGGACGTCCAGTCTTGCCTGTGGTACTGGATGGCATTCCCATGAGTGCCCTACTGGACACCGGGTCACAGGTCACCACCATCCCGTACGTGCTCTTTAAGCAGTACTGGAATGACTCGGATATTACCCGCTACCCTGACGACGACTTGAGTATCATCGCCAGCAATGGCCAGCCCGTGCCACAGATCGGATTTAAAGAGGTGACCATCAAAATCGGTAGAGTCGAACTGGCAGCACAGGGACTGATCATTGTAGATATTGACAAACATGAGAGTCACCTAAAAATAACTCTAGGAACTAATGTAATTGAAAATTGTCTTGCAGAGGTGATTTTCCTTTTACAGCAGGTTGCCAAGAACGCCAGCTCCGGCGAGCAGCGGGTGCTCCAGAAAGAGATCCGGGCACTGATGCGACGGCAACAGGTGGAACTCTCCGGCGGTGAGATTGGTAGCGTAAGAATGTGTGACCCTTTTCCTATTGCCATGCCCCCAAAAAGTGAAATGATGATTTGGTGCCAGGCAGCTATTGGTCTGAGAGGTAGAGATTACCAGGCAATGGTAGAACCAGTTTACTCAGACAGTAGGCCCACCATCTTGACAGCACGGGGGGTGGTTAATGTACGCCATGGGAGGGTGCCCGTTCGCATAATCAATATCGGGAAGAGGGAAGTGTACCTGCCCCGGTATGCCACGCTAGCCAAATTATATACCATTAACCAAAATGCTATACAATCTGTGGAACCCTTGCCTCCATCTCACCCGGAGGAAGGTAACGGCTCTAAGAAAACAATGGAGGACTGGTGTCAGCAACTACATTTGGGTACTGACTCCACTCCCTCACATCAGAAACAGGGAGTCTATCGGGTGGTTCAAGAGTACGAGAGAGTGTTTAGTAAACACCCGTTAGATTTCGGGCGAGTCAAGGGGGTAGAACACCACATCCCCAAGGGAGACCATCCTCCCATAAAAGAGAGTTATCGACCCGTACCCCCTGCACACTACCAACACGCCAAGGGGATGCTTAGAGACATGAAGGAGGCTGGGGTGATCAGGGATAGCTGTAGCCCCTGGGCAGCTCCACTAGTCTTAGTCAGAAAAAAAGACAACACCATAAGGATGTGTGTAGATTACCGGAAAATCAACCGTATCACACACAAGGATGCGCACCCCTTACCAAGGATAGAGGAGTCATTGGCTGCTTTAAGATCTGCTAACTTCTTCTCTACCTTGGATCTCACTAGCGGGTACTGGCAGGTTCCTGTAGCAGAGGCGGACCGGGAGAAGACCGCATTCACCACCCCGATGGGACTTAGCGAGTTCACCTGCATGCCGTTCGGACTCTGCAACGCACCAGGAACCTTCCAACGACTAATGGAGTGTTGTCTGGGCCACATAAACTTCGAGATGGTCCTGTTGTACCTGGACGATGTCATCGTATATTCCAAGACGTATGAGGACCACCTGAAACACCTGGCGGAAGTGTTCGAAGCTCTGGCGAGTTACGGCCTAAAGGTGAAACCCTCCAAGTGTCACCTCCTGAAACCAAAGGTGCAGTACCTGGGACACGTGGTGAGCGCTGATGGAGTGGCTCCCGACCCTGATAAGATCACCACAATTAAGGAATGGCCAAGCCCCTCCAGCGTAAAAGAAGTGCGGCAGTTCCTCGGGTTGGTAGGCTACTACCGAAGGTTTATTCCCGGTTTCACCAAAAAGGCAGCACCTATGCAGGACCTCCTGATAGGCCAGTCCCGGAAGGCCAAGAACCAGAAGCCGCCCTTCAAATGGGAGGAGCTGGAAGAAGAGTCCTTCCGCCAGCTGAAGATGGCCCTCACGGGGGACGAAATCCTGGCGTACCCGGATTATAGCCAGCCCTTTATCCTCTACACCGACGCCAGTAACATCGGGCTAGGAGCCGTACTGTCCCAGATCCAGCAGGGGAAGGAACGAGTAATCGCCTACGCCAGCCGAAAGCTGCGACCCACCGAAAGGAACCCTGAGAATTACAGCTCATTTAAGCTAGAGTTCCTGGCCGTAGTATGGGCAGTCACCGAGCGCTTTAAGCATTACCTCGCTTCTTCCCGGTTCACCGTGTACACGGATAACAACCCGTTGACACACCTGGACACGGCAAGACTCGGTGCCCTGGAGCAGAGGTGGATGGCCCGTCTGTCCAACTACGAGTTCACAATCAAATACCGGGCCGGACGCTCCAATACCAACGCGGACGCCCTGTCCAGGATGCCCAACCTGCCGGACGAAGGAGAAAATCCGGAGGGACTGGAAGAAGTTGAACTCCCTGCGTTCCACCGTCATGGGACTATCCAGTACTCCCACCGGGTAAGGAGTAAGCAGGCTGCTACGTTGAACCCCTTACCTCACTACAACTGGGCGGAAACGCAAGACAGCGACCCTGCCGTCCGACTGGTGAAGGAGATGTTGACTCGCCCGGAGGCTTGCCTTGAACCAGACGCTCCGGAGGAAGCCAAACAACTATGGGCAGAGAGGAGTCGACTGTTTCTTTACAAGGGGAAGTTGTGCCGCAGAATGGTTAACTCCCGGACGCATGAACTACTCTGGCAAGTAGTGGTGCCACGAAGAGACGCAGCCATGGTGATGGAGGCATACCACGACGGAGCTGGACACTTCGGGTGGAAGAAGCTGGAGTTCCTGCTGCGCGAGCGATTCCACTGGGTAGGCATGAGGGGAACCATTGAGAAGTGGTGCAGAGACTGTGGCCCGTGCAACCTAAGAAGGAAGGACCGTGCCAGCCAGAAGACTCCCCTGCAGTCCATCGTCACCCGGCAGCCGTTGGAACTGGTAGCCTTGGATCATGTAAAACTGACCCCAAGCAGAAGTGGCTACGTCTACGCACTAACCATCGTGGATCACTACTCCCGGTTCTTGGTTGTCGTCCCCGTCAAGGACTTAACAGCTCGACCAGCAGCGAGAGCCTTCCAGCAGCATTTCTGCCATCCACACGGGTACCCGGACCAAGTGTTGACAGACCAGGGACCTGCCTTTGAAGCGGAGGTCTTCCAAGAATTCTGCACTCTGTATGGCTGCCGGAAGATAAGGACGACACCCTATCATCCGCAAACTAATGGACTTTGTGAGAAAATGAACCAGGTGGTAATGGATCTTCTGAAAACGTTGCCCCTGGAAGAACGCAGTCTGTGGCCTGAGAAGCTGCCCGATCTGGTGGACCTATACAACCACATCCCGGTAGGTTCCACCAACTGTACCCCGGCTTACCTAATGAGGGCAAGACCTGGTAAGTTACCTGTTGACCTGGAAATGGGAGTCCTGACACCCGAGGACACTTCACCAGAAGCAGACTGGGACACAGAGAGGCAGCAGCAGTACCGGAGAGTACAGGAGAGCGTGGAGCGAAGTCTCTGTCAGGCTAGGGAAAGACAAGAGAAAACTTACAACCAGTATGCTCCCGCTGTTCCCCTGGTACCCGGAGAGCAGGTCTTGAAGAGGAAGAGACGGCTCCACAAGTTGAACGACCAGTGGGAGAAGAACCCGTACACCATACTGCCCTCAAGCCACGAGAACCCGAAGGTTTGTACCATCAGTAAAGACGGAGGGGAAACTACAGCCATTGTATCCCGGGACCACCTGAAGAAGTGTCCCGAACAACTGAGGAACCCTGAAGAGGAACAAGAAGACCATCGACCCGTAGAGGAAAGGGAAGATATGGTTAGTACTGTGCTCGGGGACTTCCCTTGGTCTTGGACTCAAGTCAATGGTGCAGTTGTGGTACCCGTACTCACCTTCCTCCAACCAGCATCCCAAGCACCTACGGAGCAACAGGTAGAGCTGGAAGAACAGCCGGTCCAGGAGGCAGAAGACCCCACACCCGCAGACTAGGAGGATCAACCCTCTGCTTGCAGTGAGCCTGCCATATCCCTAGTGAGCCAAAGAGCCGGTAGACAGCTGCCCAGTTTACCCTTGACAGCTCCTACACCCTGTAGTTCAGGGCTAGACAGTCAGCTCCGTAGGTCCACTAGGGCCACTAGAGGCCAGTTACCCGCACGCTGGAGGATTTAAAGTGTATAAATTGTTTTATTTATGTTTACCTGTGTATTGTTGCTTGTGTATAATTTTGTGTTTCTAGTTATTTTTAGGAATCCTTGGTGGATCTACCGGGAATCCTTGTACAATTAGTTGGAGCGTAACCCAGGATGGACTAGAGACTGTTAAGGACTCGGGGTAGGACAGACCCCTACCTGGTTACGTCTCCCTGTTTTGGTGAAATGGACACCTTTGTTTCTTCAAAAACTGCACCCGGTTACGGACATGCCGTGACCACCTTTATGTGTTTCTTTATTGTATTGTTATTGTTATATCTTGTTATGTTTTTCTAAAATATGTTTAGTCCCGGAGTACTAAATTTCACTAGGGGGGAATGTGGCACCCCAGGGGTCTGGTTTCCACAGTAACAAGCAATGTTATGTCTGAGAGCAGGTGGGAGGTCTCTTGGCCAGGGATCCTGTGCATGCCACACCTCCTGCCCAGTCTTGGGAGGGGAAGACCTTCCCCTATATAAACCCGGGGCTGAAGCAGGGTTAGTCAAGTCAAGGAGAGTAGAGACAAGAAACAGTCACAGGAAGAAACAGCAGAAGCTCAGTGGGAGCAATACTACTACAAGTCAGGGGCTGGCAGCTGCAGAGCTCGCCCTGACTGAGAAGCTTTCTTACCGGACCCGGCGTCCGAGGCTGTGGGGACTAATCCTTACCCAGCAGCAGAAACCGACCGGCAGGGGATTGCAGGTCCTCTGGCCCAGAAACCCGAAGGCACGGTCACACGCGTGGGACCAGCGCCGCCATCGTGGAGCGGAAGCCATTAGAAGGCCCCGAGTCACCGGCCATACGGGTGAGCACCACACGGTACACTCAGGGACGTGGGCTACTTATATCCGCTTCTAGCAAGGTAGCCAGAAGAGTACAGTCAGTTTGGGAGGCCTACAACTCCGCCTAGCCAGGGGAGATCCCATCTGCTCAAGGACTGACCAGGCCCCGTTCGCTAGCAAGTACTCCGGGAGGGTCTATCGTTGTTACCAGTAAAGACCCTGAATTACACCGCACCGTCTCTGAGTGGTTCCTGCTACCCTCATCTTCCACGTCGGCTGCCCTGAGGCCATACCCCTCCCGTTGGGGGTTATACTATCACGCTGCACAATTCTACACCGGCCTCAGCGGTCTGCCCTGCAGCGACAGCTCCATAGCTGCAAATCAACGGGTGGCGTAGTCGACACTCCAATAACATCTATCAAGACTGCCACACACTGAGTTGACTCCCTGGGCACGGACCGGGTCCCCACCACTCGGAGACTACAACCCTCATCTGATCCGGTTCCGGGTAAGCCCCCGTGCGCGAGACGCTGCGCGACACAGCAGGCCCAGGGGCGCGTCATATGCAGTGAGTCCAACGGCTGACCAAATTTAGGAAAAACCCCACTAACAGTTTAAAGACACATAGAGCAGGGCCACAGTAATGAGTACGTCATGTTCCCATTAGAAAGGAGAGGGCATAGCAGGGCCACAGTAATGACATGTTTCCATTACAAAGGAGCGGGTGTGCTATACAGTTATAGGGTATGCAGTGAGTCCAACTGCTGACCAAATTTAGGAAAAACTCCACTAACAATTTAAAGACACAGAGAGCAGGGCCACAGTAACGAGTCTGACATGTTCCCATTAGAAAGGAGAGGGTCTGCTATACAGTTATAGGGTATGCAGTGATTCCAACGGCTGACCAAGTTCAGTAAAAAACCCACTAACAATTTAAAGACACATAGAGCAGTGCCACAGTAACGAGTACGACATGTTCCCATTAGAAAGGAGAGGGTCTACTATACAGTTATAGGGTATGCAGTGAGTCCAACGGCTGACCAAATTTAGGAAAAAACCCACTAACAATTTAAAGATACATAGAGCAGGGCCACAGTAACGAGTACGACATGTTCCCATTAGAAAGGAGAGGGTATAGCAGGGCCACAGTAATGACATGTTTCCATTACAAAGGAGGGGGTGTGCTATTCAGTTATAGGGTATGCAGTGAGTCCAACTGCTGACTAAATTCAGGAAAAACCCCACTAACAATTTAAAGACACATAGAGCAGGGCAACAGTAACGAGTATGACATGTTCCCATTAGAAAGGAGAGGGTCTGCTATACAGTTATAGGGTATGCAGTGAGTCCAACGGCTGACTAAATTTAGGAAAAATCACACTAAGAATTTAAAGACACATAAAGCAGGGTCACAGTGATGACATGTTTTCATTACAAAGGAGTGGGTGTGCTATACAGTTATAGGGTATGCAGTGAGTCCAACAACTGACCAAATTTAGGAAAAATTCCACTAAGAATTTAAAGACACATAGAGCAGGGCCACAGTAACGACAAATTCCTATTAGAAAGGAGAGGGTCTCCCATAGTGTTAGCCTATGCAGTGAATGCAAGGGCTGCCAAAAATTGAAAGGCACTCCAATGCCCCTTGGAAGAGACTTAGACGGCATCATAAAAAAGTGTTCCCATTAGAAAGGAGCGGGTCTCCTATACTTGTAATGCTCATGCACTAAGTGTATGGACTGACAAACATTTACCCCTGGGGGGTATACATGAACATACTTTGACAGTGTTCCCCTGCCTCTGCTGGATTGCATTTGTGTCTCTCTCGCTTGTACTCCTTGGTTGTCCAACGAACTGTAACCTCTGCCGCCAGCATTTTCAGATGGGAATTTTTTTAATAGTTCGGCAACAAGGGCCTTCTGGTACTGCCCCATTTTTGTAGACCTGTCTGCCTCAGGAATAAGAGATATAAAGTTCTCCTTGTATCGTGGGTCTAGAAGTGTCACCAACCAGCAATGACTGTCACCCAAAATTTTGAGAACGCGGGGGTCATGGGAAAGGCAAAGTAGCATAAACTCAGCCATGCGTTCCAGACTGCTAACAGGTAAGACTTCCGCTTCCTCACCAAGAGGATGATTGACCATGCTCTCCTCCTCCTCCTCCTCCTCCTCTCTGTCCTCTGGCCATCCACGCTGAACAGACGGTATGACAGTTGTGTAGGTAGTACCGTCTATAGCGAATGAAACTAGCTCCTGTTCTTCCCCTTTGTCCTCCTCTTCCTCATTGTCACCCAATCCACGATGGGATGAGATGAGGCTGGGCTGTGTGTAATCAGCCTGTATGGTTCCTTGCTCCATCTCATCGTGCTCCTCCTGCAATGCATCCTCTTTGATTGTGAGCAGACAGCATTTCAGAAGACAGAGAAGCGTGATGGTGATGCTAATTATGGCGTCATCGCTGCTCAGCATCTTGGTGTAGTCCTCAAAGTTTTGGAGGATGGTACATATGTCTGACATCCATGTCCACTCCTGAGGTCTTATGTGTGGAGTCTGAACTGAGTACCGACAGCTTTGTTGATACTGGTACTCAACAACTGCCCTTTTCTGCTCACAAATCCTTCCCAACATCTACAGTGGAAAGTTCCAACGCATGGGGACATCACATACCAGTCTGTGAGCCGGAAGCTGCAAACGCTGCTGAAACACGGCAAGGGTGGGGGAAGCTGTAGGTTACTTTCTAAAATGGGCATACAGGCGGCGTACTTTAACAAGCAGATCCGGCAGCTATGGGTAGGATTTGAGAAATTGCTGAACCACGAGGTTAAGCACATGGGCCAGGCATGGTACGTGTGTGAGCTCGCCTTGCCTCAGAGCAGCCACCAGGTTCCGGCCATTGTCACACACGACCATGCCTGGCTGTAGGTTTAGCGGTGTGAGCCATAGATCGGCCTGCACTTTCAGAGCTGTCCACAACTCTTCAGCATTGTGCGGTTTGTCACCTGAGCATATTAGCTTCAGCACAGCCTGTTGCGGCTTGGCCGAGGTAGTGCTCTAGTGCTTCCAGCTTGTGACTGATGTGGTCATTTCGGAGATGGAGGCCGAAGAGGAGGAGGAGGCTGAGGAGGATGAGGTGCAGGACCTGTAGACTGTGGGGGCTACCCTGATTGACCTAGGGCCTGCAATCCTTGGCGTTGGGAGGAAGTGTTCCGTCCCAAGGTCCGACTGGGTCCCGGCTTCCACTAGGTTAACCCAGTGTGCCGTCAGCGAGATGTATCATCCCTGCCCACAAGCACTTGCCCACGTGTCCGTGGTTAGGTGAACTTTCCCGGTAACTGCGTTGTTGAGGGCACGGCTAATGTTTTGGGACACGTGCTTGTGTAATGCTGTGACGGCACACCGGGAGAAATAGAAGTGGCTGGGGACCGAGTACCGAGGAACGGCCGCCGTCATCAGGTTGCGGAATGCTTCCATCTCAACAAGCCTAAAAGGCAACATTTCTAGCGCAAGCTGTCGCAAAATGTGGGAATTTAGTAGTGTGGCCTGTGGGGCATTGGCTGCGTATTTGCGCTTGCATTCCAAAGACTGGGATATGGACAACTGAACGCTGCGCTGGGACAAGGACGTGGACGTGTTTGCTGATGCTGCTACTTGAGAGTGTACACCATTCCTGGACCCTGGGGTTCGGCCCACAAAGTCGGGTGCTTTGCTGCCATGTGCCTGATCATGCTGGTGGTGGTCAGGCTGGTCATTTTGCCACCCCTGCTGATGCTGGCCTGGCAGGTGGTGCAAATGGCCTTTTTGGGGTTATCCATAGAGGCTTTAAAACACAACCAGACTCGGGAAGACCTAACAGTTGTACTGGCAACTTCCTTCGTGTTGGTGTTACGGGGAACGGTTGCCTGCCTTCTTTCTGCGGCCACCACACTGCTTCTTCCTGCCTGTTGGGGTGCTCTGCCTCCCTCCCCCTGTGTGCTGCTGTCCTCGCTCTGCATGTCCTCCTGCCAGGTTGGGTCAGTTACTATATCATCCACCACCTTGTCTTCGACTTCCGCACTCTGGTCCTCCTCCTGACTTTCTGGCAATTGTGTCTCATCATCATCCACTTCTTGTGATACTTTCCCACCGTCTCCTTCGTGTGACTGTGGCTGCTCAAATATTTTGGCATCGCTACATGTGATCTCCTCTTGCCCCACTACAAGTGGACCAGGCGAGAGGCCCGAATCTATAAATGGAAAAGTGAACAGCTCTTCGGAGTGTCCAAGTGTGGGATCAGTTGACTCTGGGCACTCGGCATCAGGAGGATCAGGGTGAGGAATATGCTTTTCCAGACTCACAGCTACTGAGACTTGACTGTGTGGAAGACAAGATGGTGGTGGTGGCTAAGTAACTGGAAGCATTATATGCTATCCAACAAATAACCTTTTCACACTGCTCTGTGTTGAATAGTGGAGTTCTGCGGTCCCCTATTAATTGGGACAGGAAGGTCGAGCAAGAAGATGTGGGTGTTTGTTGTGTCACAATTTCAGCTTGCCCATGGCCTCAGCCTCTGCATGCACCATCATCACCATCACATCCAGTTCCCCGTCCCTTGCCACGTGCCTTGCTCATTTTAAATGGAGGACAATATCTTCCACACTCACTACAAATGACTGAATTTGGAGTGAACTTAAATGTGATCCGTGTGACGGAGAAAGCACAGTTTTAAATACCTGGCCTGTAGGTAACTATTTTGAACAGCAAACTGGTGTCAATTGTTTCCTTGACACACTGAAACAATTTTTTAATGGATGTCAGAAATGGCAGTATTTTCTGAAAACGTATATGTGATCCGTGTGACGGAGAAAGCACAGTTTTAAATACCTGGCCTGTAGGTAACTATTTTGAACAGCATACTGATGTCAATGGCTTCACTGGCACACTAAAACAAATTTTTAATGGAGGTCAAAAATAGCAGTATTTTCTGAAAACGTATATGTGATCCGTGTGACGAAGAAACCATAGTTTTAAATACCTGGCCTGTAGGTAACTATTTAACAGCAAACTGGTGTCAATTGCTTCACTGACACACTGAAACAAATGTTTAATAGAGGTCAGAAATGGCAGTATTTACTGAAAACGGATATGTAATCCGTGTGACGGAGAAAACACAGTTTTAAATAGCTGGATTTTTAGTGCTGTAATATGGAAAGGACCTGGCTGTATTCTGCAGTGCCAACAACCAAGTGGCGCAGAAAAACTGTGTTCT
Organism: Phyllobates terribilis; assembly: GCF_046119375.1. NCBI lineage: Eukaryota > Metazoa > Chordata > Amphibia > Anura > Dendrobatidae > Phyllobates > Phyllobates terribilis. The sequence goes on from NW_027362764.1 coordinate 123,750,584, forward strand.
CTGGATTGCTTTTTAAGCAAATAATCAGGATTAAGAGCCAAAAAAAATGATTCCTGGCCCCTGAGACCTGGGCCTATTTCTAGAAATATTTAACATCAGCAGCAGAAAGAACTGGAATGGAGCCTCTTGTGCTATGTGCACTGCAGTCTGCTATATGCACTGCCTGCCTGCCTGCCTATATGCACTGCCTGCCTGATATCTCTGCAGATGGATTAGTCCTCATAAGGACTGTTTGTTGAGATGGATATGTGTCTCTAATATAGTTTGGTACACCTACACTAACTAGAAACAAGCAAATCTCTCCCTCGCTCAGCAGCAGCTCTCCCTTCAGTGTCTGATTCCGGAGTGACTGTGATGAGCATGGCGGCGCCAGGTCTAATATAGACCTGATGACGCTGTGCGGCCAGCCAATCACTGTAATGCCACAAGCAACATGGCTACAGCATTACAGTGAGTGTCAGGCAATCCCTGCATGTTCATTGGCACTCTAAAGAGCGCCAAAGATGCAGGGAGGAGACCCGAGCTCCTGCCGAGCAACCCCGGAAATACTCGGCGAGACCAAGCATCTCGAGCAGTGAGATGCTCGGGCGAGCTCTGAGCAGTAGCGAGCATTCTCGCTCATCACTAGTGCCAACACTTTCAGCCATGACAGCAATTTACTAATAAGCATCTCTCTTTTTATTATATTATTATTCCTGACCTCTATATACTTACATTATGAATTATTATGCATGCTGCTTACATCTGCTTGCTATATATTATTATTGTGCAAAATAATTTCTTTGGATACCTTGGCTGTAATTGTTTTTGGCAGATGAGGATAAGTGTTAGACTTGTTATAGTTTTTCCTTTCGTTTATATATATGGCCAATTGGCTTTTTATTGTTTTTATTTTTTTGTGTCTTGAGTCACTTCTTCTACGTCATTTGTAATAAAGCTTGTTTCATATGGTGATCCTATATCATTTGCGTACTTCTTTCTTCTTTTGTTTCTTATGACAAGCAGTGAACCCCAAGGCATAATCGTGGCCAGGAGTCTGTTATCGAAGAGGCCAGATATGCGATGCACGATGGCGGAAAGAAGAGGACTGGATGGCAGGCGGCGAGCAACGGCGTGGCCGAAGAGGTGATCATTGAGGGGAGAATTAGTTTTCTTTTTGTTTTTTTTTTATTTACCATTTGCCGACCCTAAATGGTTCACCGAAATGACCGCTGTGCATTTTTATTTTATTTTTTTTGCTAATTGAATTGCAAAGTGTTTGAATTTGCTTAGGACCGTTTAAGGAAATACAACTCAACTCAATGCTCTGCAAAATGATCCGCTCATCTGCAGTTCCTTGATTATCACTTCCTTTGATCCCTGAAGAAGACTATGTATAGTGCATTCATAAGCATCTGATGTGCAAATTGCCTCATTTTCCCAAAGAAGCATTGCATGGCTTATAAGCCTCCTAACACTTGCATGGCAGGCATTTCACTCTCCACAAGTAGAAACGTTAGCCCTTAGATCCCAAGCATCTGATGATGATCTTGCTGAAGCTAAATCTTTCTTTTCTTGAGTAATTCAGGCATATGTTACAACATGCCACATTTAATATAATGTGTGATTATACACTTCCTTGCCTCTCTGATCTAGTATGTGCCTTATATTTTAGCTAACTTGGACTACTAATTTGCCCATAAATTTCCACAAACCTAATGTGGAGCAATCTGACATACCAAGGAAACCTCAGGGTACTAATATCTATGTATAATACTTTGAGAATGAAGTTAAATTTATCAGAAACATGCTGTGCCAAATGATACATTGAATAGCTGCTCGTTTAATGAAAAACTCAGTAAAATGGAAATAAATAAGCCCTATCTCTGATTTAACATTAATTGGAATTTTTTTTTTTACTTGAAAGTTTATGAACACTGAAGTCATTTAGAGTGAGGATTATGCAGATCTCTTTTTGGTAATTTTCAGTGTAAGCTATAATAATGTTTCATGGAAAACGTCCCTCATCAGATGACATAATTTGACTCATTAGACTCGCTACTGATAAAATGCATTCTCTCTAATGCAAAGAGACGGTCTGGATAATACAGCATAAATATTGAGGAACGCGGCTCATTTTATGATAGAACGTGTAACCTTATAGATTGCAATAGGGTTGTAAATATCATGAGAGGGAGCAGGTTGAACTTCTCCTGCAAGTAATGAGCACACTAAATATCAAAGTATTCATTAATAGAAATAGTAAAATGGAGTAATCTATCACTGGTTGCACAGTGGCAATTTAGTGTATATAAAGTGATTTGAAATTCAAGTATAAGAAACATCTCCTCCAATCCATCAATGACAAAAGTCACAAAAAAAAGATAATTGAATATTTTGCCAAATGTCATATTCAGCATTTTAGGAATAGTGAATTGTTTCAATATATATGGGTAAAAATAATTGACACCCCCTAAATAATCATAAATAATCATTTTTAAATAGTCTTTGTGTAGAGATCTTCTAGTCTGCTGGAACTCCATTTCTGCCTGACCATTTCCAGATATCCTAGGTCTAGGGTATAAATATGAAGTTATAAACATGTAAAATTCTTTTATCATTTGTCAATACGTACAACGAAACCAAAGTTCTGTCAGCTAAGATAAGACAGGAGGTTGTGTTCACATTAGAAAATTACAAGGGGACTTGAAACTAAGTAGGAATGGTCCCCTCCAGACAGAAGACTATTTGTCCTGATGTATTTCATCGGATTACTGTATTAGGATTTAAATTTTAGCAATGAACCCAGAAAACAATCATCTGCATTAACTGTAGAAAAGCTAAGCAAGTTCCACAATGTAGGTTAAAAGGAAATTCTTCCAGGAGCATGAGCAGCATGATCAAAGCCAATGTTATACACCGGTCCTGGATCAAGGCTTTGCTCCCCTCACCCCGGTCCGCTGAACACTGTTATGCTCCACGTTGGATTTTGCAGGTGGCCTGGCATGCTTCCATGTAATCGCCTTTCTGGGTCTATATAAGGCCTATCAATCCTCACACCTGTGTCTTGGTATTACGACTTTTAGTGTTCCTGAGTCCTGTCTGGCTGTGACCTCCAGTACCTCTGCTAACTGCTAATTAGTCTCCTGTCTGCCTGCTGGCTCCAGTGCTTCTACTACCCGTTTCCCATTTGCCTCACCTGCCTGTTGCACCAATGCTCTTGTGCCCATCCCGACCTTGAGCTTGGAGGATGCACCTCACCAAATGAGCCAAAACAGGCAAGCTTCCTTTTGACCTTACAGATCTCTCCCTATTTGTGTATAGGAAGAAATCTGTCAATAAGGTCTAATTGGGTGGGGGGAGGGTAACTGTTAGTAAGCACCCCTATACTCATGTCCCTTTTCCCACGGCACTATTTCAGAGTAAAACATAGCTGTTTGCAACAAGAAATCCCTGTTTCATGCTGTAATTGGAAGTGTCTTGGATTTAGCCATTAGACGAAGAGTTTTATTTGATTAGCGAACTTTTAACGGTATAGTGGCATGCAGTAGTGTAAGATTTGATCTAAGGTCCACTCATACTGACTCTATGCTGTGTGACTTTAGGAGTAACATTTTCCTTTTTCAGACCCATTTTTAATGAAAACCTGCTAATTATAGACTTCAATGCCTTCCATTAAACATTGAGAGGTGTGAGTCGGAAGTGGGGGTCAGTTGGAAAACTGTAGTAGTGGAATGTATGCCTTAAATTGATGCAAGACTTATCATTGAGACACCATGCCCTGGGTAAAGTTAAAATGTCTAATACTCCAAAGGAGATGGAAATTGTGGCATGAATAGAAACAATACATTGGACTCCATAGAAGAAGAGGGGTTCCATATCAAGACCTGATTACTCAGTGATTCAATGTGAGTACATAAATGGTCAATATTGAAAGTTAGGTATAAAAACCCTCCATTTTCAAAAGTAGAGGATTCTCCGAATATCTGAGAGCTGTAAATTGTAAAGCAATTGCCTTTTTTGATGTAGCTGGGAAGGGAAAAGATGACTCCTGCTAGAGATAGACTTTGTGAATTAAATTTGAAAATGAAGTTATCTTTAACTACCATTGTCCTTTCCCCAAATTGAACCAGTTTTTGTAATAATTTCTGGCATGTACCTACCTGAACTTGATTTGGGAGGTAATGTACCAGTTTTCTACTGTGATCCAATATCCTTAGTTTAACCGAACAATAATAGATTTACCCTTAAAGTCAATCAGAGTGTTGAGAATAACAATCGAAGTGGACTTGGAGGATTTATTAATGATGTATAGTGATAAGCCAGCATACTCACAAGTACTCGGTACTCGCCCGAGCATCTCTGTAGTCGAGATGCTCGGAGCTCGCCGAGTACTTCCGAGATGCTTGGGCGGATGCTCGGGTCCCCTCTCTACATGTTTGGCGGTCTTTAAAGCGCCAATCAACATGCAGGGATTGTCTGCCACACAATGTAATGCTGCAGCCATGTTGGTTGTGGCATTACAGTGATTGGCTGGCTGCACAGCATCATCAGGTCTATATCAGACCTGGCCCCGCCATGCTCGTCACAGTCTACTCCTCAATCAGGCAGTGTAGGGAGTGGTGCTGCTGAGCTAGGGAGAGATTTGGTTGTTTATTAGTTAGTGTAAGTATTCCACAAGATTCTCTAAATATCCATCTCAACTAACAGTCCTTCTGAGGACTAATCCAGCTGCAGAGATATCAGTGCTAGGCAGGCAGACAGAGTATATAGCAGACTGCAGTCCATATAGCAAGAGGGTCCATTCCAGTTCTGTTTGCTGGTGCTTTTACAGATATTTGTACAAATAGCCCCAGGTATCAGGGGCCAGGAATACTTTTTTTTATCTTAATCATGATTATTTGCTTAAAAAGCAATCCAGAGAACACAGTTTTTCAGCGCCATTTGCTTCTTGGCACTGCAGAATACAGCCAGGTTCTTTCCATATTACAGCTCTAAAAATCCAGCTATTTAAAACTGTGGTTTGTCCATCACACGGATCACATATAATTGGGCTGGAAATTCTGCCATTTCTTGCCTCTATTGAAATTTTGTTGCAGTGTGTCAGCGAAGTTATTGACATCAATTTGCTGTTAAAAATAGTTACCTACAGGCCAGCTATTTAAAACTGCGTTTTCTCCATCACACGGATCACATATAATGTTCACTCCAAATTCAGCCATTTGTAGTGAGCGTGGAAGATATTGCCCTCCATTTAAAATGGGCAAGGCGCGTGGCAAGGGATAGGGAACTGGACGTGATGGTGATGGTGCATGCTGAGGCAAACTGAAATAGTGCCACAAAGGACTCCCACGTCTTCTCGCCCGCCCTTCCTGTCCCAGTTACTAGGGGACCACAGCACACCACTATTGAACCCAGAGCAGTGTCAAAAGGTTGTTGGTTGGATAGAGGATAATGCTTCCAGTCACTTTGCCACCACTACCACCACCCTGTCTTCCCACGGTCAAGTCTCAGTAGCCGCGAGTCTGGACCGCATATTCCTCACCCTGATCCTCCTTCCTCCCACCATGCAGAGTGCCCGGAGACAACTTATCCCACACTTGGACACTCCAAAGAGCTGTTCACTTTTCCATTTATAGATTTGGGCCTCTCGCCCGGTCCACTTGAAGCGGGGCAAGAGGAGATCGCATGTAGCGATGCCCAAATATTTGAGCAGCCACGGTCATACGAAGGCGACGGTGAGAAAGTGTCACAAGAGGTGGACGATGATGAGACACAATTGCCAGAAAGTAAAGAGGAGGACCAGGGTGCGGAAGTGGAAGACAGGGTGGTGGATGATATAGTAACTTACCCAACCTGGCAGGAGGACATGCAGAGCGAGGACAGCAGCAAACAGGGGGAGGGAGGCAGAGCACCCAAACAGGCAGGAAGAAGCAGTGTATTGGCCACAGACAGAAGGCGGGCAATCATCCCCCGGAACACCAACACGATGGAAGTTGCCAGTACAACTGTTAGGTCTTCCCGAGTCTGGTTGTTTTTTAAAGACTCTGCCGATAACCCCAAAAAGGCCATTTGCACCACCTGCCAGGCCAGTATCAGCAGGGGTAGCAAAACTACCAGCCTTACCACCACCAGCATGATCAGTCACATGGCAGCAAGGCACCTCACTTTGTGGGCCGAACCCCAGGGTCCAGGAACAGTGTCTGCGGGTGATACCACTGCTTCTTCCGCTGTTGTGCGTACAAGCTAATCCCCTGTCCATAGTGCATGCGAAGATGCCTCCTGCCCTGCACCTCTCGTTGCACACTCTCAACTAGCATCATCAGCAAGCACGTCCTTGTCCCAGTGCATCATTCAGTTGTCCATACCTGGGGTATGCGCAAATACGCAGCCAACGCCCCACAGGCCACACTACTAAATTCCCACATTTCGCGACTGCTTGCGCTCAAATGTTGCCACTTAGGCTCGTGGAGATGGAAGCTTTTCACAACCTGATGGTGGCGGCAGTCCCTCAGTACTCGGTCCCCAGCCAACACTATCTCTCCCGGTGTACCGTCCCCACATTACTCAAGCACGTGTCCCAAAACATTAGCTGTGCCCTCAACAATGCAGTTACTGAGAAAGTCCACCTAACCATGGACACGTGGACAAGTGCTTGTGCGCAGGGACGGTACATCTCGCTGACGACACACTGGGTTAACATAGTGGAAGCCGGGACCCAGTCGGACCTTGGGACGGAACACATCCTCCCGACATCGAGAATTGCGGACCATAGGTCAATCAGGGTTGCCCTCACAGTCTTCAGCTCCTGCACCTCATCCTCCTCAGCCTCCTCCTCCTCTTCAACCTCCATCTCGCAAATTACCACAAGCTGAAAGCACTGCAGCACTGCCTCGGCCAAGCGGGAACAGGATGTGCTGAAGCTAATATGCTTAGGTGACAAATCACACAATGCTGAAGAGTTGTGGACAGCTCTGAAAGAGCAGGCAGATCTGTGGCTCACACCGCTGAACCTACAGCCCGGCTTGGTCGTGTGTGACAATGGCCAGAACCTGGTGGCGGCTCTGAGGCGAGGCGAGCTCACACATGTACCATGCCTGGCCCATGTGCTTAACCTTGTGGTTCAGCGGTTTCTCAAAACCAACCCAGAGCTGCTGGATCTGCTTGTCAAAGTACAACACCGGTGTGTCCATTTTAGAAAGTCAGCTTCAGCTTCTGCCGCCCTTGCCATGCTTCAGCAGCGTTTGCAGCTTCCGGCTCACTGGTGTGTGATGTCCCCACACGTTGGAACTCTAGCCTGCAGATGTTGGGAAGGATTTGTGAGCAGAAGAGGGCAGTTGTTGACTACCAGCATCAACAAGGCCGTCGGTATTCAGTTCAGACTCCACACATAAGACCTCAGGAGTGGAAATGAATGTCAGACATATGTACCATCCTCCAAAACTTTGAGGACTTCACCAAGATGGTGAGCGGCGATGACGCCATAATTAGCATCACCATCCCGCTTCTCTGTCTTCTGAAATGCTCTCTCCTCACAATCAAAGAGGATGCATTGCAGGAGGAGCATGATGAGATAGAGCAAGGAACAATACAGGGTGATTACACACAGCCCAGCCTCATCTCATCCCAATGTGCATTGGGTGATAATGAGGAAGAGGAGGAAAAGGAGGAAGGGCAGGAGCTAGTTTCATGCGCTATAGACGATATTACCTGCACAACTCTCATACCATCTGTTCAGCGTGGATGGCCTGAGGACAGGGAGGAGGACGAGAGCATGGTCAGTTGTCCTCTTGGTGAATACAAGGAAGTCTTGCCTGTTAGCAGTCTGGCACGCATGGCTGAGTTTATGTTACTCTGCCTTTCTTGTGACCCTCGCGTTCTCAAAATTTTGAGTGACAGTCATTACTGGTTAGTGACACTTCCTTAGGCGGACAGGTCTACAAAAATGGGGTAGTACCAGAAGGCCCTTGTTGTGGAACTATTAAAAAAATTCCCATCTGAAAACGCTGGCGGCGTCACAGTTTGTGGGACAACCAAGGAGTACAGCCAAGAGAGACACAACTCCAATCCAGCAGAAGCAGGGGAACATGGTCAAAGTTCTGGGAGAGTTTTCTCAGCCACTCCCATCGCATAGGCCATCAGGCGCGGGATACTCTCACAAGGAGTACAAAGTTTGGGAAGATGCTGAGGGAATACCTTGCCGACAGTACCAACGTCCTTCATGATTCCTCTGTGCCTTATAATTATTGGGTATCCAAGCTGGACACGTGGCATGAACTGGCTCTCTATGCCTTGGAGGTCCTGGCCTGCCCTGCTGCTAGCATTTTATCAGAGCGGGTTTTTAGTGCCGCTGGTGGAATTATAACTGATAAGCGCATCTGCCTGTCAGCTGAAAATGCCTTTTTTTGGGAGGTGTATTCCCATGCACCTCTTCACACCCACACATGGGTATACGCTTCCTGATTTTGGCTATTTGCTCTTGTCCTCCACCTTCTCCTCATCCTCATCCTCCAACATCATATCACCAAGGTGACCGTGGTCCATGATGTAACACCCAGATAATTTTTTTAAAGGGTGTTTATTAGAGTTGAGCGAGCACTAAAAAGCTCAGGTGCTCGAAGCTCTGGCCGAGCTCACCGTGATACTCGGGTGCTCGACCAGAGCAACAAGCCCAATGTTAGTCTATGGGAGACCCGACCATTTTTGCGGCGGCACCTCTGGCAATCTGTACAAAGTCTAAAAAGTGGCCAAAACGATAGTGACAGTGTTCAAATGACATGGGGACAGCATGGGGATCGCCCCAGGAAGCATTTCTGACCCCCAGGTCACTGCTGTCAACAACGTGGTCAGAGGTATTAAGCCACTTTTACGGGCTCACAATAAAACGCTCAAAAACGAAACTGAAACGGTTTTCCTGTGAAATATTTTAAGGAACTTCCTTTCCAGGGTAAAGACTTGTGTATAAGGTAAAATAAATAACCAAAAACAAAAATACTCCTCCACACCTTGAGCTATGTTCACAAGTAGCATTTTTTATGCATTTTTACACTTTGTACTACTTTCAACCGTGACAAATGCATTCACCGGGAAATGTCATTTTAACATTTTACAACCTTATCTGGCCATGTGCTGTGTGACACATGCATACAGTGCTAAAAAGACATGGGAACAGCATGGGGAAGATGCCTGGAAGCATCTCTGACACCCAGGTCACTGCCTAAAAGTGTGCCCATCAGAAGTGATCCTTGCCGCATCAGAAGATGCAGACTTGCAACTATCCCCGTGCAAGTCCTTGTCCCAGGGCAGTGTTCAATTGTACCTCCCCCATTCCTTGCAATACAAGCGCAAGTATGCAGCCAACCACCCACCCACCCCCAAGCTGCAATACAATACTGCTTGCTTGCACTTGAAATTGGGCCTTTTAGGCATGTGGAGGCGGAATCTGGCCACCATGTCATGGCTGCATCGGCGGCCTGGTATCCATACTCAGTCCCCAGCCGACCGGCGGCCGGGTGTCCACGCTCGGTCCCCAGCCACCAGGGGGCGGCCGGGTGTCCATACTCGGTCCCCATCCACCCAGCGGCCGGGTGCCCACACACGGTCCCCAGCCGCCTGGGGGCGGCCGGGTGTCCTTAAACGGTCCCCAGCCACCCCTATTTGAAGGACAGCCTAACCACAAACACGTGGACAAGTGAATGTGGCCAGGGATGGTCCATCTCACTGACGCCTTCACACTGGTTTAATATTGTGAAAGCCGGGACACAGTTGGACACTGGGATGCAACACGTCCTCCAGACATAGAGGATTGCGGGTCCTGGGTCAATCAGGCTTCAAAACAAAGTTTAGAAGGTAGACAGCAGCAGTGGTCGGCCTCCTACACAACGAGTAAATTATTCATGATCATGAGGCCATCCATCTCCTTAGCTTTCTGTTCCTTGGAATGCAAGCGCATGTATGTAGTAGCGGCTAGGTCTGAGGTGGTCAGTGTTTTGGCGCATATCCTACCTCCTCCGAGGATTGCTGAATGTTTTCCTGCTACTATCCCAGTTCTATGACTCCCGTTAAAACAAATTTCCTTCTATGACAGAATCACTGACTGGGTGGATCAGGGAAATGCTGTAGATATAGTATATCTTGACTTCAGCAAAGCATTTGACAAAGTATCTCACACCATCCTTATTGAAAAAATGACCAAGTATGCAATGGACCAGGCAACTGTTAGGTGGATTCATAACTGGCTTAGTGATCGGACTCAAAGGGTGGTTGTAAATGGCTTCACATCCAGCTGGATGAATGTCTCAAGTGGGGTACCACAGGGCTCCGTCCTGGGACCTGTATTGTTCAACATCTTTATAAATGATTTAGATGAAGGAATTGAGGCTAAACTGATTAAATTTGCTGATGACACAAAGTTTGGAGGGATAACTAATACTAGAAAAGAGATTGAGAGGATTCAAAAAGACCTAAATAAACTGGAGCAGTGGGCAGCAACCAACAGAATGGTTTTTAACAGGGAAAAATGCAAAGTACTACATCTGGGCAATAAAAATGAAAAAAGCATATACAGAATGGGAGGAATAGAGCTAAGTAACAGTACATGTGAAAAAGACTTAGGTATACTAATAGATCATAGACTGAACATGAGTCAACAGTGTGATGCAGCAGCAAAAAAGGCAAATACAATTCTGGGATGTATTAACAGAAGCATACAGTCTAGATCATGTGAAGTCATTATCGGTCTTTACTCCTCTTTGGTCAGACCTCATCTGGAATACTGTGTACAGTTTTGGGCACCACATTTTAAAAAAGACATCGACAAACTGGAGCAAGTTCAGAGAAGAGCGACCAGAATGGTGACTGGTCTGCAAACCATGTCCTATGAGGAACGGTTGCAGGATTTGGGAATGTTTAGCTTGCAAAAAAGAAGACTGAGAGGAGACTTAATAGCTGTCTACAAATATGTCAAGGGCTGTCACATTGTAGAAGGATCATCTTTATTCTCTTTTGCACAAGGAAAGACTAGAAGCAATGGGATGAAACTAAATGGGAGGAGACACAGATTAGATATTAGAAAAAACTTTTTGACAGTTAGGGTGATTAATGAGTGGAACAGGCTGCCACGAGAGGTGGTGAGTTCCACTTCAATGGACGTCTTCAAACAGAGGCTGGACAGACATCTGTCTGAGATGATCTAGTGAATCCTGCTTTGAGCAGGGGGTTGGACCAGATGACCCAGGAGGTCCCTTCCAACTCTACCATTCTATGATTCTATGATTCTATGAAAGCTTCAGGTGATGAATGATGGATGAGGTGGTGGCAAAGTAGAAAGAGCAGGAGGAACAGGGACCATTCACATCAATATCAGGCCAGTCAACCACACATGTCTTGTAGGATATGTTTCTGTACCAAAAGGAGCGGTTCGGCTACACAGTTATAGGGCATACAGTGAGTGCAATGCCTACCAAAAATTTTGGAAGTGACATGGAGGTCAGAGGGCCTTAACTAAACCATTTTTTCCATTTATAGCAACTGGGTCTCCTGTACACTGTTGGCCTAAGCAGTGAATGGAAGGCTTTCCAAAAATTATGAGGAACTGCAATGCCCCTTGAAACAGACGTGGATTGCAGCGTACTAAAAACCTTCTACCCATTATTGGGGAGTGGGTCTCCCTTAGTTTTCGCCTATGCATTGAAAAGCAAAAGCTGACTAAAATTAGGAGGAAATGCAATGCCCATTAGAAGAGTCGTGGAGGTTAGAGGTAATTAAAAACAACATTTCAATGCCCCTTGGAAGAGCTGTGGAGTTCAGAGTGGATTAACAAGAAGGTTTTAATGCCCCTTGGAAGAGACGTGGAGGTCAAGTAGCTTAACCAGACAGTTTTAATGCCCCTTGGAAAAGTGGTGGAGGTCGCAGTGGAATAAAAAGACAATATCAATGCCCCTTGGAAGAGTGGTGGAGGTCACAGTAGCTTAACAAGACGGTTTTAATGCCCCTTGGAAGAGCTGTGGAATTCAGAGTGGTTTAACAAGACAGTTTTAATGCCCCTTGGAAGAGTGGTGGAGGTCGCAGTGGAATAAAAAGACAATATCAATGCCCCTTGGAAGAGTGGTGGAGGTCACAATAGCTTAACAAGACGGTTTTAATGCCCCTTGGAAGAGCTGTGGAGTTCAGAGTGATTTAACAAGACGGTTTTAATGCCCCTTGCAAGAGACGTGGAGGTCACAGTAGCTTAACAAGACGATTTTAATGCCCCTTGGAAGAGACATGGAGGTCACAGTAGCTTAACCAGACGGTTTTAATGCCCCTTGGAAGAGTGGTGGAGTTCAGAGTGGTTTAACAAGACGGTTTTAATGCCCTTTGGAAGAGACGTGGCGGTCACAGTAGCTTAACAAGACAGTTTTAATGCCCCTTGGAAGAGTGGTGGAGGTCGCAGTGGAATAAAAAGACAATATCAATGCCCCTTGGAAGAGTGGTGGTGGTCACAGTAGCTTAACAAGACAGTTTTAATGCCCCTTGGAAGAGCTGTGGAGTTCAGAGTGGTTTAACAAGACGGTTTTAATACCCCTTGGAAGAGCTGTGGAGTTCAGAGTGGTTTAATAAGACGGTTTTAATGCCCCTTGGAAGAGACGTGGAGGTCACAGTAGCTTAACAAGACAGTTTTAATGCCCCTTGGAAGAGTGGTGGAGGTCGCAGTGGAATAAAAAGACAATATCAATGCCCTTTGGAAGAGTGGTGGAGGTCACAGTAGCTTAACAAGACGGTTTTAATGCCCCTTGGAAGAGCTGTGGAGTTCAAAGTGCTTTAACAAGACAGTTTTAATGCCCCTTGGAAGAGTGGTGGAGGTCACAGTAGCTTAACAAGACGGTTTTAATGCCCCTTGGAAAAGACGTAGAGGTCACAGTAGCTTAACAAGACAGTTTTAATTCCCCCTTGGAAGAGTGGTGGAGGTCACAGTAGCTTAACAAGACGGTTTTAATGCCCCTTGGAAAAGAAGTGGAGGTCACAGTAGCTTAACAAGACAGTTTTAATGCCCCTTGGAAGAGCTGTGGAGTTCAGAGTGGTTTAACAAGACGGTTTTAATACCCCTTGGAAAAGCTGTGGAGTTCAGAGTGGTTTAATAAGAAGGTTTTAATGCCCCTTGGAAGAGACGTGGAGGTCACAGTAGCTTAACAAGACAGTTTTAATGCCCCTTGGAAGAGTGGTGGAGGTCGCAGTGGAATAAAAAGACAATATCAATGCCCTTTGGAAGAGTGGTGGAGGTCACAGTAGCTTAACAAGACGGTTTTAATGCCCCTTGGAAGAGCTGTGGAGTTCAGAGTGCTTTAACAAGACAGTTTTAATGCCCCTTGGAAGAGTGGTGGAGGTCACAGTTAGAGATGAGCGTTGTTCTACTCGAACTGTTCGCCAATCTCAAATTCGAGCTGTTTTGGGCGGTGTTCGAGCCGTTCGGTGAACACGAACGATTTGAGAAAAATTCGGCTGTTCGAGGTTATGTTCGATAACTGTTCGTGCACCAAAATCATAACTGGATTTTTTCTCAGTAATGATGAAAATTAATGTTAATACGCAGTTTGAGTGTACAGCGGGGTGGGGGGAGGGGCAGGGGATGGATCTCTGCAGGAATAATGAAGATCTCCATTTTTTTTTCTCTTTCCCGCATTTACAGTGGGGAGGTGCAATCTGTCAGCCTATCAGCAGCACACACACGGAGCGAAGTGCTTTTTTTCACACAAGCAAGGGCATGTGTCATTGGCAGTGTATGTCACATGTCCTTGCCCTATAAGACCAAGCCATTTTCCCCGTCGCCACCATTTTCTCACTGCTGCAGCTGCGTGTTAGACGGCAGCGCTGTTGCTGTGTGCGCTATACCTTGTTAATTTCAAGCCAATTTTCGCACAAATCTACAGATAGCTTGGGAGTAGGGAATAGTTGTGATTGCAGTCCTTTTAAGGACTAGGTTACAGCATTTCCTACGACTTTTATCAGGCAGGTCTGTGCTCTTAAATAGATAGATTGTGGGAGTAAAGACTAATTGTAATTGCAGTCCTTTTCAGGACTAGGTTACATCAGTTCCTATCAGTTTTTGCCAGGCAGGTCTGTGCCAGTGCTGTGCAAGTTTTTTTCACAGCATTTGGCTGAATCTAGCAAAGCTAATCCTTTTTGGCCTATTGCAGAGTGTGTTAGTCAGTGGAGTAGCCTATCTGTGTTGCAAGATATACCACCTGTGTATAGAATACCAATTTTTTTACTGCACCTAGTGAAGTAAAATCTTTTGGGCATAGCATCATTCTATTAGTCCATCTATACTGACCTCCATCAGGTTGCGAATTGAATATAATTTTTTTAGGCATCTAGCTCCGAAAAAATATTTGGGCTTCTAGCAGTGTGTGGGACTTGTTCTATTAGTCCATCTATACTGACCTCCATCAGGTTGCAAACTGAATATAATTTTTTTCTGCATCTAACTCTGAAAAAATATTGGGCTTGTAGCTGTGTGTGGGACTTGTTCTATTAATCCATCTATACAGACCTCCATCAGGTTGCAAACTGAATATAATTTTTTTCTGCATCTACCTCTGAAAAAATATTTGGGCTTCTAGCTGTGTGTGGGACTTGTTCTATTACTCCATCTATACTGACCTCCATCAGGTTGCAAATTGAATATAATTTTTTTCTGCATCTAGCTCTGAAAAAATATTGGGCTTCTAGCTGTGTGTGGGACTTGTTGTATAAGTCCATCTATACTGACCTCCATCAGGTTGCAAACTGAATATATTTTTTTCTGCATCTACCTCTGAAAAAAAATTGGGCTTCTAGCTGTGTGTGGGACTTGTTCTATTAATCCATCTATACAGACCTCCATCAGGTTGCAAACTGAATATAATTTTTTTCTGCATCTAGCTCTGAAAAAATATTTGGCCTTCTAGCAGTGTGTGGGACTTTCTCTATTAGTACATCTATACTGACCTCCATCAGGTTGCAAATTAAAAATAATTTTTATCTGCATCTACCTCTGAAAAAATATTTGGGCTTCTAGCTGTGTGTGGGACTTGTTCTATTACTCCATCTATACTGACCTCCATCAGGTTGCAAATTGAATATAATTTTTTTCTGCATCTAGCTCTGAAAAAATATTGGGCTTCTAGCTGTGTGTGGGACTTGTTGTATTAGTCCATCTATACTGACCTCCATCAGGTTGAAAACTGAATATATTTTTTTCTGCATCTACCTCTGAAAAAATATTGGGCTTCTAGCTGTGTGTTGGACTTGTTCTATTAATCCATCTATACTGACCTCCATCAGGTTGCAAACTGAATATAATTTTTTTCTGCATCTAGCTCTGAAAAAATATTTGGCCTTCTAGCAGTGTGTGGGACTTTCTCTATTAGTCCATCTATACTGACCTCCATCAGGTTGCAAACTGAATATAATTTTTTTCTGCATCTAGCTCTGAAAAAACATTTGGCCTTCTAGCAGTGTGTGGGACTTGTTCTATTAGTCCACCTATACTGACCTCCATCAGGTTGCAAATTCAAAATAATTTTTTGTCTGCATCTAGCTCTGAAAAAATATTTGGCCTTCTAGCAGTGTGTGGGACTTTCTCTATTAGTCCATCTATACTGACCTCCATCAGGTTGCAAACTGAATTTTTTTTTTTCTGCATCTACCTCTGAAAAAATATTTGGGCTTCTAGCTGTGTGTGGGACTTGTTCTATTAGTCCATCTATACTGACCTCCATCAGGTTGCAAATTGAATATAATTTTTTTCTGCATCTAACCCAGCCAATAGTTTTGGCCTAATACCACAGTTTGGCCACTCAGCTCTGCTCGGTTCCCATCCATTGTTTTTTTGTGCAAACAACTCCAGAGTTGTGAATTAGTTAACCACCAAAATGAGTGGAAAAAGGCCTGCTGCTGGTGGAAAGGGGAATAGGCGTGTTGGGAAGGGGAAAAAAGGTTGTGTCCGCGGGATAGGTGTTAAAGCAACAGTAACATCTGCAGAAGAAAGACCATCTTCCAGCCAAACTAAAATGTCTACTTCTTTTAGCGGACAATGTGATAAGATCCCTTTCTTACGGCCATGCCAATCGCTACAATTTCCAGATGAGGCACAAAAACAGCAGGTGCTTCAACGAATATCAAGTGCTCCTTTAAGTGGGCTCTCCTCCAAATCAACTTCAACATCACAAATACTCCAGTCCTCAAAGGTGTCACCCCAATCGCACTTGCTTCCTCACAGCTCCCAAATCTCCAGCTGCCCATCTGAGTATGAGGTAGAACAGATGGTTGAGTCTGCAGAGCTGTTTACTCATACTATAGCCTGGGAATCAGAGGTCGACTCCAGCGCTTCTGTGAATCCAGACGAGGAAATGATCTGCACTGATGCCCAGAATCTTTATGAGTCGGATCCAGGACCAGACGCAGAAGGTTCTGACCATAATGTAGACCAAACTGTAACTCCTGTTGGTGGAGACAATGAGGAAGACGATGATGAGACTCAAATACCTGATTGGAGCGACAACTTTAGTTTTTTGTCAGGGCAGGAACAGGTTGGCTCTGAGGACGACGGGTGTGATAACGCACAGGGTGATAATGATGAGGTTGGAGATCCCACTTACTGTCAACCCACAGTCAGCCAAGAGATGAGGTCAGCAGAGGAGGTGGAGGAAGATGCTAGTGACGACGAGGTCAGGTTGCGCCTTCCTGGACAGAGACGTAGTACTGGAAGCACGTCAACAACTGCATCCTCAAACACAACTCTGCCTCTCACCACAAGTCGTGGTGGCTCTTCAGGTCGCATGGGTGCTAAGCCTTGCATAGCCTGGGCATTTTTTCAGATCGATAAAGATGACCCAACTCGTGTTATCTGTAACATTTGACAGCAAAAGCTAAGTAGAGGCCAAAAAATACATAGTTTGAGTACTTCATGCATGAACCGGCACATGGACAAGAAGCACAAATTGCAGTGGGAAGCTCAGTGTGCTACAATGCGGCCTAGCCGGCCGGGCCAACCACCGTCTGCCATATCTTGTGCATCCGCGGCCTCTTCATCCTCTGTGACTGGGGGGACAGCAGTCACACCTGTTTTGGGGCGCAGACCTGCCACCTCTTTACCCGCAACAGCCAGCATGATTGGCAGGTCATCATTTTCTTTGGAGGTGGTAACACCAGCTGGTGTTGAGCGCTGTCCGACATCGATAGCACCACCTTTGGATCAAGGCAACCTAACATGTCCGCCTGCATCTTCCTCACAGACCGGACAGACCGGCAGTTTGCCGGGGACACCCTTATCAACCCCGTCTAAGCACAATAGCCAGCCCTCGGTCCCTCAGATGTGGACAAGTAAAAGACCATTTCCTCCTAGCCATGAGAAAGCTAAGAGGTTGAATTTCACCATCTGCAAGCTCTTGGCTACAGAAATGCTGCCTTTCCGCCTGGTGGACACAGAGGATTTTCGAGACCTTATGTCCGTTGCAGTGCCCCAGTACCAGATGCCCAGTCGGCACTACTTCTCAAAGAAAGGTGTGCCTGCGCTCCACCAGCATGTCGCACACAACATCACCGCTTCTTTGAGAAACTCTGTGTGTGACAGGGTGCATTTCACCACAGACACTTGGACGAGTAGGCATGGACAGGGGCGTTACATGTCGCTGACTGGGCACTGGGTAACTATGGTGACAGCAGGACAAGGGGCTGCTGTCCAAGTCTTGCCGTCCCCACGAGTTGTGCGTCAATCCTCTTTATGTCAAAGTTCCTCCACTGCTTCTGCCTCCTCAACCTCCTCTCGGTCTTCCACCTGCACCCAAAGCCTGTCTGGTCATGCCACAAGCTTTCTAACTGCGCAGAAGGGATCCTGCACACCTCCTTACTATGCTGGCAGCAGGGCTCAACGTCATCAGGCGGTTTTTACTTTGAAATGTCTGGGAAATGTGAGTCACACAGCTGAGGAGTTGTGGTCAGCTCTGGAGAACCAATTTCATGAATGGTTGTCTCCACTGGACCTGAAACCAGGGAAGGCCGTGTGTGACAATGCTGCAAACCTGGGTGCGGCCCTTCGCCGGGGCAATGTCACACACGTGCCTTGTATGGCTCACGTGTTGAACCTGGTTGTCCAGCAATTTTTAGCCCACTATCCCAGACTAGATGGCCTTCTGCAGAGGGCACGGTCGCTGTGTGCTCACTTCCGCCGTTCGCATCCCGCAGCTCAGCGACTTACATCTCTACAGAAGTCGTTGGGCCTGCCACTTCACCGGCTAACATGCGATGTGCCTACCCGGTGGAATTCAACTCTGCACATGTTGCAGCGACTGTGGCAGCACCGACAAGCCCTGGTGCAATACGTTCTGACGTATAGCCTGGGCCAATGAAATCCAGACGTGGGGCAAATCACGCTGGAGGAGTGGTCTCAGATCAGGGACCTATGCACCCTTCTGCACAGTTTTGAAATGGCGACGAAGATGTTTAGTGCTGACGATGCCATTATCAGCATGACTATTCCGGTGATTTACATGCTGGAGCACATGTTAAACAGAATTCGGAGTCAGGTGGTGGCACAAGAGGAGGTGGAGGAAGTAGAGGAGGAGGAGTTGTATGCGGAAGGGCTAACATCTGCAAGGTCCAGACGGTCGGCAGCACCAACGCGGCAGGCATGTGAGGGTGGGGGAGATGGTTTTACCAGGGCGCATGGTAGCAGCCAAACTAGTGAGGAAGGTGCAGGAGCCCAGGAAGAAGTGGAGGACGAACTGATGGAAGACTCATCAGATGAGGGAGACCTTGATCACATTTCTGTTGTGCGAGGTTGGGGGGAGAGGACAGAGGAAGGAAGCATGATTGTTACCTCGCCACCAACACAACAGGGACTTGGTGCTCCTGGATGCGCAACACACATGAGTGCCTTCTTGCTGCACTACCTGCAACATGACCCTCGAATTGGGAGAATTAGAAATAATCCTGACTACTGGGTTGCCACACTGTTAGATCCCCGGTACAAAAGTAAATTTGCAGAAATTATTCCTGCCATAGAAAGGGATGCACGCATGCAGGAGTATCAGCAGAGACTGTTGCAGAATCTTACATGTGCTTTTCCACAAAACACCAGTGGTGCACGTAGTGAATCTCACAGTTCCAACTTGCCAACCGTGGGACCGTCAAGTGTTCAGCACTCAAACCATAACAGAACCACAGTATCTGCTGGTAACATCAATTTTGCGCAATCATTTCACCACTTTTTTAGCCCATCCTTTGCAAGGCCACAGGAGACAAGAAGTCTGACACATAGTCAACGCCTAGAGACGATGGTACAGGAGTATATCCAAGTAAACATTGAAGCCATGACTGTGTCACTGGACCCTTGCTCTTTTTGGGCTTCCAATCTGGATAAATGGCCGGAGCTAGCCACTTACGCCTTGGAGATCTTGTCATGCCCCGCAGCCAGCGTTCTGTCTGAACGTGTGTTCAGCGCTGCTGGTGGTGTGCTGACAGATAAGCGCATGCGGCTCTCCACTGATAATGTAGACAGACTCACGTTCATAAAGATGAACAAATCATGGATCCGAAATGACTTTTCTACCCCTTTGTCATCCTGGGGAGAGTAAAAGATGGATGATTGGTTAAAATCACCCTACCAACCGTTTTAAGCTTTCAAATTACTAATCATGTTTATCTGTATCTTGGCTGGAAAATAATTTGGGCTTTGTAGCAGTGCGCAGCACTGATTCTATTAGGCCATCTATAATAAGCTCCACCAGATTTAAAATTACTAATCATGTTTATCTGTATCTTGGCTGGAAAATAATTTGGGCTTTGTAGCAGTGTGCAGCACTGATCCTATTAGGCCATCTATACTAAGCTCCACCAGATTTAAAATTAATAATAATTTTTAGCTGCATCTAGCCCGGAAAATAATTTTGGGGCTCCGAGATGCGCAAGACACATAAGTGCCTTCTTGCTGCACTACCTGCAACATGACCCTCATATTGTCAGAATTCGAAGTAATCATGATTACTGGGTTGCCACACTCTTAGATCCGCCAAACTTTTCGATCAACGTTTTCATTTTAATAAAGACCAAAAAAATGGTCATTTTTGAAATTATAAGCATTAGCAGGTTATTAGAAACTGAAATCAAACAGTTTTCAACTCAAAACTTTATTCTAGGTGATGTTACATTTTCACATAGGACCCCTTGTTCGAATGGAGCTTCTGAACTCTCTTGTCCATTGAAATTGTCAGGTTTTGGATGGTTTCTGCTTCAATTGTTTTGCATGAGGACAGAATACCCTCCCAGAGCTGTTGCTTAGATGTGAACTGCCTCCCGCCATCATAGATACTCCTTTTGATGATGCTCCAGAGGTTCTGAATGGGGTAGAGGTCAGGGGAGCATGGGGGTCACACCATAAGTTTGTCCCCTTTTATGCCCATATCAGCCAGAGATGCAGATGTTTTATGTGCAGCATGAGATGGTGCATTATCATGCAAAAAAATGATCTTGCTGTGAAATACACGGTTCTTCTTCTTGAACCATGGCAGGAAGTGCTGTTTGAGAAAATCCACATACATTATGGAGTTCATCTTTAGCGCCTTCAGGGATCCTAAAGGGGCCGACAATCTCTCTCCCCATGATTCCAGCCCAAAACATTACTCCACCTCCTCCTTGTTGGCGCTGTAGCCGTGTTTGCGTGGGGTGTCCATCAACCAGCCATCCTCCACTCCATCCATCTGGACCATCGAGCGCTGCACGGCACTCATCCGTGAACAAAACAGTTTTGAAATCAGTCTTCATGTAATGTTTGGCCCACTGGAGCCGTTTCTGCTTGTGTGAAGTGGATAGAGGAGGTCGACAGGAAAGCGTATGCACAGCTGCAAACCTCTGAAGGACCCTGCATCTTTTTGTTCGGGGGACGTTGGAGGCACCAGCAGCTTCAAAAACTTGTCTGCTGCTATGACAAGGCTTTTTTGCCGCTGCTCTTTTAACCTGACGTAATTGCTTGTAGGAAAGAGTCCTCAATTTGCCCTTATCAGCACGCACACGTGTGTACTGTGAATCAGCTACATACTTCTTGATTGCCAAGACACTTCATCCTGATTATCGCACAATGTTGATTGTAGTCATGCCTTGACCTAAACACTCCACAATTTGTTGCTTCTCAGCAGCCGACACATCCTTTTTCTTTCCCATTTTGGCAGAAAATGTAGGCTGCTTAATAATGTGAGACAGCCTTCTTAAGTGGTCTTGCCTTTCATTGGACACACCTGCCAAACTAATTAGCACAGGTGTCTGCAATTGCTTACAGTGATATAAAGAGCCCTGACACACATCACCATCAATGAGTTTAACTGACAAACAAACAAATTCTTCCCTTATCACTCCTAAACACTTTTTGCATAATAATTTGGAACACAGTGTACATGTGCTTTTCCACAAAACACCAGTGGTTCACGTAGTGAATCTTACAGTTCTAACTTGCCAACCGTGGTCTGTATGGAGTTGTTCAATAAAGGGCCCAAAATTAAGATAACATAGATGGGAGAGGTCTTTATGAATAGGAATTCCTAAGTATTTGATACCCTGTGAGGGCCAGGCAAAGGGAAAGTTGGACTGGATGGAATCCTATATGGATTTGGGGAGGGAGACATCGAGGGCCTCAGACTTCGCTGCATTGATTTTAAAATTTGACCATGTAACAAAGTGATCTATTTCAGCCATAACAGCATGGATGGATATATGTGATTGAGTGATATATACTAGGACATCATCAGCAAATAGAGAGCACTTGTACTCGGTGCCTCCCACCTCAATCCACCTAATATTGGGGTTATGGCGAATTGATGAGAGCAGGTGCTCCGTCACTAGGATGTATAAGAGAGGGGACAGAGAACATCCCTGCCTTGTCCCATTGGTGATTGTGAAAGGTGATGAAAATGTTCTGACGCGCCCCCTGGGCCTTGGGACACCCGGAGCCGGACCCTTTTTGGTGGATGCTGGTGGTTGTAGTCTCCGTGGCGGCGACCCGGTTCCGTGGCTCAGGGCGGTCAAACCAGTGGCGGAACTATTTATGTGGTTTTGATGTTTAAATGTCCGACTACGCCACCCGTGGATTGCGGTCAGAGTGAACCGCCGCTCCAGGGCAGACCGCTGAGGCTGGTGTTGTGGGTGCAGCAGAGCGTAGCATAACTCCCCACGGGAGGAGTATAGCCTCAGGGCAGTGTATGCGGAGGATGGGGGTGATGGTGCAGGGCAGCAGCAGTAACAACACGGAGTCAGTGATGCAGTCCAGGGCCTTTACTCACAGTTCTTATTATCCAGACCACGTCTGCAGGTAACGGCTGCCCACGTCGTACTGTGCTCACCAGGTGAGGGGCTCAGACAACTCCCAGATAACTTTGGAGCGCTTCACAGGACCCCCTTTGTGTGTCCTTTGTCTGGCCTTTCTTACCAACTCTTCTGTCCGGCTGCCTCGGGCCTCCTCTTGGTAAACTTGGCGCCAGTTTCCCTGACCCTATGTGGTGCCTTCCTAGCGGGTGTAGCGAGGGGCTGCGCCACACAAAATGTCACAGCCTCCGGTTTCTAGCTGAGGGTCGTTTCCTGCCTCCACTAGTTTCGGGGACCGGTCTCCCCCTTTGGCCTGACCCCTCCACGCAGGTGGATTCGGGCGTGCGGTGGCGACTCGCCCGTCCGCACCCCTGGGATCCCTTCATTCCTCATTCCTGGAGCCTTCTCCGCTCCTCTTCCTTCCTTCTCCCTCTTCCAGGCCTGGGCCTCTGTTACTAGGCCCGCCTCCGGAGCAGAGCTCATGCAGAGCCCCTGCTCCCTGCCACTTCTGCTCAGACTTCTCTGCACTGAACTAAGATGGTGCCCACCTTTTATACTCCCTTCTCAATGCACCCAGGAACTGCTTCCTCCCTGCTCCTGCACTACAGGGTTCCCCTTCCTCAGTGTTCCCTCCCCCCACTCCAGCCAGGGACAGGGACTGTCGTGCCCATCTCAGGGGCATATTGGTCGCCCTGCCCCACGGCAATGTGGTGTAATGCATGCAGGTGTCGGGTCCTGATCCACACTCCATCCTTACCTGAGAGTGAGATATCACACCTCTGGGTGAGGTGCAATACCTGTGTAGCAACCGAGCCCTCAGGGTAATACAGTTCCATTTATCTTCAGCCTAGGTGACGTATTGCGATACAGGGCCGTGATTTTGGCTATAAAAGGGTCCCCTAGACCCCTACCCCAAGCTTTTTAAGAGAATCATATATGGCGTGCCAGGAGACTCTATGGAATGCTTTCTCAGCATCCAACGAGAGTATCTAATTACAAATTTTTAACTGCATCTAGCCCAGGAAATACTTTGTGCCTAGTAGCAGTGTCTGCTAGTCAGCGGATTATCCCGGCTGTTAAGCAAGCTACACCACCTGTAGTTTTGACACTTAATTTTTTCAAAGGAAATGCTTCGGGACCACGGGATACTCAGTGAAGAGCATCAGGAGGCACCCCAAGGCATAGGGGCTGGGACTGGCAGTAGGATGCCTTGCGGTGGACAGCCGAGCTCGATCCTTATAAAAGCTTTTTAACTGCAGCAGCTTTAGTGGACGCTACTGGAGCTGGAATTACGCGGCTGCTGGCATGAGACTTGCCCTCCAATAGATCCTTGTAAATGGATTTAAAGTGTATTCATTCAAATTAGAGAGACAATTTAAATTAAAAAGCTTAGAGCTGCCTCCACCACAGGGGGGCTCGCTCGACCCACCAGCGGACAGGCACCAGTATTGGGAGAGGGGGGCTGGCCGTCAGGGTTCACCGCGGCTCTGGCACAAACCCGGCGACACGGAGGTGGCACGGGCAGGAGCGGACTGAACGTGTCGGCTTCTCACTTTTTGTATTTTAGAAGGGCATGACATGCCTATATCTGTGTCTCCCCCTCCTTTTACTCCTCCACCTCTTTTCTTTTCGCATGACTATATGTACTTGTCACTTTTCCATGTGTTAGTTGTGTCTTCAGAGCAGTTTGTCAGCTTTAGGACACCTTTGAAGGTGTTTTCTATGTGTTTCTATGTGTTTTTGTTTGCCTGCCATTGGTTTTAACGGTGTTCGAAGGTGTTCGACGAACAGTTCGGCGAACACACGGGTGTTCGATGAACCGAACCGAACTCGAACACTACGGGGGTGGCTCAACACTAGTCACAGTAGCTTAACAAGACGGTTTTAATGCCCCTTGGAAAAGACGTAGAGGTCACAGTAGCTTAACAAGACAGTTTTAATTCCCCCTTGGAAGAGTGGTGGAGGTCACAGCAGCTTAACAAGACGGTTTTAATGCCCCTTGGAAGAGCTGTGGATGTCAGAGTGGTTTAACAAGACGGTTTTCATGCGCCTTACAAGAGCCATGCAGTACAGCATATTAAAAACATTATTCCCATTATTGGGCAGTGGGTCTCCCATAGTCTTTGCCTATGCCTTCCAAGCAAAAGCTGCCAAAAATTAGGACGGAGGAACTTGCAATGCTGGCAACATGGACCATGGTCACCCTGGTGGTATAGTGGTGGTGGAGGCTGAAGATAAGGAGAAGAACAAAATACAGCCAAAATGAGAAAGCGTATACCCATGTGTGGGTGTGAAGCGGTGCATGGGAATACACCACCCGAAATAACACAGTGGATTTGACTTTATGTTACTCTGCTGTCATTTGGTGGTGATGAGAAGTCTGGCCCAATCCAGCCCTTGTTCATTTTGATAAGGGTCAGTTTGTCAGCGTTGTCAGTTGACAGGCGAGTGTGCTTATCAGTTATAATTCCCCCAGCGGCACTAAAAACACGCTCCGATAACAAGCTAGTGGCAGGGCAGGCAAGGACCTCCAAGGCGTACAGAGCGAGTTCATTCAAAGTGTCCAGCTTTGATACCCAAAAATTAAAAGGCACAGAGGAATCACGGAGGACGCTGGTACGGTCGGCCATCTTTTGAAACTTTCCACTCCTTGTGAGAGTACCCCGCACCTCAGGGCCTGTAAGCTGGGCGGGTCTCAGAAAACTGTCCCAGAACGTTGACAGTGTTCCCCTGCCTCTGCTGGATTGAAGTTGCGTCTCTCTCACCTGTACGCCTTGGTTGGGCAACGAACTGTGACCTCTGCCGCTAGAGTGTTCAGATGGGAATTTTTTTAACAGTTCTGCAGCAAGGGCCTTCTGGTACTGCCCCATTTTTGTAGACCTCTCCACCTCATGAATAAGAGAGTGAAAGTTCTCCTTGTAGCAGGGGTCTAAAAGTGTCACCAACCAGTAATGACTGTCACCCAACATTTTGACAACGCGAGGGTCACGGTTAAGGCAGCGTAACATAAAGTCAGCCATGCATGCCAGACTGGTAACGGGCAAGACTTCCGTGTCCTCACCAAGATGACGACTGACCATGCTCTCCTCCTCCTCCTCCCCCCTGTCCTCAGGCCACCCACGCTGAACCGACGGTATGACAGTTGTACAGGTACTACCGTCTACAGCGCATGATACCAGCTCATGTTCTTCCACCTCCCCCTCCTCTTCCTCCTCTCCCTCATTGTCCCCCAATGCATATTGGGATGAGATGAGGCTGGGCTGTGTGTAATCGCCCGTTACGGCTTCTTGATCCATCTCATCATACTCTGGCTGCAACGCCTCCTCTTTAATTCTCTGCAGAGAGCGTTGCAAAAGACAGACAAGTGGGATGCTGACGCTAATGATGGCGTCATTGCCACTCACCATCTTGGTGGACTCCTCAAAGTTTGTCAGGATGGTACATATGTCAGACATCCAGGTCGACTCCTGAGGTCTCATGTGTGGACCTAAATATCGACGGCCTTGTTGCAGCTGGTACTCCACAACTGCTCTCTTCTGCTCACAAATCCTTTGCAACATGTGGAGGGTAGAGTTCCAACGTGTGGGGACATCACACACCATTTGGTGTGCCGGAAGCTGCAAACACTGCTGCAACACAGCAAGGGCGGCGGAAGCTGTAGCCGAATTCCGAAAATGAGCTGACAGGCGGCGTACTTTGACGAGCAGATCTGGCAACTCGGGGTACAATTTAAGAAACTGCTGAACCACGAGGTTAAGCACATGAGCCAGGAATGGTACATGTGTGATCTCGCCTCGCCTCAGAGCCGCCACCAGGTTACGGCCATTGTCACACATGACCATGCCTGGGTGTAGGTTCAGCGGTCTCAGCCACAGATCTACCTGCTCTTTCACAGCTGTCCACAACTCACAAGCAGTGTGAGGTTTATCACCTAAGCTTATGAGTTTCAGCACAGCCTGCTGTCGCTTGGCTGAGGCAGTACTGCAGTGCTTCCAGCTTGTAACTGATGTGGTGATATCTGAGATGGAGGCTAAATATGAGGAGGAGGAGGAGGAGGATGATGAGCAGGAGCTTTACACTGTGGGGCAACTCTGACTGACATAGGGCCCGCAATCCTCGGTGTGGGGAGGATGTGTTCCGTCCCAAGTTCCGACTGGGTCCCGGCTTCCACTATGTTTACCCAGTGTGCCATAAGGGAGATGTGCCGTCCCTGGCCACAAGCACTTGTCCACGTGTCCATTGTCAGATGGACTCTCCCAGTAACTGCGTTGTTGAGGGCACGGCAGATGTTTTGGGACACGTGCTTGTGTAGTGCGGGGATGGCACACCGGGCAAAATAGTGTCGGCTGGGGATCGAGTACCGGGGGACAGCCACCGCCATAAGGTTGCGGAAGGATTCCATCTCCACCAGCCTAAAAGGCAGCATTTCCAACGCAAGCAGTCGTGAAATGTGCAAATTTAGGACTGTGGCCTGTGGGGCGTTGGCTGCGAATTTGCGCTTTCGTTCAAAGCTCTGGGATACGGACAATAGGACGCTGCGGTGGGACGTGGACGTTGATGCTGTTTCTTGAGAAACTGCCATAACAAGTGAAGACTGAGAGGAGGGGGCATCTTTGCATGCAGTATGGACAGGGGATTGCCTTGCACACACAACAGGGGGTTCTCTTACACGCACAACAGCGGAAGAAGCAGTGGTGACACCCGCTGACACTGGTCGTGGACCCTGGGGTTCGCCCCACAAAGTCGGGTGCTTTTCTAACATGTGCCTAATCATGCTGGTGGTGGTCAGGCTGGTAGTTTTGTCACCCCTGCTGATGCTGGCATGGCAGGTGGTACAAATAGCCTTTTTGGGGTTATCAGCAGAGTCATTAAAAAAATTCCAGACTCTGGAAGACCTACCGGTTGTACTGGCAACGTCCCTCGTGTTGGTGTTACGGTAAACTTTTGCCCGCCTTCTGTGTGCGGCCACCACACTGCTTCTTCCTGCCTGTTGGGGTACTTTGCCTCCCTCCCCTTGTGTGCTGCTGGCCTAGATCTGTGTGTGTTCCTGCCACGTTGGGTCAGTTACTAGATCATCCACCACTTCCTCCTCTTCCACTTGCGCACCACGATCTTCCTCCTCACTTCGTGGCAATTGCATCTCGTCATCGTCCACTTCTTGTGACAAATTGCCAGCTGTTCAAATATTTGGGCATCGCTACATGGGATCTCCTCTTCCACCACTTCAAGCGGAGCAGGCGAGGGGCACAAATATGGAAATGGACCAGTGAACAGCTCTTCAGAGTGTCCAACTGTGGGATCAGTTGCTGTCTGACGACACTTGGCATGGTGGGAGGAAGGAGCATCAGGGTGAGGAGGAGTATGCGGTTGAGACTCACGGCTACTAAAACTTGACTGTGTGGAAGACAGACCGGAGGTGGTGGTGCCCAGCTAACTGGAAGTATTATCTGCTATCTAATTAATAACCTGTTCACATTGATCAGTTCGCAATTCTGGTGTTGTAGTGTGCTTCCCTAGTAATTCGGTCAATAAGTGGGAGCGAGAAGATGTGGCTGTTGGTTGTGGCACATTTTCACCTTGGCCACGGCCCGTCCTCTACACGCACCATCACCAGAATGTCCAGTTCCACGTCTCTTGCCACGCGCCTTGCCCATTGTAAATGAAGTAAAATAGCTTACACTCACACTATCAATGGAAAAAGGGTAATAAAAAGGAGATTAGAACCATGGAAGAGGAAAACCACAGTTCTATTTTTCTGGCCTACACCAGAATCTTTTAAACAGATATATTTGTGTCTGAACACTGAGCGAGACACTCAATTTTTTTTATTTTATGTAAAAAAGGCAAAAAGGTAGATAATCCAGAGATTTGAACCGTGTAACCACAGTTCTAGTTATCTGGCCTACACCAGAATCTTTTAAACAGATATATTTGAGTCTGAACAGTCAGGGAGACACTAAAACTGTTTTTTTTTACGGAAAAAAGGCCAAAAGCTGGAGAATACAGAGATTTGAACCGTGGAACTGCAAAACCACAGTTCTAGTTATCTGGCCTACACCAGAATCTTTTAAACAGATACATTTGTGTCTGAACAGTCAGCGAGACACTATTACTGTTTTTATTTACGGAAAAAAGGCCAAAAGCTGGATAATACAGAGATTTGAACCGTGGAACTGTAAAACCACAGTTATAGTTATGTGGCCTACATCAGAATCTTTTAAACAGATATATTTGTGTCTGAACAGTCAGGGAGACACTATTACTGTTTTTTTTATGGAAAAAAGGCCAAAAGCTGGATAATACGGAGACTTGAACCATGGAACTTCAAAACCACAGTTCTAGTTATCTGGCCTACACCAGAATATTTTAAACAGATATATTTGTGTCTGAATAGTCAGGGAGACACTATTACAGGTTTTTTTTACGGAAAAAAGGCCAAAAGATGGATAATACAGAGATTTGAACCGTGGAACTGCAAAACCACAGTTCTAGTTATCTGGCCTACACCAGAATCTTTTAAACAGATATATTTGTGTTTGAACAGTCAGGGAGACACTATTACTATTTTTTTTACGGAAAAAAGGCCAAAAGCTGGATAATACTAAGATTTGAGCCTTGAAAGTGCGAAACCAAAGTTCTAGTTATCTGGCCTACACCAGAATCTTTTAAACAGATATATTTGCATCTGAACAGTCAGGGAGACACTATTACTGCTTTTTTAACGGAAAAAAAAGCCAAAAGCTGGATAATACAGAGATTTAAACCGTGGAACTGCAAAACCAAAGTTCTAGTTATCTCGCCTACACCAGAATCTTTTAAACAGATATATTTGTGTCTGAACAGTCAGCGAGACACTATTACTGTTTTTTTTTATGAAAAAAAGGCCAAAAGCTGGATAATACAGAGATTTGAACTGTGAAACTGCAAAACCACAGTTCTAGTTATCTGGCCTACACCAGAATCTTTTAAACAGATATATTTGTGTCTGAACAGTCAAGGAGACAGTATTACTGTTTTTTTTATGGAAAAAAGGCCAAAAGCTGGATAATCCAGAGATTTGAACCGTGGAACTGCAAAACCACAGTTCTAGTTATCTGGCCTACACCAGAATCTCTTAAACAGATATATTTGTGTCTGAACAGTCTGGGAGACACTATTACTGTTTGTTTTACGGAAAAAAGGCCAAAAGCTGGATAATACAGAGATTTGAACCGTGGAACTGCAAAACCACAGTTCTAGCTATCTGGCCTACACCAGAATCTTTTAAACAGATATATTTGTGTCTGAACAGTCAGGGAGACACTATTACTGTTTTTTTTTACGTAAAAAAGGCCAAAAGCTGGATAATACAGAGATTTGAACCGTGGAACTGCAAAACCACAGTTCTAGTTATCTGGCCTACACCAGAATCTTTTAAACAGATATATTTGTGTCTGAACAGTCAGGGAGACACTATTACTGTTTTTTTTACGAAAAAAGGCCAAAAGCTGGATAATACAGAGATTTGAACCGTGGAACTGCAAAACCACAGTTCTAGTTATCTGGCCTACACCAGAATCTTTTAAACAGATATATTTGTGTCTGAACAGTCAGGGAGACACTATTACTGTTTTTGTTACGGAAAAAAGGCCAAAAGCTGGATAATACAGAGATTTGAACTGTGGAACTGCAAAACCACAGTTATAGTTATCTGGCCTACACCAGAATCTTTTAAACAGATATATTTGTGTCTGAAATACTCGAGGTGATGCTGTGCGGCCAGCCAATCACTGTAATGCCCACAATCAACATGGCTGCGGCATGATAGTGACTAGCTGGCAATCCCTGCATGTATATTGGCTCTGTAAAGAGCGCCAAACGTGCAGGGTGGATACCCGAGCTCCCGCCCGAGTAACCAGGGAATTGCTCGGTGCTCGCCGAACATCCTGAGTAGTGAGATGCTCGGGCGAGTACCGAACAGTGTTGAGCATGCTCGCTCAATACTAGTGATTATGATGACCGTAAAAAAACTATTTATACAGTATGTTCATGTAAACCCTCCAGGGGTAAATGTTTGTCAGCCCAAACACTTAGTGCATGGGCATTACAAGTATAGGAGAACCACTCCTTTCTAATGGGAACATTTTTTTATGAGACCCTCCTCCACGTCTATTCCAAGGGGCATTGGAGTGCCTCCCAATTTGTGGCAGCCCGTGCATTCACTGCACAGGCAAACACTATGGGAGACCCACTTCCTAAAAATGGGAACATTGTTTTTAGGAGGCTCTCTGGCCTCTACGTCTCTTCCAAGGGGCATTGGCGTGCCTTCAAATTTTTGGCAGCTTTTTCATTCACTGCATAGGCAAACACAATGGGAGACCCATTTCATAATAATGGGAACTTTGTTTTTAGGAGGCTCTCCAATCTTTACATCTCTTGCAAGGTGCATTGGCGTGCCTCCAAATTTTTGGCAGCTTTTGCATTCACTGCATAGGCAAACACTATGGGAGACCCACTTCCTAATAATGGGAACTTAAATTTTTAGGAGGCTCTCCAAATGCTACATCTCTTCCAAGGGGCATTGGAGTGCCTCCAAATTTTGGTGGCTTTTGCATTCACTGCATAGGCAAACACTATGGGAGACCCACTTCCTAATAATGGGAACTTTGTTTTTAGGAGGCTCTGCAACCTTTACGTCTCTTCCAAGGGGCATTTTTGGCAGCTTTTGCATTCACTACATAGGCCAACACTATAGGAGACGCACGTCCTAATAATAGGAACATTGTTTTTAGGAGGCCCTCTGACCTCCACATCTCTTCCAAGGGGCATTGGAGTGCCTCCAAATTATTGGCAACCCTTGGACTCTCTGCAAAGGCAAACACAATTTGAGACCCAGTTCCTAATATTGGGAACATTGTTTTCAGGAGGCAATCCTCTAAGTCTCGTCAAAGGGGTATTGGGGTGCGTCCAAATTTTGGGCAGCCCGGCCACTCACTGCATACGTAATAACAGTATAGCAGACCCACTCTTTAGTAATGGGAACAACAAAGCATAGGCGACTGATGGCTCTGAAAGAATAGTGAGGGCCGACTGCTGGTCCTTTAAGAATAGTAAAGGCCGCCTGATGGCCCTAAAAAATAGACTTTGTGACTTTCAGAGTCCCTACTTCATAAATGAAACAGGATGTGTCTGAACATGTCTCACACACCACATTGCCAGATAAGGTTGTAAAATGTTAAAATGACATTTCCCGGTGAATGCATTTGTCATGGTTGAAAGCAATGCAAAAGTGCAAAAACACATCAAAAACGCTACGTGTGAACATAGCCCAAGGTGTGGAGGAGTATTTTTGTTTTTGGTTATTTATTTTACCTTATAGGAGTATTTTTGTTTTTGGTTATTTATTTTGATTTATATACAAGTCACCCTGGAAAGGATGTTCTTTAACATATTTCCCAGGAAAATCCATTTTGGTTTCGTTTCTATATGTTTTATTGTGAGTCCGTAAAAGTGGCGTAATACCTCTGACAACATTGTTCACAGCAGTGACCTGGGAGTCAGAAATGCTTCCAGGGGTCTTCCCCATGCTGTTCCCATGTCATCTGAGCACTGTTTCCATCGATTTGGGCAATTTTTAGGCCCTCTGCAGACCGCCGGGGGGAGCCGCCTGAAAAATGCTCGCGTTTCCCATAGAATTACATTGGGCTTGTTGCTCGGGTCGAGCACCCGAGTATTCCAATGTGCTCGACCTGAGCAACGAGCACCCGAGCATTTTAGTGCTCGCCCATCACTAGTGATGTGTAACCAAGTGGTGAAAATGGTACAAGACATATCTTCCCAAAAATCAAACCTTAGAGGGGTCACAAATCATAGAGTATTTGGCCTACAACTACTTACTAATGTACAACTTGCAGCCCAGTATAGTTCAGTATAGACTTCACTATTTTTTAATCCAACTTTTTCACTGTCCTGAGTTCAAGTAGAATTATTTGCTGGGAATCCTCTGAAAAGGTTAGACTTTACCATGTTTTCAAATGGCCAGCATGGGGGTCATTATTATAGAATGGGGCTAAGATGGGGGGCATTATTAAAGGAAGTGGGTCAGGATGGGGGACATTATTGCAGGGTACTGGCTAGGATGGAGGACATCATTACAAGGGCCTGTACATCTGACAATTTTGTATTGGTGCCCATAAGACTTTAGTTATGTCACTGAACCTCAGTTCACTCTAGAATCAGAATACAGCTGCCTATTGAAGCCTATAGAGAGGGGGAAGTGGAGAGCAGAGTGAAACAGAGAGACAGGTAATGTTGAAACTTTCCAGTGTTTATCTCACTCCTGGTGCTGGATTCACAGCTATACTGTGCAGTGCTCCGATATAATATCCTCCATTCAAAAGTTGCTTCTGAACATGTGTTACATAGAGACAAGAGGGCAGGAATCCCTCAAGTCTATGTGTACTGTGTATGGAGACATCATAGCAGCTAGTCTCTATCCACTAGCTCAGAGGCAACTGAAAATTAAAGATTGAACATGCAGAGAAGATAACTTGTGAAAAATTAATTATACAAGTCATGCAATGGCCAGAACCAAAAACGTAACAACTTATTCTGAAAAGTCACCCAAAATAACAGGTACACTTTAAATGAAGTATTTTAAAGAATTTGCATCATGGCTCAAAAGTCAGAACCATAATCCTTTTCAATATAATTTTGACATGTTCTATAGACCATTTGAAGTAAAAAAAGAAATAAACTATTTGTATATATAGTATAATGTTATGGTTTGAGGCTGAGATATATAAGGTATTCAATGATGGCTCATAAAATGTAAAATGTCTAACCCAGACATGGTTTTATGAGTTCTATGAGGAAGCATTTATCCTTCGTATGTATAAAATTTCACATTTTGTGTACAGGCCCTTTTCTTTAAATCTCCTTGCAGAAGCTGTCTGTTCTCTTGAACACTGTTGAGCCTTCACACAAGAGAATGATCTCAGGAAAGACAGAAAAAAAATCTTAATGGAGACGAGCAGTCAATCCAGGAGCACAGGTCCGGAAAATGTATTCATTGCACATAAACCAGCAAACAACCCTGCACCCAACTGTTCAGCGATGCGGTTTTCTCTGCACGTTTTGTTTGCTGTTTTTTTTTTATCACGTTAACTTTAATTAAAGATTTTATCACAGGACACTGCGGTTACTTATTACTTCACTGGCTTTAATGTTTATTATCACCTATTTTAGTGTGCCTGCAATCATTAATTGCCTTTGATTCAAGGAGTGGTAACATGACCGCTTAAGGTAATTTCAGATTTTTTGATTAGGTGAAAATGTTTGTCAGGAATTGTTTAAGGTTTACATCACAGGAGATAGATCAATTGGCACGGACACCATTTGTAAGTTTGGAAAAAGTTCAGCAACAGAATTTTAATAATGCAATGGAAAAAAAAGGAATTGGAGTAATTTACCAGAGGCAGCAGCCAGTTCATTAAGGGACAAGTCTACGTAAAATTAGCTAACGCCAGGAGAGAACAAATATGGAATAAAAAGACACAACTCCTCCGTACAAAAACAATCTCTATGATGCCCTAATAGGACAAGGGATTGTCCGATTTCTACATGTAGAATGGCAGAGGACAACAAGCTTGCTCAACTTTTCCTATAGGGAATTCCCTGCTCTTCAACTGTCAGGGAAGACTGGACTTAGCAGTAGATGAATCCCAAGGTCTGTGTCGCCGGAATAATGCCTGATTGGCACCAGTGGAGCAGGTGAAAATTGCTTAGTTGTTTGTAGGATTGGTATTATCGCCAGGAAAGGCATTTCAGGTGCCAGTTATTGTATCCAAGGGATCAAGGCTGCAGCATAGTCATGAACAGCCAGGAGTCAAAACCAAAAGAACTACAAGTATCAGGCATGATATCTGGCAGCCGAGGCAGAAGTATAGTTAGGAATAGCAGGCAGTCCAAACATATAGAACAAAGGTATCAGGTGTGATATCTGAAGGTCAAGCCATGAGGATAGTTAGGAGTTGCCAGAAATCAAAACCAGGAAAACAAGAAATAGAAGAAAGAAGACAGACAATCTCCCTTTAATCACCATTAAGATCCTCTGCCATGCATTGTCTTCTTCTAATCCCCACCAAGAGCCACTGAAACGCACTGTCGCCTTCAAATTCCCACCAAATGTCCCTGCCACCCTCTGTATCTGTGTCACCCTGGCCTGGATGCCACAAATGTACAATAAAGCTGTGTCTGAGAGCAAGGGGGAGGTTCTCTGGTCAGGGACCATTAGCATGCAGCACCTTCTGTCCCAGGCCAGTAGGGGGAGCAGGCTGCCCCTATAAAAGCTGGAACTGGGGGCAGGGTTAGAGAGTTCTGGACGACCTGTCTCTGGAGTGAGAGGTGTCCCAGAGAAGGGAGAGCCAGCTCAGCTGAGGCTGAGGAGGACGAGTGGCAGCAGAGTAGCCACGAGCCAGGGACGGAAGGTGAGGGAAGCCTGTCCTGGCTGAGAGAGAAACTGAACTACCGGACTTTGGTGTCTGAGGCTGTTAGGATTCCAAGTCCTACAGCAAATAACCAGTCCGCAGGGTATTGTATGTTCCTTGGCCTAAGAAGCCCAGAGGTTCTGTCACAGCAGAAGGGACCAGCAGAGCTGCACCAAGCCAAGAGTAGAAAGGGACCCAAGCTGCAAGCCATACGGGCGAGAAGACACGGTGAGCTCAGGAACGTGGGCTGTTACACCACAAAAAGGGAAATAGCCAGAAAGAGCGCAGAGAGTACGGTAGGCCTTCACCCTCACCCTGACCAGGGCCAGCTTCCCACTTGTTCTCAGACATCCAGGCCCCCTCCTAGCCGGGACTGTTTTTGGGTCATCTCACCTGTTCTAATAAAGACCCTGAACTGTTTAAGAGGCCTCCGTTTCCTGGCTATTGCGGTCGGAATCATCCCCTCCATCATCCATCTATATACTGCCCTGGGGCCATACTCCTCCCGTGGGGAGTAGTACTATTCAGTGCTGCACATTTACATCTGCCCCAGCAGTCTGCACTGCAGCGGCGGTTAACCCTGACCGCAAACCACAGGTGGCGTAGTCGGACATTTAAAACCCTACAAATAGACTGCCACAACATTTGGTCTGACCACCCTGAGCCACGGACCGGGTTGCCACTATTACCCCCATTATTACCCTGTTGCCCGGCTCCGAGTGCCCCACGGCCCAGGGGGCGAGTCAGCTTTGGCGTAGTCGGCAGGATTGTGACCAACCCACCACAAACTGGTATTGCGTGCCTGAAAAAGACTGTATACGTACCTTAAAGGGAAGTTTCCCGCGATTTGGTGCCGTTTCCCGCCATCTTCAATCGTTTCCCGCCATCTTCAGCCGTTTTCCCGCCATCGGGCGCCATCTTTGGGACGCCGTGCGGGAAGAAGAGGGGCCTGGATGTCAAAAACACGCGAAGTCCGAAGCCCCGCCCCACGCGCTGACGCCGCTCAAGGTCCTGGAAGGAGCCCAGCGAGCGCTGACGTCAGCAGCGCGGGACGCCAGGTCCTCAACGCAGACCATCGCGAGCGGAGCCGCAGCCTACAGAAGAGGATCGCCGGAAGGTAGGCCACGGTTAACCGGGGGGGGGGAGGAAGACATCAGCAACGGAGAGCAAGATGGCGGACCAGCAGCAGACCAAGCTGCCCAGCATCGGCAGTGCCCCAGCCGTCGCTGGTCTCGACCAGCGCCAGGAGAAGACGCGTGACCCAGGAGCGGTCGCGGGAGGAGCAGGTAAGAGGAGTCTCCCTGTCCCGGACGCTGCCAGCGTCAGCCTGCTCCCGGGCCCCCTGGTGGAGCCGCCGATCCCGGGCATCATCAACAGCGGCCCTCTCCAGGCCCCGCCGCAAGGCCTACTGCACCGCGGCGCAAGGGGCTGGTTTGCCCTCAACATCCACCGGGTGGGCGCAGAGAGTCACACTGCAGAGGACCCGGACGGGTCTGAAGAATATGGCGAGGAGGAAGAAGGAGCATCTGGAGGACACCACTACTAGTGAGTGGCAGAGTACCTGTGTACATAGTTGCCCATCAGGGTAAAAGGAACTGTTTGTCTGATACAGAATTTATCCTGATTGAACTGATACCTGGCTGAGGACAGAGAGCAGCCATCCCTCTTCCCTACCTGGCTGAGGACTGAGAGCAGCCATCCCTTTTCCCCACCTGGCCGAGGACTGAGAGCAGCCAATCCCCTGTAAATAGTTGCGCGTCTTAAAGCGCCCCCTACTGGTTTTATAAAAGAACTGCAATGTCTACCTCTGGACAAAGTGTCCCTCATGTTTGAAAGTTGCTGAAGTTTTGCACTTATTGAAAAAAATGGACACCCGGTCACAGACCACACTGTGACCTTAAGAACTCAACCTGTGCGTCGTTTGCTTCTACCTGCCTAATAATGTTTTTATGGTCATGCATATGACTCTTGTTTCTTGTTTAGTCCCGGAGTACTAAATTTTACTAGGGGGGAATGTGTCACCCTGGCCTGGATGCCACAAATGTACAATAAAGCTGTGTCTGAGAGCAAGGGGGAGGTTCTCTGGTCAGGGACCATTAGCATGCAGCACCTCCTGTCCCAGGCCAGTAGGGGGAGCAGGCTGCCCCTATAAAAGCTGGAACTGGGGGCAGGGTTAGAGAGTTCTGGACGACCTGTCTCTGGAGTGAGAGGTGTCCCAGAGAAGGGAGAGCCAGCTCAGCTGAGGCTGAGGAGGACGAGTGGCAGCAGAGTAGCCACGAGCCAGGGACGGAAGGCGAGGGAAGCCTGTCCTGGCTGAGAGAGAAACTGAACTACCGGACTTTGGTGTCCGAGGCTGTTAGGATTCCAAGTCCTACATAAAATAACCAGTCCGCAGGGGATTGTTTGTTCCTTGGTCTAAGAAGCCTGGAGGTACCGCCACAGCAGAAGGGACCAGCAGAGCTGCACCAAGCCAAGAGTAGAAAGGGACCCAAGTTGCAAGCCATACGGGCAAGAAGACACGATGAGCTCAGGAACGTGGGCTGTTACACCACAAAAAGGGAAATAGCCAGAAAGAGTGCAGAGAGTACGGTAGGCCTTCACCCTCACCCTGACCAGGGCCAGCTTCCCACTTGTTCTCAGACATCCAGGCCCCCTCCTAGCCGGGACTGTTTTTGGGTCGTCTCACCTGTTCTAATAAAGACCCTGAACTGTTTAAGAGGCCTCCGTTTCCTGGCTATTGAGGTCAAAATCATCCCCTCCATCATCCATCTATATACTGCCCTGGGGCCATACTTCTCCCGTGGAGAGTTGTACTATTCAGTGCTGCACATTTACATCTGCCCCAGCAGTCTGCACTGCAGCGGCGGTTAACCCTGACCGCAATTCACAGGTGGTGTAGTCGGACATTTAAAACCCTACAAATAGACAGCCACAACATTTGGTCTGACCACCCTGAGCCACGGACCGGGTTGCCACTACTACCCCCATTATTGCCCTGTTGTCCGGCTCCGAGTGCCCCACGGCCCAGGGGGCGAGTCATATCCATCTAATTTCTACCAAGAGCCCTTGCCACCCAGTGTCTACCTCTAATCCCCACAAAGAGCCCCTGCCACCGACTGTTTCCCTTTAATTTCAACCAACAGCCACTGTTTCCTTCTAATCCCCAAGAGCCCTGTCACCCATTGTCTCACTCTAATCCCCACCAAGAGCCCTTGCCACCCACTGTCTCCCTCTAATCCCACCAAAAGTCCCTGACATCCACTGTCTCCCTCTAATCTCCATAAAAAACCCATGCCACTCAATGTCTCCTTGTAACCCCCACCAAGAGCCCCTGCCACCCACTGCCGCCTTCTAATCAACTAAGAGATTTTGCCACCCAGTGCCTTCCTCAAATTTCCATCAAGAACCCCTGCCACCCAGCGTCTCTCTTTAATCCCCACTAAAAGCCCCAATGAAAGACATAGACAGTGGTAGGGTATTGGCCTAGTGTAAAATTAAAATTTCACACTACAGTACGTGTCCCTTTTTCTTAGCCTTCAAAGAAGGCAACAGTGTGCTCAACAAGGTCTGCTGTGGTTGAGAAACTTTTCTTCATCTTTTGTCCCTATAATTAGCTCAGCCCAAAATCGCTAAAAGCACCACAATTTGGGGCTCCTCCAGGCATCAGTGATTTTTCTTGTGCACAAAAAAAAACTAAAAAAACAATCCAAGTTTCATCAGTTCATTGGTTTGATCAGTGTGTCAGTTTTTACCAGCAGTTTTGTTAGTATGTAAATGAAAAATGATGGAGGCTTCTCAAGCTTCTTCTATCAAACAGTCCATGAAAACTGAACAGCACACAGATGACATCTGAGTCCTCTCTAATTT
This sequence comes from Phyllobates terribilis, assembly GCF_046119375.1. Taxonomy (NCBI): domain Eukaryota; kingdom Metazoa; phylum Chordata; class Amphibia; order Anura; family Dendrobatidae; genus Phyllobates; species Phyllobates terribilis. The sequence continues at coordinate 123,789,208 of NW_027362764.1, forward strand.
TTCACAGTTCAATAGGCTTGAATTGGCAAGTTTGATCCATGACTTAAATAAAAAACTGACGTCTCCAAGTTTTTTTTGCAGACCACTCGATCCGCCAAAAATACACAGACTTGTGAACAGCCCAGTAGATTATAACAGCTATGAGTTCTCTCTGTGAAAAACACGGATAGAACTCGAACGTGAAAAACTGGTGTCTGAATGAGCCCTTATACTGTACATGAGTGTCAGTGAATTCACGAAATGTAATAAACGTTCGACACTTCAATCCATTCTGAATGCAGCAGCTAGGATTATCATCTGTCCAGCCATTAGAGCATTTCCTTCACCTTGTAACAGCCAGACAGTAAATATAGGGGTAGTTCAGGAGGAATGGATAGTAGTGCTAAAGACGTATTGTACTGTACTAAGGAAACAAGAACTAAGAAGTGTTGTGTTCAATACTGCGTGTTATAATCTGATGAACTTGAACTGTCCAGTAAACTTTTACTTGTTGAAACGAACTGGGTGTCCCCTGAGTTATGTGCGGGGCGCCTAAAGATGGAGGCCTGGAGAGAGTGGAGGCCTGCGGCCTACAAGTGAGTGTGATGCACCCCACACATGACAGCACATTGGGACACAATTTCCTGTAAAGTGCCAGGGTGTTATGGAGCAGCAGCTTGTCTACGGCTACCGTCCTCGGTCACTTTACATACCCATCTCTATAAATGTTCACTTTGACTTTACTAAGGCTAGGTTTGTATTAAGTTGCATGAAAGGAGTTGGATATAGTCCTAGGAGACCTCAGATTGTGATTCATGTCTTTCCTTGGCACTCCATTTTTGGGAATAATTCAATGAAGTAGGCCGATTTTAATTTTAAAAGATTCAATCATATCTAGCATTGACAACTAGAATTTCAGACATATGGACTTGCATATTCTCTGTGTCCTGCAGAACACTGCCCAGGCACATAAATCTCTCTTGTACATGGGCACTAAAATTGATTTGCTTTGTGAAGGCAAACAATAAGGTAATTTAGCAAGAGTTGGATGGAGAGAAATGACACTGATTTAGTGATCTTTAAATATATACTTAAATGTACTTTACTCACACCTTTGCTGATTTCTTATTGACAGCAATATTAATCATCACCATAGGTCTTTGAGATGGCAGCTTGAGTTCAAGTGATGCAATCCTAATTTTTTTTAGAGAAATAACAAAAACTTGTGTTATACGTGTGTGAATATAGAGAAAAATATATATATCCAGGCATTTTTTCCCAAGAAATGTTAGTGCCCATATTCATAAAATCATAGAATTATAGTATGTTACAGTTGGAGGGGACCTCCAGGGACATCTGGTCCAACCCCTTGCTCAATGCAGGATTCACTAAACCATCTTAGACAGATATCTGTCCAGCCTCAGTTGCCATGTCCATTCCAGAGTTGGTCATTTTTTCAATAAGAATAGTATGAGATACTTTGTCAAATGCTTTGCTGAAGTCAAGATATACTATATCTACTGAGTTTTCCTGATCCACCAATTCAGAGAGTCTGTCATAGAAGGAAATTAAGTTAGTCTGACATGACTTATTAGTTTCAAACCCATGCTGGCTCTGGTTAATCACTTCATTCTTATAAAGGTACTTGCGTACATGTTGTTTAATAATTTGGTGAAAGATATTTTCTGGTATAGAAGTAAGGCTCACAGGCCTATAGTTCCCTGGGTCCACCTTCTTCACCTTTTTGAAGATATACAAAGAAATTATAAAGTCCGCTCACCTATAAACTCCTTCCCGGTGTTTCCTCCTTTTTGCTCGAATAGCAGCAGGCTGCTGCATTGATCACAACTTCAGACCAAAATCCAGTGAGTGAGGAGACTGCAGCGGTGTGGTGTAATTAAAATTTCCATTCATTTGAAGGATGATATTTCCATAAAAAATGCACTTACAAAGAGAGCCAATTCACACCATATGGGCAAACAGAGTAAAAAAAACGCTAGGCATTTCGGCTTAGAAAAGCCTTAATCATGGTAAATACATTGGAATACATGCAGAGTATAAATACAAAAGAACAGCAAACTGAAAAAGGAAGTCCAATCAGTTAATTAATTAATTCTTGTGACGTTCAGGTGTTGCATCTTCGTTTCCAAGTTGGAGACAGGCTTTTTTCATTTTGTGGTTATTTAATGCTTCAGACATTTAATTTAATTCTTTTTGAAGATAGGGACAACATTTGCTCTTCTCCAGTCTTCTGGGACTTCTCCTGTTCTCCAAGAATTTTCCAAGATTATGAAGAGTGGTTCAATAATTTCCTCTGCTATTTCCTTCAGTACCCTAGGATGTAATTCATCTGTACCTGGAGACTTGAATTCATTTATGTTAGCTAAGTATTTCCTCACTATCTCTTTGTTTATAGATAGTGTGGATTCTTCTATTCCTTCAATAGTACAGTGAAGATCAGTTGATGTTACATTTACTTTCTTAGATAACACAGAAGCAAAATAGGAATTTAAACGTTCGGTCTTCTCAGCATTATTTTTTACCACTTTACCATTTTCATCCTGTAAAAATCCTATAGCATCTTTGAATTTTATTTTATTTTTGACATACCCCCAAAATCCTTTCTTATTGCTTTTGACATCTCTTGAAAGCCTAATTCATTATCAGCTTTAGCCTCCCTCTTTCCCTTTGATATACATTTCTTTCTTCCTTTTTAGCATGTGTTTAAGTTCTGTGTTCATCCATCCTGGTTTCCTTAAATGCTTCCTATTCTTCCCTCTTTTAGGGATTGCTAACAATTGTGCTTTCAGAATCTAATTTTTCAAAATTTCCCATCCTTCCAGGACATTTCTGTCCTTAAGGACTTCCAGCCATTATATCCCTCCTATCCTCTTTCTGAGTCCCTTAAAATCTGCTTTTCTGAAGAGCAACCTTAAAGTCTGACTCTTCACAGGTCTTCCTCCTCTAGTTATCCAAAATTCTATGATAGCATGATCGCTGCCTCATAGGGTCCCAGCCACCATTGCTTCCTCAACCATTTCCTCTCTGTTGGTAAGAATTAGATCCAAGGTAGCAGAACCCCTTGTTCTCTCTTTTACATTTTGGAAGAAAAAGTTGTCAGCAAGAGAGGATAAGAATTTACAGGACCTGTCACTTTTGCCTGAGAGAGATTCCCAACAAATGACTGGATTGTTGAAATCTTCCGTGATCACTAAGTCATATTTTTTGATAACTTGGCCATCTGATGCATAAAGAGTTCTTCCATATCTTCAGCTTGCCCAGGTGGTCTATAGTAAATGCCTATAATGGTGTCCTTTCCATTGTTCTCTCCTTGTATTCTTACCCAAACAGTTTCCACAGAACTCCCAGTCTCTGAAGCTTCAACCTCTGTGGAGATACTGTATATGCTTTTCTAACATACAATGCGACACCTTCTCCCCGATTATTAAAAACCTATATAAACAACTGGAACAAAAGCCCGAATAATGCTAAAAATTAGATTTTATTGAATACAAGTGTTAAATTTTTCTTTGAAAACAAAACAATTTAAAAGGAGAATAATAGACATAAGGTAGCCACACAGGTGTTGTTCACTAGTAGAAATACAGTCCATGCAGTGTGTTATAAATTAAGAGACTAGAATAAATATGTAAATATATAGGGAAACACCATTAATTCATATATTTACAGCCAGGATTAAATACATATAAAGAAATATCTGCGCAAAATAATGTCAAAGATGATCCCTGGACTGGTAGTCAGGCTGGCGGACTGGACTGGTAGTCAGGCTAGCAGCGGGACCTGAGGGCTGAAGCAGAGTTTAACACACAAAGCTACAACCTTGCATGGGCACCTCCATTTTGGAGAAGGTGCCTTTTATATGAGAGGTCCCCCAGCCATTGGCCGGGGACTCCATAGGACAGCGCTCACGGCCCCTTTAAGAGGAAGGGAGCGCGTGCACCCTAAGCACAGTGCCCGGGAAGCTGCGCGCGCCGGCAGCAGTAGAAGCAGGAGCGCCGGAGGACGCCGGGCGGGGAGTGCGGCGGTAAGAGGGACGGCATCTCTGCCTGTCAGGGGGCAGAGACGCCGATACTACACCCAGGACTGCGTGTGCTGACATTTATAGCTACATATACCAACAAAGAAAAGAATACTAGCAGCATACAGGTTTGTGCAATCCCTGAGAGCCACCCACTTAGACCCTTAAACCAATTGGTAGGTTCAGGAAAGATAATGTTTCTCCCACCATCCCACCATTAGTCCTTATTTGTGCATTTTTCCTGTAACCATTTCTCCCTTATATTGGCTATTTTTTTCTGTATATCAGCCCCAACCTGGAGATTTTCCATAAGGTCGGTATAGTGACAACATGTAGGACCTATGATCTGACACATCTCGCCTTCTCTATCTGTGAGATTTTCTTGTACTATGGTATGTTGGTTAGTGACTACAATTAGCTGAGACCATCATTCTGCTGGTGGCGTGACTCTTTACAGTGGCTGCTTGAATTCAAGTGGATATTCCTTCAAACTTCACCATTGTTACTAAAGTTAGGAGAACCTAGAATGACCCATAAAATCTTGGCTCAAGGCTTTTTCTGAAGTGTCTTTTTGAGACCACCCAGTCTCTCTGCTTGAGATCATGTGCTCTTCACACTGATTCAGATACTGTAATGGAAAATATACTTGTTTATCACACTGTTTAGAGGATTATGCAAGAATTGTACCTCGCTGGTAAAGCTGCCGAGCTGCATCTGAAGTAACTGTACAATACATATTCCTGTTCTAGGAGCTGAACCAAAAAGTACCTCATATGGAGACCTATTTTCTACCTGTGTGTGTCTTATTTGTATTGAGAAAACAGCTAAAGGCATTCAGTTCATGGCTTGTCGTTCTCCTCCTTTTCCTTCTGGATTTTTACCTTTAATGTCCCATTAAGCCTTTCCTCCTTCACACTGCCATGTGGATAGTAATTAGTGTGGAATGTCTGCTAATTTCCAGAGACTGCAAAATCTCCCTCTTGACCTCTCCTGTAAGATGTGTACCTCTATCACTTCAGGAACCCCATATCATACATGAAATTTTGTACATTAACATAGTCTTCTACACTGGATATGCCTCAGGCCAATCTGAACAGATCAACATAAACAATCATGAACTTATATAAAGCTACTCATGGTAGCTGTATATAGTCAATCAGTAATATTTGGAATGGGTAGAGCGGGTAGAGCAGATGAGAGGTGTGTTTCTGAGGGGTCTTTATAGTTTTTCCTAGGTTGTGTTGCGCACACGAAATACAAGACTTGGGTGTACCTGGCTGCTGGGTACTGAACCTTAGCACAACCCATACTTTGTCTACCAAAGCCCACATAACTGTTTTTGACAAATATGTTAGTCCATGGGTTATCTGGGCCATCATGGAGTAGAGAGCTTATGGCAGGCAAAGTTTACCACCCTTTTTCCACAGACCATACTCAGTCAGTTGGGATCCCTGCATCTCGAACTCCTTCTGCTTCTGTGGTGATTCAAGAACATCAGGAGTGACAGGTGCCACTGAGGTTATGGTTTGTATCAGTGCAATACTCTCAACTCTAGGCTTCTTCGCTGCTTGCTTGGTGGCTGCGCCTGCGTGAGCATTTCCTCTGGCTTCCTTGGTGTCAACTCGGGTGTGAGCTTTTATCTTCACAATGCCGAGCTTGGTCAGTAACAGGAGAGGCTCCATCAGAGCCCATATGCTCTCTGCAATTCTTTTAGGTTTCTCGTGTGATGTTAAGAAACATCTACTGTCTTCATACACATTGGCCTTCTTACTCTTTGCGCTCTATACGCCTCAGTCAGTGCCTTCAGCTCTGCCTCTTGTGCCAATCGGTGAGAAGGGAGAGATTTGGCCACAACATATCCAGTATAGAATTGACCAGCATCTTGGTTTTAGAAACCATCTACAAAAAACTGAAAATTTGCATTATAAATGTGCTTTTCTGAGACATGGTCAAACCCTGCCATTTCTTGTTGCATCAGACCAATGCAATCGTGAGTTAATGTATATCCGCTATTTCATCCTCTGTTAAAGAATGTAAAAATAAATCACTTTCACTTTCCACATCTTTCCCCCCTTTTGAATCCAGTGGCAGGAGGATAGCTGGATTCAAAACTGTACATCATTTGAGTTCTACATTTGGTAGCATAAGAAGGGCACATTGAAGACAACGTATTTTGCCTTTGAGATGTGTACAGGTTTTACCTGACTGAACAGTCCATAAATATTGTGTTTAGAGTAAAGTGTAACTTTGTAATCAAGAAGTATATCTATAGCCTTTTCAATCATGGTTTGAACCACAGAAATGGCTCTGATACACTATAGTGCACCCTTGGTGATGGGGTTCAGTCTGGCTGAATAATAAGCCATAGGTCGCTGCTGTAGGCCATGTTTTTATGGCAATTTGAGCAGCTGTATTGCGTCCTTCCTTTCCTCTGTGAGATGTTTGGTGCTTTGTGACGGTCGGTGTCCTAAGAAGACTACTTTCTGCTGACAAAATTGTTTGTTGTTTAACGGCCTAACATCCATGTTCTGCCAGGAAACACAAAAGGAAGATAGATGACTCCTTACATGAGATTTGATCAGGGCAGAAAACAAATAAATCATCCACATACTATAAACTAAAGCAACACAACCTCCGGATATGAAGAAATCCAGGTTTTCAAAGTTGAGGACATTGCAGCAGTATATATTGTCAGTGAATTTTGGACACTGTGTGATAACATCGCCCATATATACTGTTTTTGGCCATGGGGAACAGCAAATAAGTACTTCATTTTGGGTACAGAGGCACAGAAATGAATGTGTTTGCCCAGTTAATCATTGTAAAATAAGTGGAGTGAAATCTTTGATGATTTCCCAAGGAAAGGCATTACTTGCATGCATAAAAGACTTGTCTACGCAAATATCTATTAAGAAATCTAAACTTCTGTCCAGAGTTAATTTAACCACTGGGGTAAGACCAGTAGAATTAAAAACTATTGCTAACTGTCTAAAGATTCGTAGACCTCTCCAGTAAGAAGGCATTCCCCCCTTCTCTCTCATATAGAATTTATAGTAGGAAAAAGAGATTACATTCCAAACCTCTTTTGATGTAGAATTACACAGTTAACATATGGTGTAGTGAGTAATCCTAATTAAAATACAGGAATCTCCAGCTTTAAACTTCTTTTGATGCAAATGACCCCTACAGTGCCAAAGAGAATGTCAATAGTGAGGAAGACTGAGATTTATAGATTCTACAGGTGATTAAAAGAGGTTACCTACTGTGCTCTCCAGAATGAACTATTTTTCCTCCAGGATAAGCTACTTTGATGAAAGAACTTCCCCAGGCTTTATGTCTGCAATGGAAAGTTATGAATATTGGGGTTTGTATAGATCCAATATTGATGGGACATACATTTTCAACTTCAGTACTAACCGGGGAAGAGCATGCATATTTTCTCATAACTGTGACACCTGCCTATAAGCTTCAAATAAATAGTGATCAGATTGCTGACAACAGCCATGTCATGCTTGGTCTCTGGGCAACTGTAAAATTCTATTAAAACTATGACAGCAACATCGAATGTCTGTGAGCTTCAGGAGTGAAGATATTTTTAATGTTGGGAATATCATAATTTTCAAACACTGAAGCCACATCCCCTGACCAGCCCTGCTATGAGTCATCAAGGGGAGGTGTGTGTGCATAACTTAGGTGCTGATAAAAAGTCAAGGCAAATTATGATCTGTATTCTTGCAGAGAGAAACACATCCGTGTATTCATGATTCCCATTCACTGGACGTCTCCAATCGAAATGCTCTCCTTCACTAAGCTGAATCATCTTTGTGATCAGTGTAGTAAGTTTCTTTCATTATTGCAGTTTATTTTATGTAATTTTATATGCTGTATTGTTTTGTCCCCTTTGTAAAATCTTTTGCATATTTTTTATAAACACTGCCTATTGTTCTGGATTAAATATAAAATTTAATAGTTCTGTTACTTTTGTTCTGTAAACTGCACCCGAAGCCATATGCTAACAGAAATCAGGCATCCAGTCAGCCTGTAAAAGTGACTGGTGGTGGCAGTGAGTAGTCTTGGGTTATCGTGGAGTTAGCAGTGACCATACTGGGGGTATATACACATATTCCATGCTTTGGAATCGGAGGTGCATATAACATATGCTTGCTGTTAGTTCCCAATAACTGGCCTATTAGTGGAAACAGCCTGCGGCCTCCTCCGTTAGTCGTCAGTCTATCGCATAATTGTCCGGACAATAGGGGGCAGCAGAGAGCTATTCGTGACAAAAAGGTAACTGCTGGTTGATCTGTGAAATCTCCCAGGCTGTGATTTTTGACAATTGATGGCAGTGGTGGGATTCTGCATGATCTCTCCTGTGTCATCCTTGAAACTAACTATTTTGTTGATAGAAGGTTGTTGCTTTCCTCTCTACTCCCTCCCCCTCTTGTTCTCTCCCTTTGTTCTATGAGTTTTAATAAACTCCTGCACCTCCCCTTTAGCTAATTGCCAAGTCCCTCCCTAATGGATTCCATTATCTCATTCCTTTATTTCATTCACAATAGCAATTCCCAGTATAAGTATCTCAGGTTCATCCAAATCATCTAAAAGTGGGCAAATATTTTTCTGCTGTCTCATATTTCTCCTGAGGTATGTCATTTAAGGTTTTTGTATTGTTCTCTCCTTTGTCAGACCCCAAACTGCAGGACTTTACAGTAGTCTTTAGTAGTCAGTAGTAATCTTTACCCTAAGTCTAACATCTGCAAATACTCTGTCCCATATCAGATATCCTTTTCATTGTCCTATTTCCTGCTTTATTATAATATGTGCAGTCACTAATGCTTCAAGGTCCTGCTATGTACAGTTAGATCTGACCTGAAATTGTTGGATGAAAAAGGAACAGGCTTCTTGTCTGGGCTAGCAACTATTAGCAGCATAGTTAACAGATCTCTTAAGCTCTAGGACTTGTACCCTGTCATAGTCCTTAATGTCAAAGGAGAATTTGTCTTTTGCCCCCTTGAATCATCGTTAGCTTATTGAAAGTGCTCGCCATCACCCCCCACCTACTGTGCTACTTTTGTACCCTTCCCCACTCGACAAATGTGTGTGAGGTGGAATGTTTTATTTTTCTGACACTGTATGCTTTTATAGGAGCATTCAGGACACTGGACTTAGGTCTCAGTGCCTCGCAATTTAAGAAACTATTTCTCCATCCTACATCCTGTACTCTACATACTGTATATATCCACTGTCCTGGTCTGTGTCTGCTGAAGTCCATCCAGTCCATTGTCAAACCATTAATACAACTCTCAATTACCTATAGTCTTTACACCTCCTCCACTAATCACTTCCTCAGCCACATTTTTTTACTGCTCAGCTTTCGACTATTGTATTGTAACCAACTGTGCTGCTCTAATGAACAGCCATCACTTGAACATATGCAGATCCTCCACCTCTGAGAGAATTCCAGCTTTTCAATATTTTTACAATCTGTTATGGCACCCTTGCTTCACATTATCTGAACATGCTTATTTTTGCTCTTTCCTTTGGGTTTGTTCTCGTCTCCATCTACTATGGCAAGCTTCCATACTTGTCTCCAAACTCCCACAGTCAAAAACCCTTAAACCTTGTATCAGTGCCACCACACTTTTCTCTTATGTAGGCAGGCATCAAGCCACTTAAAACCCCACACTTTATGTAGGTAGGCACCAAGCCACTTAAAACCCTCCACAAAACCAATAAAAGGACTACAATATAACTACATTACTACTACATCCTCCTCAACAGCCAAACAAGACACAACAGCACTAGCAATCCTCAAAGTATGAGTACCACTATATTTCCTATATTTCACACTTATATACAGTACTAATTCCATCTCATGCACAAAGTTTAAAAAGGCATAGGTATCTCTTCAGTTCTTGGACCAGACTATTTAATGCAAAATAACTCACCTGGGATGAAGGTAGACAATCTCACCTAAAAGTAAAGCAAGAATGTAAAAATAAGCCTCTTACCTTATGCTGCAGCTTTTTAGCTTTACATTTTCTGGAGAATCCATTCTCACTTGAGATCTGGATGGTATAATGCATGTCTGGTCCCTGTTTGGGCGCCATTTTTCTGTGAGCAAAATACACCTTCTTCTATGTCTTTTGAACTCCAAATTAATAAGATTTGTTTTACAAGTTCTTGGGAAATCAATACAGCACAGTGTACTCAGGATTTCTAGTTTATTAATACAGAGGCCAAGGTTAAGTAGTGTCACACACAAAGGAAATCTTTAAGCCAAAAAATGTAACCAATTGGAATTTAGGGGCGTGAGCAGAAATATGAAATTCATCTGCCAAGCAGTGTTAACTATTTAGTTGCCATGCAAGTAGCAAATGAGACAAGATGAATACTACAAACAAAATGGAGCCTGTTCTCTCACACTTAGCAGATTAGAAATGTGGACTGATTTTATATTGTTTTAAGCTTACAACAACAAAATCCACAGAAAAATAAAAACACAGTTTCTAATTACCCTTTCTTTCTCCCGTTTTTAATTCTGTGGTATGCATTGAAAATGTCTGTAAACGACAATCCAGAAATCTCCTAAGTCATATGACAAGGCTCATTATAGGTTCAATGGTGACTTTTAGGATTGCTACTTTTAATAGAGGGCACTAGACTTTAAGTCCTCTTCCTCTATGGAAGGCAATTTGCTTACAGAAATATCAGGGAACTGAAAACATTGTGCATAAAGGAGAGATCCAAGATACCGCCAAGATTATTTTCTTATCTTGTCAAACATTACAGGAAGTGGTTCAGCGTTGGTGAGGTGTAGTCTTGAAATCTCTGTTTTCAAAAGAAATTGTAAATTAAAAATCATTTCCTGCATTTCAATAAAGGGTGCCAATAGCTCTAGAGCTTTATGAATTATGAAAATGAATTAGCACATAAACCGTTTTCTGATTTTCTTTTTATTCATTTTATTTCAGATGCATTGCATCATAAATGTATCATTTATGGCATATTCATGTACATATTATAGAGCTTTTCTGGTTTTAGAAAACCCATCTCCTCTTGCAATAGTTTGTTTTACTCACTGTCCGCCACCCTGAGTCCCCCACCCCTGGCCATGCATGAGTGCTGCCATGATCATTGTAGTTTATGAGATAATGGAAACACTCAACTTTATCAGCGTCTCGCATAAACTACAATAAAGAACGCTGAATCCATAGTCACTCCATTTCTAAATTGTGAGCGGAAGTGAGGAGGACCTCTGTTCTCTGGTGGGAGTCCTAAAAATGGAATCGGGACTCATTAGTAGTGTTGAGCGAACATGCTCGACACTGCTCGGTACTCGCCCGAGCATCACGCTACTCGGGACGTTCGGCGAGCACCGAGCATTTCCGGGTTACTCGGGCGGGAGCTCAGGTCTCCGCCCTGCATGTTTGGCGCTCTTTACAGAGCCAATGAACATGCAGGGATTGCCAGCCAGTCACTGTAATGCCGCAGCCATGTTGTTTGTTTTCATTACAGTGATTGGCTGGCCGCACAGCGTCACCTCGAGTATTTAAAACCGGGCGCCACCATCTTGGACACAGTCGCTCCGGATCAGACAGTGTAGGGACAGCGCTGCTGATTTAGGGAGAGATATATCCTGCAAAATAGTTAGTGTAGGGTCTGTAAAGGCTGCCAGATCAAACAAACAGTCCTTCTCAGGACTAATATCCATCCCAGGTATATCAGGCAGGCAGGCAGGCTGTATAGGAGACGCAGTGGTTATACCAGCAAACGCTGCATTACAGTCCTGTGTGCTGCTCCTGTTGCTGAAATTGCTGGACTTAGCTCCAGGTCCCGGGGGTCAGGAAAAATCCTTTTTTTTCATCTAAATCCTCTTTTTTTTTTCCTCCTTCACAATGTACAAATACCCATCTTATTAACCTTTTGGTGCCCCCCCACCCCCCCCCCCAAAAAAAGTGTGCCTCTGATTTTTCAGACACAAATATATCTGTTGAAAATAGTCTGGTGTAGGCCAGAGATATAGAGGTGTGGTTTTGCAGTTCTATGGGCCATTTGTATCTAAAAAAAACAGTTTGAGTGTGTCGCTCACTGTTCAGCCGCAAATATATATATATTTTAAAAAGCCTGGTATACACCAGTAAATTATTACTGTGGTTTTGATGTTCCACGGTAAAACATCTCTATCATCCTGTTTTTGGCATTTTTTGCTGTATAAAAATTATAAGTGTCTCCCTGATTTTTCAGACACAAATATATCTGTTGAAAATAGTCTGGTGTAGGCCAGAGAGACAGAAGTGTGCTTTTGCTGTTCCACGGTAAAAAATCTCTATTATCCTGCTTTTTGCATTTTTTGCTGTAAAAAAAAAAAAATAGTGTCTCCCTGATTTTTCAGACACAAATATATCTGTTGAAAATAGTCTGGTGTAGGCCCGAGAAATACAAGTGTGGTTTTGCAGTTCCACGGTACAAACCTCTGTATTATCCACTTTTGGGCCATTTGTATCTAAAAAAAACAGTTTGAGTGTGTCGCTCACTGTTCAGCCGCAAATATATATATATTTTAAAAAGCCTGGTATACACCAGTAAATTATTACTGTGGTTTTGATGTTCCACGGTAAAACATCTCTATTATCCTGTTTTTGGCATTTTTTGCTGTATAAAAATAATAATAGTGTCTCCCTGATTTTTCAGACACAAATATATCTGTTGAAAATAGTCTGGTGTAGGCCAGAGAGACAGAAGCGTGCTTTTGCTGTTCCACGGTAAAAAAATCTCTATTATCCTGCTTTTTGCATTTTTTGCTGTAAAAAAAAAAAAATAGTGTCTCTCTGATTTTTCAGACACAAATATATCTGTTGAAAATAGTCTGGTGTAGGCCCGAGAAATACAAGTGTGGTTTTGCAGTTCCACGGTACAAACCTCTGTATTATCCACTTTTGGGCCATTTGTATCTAAAAAAAACAGTTTGAGTGTGTCGCTCACTGTTCAGCCGCAAATATATATATATGTTAAAAAGCCTGGTATACACCAGTAAATTATAACAGTGGTTTTGCTGTTCCACGGTAAAAAATCTCTATTATTCAGGTTTTGGTAGTTTTTTCCGTAAAGAAAAACAGTAGTGTCTCCTGACTGTTGTGACACAAAAATATATCTGTTGAAAATAGTCTTGTGTAGGCCTGACATCCCAGTGTGGTTTCGCAGTTCCACGGGTCAAATCGCTGTACTATCCAGTTTTGGGCCTTTGGTATCTAAAAAAAAGCAGTTTGAGTGTGTCGCTCACTGTTCAGCCGCAAATATCTCTATTTAAAAAAGTGTGGTATACCCCAGTAAACAATAACTGTGGTTTTCCTCTTCCACGGTTCAAATCTACTCTTTATTACCCTTTTTCCATTGATAGTGCAAGTGTAAGCTATTTTACTTCATTTACAATGGGCAAGGCGCGTGGCAAGGGACGTGGAAGTGGACGTTCTGGTGATGGTTCGTGCAGAGGACGGGGCCGTGGCCAAGGTGAAAATGTGCCACAACCAACAGCCACATCTTCTCGCTCCCACTTCTTGACCGAATTACTAGGGAAGCACAGAACAACACCAGTATTGAGAACTGATCAGTGTCAACAGGTTATTAATTGGATAGCAGACAATACTTCCAGTTACCTGGGCACCACCACCTCCGGTCTGTCTTCCACACGGTCAACTCTTAGTAGCCGTGAGTCTCGACCGCATACTCCTCCTCACCCTGATGCTCCTTCCTCCCACCATGCCGAGTGTCGTCACACAGCAAGTGATCCCACACTTGGACACTCTGAAGAGCTGTTCACTGGTCCATTTCCATATTTGGGCCCCTCGCCTGATACGCTTGAAGTGGTGGAAGAGGAGATCCCATGTTGCGATGCCCAAATATTTGAACAGCCACGGCCACAGGAAGTCGACGTTGGCAATCTGTCACAAGAGGTGGACGATGACTAGAGATGAGCGTTGTTCAACTCGAACTGTTCGCCAATCTCAAATTCGAGCTGTTTTGGGCGGTGTTCGAGCCGTTCGGCGAACACGAACGATTTGGGAAAAATTCGGCTGTTCGAGGTTATGTTATGTTCACCAAAATCATAACTGGATTTTTTCTCAGTAATGATGAAAATTAATGTTAATACGCAGTTTGAGTGTACAGCGGGGCGGGGGGAGGGGCAGGGGATGGATCTCTGCAGGAATAATGAAGATCTCCATTTTTTTTTTCTCTTTCCCGCATTTACAGTGGGGAGGTGCAATCTGTCAGCCTATCAGCAGCGCACACACGGAGCGAAGTGCTTTTTTTCACACAAGCAAGGGCATGTGTCATTGGCAATGTATGTCACATGTCCTTGCCCTATAAGACCAAGCCATTTTCCCCGTCACCACCATTTTCTCACTGCTGCAGCTGCGTGTTAGACGGCACCGCTGTTGCTGTGTGCGCTATACCTTGTTAATTTCAAGCCAATTTTTGCACAAATCTACAGATAGCTTGGGAGTAGGGAATAGTTGTGATTGCAGTCCTTTTAAGGACTAGGTTACAGCATTTCCTACGACTTTTATCAGGCAGGTCTGTGCTCTTAAATAGATAGGTTGTGGGAGTAAAGACTAATTGTAATTGCAGTCCTTTTCAGGACTAGGTTACATCAGTTCCTATCAGTTTTTGCCAGGCAGGTCTGTGCCAGTGCTGTGCAAGTTTTTTTCACAGCATTTGGCTGTATCTAGCAAAGCTAATCCTTTTTGGCCTATTGCAGAGAGTGTTAGTCAGTGGAGTAGCCTATCTGTGTTGCAAGATATACCACCTGTGTATAGAATACCAATTTTTTTACTGCACCTAGTGAAGTAAAATCTTTTGGGCATAGCATCATTCTATTAGTCCATCTATACTGACCTCCATCAGGTTGCAAACTGAATATAATTTTTTTCTGCATCTAGCTCTGAAAAAATATTTGGCCTTCTAGCAGTGTGTGGGACTTGTTCTATTAGTCCTTCTATACTGACCTCCATCACGTTGCAAATTCAAAATAATTTTTTGTCTGCATCTAGCTCTGAAAAAATATTTGGCCTTCTAGCAGTGTGTGGGACTTTCTCTATTAGTCCATCTATACTGACCTCCATCAGGTTGCAAACTGAATATATTTTTTTTCTGCATCTACCTCTGAAAAAATATTTGGGCTTCTAGCTGTGTGTGGGACTTGTTCTATTAGTCCATCTATACTGACCTCCATCAGGTTGCAAACTGAATATAATTTTTTTCTGCATCTAGCTCTGAAAAAATATTTGGCCTTCTAGCAGTGTGTGGGACTTGTTCTATTAGTCCATCTATACTGACCTCCATCACGTTGCAAATTCAAAATAATTTTTTGTCTGCATCTAGCTCTGAAAAAATATTTGGCCTTCTAGCAGTGTGTGGGACTTGTTCTATTAGTCGATCTATACTGACCTCCATCACATTGCAAATTCAAAATAATTTTTTGTCTGCATCTAGCTCTGAAAAAATATTTGGCCTTCTAGCAGTGTGTGGGACTTGTTCTATTAGTCGATCTATACTGACCTCCATCACGTTGCAAATTCAAAATAATTTTTTGTCTGCATCTAGCTCTGAAAAAATATTTGGCCTTCTAGCAGTGTGTGGGACTTTCTCTGTTAGTCCATCTATACTGACCTCCATCAGGTTGCAAATTAAAAATAATTTTTATCTGCATCTACCTCTGAAAAAATATTTGGGCTTCTAGCTGTGTGTGGGACTTGTTCTATTAGTCCATCTATACTGACCTCCATCAGGTTGCAAACTGAATATAATTTTTTTCTGCATCTAGCTCTGAAAAAATATTTGGGCTTCTAGCAGTGTGTGGGACTTGTTCTATTAGTCCATCTATACTGACCTCCATCAGGTTGCAAACTGAATATAATTTTTTTCTGCATCTAGCTCTGAAAAAATATTTGGTCTTCTAGCAGTGTGTGGGACTTGTTCTATTAGTCCATCTATACTGACCTCCATCACGTTGCAAATTCAAAATAATTTTTTGTCTGCATCTAGCTCTGAAAAAATATTTGGCCTTCTAGCAGTGTGTGGGACTTTCTCTATTAGTCCATCTATACTGACCTCCATCAGGTTGCAAATTAAAAATAATTTTTATCTGCATCTACCTCTGAAAAAATATTTGGGCTTCTAGCTGTCTGTGGGACTTGTTCTATTAGTTCATCTATACTGACCTCCATCAGGTTGCAAACTGAATATAAGTTTTTTCTGAATCTAGCTCTGAAAAAATATTTGGCCTTCTAGCAGTGTGTGGGACTTTATCTATTAGTTCATCTATACTGACCTCCATCACGTTGCAAATTCAAAATAATTTTTATCTGCATCTAGCTCTGAAAAAATATTTGGCCTTCTAGCAGTGTGTGGGACTTGTTCTATTAGTCGATCTATACTGACCTCCATCACGTTGCAAATTCAAAATAATTTTTTGTCTGCATCTAGCTCTGAAAAAATATTTGGCCTTCTAGCAGTGTGTGGGACTTTCTCTATTAGTCCATCTATACTGACCTCCATCAGGTTGCAAACTGAATATATTTTTTTTCTGCATCTACCCCTGAAAAAATATTTGGGCTTCTAGCTGTGTGTGGGACTTGTTCTATTAGTCCATCTATACTGACCTCCATCAGGTTGCAAATTGAATATAATTTTTTTCTGCATCTAACCCAGCCAATAGATTTGGCCTAATACCACAGTTTGCCCCCTCAGCTCTGCTCGGTTCCCATCCATTGTTTTTTTGTGCAAACAACTTCAGAGTTATGAATTAGTTAACCACCAAAATGAGTGGAAAAAGGCCTGCTGCTGGTGGAAAGGGGAATAGGCGTGTTGGGAAGGGGAAAAAAGGTTGTGTCCGTGGGGTAGGTGTTACAGCAACAGAAACATCTGCAGAAGAAAGACCATCTTCCAGCCAAACTAAAATGTCTACTTCTTTTAGCGGACAATGTGATAAGATCCCTTTCTTACGGCCACGCCAATCGCTACAAATTCCAGATGAGGCACAAAAACAGC
The DNA here is from genome assembly GCF_046119375.1 of Phyllobates terribilis. Lineage (NCBI taxonomy): Eukaryota > Metazoa > Chordata > Amphibia > Anura > Dendrobatidae > Phyllobates > Phyllobates terribilis. Next base: position 123,806,276 of record NW_027362764.1, read on the forward strand.
AGGTGCTTCAACGGATATCAAGTGTTCCTTTAAGTGGGCTCTCCTCCACATCAACTTCAACATCACAAATACTCCAGTCCTCAAAGGTGTCACCCCAATCGCACTTGCTTCCTCACAGCTTCCAAATCTCCAGCTGCCCGTCTGAGTATGAGGTAGAACAGATGGTTGAGTCTGCAGAGCTGTTTACTCATACTATAGCCTGGGAATCAGAGGTCGACTCCAGCGCTTCTGTGAATCCAGACGAGGAAATGATCTGCACTGATGCCCAGAATCTTTATGAGTCGGATCCAGGACCAGACGCAGAAGGTTCTGACCATAATGTAGACCCTCATTCCCAAACTGTAACTCCTGTTGGTGGAGACAATGAGGAAGACGATGATGAGACTCAAATACCTGATTGGAGGGTTTTTAGTTTTTTGTCAGGGCAGGAACAGGTTGGCTCTGAGGATGACGGGTGTGATAACGCATAGGGTGATGATGATGAGGTTGGAGATCCCACTTACTGTCAACCCACAGTCAGCCAAGAGATGAGGTCAGCAGAGGAGGTGGAGGAGGATGCTAGTGACGACGAGGTCAGGTTGCGCCTTCCTGGACAGAGACGTAGTACTGGAAGCACGTCAACAACTGCATCCTCAAACACAACTCTGCCTCTCACCACAAGTCGTGGTGGCTCTTCAGGTCGCATGGGTGCTAAGCCTTGCATAGCCTGGGCATTTTTTCAGATCGATAAAGATGACCCAACTCGTGTTATCTGTAACATTTGTCAGCAAAAGCTAAGTAGAGGCCAAAAAATACATAGTTTGAGTACTTCATGCATGAACCGGCACATGGACATGAAGCATAAGTTGCAGTGGGAAGCTCACTGTGCTACAATGCGGCCTAGCCGGCCGGGCCAACCACCGTCTGCCATATCTTGTGCATCCGTGGCCTCTTCATCCTCTGTGACTAGGGAGACAGCAGTCACACCTGTTTTGGGGAGCAGACCTGCCACCTCTTTACCCGCAACAGCCAGCGTGATTGGCAGGTCATCATTTTCTTTGGAGGTGGTAACACCAGCTGGTGTTGAGCGCTGTCCGACATCGATAGCACCACCTTTGGATCAAGGCAACCTAACATGTCCGCCTGCATCTTCCTCACAGACCGGCAGTTTGCCGGGGAAACCCTTATCAACCCCGTCTAAGCACAATAGCCAGCCCTCGGTCCCTCAGATGTGGACAAATAAAAGACCATTTCCTCCTAGCCATGAGAAAGCTAAGAGGTTGAATTTCACCATCTGCAAGCTCTTGGCTACAGAAATGCTGCCTTTCCGCCTGGTGGACACAGAGGATTTTCGAGACCTTATGTCCGTCGCAGTGCCCCAGTACCAGATGCCCAGTCGGCACTACTTCTCAAAGAAAGGTGTGCCTGCGCCCCACCAGCATGTCGCACACAACATTACCGCTTCTTTGAGAAACTCTGTGTGTGACAGGGTGCATTTCACCACAGACACTTGGACGAGTAGGCATGGACAGGGGCGTTACATGTCGCTGACTGGGCACTGGGTAACTATGGTGAGAGCAGGACAAGGGGCTGCTGTCCAAGTCTTGCTGTCCCCACGAGTTGTGCGTCAATCCTCTTTATCTCAAAGTTCCTCCACTGCTTCTGCCTCCTCAACCTCCTCTCGGTTCTCCACCTGCACCCAAAGCCTGTCTGGTCATGCCACAAGCTTTCTAACTGCGCAGAAGGGATCCTGCACACCTCCTTACTATGCTGGCAGTAGGGCTCAACGTCATCAGGCGGTTTTTACTTTAAAATGTCTGGGAAATGTGAGTCACACAGCTGAGGAGTTGTGGTCTGCTCTGGAGAACCAATTTCATGAATGGTTGTCTCCACTGGACCTGAAACCAGGGAAGGCCGTGTGCGACAATGCTGCAAACCTGGGTGCGGCCCTTCGCCGGGGCAATGTCACACACGTGCCTTGTATGGCTCACGTGTTGAACCTGGTTGTCCAGCAATTTTTAGCCCACTATCCCGGACTAGATGGCCTTCTGCAGAGGGCACGGTCGCTGTGTGCTCACTTCCGCCGTTCGCATCCCGCAGCTCAGCGACTTACATCTCTACAGAAGTCGTTGGGCCTGCCACTTTACTGGCTAAAATGCGATGTGCCTACCCGGTGGAATTCAACTCTGCACATGTTGCAGCGACTGTGGCAGCACCGACAAGCCCTGGTGCAATACGTTCTGACGTATAGCCTGGGCCAACGAGATCCAGAGGTGGGGCAAATCACGCTGGAGGAGTGGTCTCAGATCAGGGACCTATGCACCCTTCTGCACAGTTTTGAAATGGCGACGAAGATGTTTAGTGCTGACGATGCCATTATCAGCATGACTATTCCGGTGATTTACATGCTGGAGCACATGTTAAACAGAATTCGGAGTCAGGTGGTGGCACAAGTAGAGGAGGAGGAGTAGTATGCGGAAGGGCTAACATCTGCAAGGTCCAGACGGTCGGCAGCACCAAGGCGGCAGGCATGTGAGGGTGGGGGAGATGGTTTTACCAGGGCGCATGGTAGCAGCCAAACTAGTGAGGAAGGTGCAGGAGCCCAGGAAGAAGTGGAGGATGAACTGATGGAAGATTCATCAGATGAGGGAGACCTTGATCACATTTCTGTTGTGCGAGGTTGGGGGGAGAGGACAGAGGAAGGAAGCATGACTGCTACCTCGCCACCAACACAACAGGGACTTGGTGCTCCTGGATGCGCAAGACACATGAGTGCCTTCTTGCTGCACTACCTGCAACTTGACCCTCAAATTGTGAGAATTAGAAATAATCCTGACTACTGGGTTGCCACACTGTTAGATCCCCGGTACAAAAGTAAATTTGCAGAAATTATTCCTGCCTTAGAAAGGGATGCACGCATGCAGGAGTATCAGCAGAGACTGTTGCAGACTCTTACATGTGCTTTTCCACAAAACATCAGTGGTGCACGTAGTGAATCTCACAGTTCCAACTTGCCAACCGTGGGACCGTCGAGTGTTCAGCACTCAAACCGTAACAGAAACACAGTATCTGCTGGTAATATCAATTTTGCGGAATCATTTCACCACTTTTTTAGCCCATCCTTTGCAAGGCCACAGGAGACAAGAAGTCTGACACATAGTCAACGCCTAGAGACGATGGTACAGGAGTATCTCCAAGTAAACATTGAAGCCATGACTGTGTCACTGGACCCTTGCTCTTTTTGGGCTTCCAATCTGGATAAATGGCCGGAGCTAGCCACTTACGCCTTGGAGATCTTGTCATGCCCCGCAGCCAGCGTTCTGTCTGAACGTGTGTTCAGCGCTGCTGGTGGTGTGCTGACAGATAAGCGCACGCGGCTCTCCACTGATAATGTAGAAAGACTCACGTTCATAAAGATGAACAAATCATGGATCCGAAACGACTTTTCTACCCCTGTGTCATCCTGGGGAGAGTAAAAGCTTGATGATTGGTTAAAATCACCTCACCAACCATTTTAAGCTTTCAAATTACTAATCATGTTTATCTGTATCTTGGCTGGAAAATAATTTGGGCTTTGTAGCAGTGTGCAGCACTGATTCTATTAGGCCATCTATAATAAGCTCCACCAGATTTAAAATTACTAATCATGTTTATCTGTACCTTGGCTGGAAAATAATTTGGGCTTTGTAGCAGTGTGCAGCACTGATTCTATTAGGCCATCTATACTAAGCTCCACCAGATTTAAAATTAATAATAATTTTTAGCTGCATCTAGCCCGGGAAATAATTTTGGGGCTCCGAGATGCGCAAGACACATAAGTGCCTTCTTGCTGCACTACCTGCAACATGACCCTCATATTGTCAGAATTCGAAGTAATCATGACTACTGGGTTGCCACACTCTTAGATCCCCCAAACTTTTCGATCAACCTTTTCATTTTAATAAAGACCAAAAAAATGGTCATTTTTGAAATTATAAGCATTAGCAGGTTATTAGAAACTGAAATCAAACAGTTTTCAACTCAAAACTTTATTCTAGGTGATGTTACATTTTCAGATAAGACCCCTTGTTCGAAAGGAGCTTCTGAACTCTCTCGTCCATTGAATTTGTCAGGTTTTGGATGGTTTCTGCTTCAATTGTTTTGCATGAGGACAGAATACCCTCCCAGAGCTGTTGCTTAGATGTGAACTGCCTCCCGCCATCATAGACACTCCTTTTGATGATGCTCCAGAGGTTCTGAATGGGGTAGAGGTCAGGGGGAGCATGGGGGTCACACCATAAGTTTGTCCCCTTTTATGCCCATATCAACCAGAGATGCAGATGTTTTATGTGCAGCATGAGATGGTGCATTGTCATGCATAAAAATGATCTTGCTGTGGAATACACGGTTCTTCTTCTTGAACCATGGCAGGAAGTGCTGGTTGAGAAACTCCACATACATTATGGAGTTCATCTTTACCCCTTCAGGGATCCTAAAGGGGCCGACAATCTCTCTCCCCATGATTCCAGCCCAAAACATTACTCCACCTCCTCCTTGTTGGCGCTGTAGCCGTGTTTGCGTGGGGTGTCCATCATCCAGCCATCCTCCACTCCATCCATCTGGACCATTGAGCGTTGCACGGCACTCATCCGAGAACAAAACAGTTTTGAAATCAGTCTTCATGTAATGTTTGGCCCACTGGAGCCGTTTCTGCTTGTGTGAAGTGGATAGAGGAGGTCGACAGGATGGCGTATGCACAGCTGCAAACCTCTGAAGGACCCTGCAGCTTGTTGTTCGGGGGACGTTGGAGGCACCAGCAGCTTCAAAAACTTGTCTGCTGCTATGACAAGGCTTTTTTGCCGCTGCTCTTTTAACCTGACGTAATTGCCTGTAGGAAAGAGTCCTCAATTTGCCCTTATCAGCACGCACACGTGTGTACTGTGAATCAGTTACATACTTCTTTATTGCCAAGACACTTCATCCTGATCATCGCACAATGTTGATTGTAGTCATGCCTTGACCTAAACACTTCACAATTTGTTGCTTCTCAGCAGCCGACACATCCTTTTTCTTTCCCATTTTGGCAGAAAATGTAGGCTGCTTAATAATGTGGGACAGCCTTCTTAAGTAGTCTTGCCTTTCATTGGACACACCTGCCAAACTAATTAGCACAGGTGTTTGCTTACAGTGATATAAAGAGCCCTGACACACATCACCATCAATGAGTTTAACTGACAAACAAACAAATTCTTCCCTTATCACTCTTAAACACTTTTTGCATAATAATTTGGAACACAGTGTACATGTGCTTTTCCACAAAACACCAGTGGTTCACGTAGTGAAGCTTACAGTTCTAACTTGCCAACCGTGGTCTGTATGGAGTTGTTCAATAAAGGGCCCAAAATTAAGATAACATAGATGGGAGAGGTCTCTATGAATAGGAATTCCTAAGTATTTGATACCCTGTGAGGGCCAGGCAAAGGGAAAGTTGGACTGGATGGAATCCTGTATGGATTTGGGGAGGGAGACATCGAGGGCCTCAGACTTCGCTGCATTGATTTTAAAATTTGACCATGTAACAAAGTGATCTATTTCAGCCATAACAGCATGGATGGATATATGTGATTGAGTGATATATACTAGGATATCATCAGCAAATAGAGAGCACTTGTACTCGGTGCCTCCCACCTCAATCCACCTAATATTGGGGTTATGGCGAATTGATGAGAGCAGGTGCTTCGTCACTAGGATGTATAAGAGAGGGGACAGAGGACATCCCTGCCTTGTCCCATTGGTGATTGTGAAAGGTGATGAAAATGTTCTGATGCACCCCCTGGGCCTTGGGACACCCGGAGCCGGACCCTTTTTGGTGGATGCTGGTGGTTGTAGTCTCCGTGGCGGCGACCCGGTTCCGTGGCTCAGAGCGGTCAAACCAGTGGCAGAACTATTTATGTGGTTTTGATGTTTAAATGTCCGACTACGCCACCCGTGGATTGCGGTCAGAGTGAACCGCCACTGCAGGGCAGACCGCTGAGGCTGGTGTTGTGGGTGCAGCAGAGCGTAGCATAGCTCCCCACGGGAGGAGTATAGCCTCAGGGCAGTGTATGCGGAGGATGGGGGTGATGGTGCAGGGTAGCAGCAGTAACGACACGGAGTCAGTGATGCAGTCCAGGGCCTTTACTCACAGTTCTTATTATCCAGACCACGTCTTCAGGTATCGGCTGCCCACATCGTCCTGTGCTCACCAGGTGAGGGGCTCAGACAACTCCCAGATAACTTTGGAGCGCTTCACAGGACCCCCTTTGTGTGTCCTTTGTCTGGCCTTTCTTACCAACCCTTCTGTCCGGCTGCCTCGGGCCTCCTCTTGGTAAACTTGGCGCCAGTTTCCCTGACTCTATGTGGTGCCTTCCTAGCGGGTGTAGCGAGGGGCTGCGCCACATAAAATGTCACAGCCTCCGGTTTCTAGCTGAGGGTCGTTTCCGAGTTTCGGGGACCGGTCTCCCCCTTTGGCCTGACCCCTCCACGCAGGTGGATTCGGGCGTGCGGTGGCGACTCGCCCGTCCGCACCCCTGGGATCCCTTCGTTCCTCGTTCCTGGAGCCTTCTCCGCTCCTCTTCCTTCCTTCTCCCTCTTCCAGGCCTGGGCCTCTGTTACTAGGTCCGCCTCCGGAGCAGAGCTCATGCAGAGCCCCTGCTCCCTGTCACTTCTGCTCAGACTTCTCTGCACTGAACTAAGATGGTGCCCACCTTTTATACCCTCTTCTCAATGCACCCAGGAACTGCTTCCTCCCTGCTCCTGCACTACAGGGTTCCCCTTCCTCAGTGTTCCCTCCCCCCACTCCAGCCAGGGACAGGGACTGTCGTGCCCATTTCAGGGGCATATTGGTCGCCCTGCCCCACGGCAATGTGGTGTAATGCATGCAGGTGTCGGGTCCTGATCCACACTCCATCCTTACCTGAGAGTGAGATATCACACCTCTGGGTGAGGTGCAATACCTCTGTAGCAACCGAGCCCTCAGGGTGCTACAGTTCCATTTATCTTCAGCCTAGGTGACGTATTGCGATACAGGGCCGTGATTTTGGCTATAAAAGGGTCCCCTAGACCCCTACCCCAAGCTTTTTAAGAGAATCATATATGGCGTGCCAGGAGACTCTATGGAATGCTTTCTCAGCATCCAACGAGAGTATCTAATTACAAATTTTTAACTGCATCTAGCCCAGGAAATACTTTGTGCCTAGTAGCAGTGTCTGCTAGTCAGCGGATTATCCTGGCTGTTAAGCAAGCTACACCACCTGTAGTTTGGACACTTAATTTTTTCAAGGAAATGCTTTGGGACCACGGGATACTCAGTGAAGAGCATCAGGAGGCACCCCAAGGCATAGGGGCTGGGACTGGCAGTAGGATGCCTTGCGGTGGACAGCCGAGCTCGATCCTTATAAAAGCTTTTTAACTGCAGCAGCTTTAGTGGACGCTACTGGAGCTGCAATTACGCGGCTGCTGGCATGAGACTTGCCCTCCAATAGATCCTTGTAAATGGATTTAAAGTGTATTCATTCAAATTAGAGAGACAATTTAAATTAAAAAGCTTAGAGCTGCCTCCACCACAGGGGGGCTCGCTCGACGCACCAGCGGACAGGCACCAGTATTGGGAGAGGGGGGCTGGCCGTCAGGGTTCACCGCGGCTCTGGCACAAACCCGGCGACACGGAGGTGGCACGGGCAGGAGCGGACTGGCCGTGTCGGCTTCTCACTTTTTGGATTTTAGAAGGGCATGACATGCGTATATCTGGGTCTCCCCCTCCTTTTACTCCTCCACCTCTTTTCTTTTCGCATGACTATATGTACTTGTCACTTTTCCATGTGTTAGTTGTGTCTTCTGAGCAGTTTGTCAGCTTTTGGACACCTTTGAAGGTGTTTTCTATGTGTTTCTATGTGTTTTTGTTTGCCTGCCATTGGTTTTAACGGTGTTCGAAGGTGTTCGACGAACAGTTCGACGAACAGTTCGGTGAACACACGGGTGTTCGACGAACCGAACCGAACTCGAACACTACGGGGGTGGCTCAACACTAACGATGACGAGACTCAATTGCCAGGAAGTGAGGAGGAGGATCGTGGTGCGCAAGTGGAAGAGGAGGAGGCGGTGGATGATCTAGTAACTGACCCAACGTGGAAGGAGGACATGCAGAGTGAGGCCAGCAGCACACAGGGGGAGGGAGGCAGAGTACCCCAACAGGCAGGAAGAAGCAGTGTGGTGGCCGTAGACAGAAGGCAGGCAACCGTTCCCCGTAACACCAACACGAGGGACGTTGCCAGTACAAGCGGTAGGTCTTCCAGAGTCTGGAATTTTTTTAAAGACTCTGCTGATAACCCCAAAAAGGCCATATGTTCCACCTGCCATGCCAGCATCAGCAGGGGTGACAAAACTACCAGCCTGACCACCACCAGCATGATCAGGCACATGGCAGCAAAGCACCCGACTTTGTGGGGCGAAACCCAGGGTCCACGACCAGTGTCACGGCTGCTTCTTCCACTGTTGTGCGTGCAATAGAACCCCCTGTTGTGTGTGCAAGGCAATCCCCTGTCCATACGGCATGTAAAGATGCCCCCTCCTCTCAGTCTTCACTTGTTATGGCAGTTTCTCAAGAAACAGCATCAACGTCTACGTCCACGTCCCACCGCAGCATTCAATTGTCCATATCCCAGACCTTTGAACGATAGCGGAAATTCGCAGCTAACGCCCCACGGGCCACAGTCCTAAATTCGCACATTTCACGACTGCTTGCATTGGAAATGCTGCCTTTTAGGCTGGTGGAGACGGAATCCTTCCTCAATCTTATGGCGGTGGCCGTCCCTCGGTACTCGGTCCCCAGCCGACACTATTTTGCCCGGTGTGCCATCCCCGCACTACACAAGCACGTGTCCCAAAGCATCTGCCGTGCCCTCAACAATGCAGTTACTGGGAGAGTCCACCTGACAACGGACACGTGGACAAGAGCTTGTGGCCAGCGACGGTACATCTCTCTGATGGCACACTGGGTAAACATAGTGGAAGCCGGGACCCCGTCGGACCTGGGGACGGAACACATCCTCCCCACACCGAGGATTGCGGGCCCTATGTCAGTCAGAGTTGCCCCCACAGTGTACAGCTCCTGCGCATCCTCCTCCTCCTCCTCATTTTCAGCCTCCATCTCAGATATCACCGCATCAGTTTCAAGCTGGAAGCATTGCAGTATTGCCTCCGCCAAGCGGCAACAGGCTGTGCTGAAACTCATAAGCTTAGGTGATAAACCTCGCACTGCTTGTAAGTTGTGGACAACTGTGAAAGAGCAGGCAGATCTGTGACTGAGACCGCTGAACCTACATCCCGGCATGGTCGTGTGTGACTATGGCCGTAACCTGGTGGCGGCTCTGAGGCTAGGTGAGATCACACACGTACCATGCCTGGCTCATGTGCTTAACCTCGTGGTTCAGCGGTTTCTTAAATCGTACCCCGAGTTGCCAGATCTGCTCGTGAAAGTACACCGCCTGTCAGCTCATTTTCGCAAGTCGGCTACAGCTTCCGCCGCCCTTGCTGTGTTGCAGCAGCATTTGCAGCTTCCGGCACACCGACTGGTGTGTGATGTCCCCACACGTTGGAACTCTACCCTCCACATGTTGCAAAGGATTTGTGAGCAGAAGAGAGCAGTTGTGGAGTACCAGCTGCAACAAGGCTGTCGATATTCAGGTCAGACACATAAGACCTCAGGAGTGGACCTGGATGTCTGACATATGTACCATCCTGACAAACTTTGAGGAGGCCACCAAGATGGTGAGTGGCGATGACGCCATCATTAGTGTCAGCATCCCACTTGTCTGTCTTTTGCAACGCTCTCTGCAGAGAATTAAAGAGGAGGCATTGCAGCCAGAGTATGATGAGATGGATCAAGAAGCCGTAGCGGGCGATTACACACAGCCCAGCCTCATCTCATCCCAACATGCATTGGGGGACAATGAGGAAGAGGAGGAGGAGGAGGAAGAACAGGAGCTGCTATCATGCGTTGTAGACGGTAGTACCTGTACAAGTGTCATACCGTCGGTTCAGCGTGGGTGGCCTGAGGACAGGGGGGAGGAGGAAGAGGAGGAGGAGGAGAGCATGGTCAGTCGTCATCTTGGTGAGGACACGGAAGTCTTGCCCGTTACCAGTCTGGCACCCATGGCTAACTTTATGTTACGCTGCCTTAACCGTGACCCTCGCATTGTCAAAATGTTGGGTGACAGTCATTACTGGTTGATGACACTTTTAGACCCCCTCTACAAGGAGAACTTTCACTCTCTTATTCCTGAGTTGGAGAGGTCTACAAAAATGGGGCAGTACCAGAAGGCCCTTGCTGCAGAACTATTAAAAAAATTCCTATCTGAAGACGGTAGCGGCAGAGGTCACAGTTCGCTGCAAAACTAAGGCATACAGGCGAGAGAGACGCAACTCCAATCCAGCAGAGGCAGGGGAACACTGTCAATGTTCTAGGACAGTTTTCTGAGACCTGCCCAGCTTACAGGCTCTGAGGCGCAGGGTACTCTCACAAGGAGTGGAAAGTTTCAAAAGATGGTGAGGGAGTACCAGCGTCCTCCGTGATTCCTCTGTGCCTTTTAATTATTGGGTATCCAAGCTGGACACTTGGAATGAACTCACTCTGTATGCCTTGGAGGTTCTGGCCTGCCCTGCCGCTAGCGTGTTATCGGAGCGTGTTTTTAGTGCCGCTGGGGAAATTATAACTGATAAGCGCACTCGCCTGTCAACTGACAATGCTGACAAGCTGACCCTTATCAAAATGAACAAGGGCTGGATTGGGCCAGACTTCTCATCACCACCAAATGACAGCAGAGTAACATAAAGTCAAATCCACTGTGTTATTTCGGGAGGTGTATTCCCATGCATCGCTTCACACCCACACATGGGTATACGCATCCTCATTTCGGCTGTTTTTTGCTCTTCTCCTTATCCTCAGCCTCCACGACCACTATACCACCAGGGTGACCATGGTCCATGTTGCCAGCATTGCAAGTTCCTCTGTCCTAATTTTTGGCAGCTTTTGCTTGGAAGGCATAGGCAAATACTATGGGAGACCCACTCCCCAATAATGGGAATAATGTTTTCAATATGCTGTACTGCATGGCTCTTGTAAGGGACATTGCAAGTTCCCCCTTCCTAATTTTTGGCAGCTTTTGCTTGGAAGGCATAGGCAAAGACTATGGGAGACCCACTCCCCAATAATGGGAATAATGTTTTTAATATGCTGTACTGCATGGCTCTTGTAAGGGGAATTAAAATCGTCTTGTTAAGCTACTGTGACCTCCACGTCTCTTACAAGGGTCGTTAATATTGTCTTTTTATTCCACTGCGACCTCCACCACTCTTCCAAAGGGCATTAAAAGCGTCTTGTTAAGCTACTGTGACCTCCACGTCTCTTCCACAGGGCGTTGATATTGTCTTTTTATTCCACTGTAACCTCCACCACTCTTCCAAGGGGCATTGATATTGTCTTTTTATTCCACTGCGACCTCCACCACTCTTCCAAGGGGCATTAAAACCGTCTTGTTAAGCTACTGTGACCTCCACGTCTCTTCCACGGGGCATTGATATTGTCTTTTTATTCCACTGTAACCTCCACCACTCTTCCAAGGGGCATTAAAACTGTCTTGTTAAACCACTCTGAACTCCACCACTCTTCCAAGGGGCATTAAAACTGTCTTGTTAAACCACTCTGAACTCCACAGCTCTTCCAAGGGGCATTGACATGTTGTTTTTAATTACCTCTAACCTCCACGACTCTTGCAACGGGCATTGCATTTCCTCCTAATTTTTGTCAGCTTTTGCTTTTCAATGCATAGGCGAACACTAAGGGAGACCCACTCCCCAGTAATGGGTAGAAGGTTTTTAATACGCTGTAATCCACGTCTGTTTCAAGGGGCATTGCAGTGCCTAATAATTTTTGGAAAGCCTTCCATTCCCTGCTTAGGCCAACAGTGTACAGGAGACCCAGTTGCTATAAATGGAAAAAACAGTTTAGTTAAGGCTCTCTGACCTCCATGTCACTTCCAAGGGGCATTGGAGTGCCTCGAAATTTTTGGTAGGCATTGCATTCACTGTATGCCTTATAACTGTGTAGCTGAACCGCTCCTTTTGGTACAGAAACATATCCTACAAGACATGTGTGGTTGGCTGGCCTGATATTGATGTGAATGGTCCCTGTTCCTCCTGCTCTTTCTCCTTTGCCACCACCTCATCCATCATTCATCACCTGAAGCTTTGTTTTAACGGGAGTCATAGAACAGGGATAGTAGCAGGTAAACATCCAGCAATACTCGAAGGAGGTAGAATATGCGCCAAAACGCTGACCACCTCAAGCCTAGCTGCTACTACATACATGCGCTTGCATTCCAAGGAACAGAAAGCTAAGGAGATGGATGGCCTCATGATCATGAATAATTTACTCGTTGTGTAGGAGGCCAACCACTGCTGCTGTCTACCTTCTGAACTTTGTGTTGAAGCCTGATTGACCCAGGACCCGCAATCCTCTATGTCTGGAGGACGTGTTGCATCCCAGTGTCCAACTGTGTCCCGGCTTCCACAATATTAACCCAGTGTGAAGGCGTCAGTGAGATGGACCATTCCTGGCCACATTCACTTGTCCACGTGTTTGTGGTTAGGCTGTCCTTCCCTCTAAATGCACTGGGGAGGGCACAGGTAATGTTTTGGTATGCGCGCTTGTGTATAAGGCGCACCGGGACAAATAGGGGCGGCTGGGGACCGTTTATGGACACCCGGCCACCCCCACGCGGCTGGGGACTGTGTGTGGGCACCCGGCCGCGGGGCGGCTGGGGACTGGGAATGGACACCCGGCCGCCCCCTGGTGGCTGGGGACAAAGCGTGGACACCCGGCCGCCGGGCGGCTGGGGACTGAGTATGAATACCAGGCTACCGACGCAGCCATGACGTGGTGGCCAGATTCCACCTCCACATGCCTAAAAGGCCCAATTTCAAGTGCAAGCAAGCTAGCAGTATGGTATTGCAGCCTGGGGGTGGGTGGGTGGCAGGCTGCATACTTGCGCTTGTATTGCAAGTTAAGGGGGAGGTACAATTGAACACTGCCCTGGGACAAGGACTTGCACGGGGATAGTTGCAAGTCTGCATCTTCTGATGCGGCAAGGATCACTTCTGATGGGCACACTTTTAGGCAGTGACCTGGGTGTCAGAGATGCTTCCAGGGGTCTTCCCCATGCTGTTCCCATGTCTTTTCAGCACTGTATGCATGTGTCACACAGCACATGGCCAGATAAGGTTGTAAAATGTTAAAATGACATTTCCCGTTGAATGCATTTGTCACGGTTGAAAGCAATACAAACGTGCAAAAACGCATAAAAAATGCTACTCGTGAACATAGCCCAAGGTGTGGAGGAGTATTTTTGTTTTTGGTTATTTATTTTACCTTACACACAAGTCTTTACCCTGGAAAGGATGTTCCTTAACCCCTTTCCGACCTGGTCAGTAATAGTACGCACCAGGTCGGGAAGGCCGGTTCAGCGGGGGCTCCGGCGGTGAGCCCGCACTGAAGCGAGCACATGTCAGCTGATTATTGGAATCGCAATCCACCCGCGGCTGTTAACATGTTAAATCTCTGACAGTGGCATTTAACTCGCGCTTCCGGGAGTCCTAAGCCCCGCCCATCAGTGACCCCGTCACGTGATCGCAGGTCACCAATGGGTGGGCATGACAACTCAGGGTCCGCAGCAGACGCCTGTGGTTGTCATGTCTCAATTGCTATGAGCGCCACCTAGTGGTCAGCGCTCATAGCAAGTGAGCATTTCTCCTGCATACAAGCGATCTGCTCATCGCTTGTATGCAGTAGAAGCAATCAGACAACTGCTGCTTCTAGTCTCCTCTGGAGACTATAGAAGCAAGCAGAAAGTGTAAAAAAAAAGTTTTTAAAAAAATAAAAAAAATAAAAAATGTATAAAAGTTTAAGTCACCCCCCTTTCGCCCCATTCAAAATAAAATATATATATATAAAAAAAAAAACACATACACATATTTGGTATCGCCGCGTTCAGAATCGCCCGATCTATCAATATAAAATAAGAATTAATACAATCAGTAAACGGCGAGAAAAATTTTTAAACGCCAGAATTAAGTTTTTTTGGTCTCTACAACTTTGCAATAAAATGCAATAACGGGCGATCAAAACATCGGATCTACCCTAAAATGGTATCAATAAAAACGTCAGCCCAGCACGCAAAAAATAAGCACTCACCTGGCCCCAGATCCCGAAAAATGGAGAAGCTAAGGGTCTCGGAAAATGGCGCCATTTTTTGGGGTTTTTTTAGCAAGCTTTGGATTTTTTTTTCACCACTTAAATAAAAAAGAACCTATACATGTTTGGTGTCTATGAACTCGTAACGACCTGGAAAATAATGATGGCAGGTCAGTTTTAGCAATCTGTGAACGTGGTAAAAAAAAGGACCCAAAAAACAACTGTGGAATTGCATTTTTTTTCCAGTTTCACTGCACTTGGAATTTTTTTCCCATTTTCTAGCACAAGATATGGTAAAATCAGTGATGGTGTTTAAAAGTACAACTCGTCCCGCAAAAAATAAGCCCTCACATGGCCATATTGAACGAAAACTAAAAAAATTCTGGCTCTGGGAAGAAGGGGAGCAAAAAAGGAAAACACAAAAACAGAAAGACCCATGGTCGTTAAGGGGTTAACATATTTCACAGGAAAGCACTTTCGTTTTTGAACGTTTTATTGTGAGCCTGTAAAAGTGGCTTAATACCTCTGACCACGTTGTTGACAGCAGTGACCTGGGGGTCAGAAATGCTTCCAGGGGCGATCCCCATGCTGTCCCCATGTCATTTGGAGTGGAACAAGCACTAAGAGTGATGGATGGGGGTCAGAGTCCTGCATACGAGTAAGCAGGATCCTCCGTGGCCTGGAAATAGAAAGGACATGTTGGAGAGTTACACTTGTTGGCCAACTTGCCGTTGTGGAGACTGGAGACACAGGGCATGCTGCAACAAGCTGAATTATTTTAGAAATAAAATGCATTTCTAATGGAATCAGTATAAACAGTTAATAAAGCTGTGACCAATCCTCACCCATCCAGTTGTAAGAGTTACATGATTGCATTATCAATGAAAGGGGGGCGTTAGGGGGCTGAGCGTCTGGGTTTGGTTAGGGGTCCCCACAGTCTGCCTTGGCTAGATGCATTTAAAAATCATTATTAGATACACAGGCGGTGCAGCTTGCTTCGCAGCTGGGTTACTACACTGACTAGCAGACACTGAAGCTTTGGAGCAGACCTCTGAGTAAACTGCTCTTCAGACTCAACCATCTGTGTTATCCCAAGCCATAGTGTATGTATTTTCTTACAGTTAAAAGGGGGGGACCCAACCCACCTCTAATTGACGATGGCAACATCACGTAAAACAAAGCAAGGGGACTCCAAAAAGAGTCTCCATTTTTTCCAAAAATTTGTGGAACAGACACCACTTAAGTGGCATCAATTGCCCCAGAGTTGCTTAAAACGTTTGGTTAGAATGAGTACCATACATTGCTACTATGCCCAAAATTATTTTCCAGACAAGATGCAGCTAAAAATTATTAGTAATTTGCAAGCTGGTGGAGCTTAGTATAGATGGCATAATAGAATGAGTACCGCACACTGCTACAGGCCCAAAATTATTTTCCAGACAAGATGCAGCTAAAAATTATTAGTAATTTGCAAGCTGGTGGAGCTTAGTATAGATGGCATAATAGAATGAGTACCGCACACTGCTACAGGCCCAAAATTATTTTCCAGACAAGATGCAGCTAAAAATTATTAGTAATTTGCAAGCTGGTGGAGCTTAGTATAGATGGCCTAATACAATGAGTACCGCACACTGCTACAGGCTCAAAATTATTTTCCAGACAAGATGCAGCTAAAAATTATTAGTAATTTCAAAACTGGTGGAGCTTGGTTTAGATGGCCTAATACAATGAGTACCACACACTGCTACTATGCCCAAAATTATTTTCCAGGCAAGATGCAGCTAAAAATTATTAGTAATTTCAAAACTGGTGGAGCTTGGTATAGATGGCCTAATACAATGAGTACCACACACTGCTACAGGCCCAAAATTATTTTCCAGGCAAGATGCAGCTAAAAATTATTATTAATTTCAAAGCTGGTGGAGCTTGGTATAGATGGCCTAATACAATGAGTACCACACACTACTACTATGCCCAAAATTATTTTCCGAGCTAGATGCAGATAAAAATTATTACTAATTTGCAAGCTGGTTCAGCTTAGTATAGATGGCCTAATAGAATGATGCTATGCCCAAAAGGTTTTACTTGGCTAGGTGCAGTAAAAAAAATTGTATTCTATACACAGGTGGTGTAGCTTGCAACATAGATACGCTACTCCACTGACTAACACACACTGCAAGAGGCCAAAAAGGATTTGCTTAGCTAGATTTAGCCAAATGCTGTGAAAAACACTTGCACAGCACTGGCACAGACCTGCCTGGCAAAAAGTCCTAGGAAATGCTGTAAAATAGTCCTCAAAAGGACTACAATTACAATTAGTCCCTACTCCCAACCTATCTATTTCAGAGCACAGACCTGCCTGATAAAAGTCGTAGGAAATGCTGTAACCTAGTCCTCAAAAGGACTGCAATCACAACTATTCCCTACTCCCAAGCTATCTGTATACTTCAGAGAAAATTGGCTTGAAATTAACACTGAAAGTATAGCACACACAGCAACAGCGGTGCCGTCTAACATGCAGCTGCAGCAGTGAGAAAATGGTGGCGACGGGGAAAATGGCTGGGTCTTATAGGGCAAGAACTTGTGACATACACAGCCAATGACACATGCCCTTGCTTGTGTGAAAATAAGCAGTTCGCTCCGTGTGTGTGCTGCTGACAGGCTGACAGATTGCACCTCCCCACTGTAAATGCGGGAAAGAGGAAAAAAAATGGAGATCTTCATTATTTCTGCAGAGATCCATCCCCTGCCCCTCCCCCCGCCCCGCTGTACACTCAAACTGCGTATTAACATTGATTATCAGCATTACTGTGAAAAAATCCAGTTATGATTTTGGTGCTCGAACAGTTATCGAACATAACCTCGAACAGCCGGATTTTTTTCAAATCGTTCGTGTTCGCCGAACGTCTCGAACACCGCTCAAAACAGCTCGAATTTGAGATTGGCGAACAGTTCGCGTCGAACAACGCTCATCTCTAGTGACAAATCCCTGAATTCTGTGTTTCAGCCTCTAAATCCTGCTAAATTCAGATTACATAGCCATAAGCTGCTGACAGATTCCCTTTAATACTTCATACAAAAGCCTTTGTTGATGGTGACTGCTTCAAGATGCCTCCTGTAAGGAGAAACTAGTCGCATGCATTACTCAGGTGTGATTTTGGCCCATTCTTCCACACAAACACTCTTCAAATCCTGAAGGTTCAGTGGGACCCTTCTATGAACTCTGAGCTTTGGATCCTTCCATAAATTTTCTATTGCATTCAAGTCAGGTGATTGGGTGGTCCATTCTAGCTTCTTTATTTTCTTTCTTTGAAACCAATTGAGAGCTTCTTTGGCTGTGTGTTTGGGATCATTGTCTTACTGAAATGTCTACCCTGGGTGCATCATCCTGGTAGATGGCAGCAGATTTTTATCAAGAATGTCTTGGTACATTTGTCCATTCATCCTTCCTTCAATCATATAAAGTTTGCCAGTGCTATCTGCTGAAAAACAGTCCTACACCATGATGTTCCCACTTCCAAACGTCACTATTGGTATGATGTTTTTGGGGTGATATGAAGTACCTTTTGGCCTCCAACCATGGTGTGTATTATGACATCCAAAGAGTTCAATTTTGGTCTCATGTGACCAGACTATTGTTCTCCCAGTATTTCACAGGCTTGTCTAAGTGTTGTTGAGCAAATTTTAAACGTGTTTGAACATGTTTTTTATTCAGCAATGGAGTCTTGCGTGGTGAGTGTGCATACAGGCCATAAAAGTAAGTGCATTACTTGTTGTTTTCTTTGGAACAATTGTACCTGCTGATTCCAGGTCTTTCTGTAGCTCTCCACAGTTAGTTCTTGGCTCTTCTGATAATTGTTTTCACTCCTCTGTCTGAAATCTTGCTGGGAGCATCTGGTTGTGGCCGTTTTATGGTGAAATAATGTTCTTTCCACTTCCGGATTATGGCCCCAACAGTGTTCACTGAAACCTTCATTAATTTAGAAATTCTTCTGTAACCAGTTCCACTAGTATGTTTTGCAGCATTAAGGTTACAAAGGTCTTGAGACAGCTCACTGGTTTTACCCATCATGAGATGTTTCTTGTGTAGCACTTTGGTAATGAGACAACTTTTTACAGGCCATCAGTTGAACCATCTGATATTATTTTTCACTAGGTGGCAGAATTGCTTTCTAATTACTGATAGATAGCTGTTGTCATGACTTTCCACCATGGCTTTTTGCACCTCTCTTTCTTCATGTCTTCAATACTTCAATTCCTTATTATACATAACTTAATTTATGGAAATCTATGGTTTGACTTCTTTGCCTATGTGGATTGGAAGAGATGTTACCGACATCTGGTGAGAATTTCATGTTAATAGCACCTTTAGAAATATATTTACTTAGAAAATTGGTGACGTGTTCAATACTTTTTTCACCCGCTGTATGTTGTGATGTTTATAGTGTTTTATTGTGGCCAATGGGATTGGTTTAATCTGTCAATGTGGCCCTTGGTTTGAAAAAGGTTATGCGCCCCTGGTTTGCATAAACAGTTCCTAACCAAGAAATACCCAGAGCTATCCAAAATTGAGCCCATGGACCAGGCAAGAGTGAAGTTAAAGGGAAAGTGACAGGTCCCCCATCCTTCCAACCCACCACCATTTGTATATTTCTTGCTAAATACCCTGCTTAACCAGCCTTTCATTGTGTTTGACACCAACCGTATTTTTCGGACTATAAGACGCACTTTTTTCCTCCAAAATTTTGGAGGAAAGTGGGGGGTGAGTCTTATAGTCCGAATGATATATTATTGTATGGCCGTGAATGGTGGTGGCTGTGGGGGAGTGGCAACGGGGGATCAGCGGGGCACAGGATGCAGCAGCCGCCTGCTGCTGCCAACACTGTGCCTGCTACTAAAGAAAATGAATATTCCCTGCTCCCCACGACCATGGGCGTGGGGAACAGGGAATATTCATTTTCCTTAATAGCCGGCACACTGTGGCCGCAGCGTGGCTCCTGCTGCCGCTCTGCGGTCTGTGTGCCCGCTATTAAAGCTCATGAATATTCCCTACAACCACTCCCATGGGTTGTAGAGAATATTCATGGTCTTTAATAGCGGGCACACTGACCGCAGAGTGGTAGCAGGAGCCGCGCTGCGGTACAGTGCGCCGGCTACTGAAGAGACTGAATGGTCACTGCTCCCCACGAACAGAGTCCCGGCATGGGGAACAGTGACTATTCCAGCACAGCATCTCACACTGTGTGAGGGTGCATGACAGGGACACCATGCGTGCCCTGCCATGCGTGGCTCACACAGTGAGAGGGTCGGCAGCAGAGCGGGACAAAGTTGGAGGAGACAGGAGGTTAGTATGATTGTTTATTTTTTTTCGTGGGCAGCGTGATGGGGGATCAAGAGGTGCCATACATACCAGGATGGGTGATCAAGGGGTGCCATGCATACCAGGATGGAGGATCAAGGGGTGCCATATATACCAGGATATGGATCAGGGTGGTGCCATGCATACCATAATGGGGTCAAGGGGTGCCATGCATACCAGGATGAGGGAATCAAGGGGTGTCATGCATATCAGGATGGGGATGAGGGGGCCATACATACCAGGATGGGTGATCAAGGGGTGCCATGCATACCAGGATGGGGGATAAAGGGGTGCCATGCATACCAGGATGGAGGATCAAGGGGTGCCATGAATACCAGGATGGGGATCAGGGGGTGACATGAATACCAGGATGGGGGATCAAGGTGTGCCATAAATACCAGGATGGGGGATCAAGGGGTGCCATGCTTTCCAGGATGGGGATGAGGGCCACGTATATCAGGAAGAAGGGGGATCAAGGGGTGTCATACATACCAGGATGGGTGATCAAGGGGTGCCATGCATACCAGGATGGGGGATAAAGGGGTGCCATGCATACCAGGATGAAGGATCAAGGGGTGCCATGAATACTAGGATGGGGATCAGGGGGTGCCATGAATACCAGGATGGGGGATCAAGGGGTGCCATGAATACCCGGATGGGGGATCAAGGGGTGCCATGAATACCAGGATGGGAGATCAAGGGGTGCCATGCATTCCAGGATGGGGATGAGGGCCACGTATACCAGGATGGTATGAGGGCCATGTATACCAGGATGGGATGGGGGCCCCTTATACCAGGAAGGAGGGGCCATACATACCAGGATGGAGGATATTAACAGAATTGGGGGACATTACCCCAATACCAGTGTCAGCAGCAGACCCCCTCCCCCATAACAGGGCATCATGACCACATTTTTTGCTTCAATTATTTTTCCTATTTTCCTCCTCTAAAACCTAGGTGCGTCTTATGGTCCGGTGCGTCTTATAGTCTGAAAAGTACGGTAAATACATGTTTAAAAAAAAGTCTTTATAAACTCTGTTTTTCATATGTAAATTATCCTTTTGACTAGTATATGGGGAGTTTTTTTCCCCAGACTAGTCATCCCACTCAGCATGGTAGCATGCTCCTGTGGGCATGATAACATGATTTCCAAGAGCTCTGCAAATCTCACACATGTGCGTGGTTTTCTTCAACCACACCATTGCGGCCGCTGAAGCCAGGTGTACGTCCTCTTCACTTCCGGATATCTGAACACTAGGCTTCAGAGGCGTAATGACGTCGGTGAAGAAAACATGTGATTTACGGAGAGCTGACAATGACGCCGGTTCTTGCAAATCATGTTATCACGCCTGGCAGGACAGAGAGAAGTATGTCTGCGCAGGAGCACGATAGAGGACACTGTGTGGATGAGGATGATGTAGGACGCGTTATCCACAAGTAGCAAGAAGGAGAACAGCGATCGCAAGAAGAAGTGAGATGCAAGATCAAGGCCATTGACGTCCATTGGACAGAACCACCCTGTAGGTGAGTATAATAAAAACTATTTTTTATGTTATGCAAAGAGCATTGCGGACATTCATATAGCATTCTAGTATGATGTAACAGAGGGCTTACAGGTGCTTGCCCTACTTTATATTAGAAAACCTGGTGACAGGTTCACTTTAAGGTAGAGTTATTCCATAGGGTTAGGAGGGCAAAGCTTTAACAGTTCTGGCAAACTCTGGGTGCTCCCACAAAGCTAATAATCAATTATGAAACACTTCAGAGGTAACGTTAAGCGAACATGCTCGGATAACGTCTTATCCAAGCATGCTCGGTCTTATCCGAGTATTTTCGGCATGCTCGCCTGATATGTATGCCTCCCTGTGGCGGCATGTTTTCCGGCGGTAGACAGATGCAACACATGCGGGGATTGCCTAACAAACAGGCAATCCCAGCATGTGTTGCATCAATCTACCGCCAGAAAAAATGCAGCCGCAGGGAGGCTAACATATTAGTCAAGCACGCCGAAGTTACTCGGATAAGGCCGAGCATGCTCGGATAAAACGTTATCCGAGCACATTCACTCGACACTATTCAGAGGCTAAGAAATAATCAGCTATAGGTAAGTGAGGAGAGAAGATTCAAGAGTGTTGGTTTATATAACTGTCCCACTAGATTATAAAGATACTAGATGGTGGCCCGATTTTAATGCATCGGGTATTCTAGAATAGGTATGCGGCCGACCGGGCGCCATCAGCAAAACGGTGTTTAAATTTGGCGGCAAGATCGGTGATTGGTCACGGGTGGCGGCCGCAACCAATCAGCGAACTGTGTTAGTGA
Source organism: Phyllobates terribilis (assembly GCF_046119375.1). Classification (NCBI taxonomy): domain Eukaryota; kingdom Metazoa; phylum Chordata; class Amphibia; order Anura; family Dendrobatidae; genus Phyllobates; species Phyllobates terribilis. The sequence continues at coordinate 123,828,202 of NW_027362764.1, forward strand.
GGACCGGAGAGCTTGTTTAAATTTGGCGATATAATCGACCAATGAGCAGAGCGGTGTTTAAATTTGGTAGCGGTTGCTGGTGGCCGCGACCAATCCGCACAGCGGTGTTTACATTTGGCGCCAATCTCACTGGTCGCAGTTGGCCAGCGGCCGCGACCAATGAGCAGAGCGGCGTTTAAATTAACAGCCTATATCGCTGATTGGTCGCGGCCGGCCACCGCGACCAATCAGCAGAGCGGCGTTTAAATTTGCCGCCCATCTCGCTGATTGGTCGCGGTGGCCGGCTGCGATTAATCAGCAGAGCGGCATTTAAATTTGCCGGACATCTCGCTGATTGGTCGCGGCCGGCCACTGCGCCCAATCAGCAGAGCGGCGTTTAAATTTGCCACCCTTCTCGCTGATTGGTCGCGGGCGCTCGCAGCAGAAGTATCCCGACCCGCAGCGCCGCTCCCCGGTCCTCCCTTCACACCCTAGCCGCTGATGTCCCCACAGTAGCCGCATGGTGTTACAAAGGTCCGGACATTTGTGTTAAAAATCGCTGATTGGTCGCTGGCGCTGCCCGCGACCAATCACCGATTTGGGCGCCAAATTTAAATATCGGCCGTGACCAATCACCGATCTTGGCTCCACATTTAAACACCGCTGTGCTGATTGGTCGCCGACGCTGGGCGCGACCAATCACCGATTTTGGCGCCACATTTAAATAGCGTCCGCGACCAATCAGGACAGCGGTGTTTAAATGTGGCGCCAAGAGCGGTGATTGGTCGCGGCTGATATTTAAATTTGGTGCCCAAATCGGTGATTGGTCGCGGGCAGCGCCCGCGACCAATCAGTGATTTTTAACACAAATGTCCGGACCTTTGTAACACCATGCGGATACTGTGGGGACATCAGCGGCTAGGGTGTGAAGGGAGGACCGGGGAGCGGCGCTGCGGGTCGGGATACTTCTGCTGCAAGCGCCCGCTCATGTCTCGGATTCTCGCAGCGGAAGTATCCGCACAGGCAGCGCCGCTGACATCCATGCGGCTAGGGTGTGAAGGGAGGACCGGGGAGCGGCACTGACATCCAATTGGTCGCGGCCGCTATTTAAATGTGCGGCACAAATCGGTGATTGGTCGCCGTCTTGGCCCGCGACCAATCACTGATCTTGCCGCCAAAGTTAAACACTACTGTGCTGATTGGTCGCGGACGCTGCCCGCGACCAATCACCGATTTGGGTGGCAAATTTAAATATCGGCCGCGACCAATCACCGATCTTGGCTCCACATTTAAACACCGCTGTGCTGATTGGTCGCGGCCGATATTTAAATTTGAAGCCCAAATCGGTGATTGGTCGCGGGCAGCGTCCGCGACCAATCCCAGCGGTGTTTAACTTTTGCGCTAAGATCAGTGATTGGTCGGGTCCGAAGACCGCGACCAATCATCGAATCATCTTGGTGAGCACCGGGAAGCGCCGCTGCCTGTGCAGGTACTTCCGCTGCGAGAACCCGGGACATGAGCGGGCGCTCGCAGCAGAAGTATCCCGACCCGCAGCGCCGCTCCCCGGTCCTCTCTTCCGCATGGAGGTCAGCGACGCCGGCGGTCCTTCCGCTGCTACCGGCAGGGAGATGAGAGCCTCGCGCCGCTGATCTCCCGGCTGCATCTCCGTCCCGCAGATGGGTCCGGCGGTCGAGGTCCTTCTGCTGGTACCAGCCGGGAGATGAGCGCCTCGCGGCGCTCATCTCCCGGCTGCATCGCCGCTCAGCTCCGTCCCGCAGATGAGCCGCTAACGGCCGCCATCTTTTTTCAGAAATCCCGCGGCGCTGATTGGCCGCTGCCGGACCAATGAGCGACGCGGGATTTCCTGGACAGACAGACAGACAGACGGGATAAGACGATTATATATATAGATAACAGAGTGGCATCCCTGTGCAGACTTTAGTTTGGGACATGATAAGCCCTATAAAAATCTGATTTATTAGAATTTTAATGTTTTGAAAAAATCATGTATGACTTTAATGTAATATATATAAACCATTTTTATTAAATTGTTGCAAGTAGCTACTGAAAGTTTGGCTTAAAAAATGTTTCTTATGCCATTAATGACAAATAATCATCACCTAGATCAACCGCATACAAATCCTTCACAAATATTAAGGAGAACCTATGACCCATAATGTTTGCAATGCATTACAGATGTAAGCCTGACCTTCTAAAATAATTGAGACAGAGAATATAAAAGCAAAATGGTGAGAAACATGGACGCAGAGTGCCATCAAGTGTTATAAGACGGAACAAGCAGCAGGGAAGAGCAGAGCAACTGAGCTAGAGCAGCTTACGTGTATCTTTAAAAGGAATTTAAAAGAATCACAACAGCAGGAAATGTGTATTTCTTATGAATCCCATTTTATGAAGAATGTCGCTCTTCCGAATTTCATGGTCATAATAAGCAAGCAGAAAATAAAGCCACAGATGCAACCCAGAACAATTTTAATTTTCTGCACTTTACAAGAACAAAGTTAGTGGAGCATAAGTATCAATGTGTCACACTCTATGTAATGGCTGGAGAAATTGCCTGTTTAAAAATGCATCAGATTCATATTGGAGCAAAGCCATTTGTGGGGCACCAGCTCATTCATTTACGCTGAAAAAATAGTAGACATAAAAGTTGAGTTAAACCTAAAGTAACCACACCACCTGAAAGACAGTTTATATTATCTCCAAGCAAAGAAAAATAAAGTGGCACTCACCAGAGCAAGACTTCTTTAATTACTGGACATATGGCATTACAATGATGCATTGCAGAGCAAGAGGTGCAATAAGGTCCAATAAGCAATAACCGGCATATGGAGCTTCTTCTTGGTCAAGAGGAAGTGCCATATAGCGCGAAACAGCTCTCGCCTTATTACACGTCATGCTCTGCTATTTATCAATGTAATACCAAATGTCAAGGAATTAAAGAATTCTTCTTTAAGTGAGTGGCACTTCATTTTTTTGTGTGGAGAGTGATGTTTTTGTACATTCTCTAAGTTTTCTATTATTGAAGCTGTTGAATGTGCACTCAATTTGGGTAGTGCTGGTCACTGAACCTGACAAGGACAGCTTATGTTATGATGTAACATTTTTAGGACCAGAACCAGGTCCAGGACAAGGTATTTTGATGTCAGACTGTCTAATTAGTACATCCATCCTTCCCCACATGCATGTATGAAAAATGGACTTGTCAAACATATATAGATACTACCCAGAGGAATCAAAGCTGATAAATAATGTGAGAGAGTGGGCTCTGTGGGTTTCATATTTAAGCTTCCTATATTTAAATATATTTTTGTCATAAATTATAAAATATTTAATAATAAATTATTAATTAAGCTCCCCCATGTGCCTAAAAAGTAATACCTTACACCCATGAGTCCAGCACATACATAGCCTGTGCCATTTGCCTTAACCACTTCTCTTTCTTCCTTCCCATAATAAAAACGGACATTCATAATGCTATTAACCTTTTATCTGCAGGTTAATAGCGTTATTGGACATGACAGGTTTCCTTTTAAAGCAATGACACAAACAGAGTTCAAATAGGCTCTCTTTCGGCTATTTTGCAAAAGTGTCCATCTTTATTCAGGATTGATTTAGAAAGAACCTCTAGCAGTGGGACAGGTAACAAAGTTGTTGTAAATGTTATATTTTCTAAATGGGATGCAGTCAGTAGTGGGACCACAAGGATCAGCAGTGGGGAACACAAGGATCAGCAGTGGGGACCACAAGGATCTGTTTTAGTACCAATTTTTTTTAATCTATTTATTAATGTCACCTTTGCTGATGACACCAAACTATGTAGGATATTTAAAACTGAGCTTGACAGTATAATATTATAGAACGAGCTGAATAAGATGTCTCCATGGGCAAACACTTGGCAGATGAGTTTTAATGTTGAGAAATGTAGAGTAATACATAGCAGTGGGAAAAATCATATTGCTGCATATACATTAAATGAAAATATACTCGGGTCTACAGAACAGGAGAAGGACTTGGGCATTCTGGTTACAAGTAAACTGAGCAGCAGTACTTAATGTCAGGCAGCAGCCGCAAAAGCAAACAGGATTTTAAACAAGATAAAAAGAGAAATAAAATTCCGCGATCCCAACTTACTGTTGCCCCTTTCTAAATCACTTGTGAGTCCACATCTGGAATATGGTATCCAGTTTCGGGCTCCACATTCTAAAAAGATATTCAGAAGTTAGAGTCAGTTCAAACGCGGGCAACTAGATTATTACAAGGGATGGAAGGCCTCTCATATGATGAGAGGTTGGAAAAGTTGAGCTTGTTTAGCTTAGAAAAACGACTCCTCAGAGGACATCTCATTTATATGTATAAATATATGTGTGGTCAGTACAAACGACTAGCACATGACTTATTCCTTCCAAAGACCATACTAAGGACCAAGGGGCACTCATTACGGGTGGAAGAAAGGCGATTCCGGCACCTAAACAGGAAAGGGTTCTTTACAGTTAGAGCAGTCAACCTATGGAATGACGACCACAAGAGGTAGTGATGGTCGACACTATAACAGCTTTCAAAAAAGGTCTGGATGATTTCTTCACAACAAATGGCATTGTGGGTTATAAATAATCTAGCGACAGAATGTATAACTGGTGAAGAAAGATTGCGCTTGATGGACCGGTGTCTTTTTTTCAACCTATATAACCAAGTAACTATCTAATTGTATAAATGGAATCCCAAAATATAATGTGAACAGGGCTTACGTGGTCCAACTTCATCTATGAGGGCTGGTATACATTGATGGCGCAGATCACTGATGGTCTCACAGGTTATCAAGCTATAGTCTATAGAAAAGATTTGCAGCATGCTGTACATGTACATTTTTCCGCCTTCTGAATTAGCAAGTGATAAATTGGATGTGTAGCACCCTGAGGACTCGGTTGCTACAGGGGTATTGCACCTCAAACCAGAGGTGTGGTATTCCACTCCCGGGTAAGGATGGAGTGTGGAACGGAGCTCAGTTAGCTGCATACACTACACTCACCCCATTTCCGGGGGACAGATCAACGGTACTCCCACCAGATAGATGTGCAGGTACGACAGCGTCTGTCCCCGGCTGGAGTGGGGAGGGGGGAGGAATATCCCAGTGGTGTAGGAGCAGACAGGGGAGGGACTCTGGGCATAGGTAGGAGCCCATTGGTTGCTGGTCACCTGGGCTCGGGTGTCAGAAGGAGGTATATAAGGTGGGCACCATCTTAGGAGAGGTCGGTCTGTCTGTCGGTGCAGAGAGGAGCTCAGCCAGAGAGGGCTGACAGGGAGCTGTGGCTCAGTCTGGGCCCAGCTCCAGAGCCAGGCCTGGAGTGGAGACCTAAGGCAGAGAGAGAGAGAGAGAAGGAAGAAGAAGTAACAGGAACACCAGGAAAGGCCCAGAGACACAAGAAAAGAAGGAACCCTAAGATCCCACGGAATAACGGCTGAAGGGTTGGCAGAACAGGGTGCCGGATCCCAAACTGGTGGAGGCCAATTATCCTTAGCCAGGAACCGGAGGTCGTGGTCAAGTTTTGGCGCGACCCCTCGCCACATCCACCAGGAAGGCATACCATATAGGGTCAGGGAAACCGGGAAAGGTTTCACCACCAGAAGGCCCGAGGGAGCTGGACAAAGGTGGGTCCCTGGTGGGGACGGCCAGTAGGAAGGAAGAGAGGGGAGCTCAGGACCACGCTCTGGAACTGCCTGGGAGTTGGCCGAGTCCCGCACCTGGTGGACGCAGCACGGCTCGGGTGGTCCTAACTGTGCACAAGGGACCTGATAAAGAACTGTGAATAAAGCTGTGAAAACTGCAATTGCACATCTCAGTGATTCCTCGTCGGACCAGCACCATCAGTGCTGGGACATACACACCATCTCTCCCAACATCATTCTCATCCTCTGCCCTGAGGCCATACCCCTCCCGTTGGGGGTTATACCATCCACGCTGCACATCCGTACCACCGGCCTCAGCGGACTGCCCTGCAGCGGCGGCTTCATAGCCGCATTCAACGGGTGGCGTAGTCGGACACTAATACCATCATACCAATAACGCCACTTAGTTTGACACCCTGGGCACGGACCGGGTCACCGCCACGTGGACTACTACCCCTATCGGATCCGGCTCCGGGTATTCCCGCGTGCGCAACGCTACACAACATGGCCCAGGGGGCGCGTCAGATGTATTGTGCTGTTATATTACTAGTTCTATGATAAGTACCAGTACTACAGCTACAACCAGATATTACAGCACCAGTAATATGGCAGCGATATTAAAGAGAATATGCTACTTGTATTGCTATATTACTGATGCTAACATGGCTGCATAGTGAGTTAAAGGAGTTTTCCATCTTCAAAAAAGTTGTCCCCCCCAAAACAATTAGATGCTTCGAAGAAAATAACATCTATAATACTTACGCTCCCCTGGTCCAGAGGGTGCCCCTGCTGCTACTGCTACTGCTGCTACTGTCGCTTTGTTTTGGCTGCACAGTCCGGCCCCTGTGCACCTAAATCTAATCAGTAATCAGCAGAAAACTTCAAATGGCGTTTGAAGAAGAACAACAAAGCGGATTTCTTCACCAAAGGTATCAATGTAATCAGTATTACAGTGCCATCACAACCATGTCTTTACTCTACATTACAAAATAATGGCATCATTTTGCAGGAGCTTTTAGTGGGACACGCTGCAGGCACGCTGCGAGGGGTGCACTGCTGACACTGTAGAGGTACTAAGTACACACACAACCTTAAAGGGGTTGTCCAGTCTTAAGCTACAAGTCTGCAGTCATTATGTCACTGCGTACTGTTAGGATTCTCCAGTGCCAGTGTCGGGAGCAGCGGGCTCATGACCGTAAGTATGTGCATACATGCAGTCACATGCTGACTAGATGGCCGCGGCCTCACTCAATGCAAGTGTATTGAGCCAGGCTGAACACAGTCTTGCTGGAATGTGGCCGAAAGTTTGCAAATCCCCGCTCTCTGGACCGGAGAATCCTCACAGCAAGCAGTGCATGTGATGTGAGGATTCACAAGTCAATCACATAAAGTGAATGCAGACTTGTAGTTTAAGACCGGACTACCCCTATAAACTATTAATTAAGCTGAGAGCTGTAATCCGATTTCATTTACAAGCCCTTTTATACAACAGTAGCACAGACACTCTCCTGTCTCATTGTCTGTGATGTTAAACACATCCTCCGCAGACATCTCTGTAGAGCCGCTGCACTCATTGCGTGCACAGGCAAACTCAGTGGGGGACAATGAACACAGCTCCACCTTCCCAATGCTACCAGAGAAGACACATTGTAAGTCCTAGGGACCAAAGTTCAGCTACGCAAGTGCATATACTATGCAGCATGTCTGCTGTTTATAAAGTTTTTCTGAACTCCCAATGTGCACCCCTCAACATGATATTAAATCATCTGAACAGCCTATTGAATAACATTGATCCATTCGAGTTGTGACAGTTTTTTTCAAGGATAGACTGAAAATAGTCAGCTAAATGTAGCCGAACACTGACAGGCATCTAATTAGACAATGTCTCGGGGAGGGGTTAATAAAGATAGTAGGATGGCGGCCATAACAGCCATAGTTATACCCTTGACTGCCTTGGCAACCCATTGGCACCCACAGTCTTGTTCCAAGGGGGTGATGGGTGACAGAGAGATCCTCCAACTATTTAGTCCATCTATATGCCACGGTCGCAAGTGACTTTGACATTTAAGAGATTGAACCACAAAAATCAGGGCTACCACCAATGCCATCAATTGAGGCAGGACTAAGTAATACAGCCCCACCCCTGGTACTGATCACGTGGATGCACTGACAGCACCCGCGAGATCGGTATAAAATGTGTATTCCCCTCTAAGTATATTTTCGCTGCTGGTTGGAAACCATTTATAGGAAACCTGTCCAGATTATGTTATTAATGACAGTAGTCTTATGACTATATAGGTCATTGACCAACAATAAAAATAATACCTGTATGGTAGGAAATCGATGAGCCAGTGCTGAAAAAATTATTGTTTAAAGCAAAATGCCAATTTCCCTTAAAGGGAATCTGCCCTTCCTAAGCCGTCTATACACAGTGGCATGTAAAAGTTTGGGCATCCCTGGTCAGAATTACTGTTATTGTAAACAGATAAGCAACTTGAAGATGAAATAATCTTTAAAAGGCCTAAAGTTAAAGATGACACATTTCATTTGTATTTTAGGAAAACTTTGCAAGTTTTCCCACCTACAAAGAATGGAGAGATCTTTTAGATGTGCAAAGCTGATAGAGATATGTGTCACCCCAGGCCTGGATGCCACAAATATTAAAGGCTGTGTCTGAGAGCAGGAGGGAGGTTCCCTGGTCAGGGACCATTAGCATGCAGCACCTCCAGTCCCAGGCCAGTAGGGGGAGCAGGCTGCCCCTATAAAAGCTGGAACTGGAGCAGGGTTAGAGAGACCAGAACCCACTTCTGAAGTGTCCAGAAGGGTTCTCAGAGAAGAGGGACAGGTCAGCAGCAGCTAAGGAGTCCGTGAGGCAGAGGAGAAACTGCAAGCCAGGGACAGAGGCGACGAGAGTCGGTCCTGGCTGAGAGAATCACAACCGGACATTGGGGTCCGAGGCTGTCAGAGTTGCAAGCCCAGCAGCAGAGAACCAACCTGCGAGGGATTTCAGGTCCCTTGGCCTAAGAAGCCTGGAGGCTCCACCACACAGAGGGACCAGTACAGCACGAGGAAGCAAAAGGTACCTAAGGCCCGAGTCGCAAGCCATACAGGCGAAGTACACGGCCAGCTGAGGGAATTGGGCTATTACACCACAAAAAGGGGATAGTCAGCAAGGGCAGAGAGAGAACGGTAGGCCTACACACTCACCCTGACCAGTGGGGCTCGCCCGAGTGCTCTCATACACCCAGGCCCATTCCTACCTGGTACTCCTGTTGGGTCAGTAGTAATACCTACAATAAAGACCCTGGACTGTTTGAACCAGACTCTGAACTCTTATTACTACGGCCTGCACTATCACCCCCAGCATTCACATACGCTGCCCTGAGGCTACACTCTTCCCGTGGGGAGTTATCCTATCCCTGTGCTGCACACCAACATCAGCCTCAGCGGTCTGCCTTGCAGCGGCGGTCATCCCTGACCGCAATCCACAGGTGGCGTAGTCGGACATTCATAACTCTACAAATAGACCGCCACAGCATTTGGTCTGACAACCCTGAGCCACGGGATCGGGTTGCCACTACTACCCCCATCATCGCACTGAAGCCCGGTTCCGGCTACCCCACGGCCCAGGGGGCGAGTCAGATATACTCCAAAATACTTGCAGCAGTAATTGCAGTGAAAGGTGGTCCTACAAAGTATTGACTCAGGGGGGCTGAATACAAATGCACATCACAATTTTCAGATTTATATTTTTAAAATAATTAGAAAACCGTGTATCATTTCCTTTACACCTCACAAATACTTGCTCCTTAGTGTTGGTATATCACAGAAAGTGACAATAAAATACATTTAAGTTTGTGAGCGTAATGTGAAAAAATGTGGAAACGTTCACGGAGTGTGAATACTTTTTCAAGGCACTGTATATCCCATTCGCTTTATTGTTTGCCATCCCTCAGTTGAACTTGATGGACGTGTTTTTCATTCAATAGTGCAATGTAACATCCTTGACATTTGCCTTTACATAACTGAGTGATATAACCAACTTTGTGGCCTTCAAGCTGTGCACATAGCACTGTACCACTGATGTGCACTCAGAGTGTTGCTTAATGAGGTTAATATTTAGCATTTATTAAATCTCAAGGCCTAGATAAATGTTGTTCAATATACTTAGCGCTTAGCTATTTCATCTTTTGTTCAAAGTACCCAAGATGCTGTACAGTACATCATAATATGGTGCTGAGTCACACAATCAGGAGGGGATTCTTGTCTGCTGCTCTAAGTATATTTTATTGGACCTCTGACATGTATTGTGCCCAGTAATAGCAGTTGTACTATCCTTGTCCTCTACAGGCAAACTAGTATAATCGTTTGTAATAAGGCTGGAAGAGGCTGGCAAAATTATAAATTACTTCTATTCAAGAAATTTTCCTTTGCTTTAAGTCCACTTATGCATATTTGAGAAATCTTGGCCAAACCTGCTGAAATCAGTAAGACCAGTCTACTATCTTCAGTATATGGGGACCTCTCAACTTTCTTTCCACAGATGATGCTGATTGAAAGAAAGATTGACATGTTGGATATCATTACCCAATGTTTGTCTCTCCGGAATGATAAACCCAGCAGAGGTTTCTGGAAGCTGCTTATTCTCTTCTGCTTGAGAACATATTTGTGCCCTACATATCAGAATCGAGGGACACTGCTGTTGGTCAACTCAAATTTAGGGAGACAAAACAACACTTTTGAGTGTCTGATGTGCTGTGGTACTTCGAGGTGCTGTGGCTAGTTCTAGGAATAATTGTGATTTATAACATCAGGATAAGACCAAGCAAGTGGGCATCCAGAGAGTAACATTCCAGAACACCTTCGAGACACAATAATGCCTTGTGAGAGGACCATTCTGTACCCTAGACCAAGAGTACTGACCTTCTGTCACAAGTTTTGTGACCATAAATTCCTGTTTTGTGACTTTTGAGCTGTAACATCAAGCAAAGTTCCCTCATTTAGCGACAATGGAACAATTAAGCTTTTATACCATGTAAATGTGTTTATGTTTCCTTTACTGCCATGCTCATTGTGCCTGAAATGGAAAGTCACATTTTTTTATTCCTGTTTTTTTAACCCCTGTTGTCTGCATGCCATAATTAGTCACTATGTGATCCAAATAACCCTCACTTTTTACATCTGGCAGGAGTCTCTGTACTAGCTTTCCTTCTTTTTCTTGGCCCCAACCCATATAGAAACAAATAATCATTCAATATGGAACTTTCATACTCTCTAAATAGATTTTAATTGCTCCAGTAATATTTAACTTGTGCCATCTTTTCACTTCTTCAGACATGGGTTATGGGAAGAAAACTGAAAGCTCTATTCCCTGGTTATATATAAACTTGTGAAGCTAGTAGCAGAAGCAGACATACATGTTCAAAGCACTATAATGAATTAACAAGGTGGAAAAACTACTCTAACAAGAGGTCTTAGATTTTCTCAATGCCTAATTTTACTTTTAGTCAATGATTCTTCTGAGAGATTTCTAGACAATAGGCTTGAGAAGAATTTTGAAGTCTGATGAAAGTCCAACTAATTCCTTTACTCACACACAATGTTGGAAAAACACAAGAACCCGTGAAACATAAACCTGCAGCTGCTTCAACTGGAAAGTCTTTGAGACTCTAGAAAAACTCTTACAGGTAGAAGGTTTTCTGAATAATAGCAGAGTGAAAACCACAACTTTTGGAAGTTCTTTAAATAAAAGGTATATCCTGTCAGCATCGAAATCTTCAAATAGAGGTCTATGATGTTCAAATGATGCAATTTACCCTGAGGGGTGGGGTCAGGGGCTGACCTGAAGATATTTCCTGTAGTATGAAGCACTAGCTTCACCTGGGCCAGTCCAAAAGAATCTCAATAACTCTTGCTTTTTCTATCTTTAATTTTTGGGGGAATTATCATTCAAGGAGGAAATTTCTAAGAAATCTTTGAATCTCACATCAAAGTCATGGCGTCCAGATTATCTGAGGTCTATATATGGAATTATAATTAGGCTATGTGCCCACGATGCAGAAATCCTGCATATTTTTTACGCTTCTCCCTGGCAGGAAAAACACATGCGGATGTTACATGCGTTTTTCCCGCCAGGTAGAAGCGTTTGTTATGCGTTTTTGCATGCATTTCTGCATGCGGGTTATCAAGCGCTTTCCAAGCGATTATAGCATCACTTGGAAAAGTGCTTGACAACTTGTTCACACTATATAAATCCATGCAACCGGCATGGATTTATAGTAGTGAGACCAAGTTAGTTAAAAAGAAAAGAATAAGAATGGTAAAAAAAAAAAAAGATTATACTCACCTTCCGATGTCCTCCCGGTGTTATCTCCGCCACGTCCCATCTCTTGCACTGCTCGCAGTAGTGTGAAGGACCTGCGGTGATGTCATTCAGTCATGTGTCAGGTCACATGACTCAATGACGTCATGGCAGGTCCTTCACAACAGCGCGAGCAGTGCAAAAGACCGGATGGAGCGGACAAAACACCGGGAGGACATCGGAAGGTGAGTATAATCTTTATTTTTTATCTTAAATTCTTTTGTTTACAGTTTCTATGGTACCCAGGTCTGGATGAGAGTCTCCTCTCCTCCAGATCTGGGTACCATCCACACATTGAACCGTGTGATATCCGCTTGTGCACATGTAGTGATGCAGATGTCACGCGGTCCAATGCAAGTCATTGGCGGCGATTACGCTGCGTGTCCGCAAAATTAATGGACATGCTGCAGATTTTTGAGCGCAGCATGGGCATTGACATTGCGGCTTGTCATTGGGGACCATGGGGGACGGATTACCAAGCATTTCCCAAGCGTTTATGCTGCGTAAATTCCGCAGCATAAACGCTTGGAAAATGCTTTGTGGGCACGCAGCCTTATGCTGGGAACTTATTTGAGAGTAAAGGAACAATAATTCTTGTAAACCACATTTCTGTAAACTGAAAGTGGACAACCTGAACTTTTTTGCTGACTTTAGCAGTAGTAAGAAACAAAGAGGGGTATAGTGATTGTCCTATACAATAAAAATAATGTTAGATGATTGTCAAGAAATGTTTTTTTATTGAAGGTGTAAAAACAGCTTGTTTTGGGAATGAACCAGTTGGTGTTATGTACCTGATGGAGGGGGCAGTTTGTTCCTGAAATGTATTAACTAAAGATCAATAAAGAACCTGAGGTTCAACAGACATTATTCTTATTGGATAAGATACTGACTACCATACTCCTCTTTGTTCCCTACTGCTGCTAATTGTAGCGTCGGCGTCCCTGCCTCCTGCTAGGCAGGGACGCTGTTCCCCTCACCTCTCCACTCCGTGCCCGGCGTCCTCCTCCCGCTCTGCTGGCAGCGCGCGCTGCTTCCCGGCCACTGTGCTTAGGGCGCGCGTGCGCGCGCTCCCCCTCTCTTAAAGGGGCCGCGCGCGCCGTCCTAAGGAGTCCCCGGCCAATGGCCGGAGGACCTCACCATATAAAAGGCACCTCCTCCAAAATGGAGGTGCCCGAGCAATGTTGTTGCAAAGCCTTCACTCTGCTTCAGCCCTCAGGTCCCGTTACCAGTTACCTGCCAGTCACCTGCCAGATTCCTGCTTGATACCTGCCTGATATCCATTTACCTGCTTGCAAGCCTGCGGTCCGACGGTCTGCCTTCCGACACCTGTCAGTCTGTCTATGAACCAGCCTGCCCGCTCACCTGGGAGCGCTCATCTGCTACCTGCCTGCTAGCCTACCTGGAGGCTCCGCTGTCACTTGCCGTGACCACCTGCCTGTCCAGAGACTCTTGCCTGCTCACCTGGGAGCGCTCACCTGCTACCTGTCTGCTAGCCTACCTGGAGGCTTAGCCGTCACTTGCCGTGACCACTATACTTACGTGTATGGCCCATAATAGAGGTTTGATTGCAGAGAAATCTTCTTTAATAAAGTCCTTTTTGCAGAGGCTTGGCGTCCTGGGGACGTCAAGCAAACCCCTCCTATCTGCTTACTATACAGATAATTGTTGCCTCTGTTGTAAATTAGCATATTCCCCCCCTCCCCGGCACGTCACATGGCGCTGTGACAGGCCCTGTGACATGCCCTGCTCTCCCAACCCTCCCGCGCATGCACAAAGTCCGGCTCCCCTGGAGCGCGCTTAGTTTCCCTCCGGCACAGTTTGGCTGCGTACGGTTGTGTGACTTCCGCTCCAGTGACCCCTGGCGGATATGGGAAAGTCTGATCCCCATTTCCGCTCTCCATCCTGAATATTTTCAGCCATAAAATATATACATGAAGGAACATATACAGTACAGACCAAAAGTTTGGACACACCTTCTCATTTAAAGATTTTTCTGTATTTTCATGACTTTGAAAATTGTACATTCACGCTGAAGGCATCAAAACTATGAATTAACACATGTGGAATTATATACTTAACAAAAAAGTGTGAAACAACTGAAAATATATCGTATATTCTAGGTTCTTCAAAGTAGCCACCTTTTGTTTTGCTGACTGCTTTGCACTCTCTTGGCATTCTCTTGATGAGCTTCGAGAGGTAGTCATCGGAAATGGTTTTCACTTCACAGGTGTGCCCTGTCAGGTTTAATAAGTGGGATTTCTTGCCTTATAAATGAGGTTGGGACCATCAGTTGTGTTATGCAGAAGTCTGGTGGACACGCAGCTGATAGTCCTACTGAATAGACTGTTAGAATTTGCATTATGGCAAGAAAAAAGCAGCTAAGTAAAGAAAACGAGTGGCCATCATTACTTTAAGAAATGAAGGTCTGTCAGTCTGAAAAATTGGGAAAACTTTGAAAGTGTCCCCAAGTGCAGTTGCAAAAACCATCAAGCGCTACAAAGAAATTGGCTCACATGAGGACCGCCCCAGGAAAGGAAGACCAAGAGTCACCTCTGCTTCTGAGGATTAGTTTATCCGAGTCACCAGCCTCAGAAATCGCAGGTTAACAGCAGCTCAGATTAGAGATCCGGTCAATGCCACAGAGAGTTCTTGCAGCAGACACATCTCTACAACAACTGTTAAGAGGAGACTTTGTGCAGCAGGCCTTCATGGTAAAATAGCTGCTAGGAAACCACTGCTAAGGACAGGCAACAAGCAGAAGAGACTTGTTTGGGCTAAAGAACACAAGGAATGGACATTAGACCAGAGGAAAACTGTGCTTTGGTCTGATGAGTCCAAATTTGAGATCTTTGGTTCCAACCACCGTGTCTTTGTGCGACGCAGAAAAGGTGAACGGATGGACTCTACATGTCTGGTTCCCACCGTGTAACATGGAGGAGGATGGGTGGGAGTGCTTTGCTGGTGACATTGTTGGGGATTTATTCAAAATTGAAGGCATACTGAACCAGCATGGCTACCACAGCATCTTTCAGCGGCATGCTATTCCATCAGGTTTGTGTTTAGTTGGACCATCATTTATTTTTCAAAAGGACAATGACCCCAAACACACCTCCAGGCTTTGTAAGGGCTATTTGACCAAGAAGGAGAGTGATGGGGTGCTACGCCAGATGACCTGGCCTCCACAGTCACCACACCTGAACCCAATCGAGATGGTTTGGGGTGAGCTGGACCGCAGAGTGAAGGCAAAAGGGCCAACAAGTGCTAAGCATCTCTGGGAACTCCTTCAAGATTGTTGGAAGACCATTTCCGGTGACTACCTCTTGAAGCTCATCAAGAGAATGCCAAGAGTGTGCAAAGCAGTCATCAAAGCAAAAGGTGGCTACTTTGAAGAACCTAGAATATAAGACATGTTTTCACTTGTTTCACACTTTTTTGTTAAGTATATAATTCCACATGTGTTAATTCATATTTTTGATGCCATCAGTGTGAATGTACAATTTTCATAGTCAAGAAAATACAGAGAAATCTTTAAATGAGAAGGTGTGTCCAAACTTTTGGTCGGTACTGTATATTAATTGTATGACTTAATATTGAGCAGAATTAAATATGCTGACATCCCCCTAGATACAGTATGAGTCCCCACATAACTCCCTATGCACAGTATAAGCCCCACATAGCTCCCTATATAGAGTATGAATAGAGATGAGCGGTGTTCAACTCGAACTGTTTGCCAATCTCAAATTCCAGCTGTTTTGGGCGGTGTTCGAGTCGTTCGACGAACTCAAACGTTTTGCAAAAAATTCGGCTGTTCGAGGTTATGTTCGATAACTGTTCGTGCACCAAAAGCATAACTGGATTTTTTCACAGTAATACTGTTAATTAGTAGTGTTGAGCGAGCACTAAAATGCTCGGGTGCTCGAAGCTCGGGCCGAGCTCGCCGTGATACTCGGGTGCTCGACCCGAGCAACGAGCCCAATGTTAGTCTATGGGAGACTCGAGCATTTTTGCGGTGGCACCCCCGGCAGTCTTTTAAAAGCCTAACAAGTGCCCAAAACGATAGTGACAGTGCTCAAATGACATAGGGACAGCATGGAGATCGCCCCAAGAAGCATTTCTGACCCCCAGGTCACTGCTGTCAACAACGTGGTCAGAGGTATTAAGCCACTCTTACGGGCTCACAATAAAAAGTTCAAAAACGAAAGTGAAACTTTTTTCCTGTGAAATATGTTAAGGAACATCCTTTCCAGGGAAAAGACTTGTGTATAAGTTAAAATAAATGACCAAAAACAAAAATATTCCTCCACACCTTCGGCTATGTTCACAAGTAGCATTTTTTATGCGTTTTTGCACTTTTGTATTGCTTTCAACTATGACAAATGCATTCACCCGGAAATGTCATTTTAACATTTTACAACCTTATCTGGCCATGTGCTGTGTGACACATGCATAAAGTGCTGAAAAGACATGGGAACAGCATGGGGAAGACCCCTGGAAGCATCTCTGACTCCCAGGTCACTGTCTAAAAGTGTGCCCATCATAAGTGATCCTTGCCGCATCAGAAGATGCAGACTTGCAACTATCCCCATGCAAGTTCTAGTCCCAGGGCAGTGTTCAATTGCACCTCCCCCATTCCTTGCAATACAAGGGCAAGTATGCAGCCTGCCACCCACCCACCCCCAGGCTGCAATACCATACTGCTTGCTTGCTTGAACTTGAAATTGGGCCTTTTAGGCATGTGGAGGCGGAATCTGGCCACCACGCCATGGCTGTGTCGGCGGCCTGGTATCCATACTCAGTCCCCAGCCGCCTGGTGGCTGGGTGTCCCCGCTTGCTCCCCAGCCTCCAGGGGGTGGCCGGGTGTCCATACTCGGTCCCCAGCCACCCCTATTTGTCCTGGTAACCTTTCCCACACTTTTCTTAGCCTGGCCTGCTTTAGGGCAGCATTGGCCGAGCACTATCAGACTCCTCAGGTGGGCCCTGGCTCCTCCATCAGGGGAGTTGAGAGTGCCAAGGTGAGGAGCATGATGAGGATGATAGAAGTTAACATCTGCTTTGTTTTGTTGTAATGCAAGCACATGTATGTAGTAGCGGCTAGGCCTGAGGTGGTCAGCGTTTTGGCGCATATCCTACCTCCTCCGAGGATTGCTGGATGTTTTCCTGCTACTATCCAAGTTCTATGACTCCCGTTAAAACAAAGCTTCAAGTGATAAATGATGGATGAGGTAGTGGCAAAGGAGAAAGAGCAGGAGGAACAGGGACCATTCACATCAATATCAGGCCAGTCAACCAGATATGTCTTGTAGGATATGTTTCTGTAACAAAAGGAGCGGTTCAGCTACACAGTTATAGGGCATACAGTGAGTGCAATGCCTACCAAAAATTTCGAGGCACTCCAATGCCCCTTGGAAATGACATGGAGGTCAGAGGGCGTTAACTAAACCATTTTTTTCCATTTATAGCAACTGGGTCTCCTGTGCACTGTTGGCCTAAGCAGTGAATGGAAGGCTTTCCAAAAATTATAAGGAACTGCAATGCCCCTTATAAGAGCCATGTGTGGCACCCCAGGGGTCTGGTCACCACAGTAATAGAGATATTACGTCGGAGAGCAAGTGGGAGGTTTCCGGGTCAGGATGCCTTAAACATGCAACATCCTCCTGCCCCAGTCCTGGGAGGGGAGAATTATTCCCTTATAAACTCGATCTGGGGCGGGGTTGAGTGAGTCAGAGAACAGAGAACAGTCAGAGTCAAAGTGAGAGCAAGGGAAAGTAACAGCAAGGAGCTCTGTAGGAGCTAGGAGCTAAAGACCAGGGGCTGGAAGCTGAGCAGAGCTCGCCCTGGCAGAAGACAATAGGAACCGGACACAGGAGTCCGAGGCTGTGAGGACTTATATATCCAGCAGCAGAAACCAGCCGGCAGGAGATTTCAGGTCCTCTGGCCATAGAAGCCAGGAGGCTCAGTCACAAGCAAGGGACCAGCACCACCGTCGTGGAGCGGAGGCTAACAGAAGGCCACAAGTCACCAGCCATACGGGTGAGCACTACACGGTACACTCAGGGATGTGCGCTACTTCTACCCGCTTACAGCAAGGTAGCCAGGAAGAGTGCAGACAGATGGGGAGGCCTACAACTCCACCTGGCCAGGGTAACTCCTGCTTGCTCACAGACTGACCAGGCCTCTTATGCTAGCCAGTACTCCCGGGAGGGTCTACCTTATAATCATCAGTAAAGACCCTGAACTGCACTGCAAAGACTCTGAGTCGTTCCTGCTGCGCTCGTGCACCATCACCCCCATCATCCACACTCACAGCCCTGAGGCTATACTCCTCCCATTCTCTGCTGCGCACACAACACCAGCCTCAGCGGTCTGCCTCGCAGCGGTGGTACTCCCTGACCGCAATCTACGGGTGGCGCAGTCGGACAATTAACCTCAAAACCTAAGAAAGACTGCCACTGGTTTGACCAGCCTGAGCCACGGGACCGGGTCACCGCGACGGAGACTACAGACCCCAGAGACCCGGCACCGGGTATCCCACACACGTGTACACACGGCCCAGGGGGCGCGTCACATGCAGTACAGCATATTACAAACATAAGTCCCATTATTGGGGAGTGGGTGTCCCATAGTATTTGCTTATGCCTTGCAAGCAAAAGCTGCCAAAAATTAGGACGGAGCAAATTGCAATGCCCCTTACAAGAGCCATGCAGTACAGCATATTACAAACATAAGTCCCATTATTGGGGAGTGGGTGTCCCATAGTATTTGCTTATGCCTTGCAAGCAAAAGCTGCCAAAAATTAGGACGGAGCAACTTGCAATGCCCCTTACAAGAGCCATGCAGTACAGCATATTACAAACATAAGTCCCATTATTGGGGAGTGGGTGTCCCATAGTATTTGCTTATGCCTTGCAAGCAAAACCTGCAAAAAATTAGGACAGAGCAACTTGCAATGCCCCTTACAAGAGCCATGCAGTACAGCATATTACAAACATAAGTCCCATTATTGGGGAGTGGGTGTCCCATAGTATTTGCTTATGCCTTGCAAGCAAAAGCTGCCAAAAATTAGGATGGAGCAACTTGCAATGCCCCTTACAAGAGCCATGCAGTACAGCATATTACAAACATAAGTCCCATTATTGGGGAGTGGGTCTCCCATAGTATTTGCTTATGCCTTGCAAGCAAAAGCTGCCAAAAATTAGGACGGAGCAACTTGCAATGAAGCTTACAAGAGCCATGCAGTACAGCATATTACAAACATAAGTCCCATTATGGGGGAGTGGGTGTCCCATAGTATTTGCTTATGCCTTGCAAGCAAAAGCTGCCAAAAATAAGGACGGAGGAACTTGCAAAGCTGGCACCCTGGTGGTATAGTAGTGGTGGAGGCTGAGGATAAGGAGAAGAAGATAAAACAGCCGAAACGAGGAAGCGTATACCCATGTGTGGGTGTGAAGCGGTGCATGTGAATACACCTCCCGAAATAACACAGTGGATTTGACTTTATGTTACTCTGCTGTCATTTGGTGGTGATGAGAAGTCTGGCCCAATCCAGCCCTTGTTCATTTTGATAAGGGTCAGCTTGTCAGCATTGTCAGTTGACAGGCGAGTGCGCTTATCAGTTATAATTCCCCCAGCGGGACTAAAAACACGCTCCGATAACACGCTAGCAGCAGGGCAGGCCAGGACCTCCAAGGAGTACAGAGCGAGTTCATTCCAAGTGTCCAGCTTGGATACCCAATAATTAAAAGGCACAGAGGAATAACGGAGGACGCTGGTGCGGTCGGCAAGGTACTCCCTCACCATCTTTTGAAACTTTCCACTCCTTGTGAGAGTACCCCGCGCCTCAGGGCCTGTAAGCTGGGCGGGTGTCAGAAATCTGTCCCAGAACGTTGACAGTGTTCCCCTGCCTCTGCTGGATTGGAGTTGCATCTCTCTCGCCTGTACGCCTTGGTTGGGCAAAGAACTGTGACCTCTGCTGCTAGCGTGTTCAGATGGGAATTTTTTTAAGAGTTCTGCAGCAAGGGCTTTCTGGTACTGCCCCATTTTTGTAGACCTCTCCACCTTAGGAATAAGAGAGTGAAAGTTCTCCTTGTAGCGGGGGTCTAAAAGTCTCACCAACCAGTAATGACTGTCACCCAACATTTTTACAACGCGAGGGTCACGGTTAAGGCAGCGTAACATAAAGTCAGCCATGCGTGCCAGACTGGTAACGGGCAAGATTTCCGTGTCCTCACCAAGATGATGATTGACCATGCTCTCCTTCTCCTCCTCTTCCTCCTCCCCCCTGTCCTCAGGCCACCCACGCTGAACCGACGGTATGACACTTGTACAGGTACTACCGTCTACAACGCATGATAGCAGCTCCTGTTCTTCCTCCTCCTCCTCCTCCTCCTCTCCCTCATTGTCCCCCAATGCACGTTGAGATGAGATGAGGCTGGGCTGTGTGTAATCGCCCGCTACGGCTTCTTGATCCATCTCATCATACTCTGGCTGCAATGCCTCCTCTTTAATTCTCTGCAGAGAGCGTTGCAAAAGACAGACAAGTGGGATGCTGACACTAATGATGGCGTCATCGCCACTCACCATCTTGGTGGCCTCCTCAAAGTTTGTCAGGATGGTACATATGTCAGACTTCCAGGTCCACTCCTGAGGTCTTATGTGTGGAGTCTGACCTGAATATCGACGGCCTTGTTGCAGCTGGTACTCCACAACTGCTCTCTTCTGCTCACAAATCCTTTGCAACATGTGGAGGGTAGAGTTCCAACGTGTGGGGACATCACACACCAGTCGGTGTGCCGGAAGATGCAAACGCTGCTGCAACACAGCAAGGGCGGCGGAAGCTGTAGCCGACTTGCGAAAATGAGTTGACAGGCGGCGTACTTTCACGAGCAGATCTGGCAACTCGGAGTACGATTTAAGAAACCGCTGAACCACGAGGTTAAGCACATGAGCCAGGCATGGTACGTGTGTGATCTCACCTAGCCTCAGATCCGCCACCAGGTTACGGCCATTGTCACACACGACCATGCCGGGATGTAGGTTCAGCGGTCTCAGCCACAGATCTGCCTGCTCTTTCACAGCTGTCCACAACTCACAAGCAGTGTGAGGTTTATCACCTAAGCTTATGAGTTTCAGCACAGCCTGTTGCCGCCTGGCGGAGGCAGTACTGCAATGCTTCCAGCTTGTAACTGATGTGGTGATATCTGAGATGGAGGCTGAACATGAGGAGGAGGAGGAGGAGGATGTGCAGGAGCTGTACACTGTGGGGGCAACTCTGACTGATATAGGGCCCGCAATCCTCGGTGTGGGGAGGATGTATTCCGTCCCAAGATCCGACTGGGCCCCGTCAGAGAGATGTACCATCCCTGGCCACAAGCACTTGTCCACGTGTCCGTTGTCAGGTGGACTCTCCCAGTAACTGCATTGTTGAGGGCACGGCAGATGCTTTGGGACACGTGCTTGTGTAGTGCGGGGATGGCACACCGGGCAAAATAGTGTCGGCTGGGGACCGAGTACCGAGGGACGGTCACCGCCATAAGATTGCGGAAGGATTACGTCTCCACCAGACTAAAAGGCAGCATTTCCAACGCAAGCAGTCGTGAATTGTGCGAATTTAGTCCTGTGGCCTGTGGGGCGTTAGCTGCGAATTTCCGCTTTCGTTCAAAGGTCTGGGATATGGACAATTGAACGCTGCGGTGGGACGTGGACGTTGATGCTGTTTCTTGAGAAACTGCCATAACAAGTGAAGACTGAGAGGAGGGGGCATCTTTACATGCAGTAAGGACAGGGGATTGCCTTGCACACACACAACAGGGGGTTCTATTGCACGCACAACAGTGGAAGAAGCAGTGGTGACACCCGCTGACACTGGTCGTGGACCCTGGGTTTCGCCCCACAAAGTCGGGTGCTTTGCTGCCATGTGCCTGATCATGCTGGTGGTGGTCAGGCTGGTAGTTTTGTCACCCTTGCTGATGCTGGCATGGCAGGTGGAACATATGGCCTTTTTGGGGTTATCAGCAGAGTCTTTAAAAAAATTCCAGACTCTGGAAGACCTACCGCTTGTACTGGCAACGTCCCTCGTGTTGGTGTTACGGGGAACGGTTGCCTGCCTTCTGTCTGCGGCAACCACACTGCTTCTTCCTGCCTGTTGGGGTACTCTGCTTCCCTCCCCCTGTGTGCTGCTGGCCTCACTCTGCATGTCCTCCTTCCACGTTGGGTCAGTTACTAGATCATCCACCACCTCCTCCTCTTCCACTTGCGCACCACGATCCTCCTCCTCACTTCCTGGCAATTGTGTCTCGTCATCGTCCACCTCTTGTGACAGATTGCCAACATCGACTTCCTGTGGCCGTGGCTGTTCAAATATTTGGGCATCGCAACATGGGATCTCCTCTTCCACCACTTCAAGCGTATCAGGCGAGGGGCCCAAATATGGAAATGGACCAGTGAACAGCTCTTCAGAGTGTCCAAGTGTGGGATCACTTGCTGTCTGACGACACTCGGCATGGTGGGAGGAAGGAGCATCAGGGTGAGGAGGAGTATGTGGTCGAGACTCACGGCTACTAAGAGTTGACCGTGTGGAAGACAGACCGGAGGTGGTGGTGCCCAGGTAACTGGAAGTATTATCTGCTATCCAATTCATAGCCTGTTCACACTGATCAGTTCTCAATACTGGTGTTGTTCTGTGCTTCCCTAGTAATTCGGTCAAGAAGTGGGAGCGAGAAGATGTGGCTGTTGGTTGTGGCAAATTTTCACCTTGGCCACGGCCTCGTCCTCTGCATGAACCATCACCAGAACGTCCACTTCCACGTCCCTTGCCACGCGCCTTGCCTATTGTAAACGAAGTAAAATAGCTTACACTTGCACTATCAATGGAAAAAGGGTAATAAAGAGTAGATTAGAACCGTGGAAGAGGAAAACCACAGTTATTTTTTACTGGGGTATACCACACTTTTTTAAATAGAGATATTTGCAGCTGAACAGTGAGCGACACACTCAAACTGCATTTTTTTTTAGATACCAAAAGCCCAAAACTGGATAGTACAGCGATTTGACCCGTGGAACTGCGAAACCACACTGGGATGTCGGGCCTACACAAGACTATTTTCAACAGATATATTTTTGTGTCACAACAGTCAGGAGACACTACTGTTTTTCTTTACGGAAAATATACCAAAACCTGAATAATAGAGATTTTTTACCGTGGGATGGCAAAACCACAGTTATTGTTTACTGGGGTATACCACACTTTTTTAAATAGAGATATTTGCGGCTGAACAGTGAGCGACACACTGAAACTTTTTTTTTTTTTTTAGATACCAAAGGCCCAAAACTGGATAGTACAGTGATTTGACCCGTGGAACTGCGAAACCACACTGGGATGTCGGGCCTACACAAGACTATTTTCAACAGATATATTTTTGTGTCACAACAGTCAGGAGACACTACTGTTTTTCTTTATGGAAAAAACTACCAAAAGCTGAATAATAGAGATTTTTTACCGTGGGATGGCAAAACCACAGTTATTGTTTACTGGGGTATACCACACTATTTTAAATAGAGATATTTGCAGCTGAACAGTGAGCGACACACTCAAACTGCTTTTTTTTTAGATACCAAACGCCCAAAACTGGATAGTACAGTGATTTGACCCGTGGAACTGCGAAACCACACTGGGATGTCGGGCCTACCAAGACTATTTTCAACAGATATATTTTTGTGTCACAACAGTCAGGAGACACTACAGTCATGGTCAAAAGTATTGAGAATGAAACAAATAGTAATTTTTCCAAAGTTTACTGCTTCATTTTTTGTAATGGCAATTTGCATATACTCCTGAATGTCAAAGAGTGATCAGCTTAACAGCAATTACTGTACTTGCAAAGTCAATATTTGCCCAGAAAATGAACTTTAACCCCCAAAACACATTTCAACATCATTGCAGTCCTGCCTTAAAAGGAGCAGCTAACATCGTTTTAGTGATTAATCCATTAACACAGGTGTGGGTGTTGATGAGGACAGGGCTGGCGATCAATCAGTCATGATTAAGTAAGAATGACATCACTGGACACTTTAAAAGGAGGCTGGTTCTTGGTATCATTGTTTCTCTTCAGTTAACCATGGTTATCTCTAAAGAAACACGTGCAGCCATCATTGCACTGCAAAAGAATGGCCTAACAGGGAAGAGTATCGCAGCTACAAAGATTGCACCTCAGTCAACAATCTATCGCATCATCAAGAACTTCAAGGAGAGAGCTTCCATTGTTGTCAAAAGGCTCCAGGGCGCCCAAGAAAGACCAGCAAGAGCCAGGACCGTATCTTAAAACTGTTTCAGCTGCGGGATCGGACTACCAGCAGTGCCGAGCTTGCTCAGGAATGGCAGCAGGCCGGTGTGAGTGCTTCTGCACGCACTGTGAGGCGGAGACTCTTTGAGCAAGGGCTGGTTTCAAGGAGGGCAGCAAAGAAGCCACTTCTCTCCAGAAAAAACATCAGGGACCGACTGATATTCTGCAAAAGGTACAGGGAGTGGACTGCTGAGGACTGGGGCAAAGTCATTTTCTCTGATGAATCCCCTTTTTGATTGTTTGGGACATCTGGAAAACAGCTTATTCGGAGAAGAAGAGGTGAGCGCTACCACCAGTCTTGTCTCATGCCAACTGTAAAGCATCCTGAAACCATTCATGTGTGGAGTTGCTTCTCAGCCAAGGGAATCGGCTCACTCACAGTCTTGCCTAAAAACACAGCCATGAATAAAGAATGGTACCAGAATGTCCTCCAAGAGCAACTTCTCCCAACTGTCCAAGAGCAGTTTGGCTCCCAACAATGCCTTTTCCAGCATGATGGAGCACCTTGCCATAAAGCAAAGATGATAACTAAATGGCTCATGGAACAAAACATAGAGATTTTGGGTCCATGGCCAGGAAACTCCCCAGATCTTAATCCCATTGAGAACTTGTGGTCAATCATCAAGAGACGGGTGGACAAACAAAAACAAACCAATTCTGGCAAAATGCAAGCATTGATTATGCAAGAATGGACTGCTATCAGTCAGGATTTGGTCCAAAAGTTGATTTAGAGTATGCCAGGGAGAATTACAGAGGTCTGGAAGAAGAAGGGGCAACACTGCAAATATTGACTTGCAGCATTAACTCATTCTAACTGTCAATATAACCTATTGGTACTCATAATATGATTGCAATTATATTTCTGTATGTGATATAAACATCAGACAAACACTAATAAAAACCATAGCCCAGCAGATCATGTGAAAATATAATTTTGGGGTCATTCTCAAAACTTTTGGCCATGACTGTACTGTTTTTCTTTACGGAGAATATACCAAAACCTGAATAATAGAGATTTTTTACAGTGGGATGGCAAAACCACAGTTATTGTTTACTGGGGTATACCACACTTTTTTAAATAGAGATATTTGCAGCTGAACAGTAAGCGACACACTCAAACTGCTTTTTTTTTAGATACCAAAGGCCCAAAACTGGATAGTACAGCGATTTGACCCATGGAACTGCGAAACCACACTGGGATGT
The DNA here is from genome assembly GCF_046119375.1 of Phyllobates terribilis. Lineage (NCBI taxonomy): Eukaryota > Metazoa > Chordata > Amphibia > Anura > Dendrobatidae > Phyllobates > Phyllobates terribilis. Next base: position 123,853,768 of record NW_027362764.1, read on the forward strand.
CGGGCCTACACAAGACTATTTTCAACAGATATATTTTTGTGTCACAACAGTCAGGAGACACTACTGTTTTTCTTTACGGAAAATATACCAAAACCTGAATAATAGAGATTTTTACCGTGGGATGGCAAAACCACAGTTATTGTTTACTGGGGTATACCAGACTTTTTTAAATATATAGATTTGCGGCTGAACATTGAGCGACACACTCAAACTGTTTTTTTTTTAGATACAAATGGCCCAAAATGGATAATACAGAGGTTTGAACCGTGGAAGTGCAAAACAACACTTCTGTTTCTCTAACCTACACCAGACTGTTTTCAACAGTTATATTTGTGTCTGAAAAATCAGAGACATGCTTTTTTTTTTTTGGGGGGGGGGGGGGGACACCAAAAGGTTAATAAGACGGGTATTTGTACAGTGTGAAGGAGGAAAAAAAAAGGAGAATTTAGATGAAAAAAAAAGGATTTTTCCTGGTCCCCGACACCTGGTGCTAAGTCCAGCAATTTCAGCAACAGGAGCACACAGGACTGTAATGCAGCGTTTGCTGGTATAACCACTGTGTCTCCTATACAGCCTGCCTGCCTGGTATCTGGGATGGATATTAGTCCTGAAAAGGACTGTTTGTTTGTTCTGGCAGCCTTTACAGACCCTACACTAACTATTTTGCAGTTTATATCTCTCCCTAAATCAGCAGAGCTGTCCCTACACTGTCTAATCCGGAGCGACTGTGTCCAAGATGGCGGCGTCCGGTTTTAAATACTCGAGGTGACGCTGTGCGGCCAGCCAATCACTGTAATGCCCACAACCAACATGGCTGCAGCATTACAGTGACTGGCTGGCAATCCCTGCATCTTCATTGGCTCTGTAAAGAGCGCCAAACATGCAGGGCGGAGACCCGAGCGCCCGCCCGAGTAACCCGGAAATGCTCGGTGCTCGCCGAACATCCCGAGTAGCGTGATGCTCGGGCGAGTACCGAGCAGTGTCGAGCATGTTCGCTCAACACTAGTCAGCATGCAATTCATTTGTGTTGTGGACCCACATTCACCAAGGATGGAATTCAAAGAAAAAACACAAGCGGAGGATGTTTCTTGAGGAACTAGGAAGATCCCTTGTCAAGGTGCACATTGACCAAAGGGAACGAGTGCCCCGAGACCCAGCCGCTGCAGCCTTGGTCCGACAACTCCAGAGCTCAACAAGTGCTTCGTCCACACCCACAGCAACACAAAGAGCATCATCACCAGCATCCTCCTCAACCAGGCCTGCCTCAACATCAACCACAACAGCCACAACCCCAGTGAGACCACCTGATTCTAAAAGAAAGAGGTGTCAGGTCTGCCCTAGCAATAAGGACAGAAAGACAAACACATCGTGCTTCGGCTGCAAAAAACACCTCTGCAAAGAACACACAAAAAGTGTCACTTTTTGCCACACATGCATCTAAATACTAATACATCTAAAAACTAGTACTTGATTTCTGTTGATTTGCTTGATTGATTGTTGTTTGTTTGACCTAGAAAAGCTACTTTTTATTATTATTGCTATTAATGTTAATATAATTTTCATCTTTTCTTTGAATTAAAGTTCTATAAAAAAAAAAATCAGTTTTTTGCCTTTTTCATAAAGTATTTAGATATGGGTCAAAATTGACCCGTAACACCATAGATGTTACTAGACTTAATAATATAAAATATATATAACCCGGAAATGCTCAGTGCTCACCGAACATCCCGAGTAGCGTGATGCTCGGGCAAGTACCGAGCAGTGTCGAGCATGTTCGCTCAACACTATTAATTAGTGATGAGCGAGCATGCTCGCCACTGCTCGGTACTCGCCCGAGCATCTCAATTCTCGAGATACTCGGAGCTCGCCGAGTACTTTCGAGATGCTCGGGCAGGAGCTCGGGTCCCCGTCCTGCATGCCTGGTGCTATTTAGAGCACCAATCATGGAGGGATGGTCTGCCACTCACTGTAATGCCACAGCCATGGTGGTTATGGCATTACAATGGTTGCCCAAATTGATGGGAAGAGTGCTCACAGTGAAACATGAAAAGCCGGCAATTCAGCAGCGGCATACACCAGTACCGACAATTTAGAACAGAAAGAATAGAACATCACACATAGATTAGATAGATAGAAACATGTCAAACACATATATAATAAGTACAGTGACAGTGTTGGTTACTGTACTTGTCATTTAGTGTTAAAATAAAGGATTCATTAAAAAAAAAATTGGCGTGGGATTCCCCGTAATTTTAGTCTCTAGCGGAGGTTAAGCAGACGGCTGGGGCAGATGTTTGAAGCCCGGGAAGGGGGTAATACCCACGGAGCTTCCCAGGCTACTAATATTAGCCCCCCCCTGAATACCTAGCCTTTACTAGCTATTAAAATGGGGGACCCCAAAAAAAATGACATGGGGTCCCCCCTATTTTAATAGCTAGCAAAGGCTAGGCAGACAGCTGGGGGCTGATATTAATAGCCCAGGAAGGGTGCCATGAATATTGGCCCCCTCCCAGGCTAGAAACACCAGCCATCAGCTGCCCCAGAAATGGCACATGCATAGGATGTGCCAATTCTGGCACTTAGCCTCGCTCTTCCCACTGCCCTACTTACCGTATCGCCCATTCCAGCTGAAGCCAACGATCTCCTGCAATAAAAGTAAAATAATAAACCAACCTCATCCTTACCTTTCCATGGTTCCCAGGAAAGCTTCAGCTCTGCTACATTGACATGACAGGCTGGAGCGCAGCAGAACGCTGCCATCCAGCTTGCCATGCCGCAGACACTGAGAAGCTCCTCAGTAGGGTTTAATTTAGAACATTAAAGGAATGTGTCTTTATTTCAATTAAAGGACTTTATTCTGGGTGTTTGTGTTTTTTTTAACTTTGACTATGGGGTTAATAATGGGGGTGTCTTATAGACACCTCTCCATTACTAATCTGGGCTTGATGTCAGCTGGCATTATAAGCTGACATCAACCCCAACCCTATTACCCCACTGCCATCGCTACAGGGCAGTGGGAAGAGCGAGGCTAAGTGCCAGAATTGGCACATCCTATGGATGCTCCATTTCTGGGGCGGCTGACGGCTGGTGTTTCTAGCCTGGGAGGGGGCCAATATTCATGGCACCCTTCCTGGGCTAATAATATTAGCCCCCAGCTGTCTGCCTAGCCTTTGCTAGCTATTAAAATAGGGGGGACCCCACGTCATTATTTTGGGGGGTCCCCCATTTTAATAGCTAGTAAAGTCTAGGTATTCAGCTGGGGTCTGATATTAGTGGCTTGGGAAGCTCCGTGGGTATTACCCCCTTCCCAGGCTTCAAACATCTGCCGCAGCCGTCTGATTAACCTCCACTAGAGACTAAAATTACGGGGAACCCCACGCCAATTTTTTTTTTAACAAATCCTTTATTTTAACACTAAATGACAAACACAGTAACCAACACTGTCACTGTACTTATTATATATGTGACTGACATGTTTCTATCTATCTAATCTATGTGTGATGCTCTATTCTTTCTGTTCTAAATTGTCGGGTACCGTTGTATGCCGCTGCTCAATTGCCGGCCGGCTTTTTTAAAGAGAAGGGTGCATGAAAATCGGAGGGCACTAGTGTGTTCCAAGTGCCCTGCTATGTTTTTCATGCACCCTCCTATATACCCTGCCTGTCTGCCTATATATTCTGCCTGCCTGACGTTTAATTGAGCACTGTTCCCATCGATTTGGGCAATTTTTGACCTTCTGCAGACCGCCGGGGGGGACCGCCAGAAAAATGCTCGAGTTTCCCATAGACTTACATTGGGCTCGTTGCTCGGGTCGAGCATCTGAGTATTCCAATGTGCTCGACCCGAGCTTCGAGCACCGGAGCATTTTAGTGCTCACTCATCACTACTGTTAATCAATGTTAATAGATAGTTTCAGTGTAGAGTGTGCAGGGGGAGGGGCAGGGGATGGATCTCTGCAGAAATAATGCCAATCTCCATTTATTTTTTCTTTCCCGCACTTACAGTGGGGCGGTGTAGTCTGTCAGCCTATCAGCAGCGCACACACGCAGCGAAGTGCTTTTTTTTCACACAAGCAAGGGCATGTGTCATTGGCTGTGTATGTCACATGTCCTTGCCCTATAAGACCGTCGCCACCATTTTCTCACTGCTGCAGCTGAGTGTTAGACAGCACCGCTGCTGCTGTGGGCGCTATACAGTATAACTGTGTGAGTTGCGAGCGAACTTCCAGTTACATAGAGAGATAGAACTAGTCCCTACTCCCTAAACCTAATTGCAACCCTTTTGAGGGCTAGGTTACAGCAGTTCATAGCACTTTTTGCCAGACAGGTCTGTGCCAGTGCTGTGCAAATGTTTTTCACAGCATTTGGTGAAATGTAGCTCAGCCAATCCTTGGGCCTGTAGCAGTGTCTGTTAGTCATTGGAGTTGCCTATCTGTGTTGCAAGCTACTCCACCTGTGTATCTAATACCAATTTTTTACTGCATCTAAGCCAGCCAATCCTTTTGAGCCTGTAGCAGTGTCTGGTAGTCAGTGGAGTAGCCCATCTGAAGCAAGCTACATTACCTGTGTATCTAATTCTAATTATTTACTGCATCTAACCCAGGAAATCCTTTTGGGCTAGTAGCAGTGTCTGTTAGTCAGCGGCGTAGCCCACCTGTGAAGGAAGCTACACCGCCTGTGTATCTAATTCTAATTTTTTACTGCATCTAACCCAGGAAATCCTTTTGGGCCTAGTAGCAGTGTCTGTTATTCAGCGGAGTTGCCCACCTGTGAAGAAAGCTACACAGCCTGTGTATCTAATTCTAACTTTTTAACTGCATCTAACCCAGGAAATCCTTTTGGGCCTAGTAGCAGTGTCTCGTAGTCAGCGGAGTAGCCCACCTGTGAAGCACGCTACACCGCCTGTGTATCTAATAAAATTGTTTTAGTGCATCTAACCCAGCCAATCCTTTTGAGCTAGTACCACAGTTTAGCCACCCAGCTCTACTCGGTTTCCATCCATCGTTTTTTGTGCAAACAACTACAGAGTTGCCAATTAGTTAACCACCAAAATGAGTGGCAAAAGGCCTGCTGCTGGTGGAAAGGGGAATAGGCGTGTCGGAAAGTGAAAAAAAGGTTGTGTCCGTGGGGTAGGTGGTAAAGCAACAGTAACATCTGCAGAAGAAAGACCATCTTCCAGCCAAGCTAAGATGTCTACTTCTTTTCTTGGACAATGTGACACGCCCATCGCTACAAATTCCAGATGAGGCACAAAAACAGCAGGTGCTTCAACGGATATCAAGTGTTCCTTCAAGTGGGCTCTCCTCCACCTCAACTTCAACATCACAAATACTCCAGTCCTCAGAGGTGTCACCCCAATCGCACTTGCTTCCTCAGCTCCCAAGTCTCCAGCTGCCCATCTGAGTATGTAGTAACACAGATGGTTGAGTCTGCAGAGCTGTTTGCTCATACTATAGCCTGGGAATCAGAGGTCTGCTCCAGAGCTTCTGTGAATCCAGACGAGGAAATGATCTGCACTGATGCCCAGAATGTTTATGAGTCAGATCCAGGCCCAGATGAAGAAGGTTCTGAGCATAATGTAGACCCTCGTTCCCAAACTGTAACTCCTGTTGGTGGAGACAATGAGGAAGACGATGATGAGACTCAGATACCTGATTGGAGCGACAACTTGACTTTTCGGTCAGGGCAGGAAGAGGTTGGCTCTGAGGACGACGGGTGTGAGAACACACAGGGTGATGATGACGAGGTTGTCAACCCACAGTCAGCCAGTCGATGAGGTCAGCAGAGGAGGTGGAGGAGAATGCTAGTGACGACAAGGTTAGGTTGCGCATTCCTGGACAGAGACGGAGTACTGGAAGCACGTCAACAACTGCATCCTCATCCACAACTCTGCCTCTGACCACAAGTCGTGGTGGCTCTTCAGGTCGCATGGGCTCTAAGCCTTGCATAGCCTGGGCATTTTTTGAGATCCCAAAGGATGACCCAACTCATGTTATCTGTAACATTTGTCACCAAAAGCTATGTAGAGGCCAAAAAATCCATAGTTTGAGTACTTCATGCATGAACCGTCACATGGATATGAAGCATAAGTTGCAGTGGGAAGCTCACTGTGCTACAATGCGGCCTAGCGGGCCGGGCCAACCACCGTCTGGCCCATCTTGTGCATCCGCGGCCTCTTCATCCTCTGTGACTGGGGGGACAGCAGTCACACATGTTTTTGGACGCAGACCTGCCACCTCTTTACCCGCAACAGCCAGTGCGATTGGCAGGTCGTCAGTTCATTTGGAAGTGGAAACACCTGCTGGTGTTGAGCGCTCTCCGACATCGAGAGCACCACCTTTGGATCAAGGCAACATAACATGTCCGCCTGCATCTTCCTCACAGACTGGCATTTTGCCGGGGACACCCTACTCAACCCTGTCTAAGCACAACAGCCAGCCCTCGGTCCCTCAGATGTGGACAAGTAAAAGACCATTTCCTCCTAGCCATGACAAAGCTAAGAGGTTGAATTTCACCATCTGCAAGCTATTGGCTACAGAAATGCTGCCTTTCCGCCTGGTGGACACAGAGGATTTTTGAGACCTTATGTGTGTCGCAGTGCCCCAGTACCAGATGCCCAGTCGCCACTACTTCTCAAAGAAAACTGTGCCTGCGCTACACCAGCATGTCGCACACAACATCACCGCTTCCTTGAGAAACTCTGTGAGTGACAGGGTGCATTTCACCACAGACACTTGGACGAGTAGGCATGGACAGGGGCGTTACATGTCGCTGACTGGGCACTGGGTAACTATGGTGACAGCAGGACAAGGGGCTGCTGTCCAAGTCTTGCCGTCCCCACGAGTTGTGCATCAATCCTCTTTATCTAGAAGTTCCTCCACTGCTTCAGCCTCCTCAACCTCCTCTCAGTCCTCTACCTGCACCCAAAGCCTGTCTGGTAATGCCACCCGCGTTCTAACTGCGCAGAAGGAATCCTGTACACCTCCTTACTATGCTGGCAGCAGGGCTCAACAGCATCAGGCGGTGTTCACTTTGAAATATCTGGGAAATGTGAGTCACACAGCTGAGGAGTTGTGGTCAGCTCTGGAGACCGAGTTTCATGAACGGTTGTCTCCACTGAACCTGCAGCCAGGGAAGGCCGTGTGCGACATTGCAAACCTGGGTGCGGCCCTTCGCCGGGGCAATGTCACACACGTGCTTTGTATGGCTCACGTGTTGAACCTGGTTGTCCATCAATTTTTAGCCCACTATCCCAGACTAGATGGCCTTCTGCAGAGGGCACGGTCGCTGTGTGCTCACTTCCGCCGTTCGCATCCCGCAGCTCAACGACTTACATCTCTACAGAAGTCGTTGGGCCTGCCAGTTCACCGGCTGAAATGCGATGTGCCGACACGATGGAATTCAACTCTGCACATGTTGCAGCGACTGTGGCAGCACCGACGAGCCCAGGTGCAATACGTTATGACGTATAGCCTGGGCCAACGAGATCCAGAGGTGGGGCAAATCACGCTGCAGGAGTGGTCTCAGATCAGGGACCTATGCACCCTTCTGCACAGTTTTGAAATGGCGACGAAGATGTTTAGTGCTGACGATGCCGTTATCAGCATGACTATTCCGGTCATTTACATGCTGGAGCACACTTTAAACAGTATTCGGAGTCAGGTGGTGGGACAAGAGGAGGGGGAGGAAGTACAGGAGGAGTTGTATGTGGAAGGGATAGCATCTCCAAGGTCCAGACGGTCGGCAGCACCAAGGCGGCAGGCATGGGAGGGTGGGGGAGAGGGATTAACGAGGGTGCATGGTAGCAGCCAAACTGCTGAGGAAGGTGCAGGAGCCGATGAAGAAGTGGAGGATGAACTGGCGATGGGCATGGAAGACTCATCAGATGAGGGAGACCTTGATCACATTTCTGTTGTGCGAGGTTGGGGGGAGAGGGCAGAGGAAGGAAGCATAAAATCATAGAATCATAGAATCATAAAATGGTAGAGTTGGAGGGGACCACCTGGGTCATCTGGTCCAACCCCCTGCTCAAAGCAGGATTCACTAAATCATCTCAGACAGATGTCTGTCCAGCCTCTGTTTGAAGACGTCCATTGAAGGGGAACTCACCACCTCTCGTGGCAGCCTGTTCCACTCATTGATCACCCTAACTGTCAAAAAGTTTTTTCTAATATCTAATCTGTGTCTCCTCCCATTCAGTTTCATCCCATTGCTTCTAGTCTTTCCTTGTGCAAATGAGAATAAAGATGATCCTTCTTCAATGTGACAACCCTTGAGATATTTGTAGACAGCTATTAAGTCTCCTCTCAGTCTTCTTTTTTGCAAGCTAAACATTCCCAAATCCTGTAACCGTTCCTCATAGGACATGGTTTGCAGACCGGTCACCATTCTGGTCGCTCTTCTCTGAACTTGCTCCAGTTTGTCGATGTCTTTTTTAAAATGTGGTGCCCAAAACTGGATGCAGTATTCCAGATGAGGTCTGACCAAAGAGGAGTAAAGTCCAATAATGACTTCACGTGATCTAGACTGTATGCTTCTGTTAATACATCCCAGAATTGTATTTGCCTTTTTTGCTGCTGCATCACACTGTTGACTCATGTTCAGTCTATGATCTATTAGTATACCTAAGTCTTTTTCACATGTACTGTTGCTTAGCTCTATTCCTCCCATTTTGTATATGCTTTTTTCATTTTTATTGCCCAGATGTAGTACTTTGCATTTTTCCCTGTTAAAAACCATTCTGTTAGTTACTGCCCACTGCTCCAGTTTATTTAGGTCTTTTTGAATCCTCTCTCTCTCTCTTCTCTAGTGTTAGCTATCCCTCCTAGCTTTGTGTCATCAGCAAATTTAATCAGTTTACCCTCAATTCCTTCATCTAAATCATTGATAAAGATGTTGAACAATACAGGTCCCAGGACAGAGCCCTGTGGTACCCCACTTGAGACATTCATCCAACTGGATGTGAAGCCATATACGACCACTCTTTGAGTCCGATCACTAAGCCAGTTATGAATCCACCTAAGGCTGCGTGCCCACGATGCGTTTTTCAAGCGTTTTTGCTGCGGAATTTTCCGCAGCGTAAACACTTGGGAAACACATGGTAAGTGTAGTGCCGGCGTCCCTGCCCTCTGCTAGGCAGGGACGCTGTTCCCCTCACCGCTCTGCTCCGTGCCCGGCGTCCCTCTCCCGCTCTGCTGGCAGCGCGCGCTCCTTCCCGGCCACTGTGCTTAGGGCACGCGCGCGCGCCCTCCCTCCCTCTTAAAGGGGCCGCGCGCGCCGTCCTAAGGAGTCCCCGGCCAATGGCCGGAGGACTTTACCATATATAAGGTACCTCCTCCAAAATGGAGGTGCCCGAGCAATGTTGTTGCACCGTTCTACTCTGCTTCAGCCCTCAGGTCCCGTTGCCAGTTACCTGCCAGTTACCTGCCAGATTCCTGCCAGCTTGCTGTCCTAATCCTGCCTGATTTCCTGTTACCTGCCTGCCTGCCTGAGGTCCGACGGTCTGCCTTACAACTCCGGTCAGTCTGTCTAAGGACCAACTTGCCCGCTCACCTGGGAGCGCACATCAGCTACCTGCCTGCTTGCCTGAGGTCCGACGGTCTGCCTTACAACTCCGGTCAGTCTGTCTATGGACCAGCTTGCCCGCTCACCTGGGAGCGCTTCTCCGCTACCTGCCTGCTTGCCTGCCCGGAGGCTCCGCTGTCACGTGCTGTGACCACCAGCTATTCCAGACTCTTGCCCGCTCACCTGGGAGCGCTTCTCCGCTACCTGCCTGCTTGCCTACCTGGAGGCTCCGCCGTTACGTGCTGTGACCACCTGCTATTCCAGAGACTCTCGCTTGCTCACCTGGGAGCACACATCCTCCATCTGCCTTGCTAGCCTACCTGGAGGTTCAGCCATCACAGGTCGTACCTACCCCTTACCTAAAGACTGCCCCGGTCACTTGCCGTGACCTCCAGCCCGTTCTTCCAGAGACTGCCCCGGTCACTTGCCGTGACCTCCAGCCCGTTCTTCCAGAGACTGCCCTGATCACTTGCCGTGACCTCCTGCCCGTACACCCAGAGACTGTCCCTGTCACCTGCTGTGACTGCCTGCCTGGTCGCCACCTGCTCCCTTACAAGGACCGCTCCCTTGTATAGTAGCCCAGAGGTTCCGCCTCCCAGACCCGTTACAGTTTGCTCGGGCCATGGAACCCGGTGGCACCCAAGCTCCCTCGCTCTCGGACCTGTGTCATGAACTGTCCCGTCAAAGGTCCCAACAGGAGTCCATCCTGGGTCACCTGCGGAATGTCAATACTCGCCTGGACACTCTGACTGTTCCACCAACAACCTCCGCCAGTGCCATGTCTCACAATCCGGCAGCTCCGCTGTCCACTAACACCATGATATCCTACCCCGGACCTCGGCTTTCTGCACCTCCTCGCTTCGGAGGCGACTCAGCCCAGGCTCGGGGCTTCATAAATCAGTGCACCCTGCACTTTGAACTATTGTCCCACCAGTTTAACTCCGACCGAGCCAAAATTGCATTCATCATGTCCCATCTCACCGGGGAGGCCCTGGCCTGGCTAAATCCTCTATGGGAGAGAGGAGACCCCCTGGTGTCCAACTTGCCTGCTTTTCTCACGGCTTTCCGGAAAGTCTTCGACGAACCCGGACGGAAGACCTCATCCGCATCATCGTTGCTACGCCTCCGTCAGGAAAGTCTCACCGTGGGCCAATATGCCATACGGTTCCGTACCCTTGCCTCGGAGCTGGCCTGGGATAACGACGCTCTGGTTTCCGTCTTCCGGGAGGGTCTGTCCGGCCGTATTAAAGATGAACTTGCCGGTCGGGACATTCCTACCACTCTCGATGACTTAATAACTCTTGCCACCCGGATTGACCTACGGTTCCAGGAGCGTGCCAGAGAGGTCACCCGTGAGAGGAGGTTACCACGTCTAGCTCCTACTTTTCAGAAACCCGTTACTCCTTCTGTCTCTAACCAGGTACACCCTCCTGAGCCTATGCAGGTCGACCAGACCAAGATGGTCAAGACCCGTCAGGACTTACGCCGTGCCGAGGGGACCTGCTTCTACTGTGGCAGTAAGGAGCACCGGATCCGTGCCTGCCCGGAGAGGTCGGGAAACGCCTGTGTCTAGGTTCGCTCAGAGAGGTCCACCTAGACAAGAATAAATCCTCTCCATCCCTGCTGTTGTCAGTTTCAATCGTCTACGGGGAGAACCGTTATTTCGAACTAGCCCAACTGGACTCTGGAGCAGCCGGGAATCTTATTTCACAGTCCCTGGTAGAGAAATACCGCATCCCCACCAAACCTCTGGCTGTACCCTTGTCTGTTGCTGCCGTGGATGGGGGGGCTCTTACCACGCCCCATCCAACTCATCACCGAATCCATTACTCTGCAGGTGGGAATGCTGCATTCTGAAAGTATCTCCTTCCATGTTCTGCCTGGACTCTCTCACGCCCTCTTGCTAGGCCTACCTTGGCTCCAGAAACATGCACCCGTTCTTGACTGGCAGACCGGAGAAGTCCTTCGCTGGGGACAGGGCTGCCATAAGACCTGTCTGGTTCCCGTTCATCCCGTCCGTCCTTCTCCTACCCCAGCTAATCTACCTGGACTTCCGATTCCTTATTGGTCTTATGCTGATGTCTTTAATAAAAAGGAGGCAGAGACACTACCCCCTCATAGACCATACGACTGCCCTATCGACCTGTTACCTGGTACTTCTCCTCCCCGTGGGCGTATTTATCCATTATCCGCTGCTGAGACCCGGTTGATGTCCGAATATATTGAGGAGAATCTGGCCAGGGGATTCATCCGGAAATCTACCTCCCCGGCGGGAGCAGGCTTCTTTTTCGTCAAAAAGAAGGACGGCTCTCTCCGTCCCTGTATAGACTATAGAGGCCTTAACCAGATCACGGTGAAGAATAAGTACCCCCTTCCGCTCATTCCGGAGTTATTTGATCGTCTGAGGGGGGCTAGAATCTTCACCAAACTGGACCTCCATGGGGCGTACAACCTGGTTCGTATCCGTCAGGGGGATGAATGGAAGACGGCATTCAACACCCGGGACGGCCACTATGAATATCTGGTAATGCCCTTTGGCCTCTGTAACGCTCCTGCCGTCTTTCAAGAGTTGGTCAATGACATCTTCCGGGACCTTCTCTACTCCTGCGTAGTGGTGTACCTGGACGACATCTTGGTCTTCTCTCCGGATCTCCAGACTCACCGGAGGGATGTTCATCAGGTCCTGCTCAGGCTCAGGCAGAACCATCTCTACGCTAAATATGAGAAGTGCCTCTTTGAGCATACCTCGCTTCCGTTTCTGGGCTACATTATCTCTCAGACCGGCCTACAAATGGATCCTGAGAAACTGTCTGCCATCGAGAAATGGCCCCGACCAGAGGGGTTGAAGGCTATTCAACGGTTCCTGGGCTTCGCCAACTATTACCGCCTCTTCATCCCGCACTTCTCTTCCCGGACTGCCCCAATTTCCGCGCTCACCCGTAAGGGTACTAATCCCAAAGAGTGGCCGCCCGAAGCAGAGGAGGCCTTTCTTTCCCTAAAACAGGCCTTCTCTTCCGCCCCGGTGCTGCATCGCCCGGACGGCAACAAGCAGTTCTTCCTGGAAGTTGACGCCTCCTCCTCTGGAGCCGGAGCGGTACTTACTCAAAAATCATCTTCCGGGAGAATGGTAACTTGTGGCTTCTTCTCCAAACTCTTCTCCTCTTCTGAGCGCAACTATTCCATAGGAGACCGAGAGTTATTGGCCATCAAGCTGGCTTTGGAGGAGTGGCGTTACCTACTCGAGGGGGCTCTTCATCCGGTAATAATTTACACTGACCACAAGAACTTGGCTTACCTCCAGCATGCCCAGAGACTTAACCCGCGCCAAGCCCGGTGGTCCTTGTTTTTTGCTCGCTTTGATTTTGTTCTTCATTTTCGCCCGGCTGACAAAAACGTCAAAGCAGACGCCTTGTCCCGATCCTTTCTGGTGTCCGATCTCGAGGAAGAACCTAAACATATCATCGATCCCGCCAGAGTAATGCAGGTGGCTCCCGTGAGTCTAAATCGTCTCCCTCCCGGTAAGACGTTTGTTTCAGTACCTGATCGGGAGAAGATCCTACACTGGGGCCATTCGTCTAAACTAGCTGGCCACGCCGGTCAGAAAAAGACCCTCCAGCTTATTGCCCGGCACTATTGGTGGCCTACCCTGCACAAGGACATAATAGACTTTGTTTCTGCCTGTGTGTCCTGCGCCCGCAACAAAGTCCCGAGACATCTGCCAGCCGGACGCCTCCTTCCGCTTCCTGTACCTGCTGCCCCCTGGCAGCATATAGCAATGGACTTTATAACAGATCTTCCCGTCTCTGCCGGTTGTACGGTCATTTGGGTGGTCGCTGACCGCTTTTCCAAGATGGCTCACTTTATTCCCCTGCCAGGCCTTCCGTCTGCACCCGAGCTGGCTAAAGACTTTATCCGCCACATCTTCCGTCTTCATGGCCTGCCCCTCCACATCGTGTCGGATCGTGGGGTACAGTTCACCTCACGTTTCTGGAGAGCCACTTGTAAACTACTAGACGTCACCCTGGACTTCTCTTCCGCTTACCACCCACAGTCCAATGGTCAAGTGGAGCGGATCAATCAGAACCTGACCAGTTACCTCCGGCACTTCGTTAATGCCCACCATTCTGACTGGGTGGATCTCCTACCATGGGCCGAGTTCTCTTATAATAATCACGAGAGCGAATCCTCCTCCAAATCCCCGTTTTTTGTAGTCTTTGGTCAGCATCCTCGGATTCCTTTTCCTGTCTCCACCTCTGTGGACAACCCGGCTGCGGAATCTCTCGTTAGCAAATTTTCCTCCATATGGGAGAGTACCCGGTCCGCACTCCTTCTGTCATCCGAGCGTATGAAAAGACACGCTGACAAAAAACGCCTGGATCCTCCACAATTTCGTCCAGGAGATAAAGTCTGGCTCTCATCTAAATATGTTCGACTCAAGATACCTTCTTACAAGTTAGGGCCTCGGTTCATCGGTCCTCTGGAGGTCATCAGTCAGATCAACCCGGTGGCCTATAAATTGAAACTCCCGGCCAACTTACGGATCCCTAACTCCTTCCATGTATCTCTCCTCAAACCCGTGGTGCTTAACTCTTTTTCCAAGTCTACAGGTACGCCTCCTGCTCCGGTTTCTGCTGAGGACGAGTTTGAGGTAGAGAACATTCTTGCCACCAAAAGGGTAAGAGGAAAGACCTTTTTTCTGGTAGATTGGAAGGGGTTTGGTCCTGAGGAGAGAACATGGGAGCCCCGGGAGAACATCCATGCCCCTCTCATCCTAGCTAAATTTCTATCTGGCCTAAAAAGGGGGGGGCCTAAAAGGGGGGGGTACTGTAGTGCCGGCGTCCCTGCCCTCTGCTAGGCAGGGACGCTGTTCCCCTCACCGCTCTGCTCCGTGCCCGGCGTCCCTCTCCCGCTCTGCTGGCAGCGCGCGCTCCTTCCCGGCCACTGTGCTTAGGGCGCGCGCGCGCGCCCTCCCTCCCTCTTAAAGGGGCCGCGCGCGCCGTCCTAAGGAGTCCCCGGCCAATAGCCGGAGGACTTTACCATATATAAGGTACCTCCTCCAAAATGGAGGTGCCCGAGCAATGTTGTTGCACCGTTCTACTCTGCTTCAGCCCTCAGGTCCCGTTGCCAGTTACCTGCCAGTTACCTGCCAGATTCCTGCCAGCTTGCTGTCCTAATCCTGCCTGATTTCCTGTTACCTGCCTGCCTGCCTGAGGTCCGACGGTCTGCCTTACAACTCCGGTCAGTCTGTCTAAGGACCAACTTGCCCGCTCACCTGGGAGCGCACATCAGCTACCTGCCTGCTTGCCTGAGGTCCGACGGTCTGCCTTACAACTCCGGTCAGTCTGTCTATGGACCAGCTTGCCCGCTCACCTGGGAGCGCTTCTCCGCTACCTGCCTGCTTGCCTGCCTGGAGGCTCCACTGTCACGTGCTGTGACCACCAGCTATTCCAGACTCTTGCCCGCTCACCTGGGAGCGCTTCTCCGCTACCTGCCTGCTTGCCTACCTGGAGGCTACGCCGTCACGTGCTGTGACCACCTGCTATTCCAGAGACTCTCGCTTGCTCACCTGGGAGCACACATCCTCCATCTGCCTTGCTAGCCTACCTGGAGGTTCAGCCATCACAGGTCGTACCTACCCCTTACCTAGAGACTGCCCCGGTCACTTGCCGTGACCTCCAGCCCGTTCTTCCAGAGACTGCCCCGGTCACTTGCCGTGACCTCCAGCCCGTTCTTCCAGAGACTGCCCTGATCACTTGCCGTGACCTCCTGCCCGTACACCCAGAGACTGTCCCGGTCACCTGCTGTGACTGCCTGCCTGGTCGCCACCCGCTCCCTTACAAGGACCGCTCCCTTGTATAGTAGCCCAGAGGTTCCGCCTCCCAGACCCGTTACAGTAAGCCTTCTGCCATGGTCCCCTATGCAATTCCACACTTTCAATGCCTATGCTGCGGATTTTTCCGCAGCATTTATGCTGTGCTCAAAAATCCGCAGCATGTCCATTAATTTTGCGGAAGCACTGCGTTTTCACCGTCATTGACTTGCATTAGAACGTGCCAATTCCGCAAGACTGCATCTGTACTTGCGTAATTGGCGCGTTCTAATGTGCGGATGGTACCCGAGTGTGGAGAAGAGAAGACTCTCCTCCACACCCAGGTACCATAGAAACTGTAAAAACAAGAATAAAAGAAAAAATAAAGATTATATTCACCTTCCGACGGCCCCCGGTCTCCTTCCCTGTGCTTGCGGGCAGGACTGAAGGACCTGCGGTGACGTCACAGTCATGTGACGGCAGGTCTTTCAGTGCAGTGTCCCGCGATCAGCTAGCAGCCAGGAAGGAGCGCAGCAACACACGTTGGGCCATCGGAAGGTAAGTATAGGTTTATTTTTTTATTTTTAACCCTAGAACACATGACCATAAAAATCTACAATTTCACATACCTGGGGCCTTTTAGGCCTATGTGCTAATAACATGGAATAACTCAAACAAAAATGACAAACAACTATATACCTGAGGAATACCTAGAGTTTCAAAATTCTAACTAAAGTAATCTTGCAGAAAATAGAAAACAATTAACAGGGCGGGCCTGCGAGGCCCCAGGTATGCGTTCTAGGGTTAACCATTTTAAAGGTCACACTATATAAATCCATGCTGGTTGCATGGATTTATATAGTGTGACCTAGTTGTCAAGCACTTTCAAAGTGATGCTAAAATCGCTTTGAAAGCGCTTGTCAATCCGCATGCAGAAACGCATGTGAATCCACATGTATTTCGCAGGAAAAACGCATGTACAATTCGCATGCATTTTTTCTGCAAGGGAGATGCAGAAATGCTGCAGAAATTTTCTGCTTCATTTCTGCATTGTGGGCACATAGCCTAACAGTTGCCTTGTCCATTCCATACTTGGTCATTTTTTCAATAAGGATGGTGTGAGATACTTTGTCAAATGCTTTGCTAAAGTCAAGATATACTATATCTACAGCATTTCCCTGATCCACCCAGTCAGTGATTCTGCCATAAAAGGAAATTAAGTTAGTCTGACATGACTTGTTAGTTACAAACCCATGCTGACTAGCTGACTCTGGTTAATCACTTCATTCTTATCCAGGTACTTACATACATGTTGCTTAATAATTTGTTCAAAGATCTTTCCTGGTATAGAAGTCAGACTCACTGGCCTATAGTTCCCTGGGTCCACCTTCTTCCCCTTTTTGAAGGTAGGAACAAAATTTGTTCTTCTCCAGTCTTCTGGGACTTCTACTATTCTCCAAGAATTTTCAAAGATTATGGAGAGTGGTTCTAAAATTTCTACTACGATCTCCTTCAGTACTCTGGGGTGTAATTCATCTGGACCTGGAGACTTGAACTCATTTATGTTAGCTAAATATTCCCTCACAATCTCTCTGTTTACAGATAACTTGGATTCTTCTATTCCTTTAATAGGACAGTGAAGATCAGTTGATGTTACATTTTCTTTCTGAGAGAAAACAGATGCAAAATAGGAATTAAAAAGTTCGGCCTTCTCAGCATCCTTTCTTACCATTTCACCATTTTCATCCTGTAAAAATCCTATAGCATCTTTGACTTTTCTTTTACTTTTGACATACCCCCAAAATCCTTTTTTTATTGCTTTTGACATCTCTTGCAAGCCTTAATTCATTGTCAGCTTTAGCTAACCTAATACGTGCCCTACAGGATCTGCAGATTGCATTATAATCTTCTTTAAATATGCCTCCCTCTTTCCATTTGATAAACATTTCTTTCTTTCTTTTTAGCATGTGTTTAAGTTCTGTGTTCATCCATCCTGGTTTCCTTAAATGCTTCCCATTCTTCCTATTTTTCAGGATTGTTAACGATTGCGCTTTGAGAATCTCATTTTTAAAAATTTCCCATCCTTCCTGGACATTTTTGTCCTTAAGGACATCCAGCCATTGGATCCCTTCTATTCTCTTTCTGAGTCGCTTAAAATCAGCCTTTCTGAAATCTAACCTTAAAGTTTGAGTCTTCACATGTCTTCCTCCTCTAGTTATCCAAAATTCTATAATAGCATAATCGCTGCCTCCTAGGGTCCCAGCCACTTTTACCTCCTCAACCATTTCATCCCTGTTTATAAGGATTAGATCCAAAGTAGCAGATCCCCTTGTTTTCTCCCCTACCTTTTGGAAGATAAAGTTGTCAGCAAGAGAGGACAAGAATTTGCTTGACCTGTTAGTTTTACTTGAGAGAGATTCCCAACAAATGTCTGAATAGTTGAAATCTCCCATGACCACTACGTCATATTTTTTGGAGAACTTGGTCATTTGATACATAAAGAGTTCATCCATATCTTCAGCTTGCCCAGGTGGCCTGTAGTAAATGCCTACAATGGTGTCCTTTCCGTTGTTCTCTCCTTGTATTCTTACCCAAACAGTTTCCACAGAACTCCCAGTCTCTGCTTCAATCTCTGTGCAGATATACGCTTTTTTAACATACAATGCGACACCTCCTCCTCGTTTATCAAGTCTGTTTCTTGCAAATAAGTTGTATCCTTTTAGCCTTGTATTCCAATCATTCCAATCATGTGTATCATCCCACCAAGTTTCAGTGATTCCAATGACATCATATTCCTTTTCCTGCGTTAGTAGTTCCAATTCTCCTTGTTTGTTGCCCATGCTTTGTGCATTTGTATAAAAACATTTTAGTTTGTGATTGGTTTCTCTTCCTCCCATATTTTTATTATTGATTTTTTTTGCCTTTGTTCTTCCTTTCCACTTCCAGTAGCAGAGATCTCAATAGTATTTGTCAGCTGTATATCTTTTTCTGGCCTTTTGCTTCCCTTTCCACATTGTTCTAGTTTAAAGCTCTCCTGATGAGTGTAGCAAGGCGACTTCCAAATACATGTTTTCCAGTCTTCGTAAGGTGCACCCCATCTCTAGCAAGTAGTCCATCATATAGGTAATTCATTCCGTGATCCAGAAATCCAAATTCTTGTTGACGGCCCCATCGACGTAGCCAGTTGTTCACCTGTAGAATCTTATTCCACCTCATTGTTCCATGGCCATCCACTGGGAGGATGGATGAGAAGACCACCTGCGCTCCCAATTCTTTCACTTTCTTGCCTAAGTCATCAAAGTCACTGCAGATAGTTTCCAGGTCCTTTCTTGCAGTGTCATTTATCCCCACATGTATTAGCAGGAATGGGTAGTGATCTGTAGGTCTGAAGAGTCTTGATATCCTGTCAGACACATCTTTAATTTTTGCTCCTGGAAGACAGCACATTTCTCTTGAGGTTATGTCTGGTCTGCAGATAGCGGCCTCTGTTCCTTTCAACAGGGAATCCCCCATGACCACCACTCTCCGTTTTTTCTTCACAACATTTTTCTTTCTGCATCCAGGAGGATTTTGAGGGCTTACAAGGTTCTTCATTGTGGGCAAAGTCTTATCTTGCTGTATTTCTTCGTGGTTCTCCTGCATGAGAGCCTGGTTCCTGAGCAGTATAGGTGCTGACTGCCTCTTGATCCTCCTACTTCTCTGGGTCACATGCTTCCATTCCTCTGTTTCGTCATGTGCAGTTTGAATTTCTTCTCTTTCTGTATCATGAAGAGATAATTCTGCTCTGTCTAAGAACTCTTCACCTTCCTTAATGCTTTTCAAGGTAGTTAACCTCTCTTCTAGATTTCGCAACTTTTCCTCCAACAGGGACACAAGCTTTCATGTCTGTGAACATGATTCTTACCTTGCCACCAACACAAGGACTTGGTCCTCCTGGATGCGCAAGACACATGAGTGCCTTCTTGCTGCACTACCTGCAACATGACCCTCGGAATGTCAGAATTTGAAGTAATCCCGACTACTGTGTTGCCACACTCTTAGATCCCCGGTACAAAAGTAAGTTTGCCGAAATAATTCCTGCCATAGAAAGGGATTCACGCATGCAGGAGTATCAGCAGAGGCTGTTACAGAATCTTACATCTGCTTTTCCACAAAACACCAGTGGTGCACGTAGTGAATCTCACAGTTCTTACTTGCCAACCGTGGGACTGTTGAGTCTTCATCACTCAAACCGTAACAGTAACACTGTATCTGCTGGTAACAGCAATTTTGTGGAATCGTTTTGTGGTGCCACTGACGGTTCAGTCGCCACAGGGGTACTACAAGTGGTGGTGCCTCACTCTCTGGTAAGGAAAGGAGTGCACCCCGGGACCCCAACACCTGCATCCAACACTACACTGCTCCAGGCCGGCTGGAGGGGCAAGATGCACTGTGTTCTGCTGAGCCCTGTCCCTGGCTAGAGTGGGGGGGGACCAGAGTGAGGGGGAACCAAGTAGTGGGTGTGGGTGGAGGAAGGAGTTTAGGGGAGCATTTGTTAGGAGTATAAATAGGGGATCCATCTTAAGTAGAGAGGGCAGTAGTAGGTGGAGGTTTGTGTCTAGTAAGAGGAGCAGGTGCTCTTCAGGAGCTCTGCTCCAGAGTGGGCCAAGTAAATGAGGCCCAGCGGAGGAGAGAAGAGGAGGGGAGCAGAGGAGGAAGGCTCCGGAAACTGAAGGGGTCCCAGGGGTACGGAAGGAGCAAGAAGCCACCCGTACGCTCTATTCTGTCATGTGTCAGAGGGATCAGGCCGCAAGAAGGGAACCAGTCCCTGGGCTAGTCGTGTCGCTTCAAGCCTCGGCTAGGAAACCGGAGGCTTCTCACTTTTATGGTGCAGTTGCCATAATCGCATTCTAGCAGCCAAGAAAGGTAGCTGAGTAGGACCAGGGAACTCCAGGTGTCCCTGAGGGATCCGAGGATGCCATCTTGGGGCTCAGTTTGTGAGGCGCAGGGCAGGAGGGAGAGACCCAGCACGGAAAGTCGGCCGAGGAAAGGAACATATAGAAAGGGGGTCCCGATAAGTACTCTCAAATTACCGGAGGGACTTCTGAACCCCTGCTTGGTGAACGCAGCACGGCATGGGAAGCGGTAACCTGTACAGTGTACCGAAGGAATCCATAAAGAACTGTGAGTAAAATCGGATGACTGCACTCACTGTCTCTGTCAGTTATTGCCGCCGTGCCATCATCCCTCCTGCGTTACAACGCCCTGCAATCCCATCTATCAACTCTGCCCCGGGGGCCCGCTCCGCCTGTGGGGAGCAGAAACATCCCAGCTGCCATCCCATCACCCCCGGAGGTCTGCAGCAGGGGGGCGCAACCATGGCCGACGACCAGCAAAACGCCGGAGCACCAGTTAACGCTCCCGATGTTCAACTCGCGCCCGGCGCTGCTCAGGCCGGAGCGGCCGCCCCACCAACAGGGGTCGTGACTCCATTGATACCCATGGCCCTGCCGTTTATCCCCAGAGGGAAATGGTTTCCCCAGTATGACAGCAAACCGGACACCCTGTCTGGATTCAAAAGGAAAATATGCGGTGTACTGGACATGTACTCAATGACTGGTAAACAGAGAGCCGCTGTTGTGTTGGGACAATTGACTGGTGCCGCAGAGCGGGAAGTTGAAACCTGGCCAGCCGCAGACCAGGAAAGAGTGGTGTCTCGCCCAGGGGGAATATATGTAGGAAACTCGGTACCTGGGCCTTTACCTCCTTGGGGTGTCGCGGCAGTCAGCTCCCGGGCCCGTCCTCTGGGTCACTCTTTAAAAGGGGTTTTAGTGTTTTTGTTTGTCTCGTGACACCACCTGTGTTTTCTAGTAATAGTTACCAGCGCAGCTGCAGACCTCCGGGGGTGATGGGATGGCAGCTGGGATGTTTCTGCTCCCCCCCACAAGCGGAGCGGGCCCCCGGGGCAGAGTTGATAGATGGGATGCAGGTGAGAGATGGCCCGGTCGGGTCAGGGGGAATGATGGACATGCACAGAGGGGATTCGCTTCAGTACCTTTACTGGTGTAATGGCAGGAATGGTCCAGGGTACTTGCTAGGAAGGGTGCACTTCAGGACTCTCCCCAGTGAGCGGGTATAAGGCCTCCTGATCCGTGTCTCCCTCTCGCTAAGCTTCTGGCCAGCCTGGAACTTGGCCTGGCTTCTATGTTGCGTTGCTCTCTCACCTGACCGCTTGGTAGTAGGACTTTCCTTTGGCAACCACTATCCCTGGACGCCGGGGCCTTCGTGGTTCCTAGTCCTGTATTTGATGGTAGCTTCAGGATGACCAGGGGTCTGGAAGCCTCCTGGTATGCCGGTTGTCCCTACTGGGTGTAGAGAACCCTGTAGGCGCAGACCCGTGTCCGGACTGTGTCTTGGGGTGAGCCTGTGATGCTCCTCTGCCCCCTCAACTCCTCTTGCCTCGACCACACTCGGGGCCCTCAACATACACAGCAGCTCACGTGCTGCTCTCAGACTGCTCTCTGACTAACTACTCACTGCCTAACTCCACCCTCCATATATATATCCCTAACAGGGCTCCCTCTGGTGGTCTGAGGTGGAAGGGTGGAGGTGTCTGTTTGTAGTGAGGGCCTCTTGTGGAGAAGTCCATCCATGCACCCTTTTGGGTCCTGTGGTACCTGTGGCAGCAGGGTGCCACAGTTTCACCAATTTTTTAGACCATCCTTTGCAAGGCCACAGGAGACAAGGAGTCTAACACATAGTCAATGCCTAGAGAGGAAGGTACAGGAGTATCTCCAAGTGAACATTGAAGCCATGACTGTGTCACTGGACCCTTGCTCATTTTGGGCTTCCAATCTGGAAAAATGGCCTGAGCTCGCCACTCACGCCTTGGAGATCTTGTCATGCCCAGCAGCCAGCGTTCTCTTTGAACGTGTGTTCAGCGCTGCTGGTGGTGTGCTGACAGATAAGCTCACGCGGCTGTCCACTGAGAATGTAGACAGACTCACGTTCATAAAGATGAACAAATCATGGATCCGCAAGGACTTTTCTACCCCTGTGTCATCCTGGGGAGACTAAAAGCTTGAGGATTTTGGAAAATCGCCTCACCAACCATTTTAAGCAACTCTGGGGCAATTGATGCCACTTAAGTGGTGTCTGTGCCACAATTTTTGGAAAAAATTAAGACTCATTTTGGAGTCCCCTTGCTGTGTTTTACATGACGTTGGCATCGTCAATTCCAGGTGAGTCGGGTCGCTCCCCCCCCCCCCTTTTAACTGTAAGAAACTACATACACTATGGCTTGGGGTAACACAGATGGTTGAGTCTGCAGAGCTGTTTACTCATACTATAGCCTGGGAATCAGAGGTCTGCTCCAAAGCTTCAGTGTCTGCTAGTCAGCGTAGTAGCCCTGCTGTGAAGCAAGCTACACCGCCTGTGTATCTAATAACAATTTTTTACTGCATCTAACCCAAGCAATACTTTGGGCCTAGTAGCAGTGTCTGCTAGTCAGCGGATTAGCCCAGCTGTTAAGCAAGCTACACTGCCTGTAGATCTAATTACAAATTTTTAACTGCATCTAGCCCAGGCAATACTTTGGGCCTAGTAGCAGTGTCTGCTAGTCAGCGGAGTAGCCCAGCTGTTAAGCAAGCTACACCGCCTGTAGATCTAATTACAAATTTTTAACTGCATCTAGCCCAGGCAATACTTTGGGCCTAGTAGCAGTGTCTGCTAGTCAGTGGAGTAGCCCAGCTGTTAAGCAAGCTACACCGCCTGTAGCTCTAATTACAAATTTTTAACTGCATCTAGCCCAGGCAATACTTTGGGCCTAGTAGCAGTGTCTGCTAGTCAGCGGAATAGTTCAGCTGTTAAGCAAGCTACACCACCTGTGCTTTGGACACTTAATTTTTTCAAAGGAAACGCTTCGGGCCCCCGGGACACTCAGTCAAGAGCATCAGGGAGGCAAAGGGGCTGGGACTGGCAGTAGCACGCCTTGCGGTGGACCGCCAAGCTCGATCCTTGTAAAAGCTTTTTAACTGCAACAGCTTTAGTGGGCGCTACTGGAGCTGGAACTCTTTTTTTATTATAAAAATACAAAACACATACAAAACGCAAATGTAACCACAAATACAAACATACAAGAAGAGAAAAACCACAACAAGACATAGCCCAAATCCAAAATCACAGAGTCCAGTTAAAATAACATGTACGGTAAGAAAAAGTCTCTCCCTTGGCTAGGGAAGACCTCAACTCGCCCCTCATAGCCACGACCCCTTCCATTTACCACATTCATACCTGCACATTCACACCTAACCCCCTAAGAAGAAAAAAAAAAACACAAAAGACTGGCCCATCGCCCAAAGAAATAAGAGATAGGCCAACCTGGCCAAAAACTTAAACTTACTACTATGCTCTCAGGAAAACCACTCCTTTTTTTTTTTTTTTTTTTCTTTTATCACCCAAGGTCCCACGATAGTCGTGGCCTTATCACACCAAGGTCCCACGAAAGTTTGTGGCCTTCATTAAATTGTTCACACATAACGGGTCCTTTTTCCCGCATCCCGTAGGACGTCCATTTTCCCAAAACCCCTCCCCCCCACCCAACCTACACTAAACCCCCCCACACACAAATTACACATATATATACATACAGTACAGACAAAAAGTTTGGACACACCTTCTCATTTAAAGATTTTTCTGTATTTTCTTGACTATGAAAATTGTGCATTCACACTGAAGGCATCAAAACTATGCATTAACACATGAGGAATTATATACTTAACAAAAAAGTGTGAAACAACTGAAAATATGTCTTATATTCTAGGTTCTTCAAAGTAGCCACCTTTTGCTTTGATGACTGTTTTGCACACTCTTGGCATTCTCTTGATGAGCTTCAAGAGGTAGTCACCGGAAATGGTCTTCTAACAATCTTGAAGGAGTTCCCAGAGCTGCTTAGCACTTGTTGGCCCTTTTGCCTTCACTCTGCGGTCCATCTCACCCCAAACCATCTCGATTGGGTTCAGGTCTGGTGACTGTGGAGGCCAGGTCATCAGGCGTAGCATCCCATCACTCTCCTTCTTGGTCAAATAGCCTTTACACAGCCTGGAGGTGTGTTTGGGGTCATTGTCCTGTTGAAAAATAAACGATGGTCCAACTTAAAGCAAAACGGATGGAATAGCATGCCGCTGCAAGATGCTGTGGTAGCCATGCTGGTTCAGTATGCCTTCAGTTTTGAATAAATCCCCAACAGTGTCACCAGCAAAGCACCCCCACACCATCACACCTCCTTCTCCATGCTTCACGGTGGGAACCAGGCATGTAGAGTCCATCCGTTCACCTTTTTTGCATCGCACAAAGACACGGTGGTTGGAACCAAAGATCTCAAATTTGGACTCATCAGACCAAAGCACAGATTTCCACTGGTCTAATGTCCATTCCTTGTGTTCTTTAGCCCAAACAAGTCTCTTCTGCTTGTTGCCTGTCCTTAGCAGTGGTTTCCTAGCAGCTATTTTACCATGAAGGCCTGCTGCACAAAGTCTCCTCTTAACAGTTGTTGAAGAGATGTGTCTGCTGCTAGAACTCTGGGTGGCATTGACCTGGTCTCTAATCTGAGCTACTGTTAACCTGCGATTTCTGAGGCTGGTGACTCGGATAAACTTATCCTCAGAAGCAGAGGTGACTCTTGGTCTTCCTTTCCTGGGGCGGTCCTCATGTGAGCCAGTTTCTTTGTAGCGCTTGATGGTTTTTGCAACTGCACTTGGGGACACTTTCAAAGTTTTCCCAATTTTTCGGATTGACTGACCTTCATTTCTTAAAGTAATGATGGCCGCTCATTTTTCTTTACTTAGCTGCTTTTTTCTTGCCATAATACAAATTCTAACAGTCTATTCAGTAGGACTATCAGCTGTATATCCACCAGACTTCTGCACAACACAACTGATGGTCCCAACCCCATTTATAAGGCAAGAAATCCCACTTATTAAACCTGACAGGTCACACCTATGAAGTGAAAACCATTTCCAGTGACTACCTCTTGAAGCTCATCAAGAGAATGCCAAGAGTGTGCAAAGCAGTCATCAAAGCAAAAGGTGGCTACTTTGAAGAACCTAGAATATAAGACATATTTTCAGTTGTTTCACACTTTTTTGTTAAGTATATAATTCCACATGTGTTAATTCATAGTTTTGATGCCTTCAGTGTGAATGTACAATTTTCATAGTCATGAAAATACAGAAAAATCTTTAAATGAGAAGGTGTGTCCAAACTTTTGGTCTGTACTGTACATACATACAATACACAACATAAATATACATGTACATACACTATACAACATAACTATATCAATAAACACAACATAACAATAGAACAATATACTTGAACAACTTTTAACTACTTACCATGACATAACAACTGACCAAAACCATGAACCAAAAGTCAGACCCAAGTTCAGTGCTTGCAAGCCCTATATTCGGGTCTCCAATACCGTAAAACAAAAAACTATAATGTGAGGGGAGCAGCCCACCACCAGGAAACTGGAGACTACTGAGGCTCTCACCCTAATCTAACACACAACACCCTGTCCCTCCCTATTAAAGAAAAAGAAAAACCTGTCCCTACCACCCTACCAATCTTTCCCTACCTGCCCCTACCTGTCCCTCTCTGACCCTCGCTACCAACCTAATACTAACTACCTATCCCTGAAGACTGTCCCTGTCTGTCCCTCCCTGACCCTACACACCTATCTGACCCTACAAATAATTATAAAATATAGAAAGAGACTAAACTCACCTTATCAAAGACACACGTAACCTAACTCTCCCTAGTGCACAGTAAATGAGAACCCCCTCCATAGAAGGGAAGCCCTCCCTGCACCCAGCCTCTCATACTCCAGCGAGCGCACTTTTGCCAGGTCACCCAGGATGTTCCTAATCACCTCTTTCCGGGGGAGGGCTTTCTGCTGGGTGGACACTAAGCACCGTGCGTTCCACGTGTAGAACCTAGTCACTAAGCTAACTAAGAAAACAGTGCCCCGATCCCGGCCACCAAGGGACCTGAATGCCCCATAGGCCCACTCCGCATAGGAAAGGCCTGCCAGCCTGGGCCAGCCAATGGAAGCACCCACCCTACTGTAGACCTCTGTATTAAAGGGACACCGAAGCAGGAAGTGCTCCATGCTTTCAAGCATGCCGCCACACTCCTCGCGGGGACAATCCCGGTCATCAGAGTTCCTGCACTTCAGGTTGTCCCTCACATACAGTCTCCCATGGAAGCAGCGCCAAGCCAAGTCCCAAAACTTCAAGGGGATCCACCTAGAGTTCAATAACCCAAGCCCTACCTCCAGATCCCGGCTTGGGCAATCCTTGAGCGCCAGGGGCTTCTGAAAGTGGGTCAAAAGGACCCTATTGTCAAGTAACCTCCTTGACAAGGTCCTGATCTCCCACACTCCCAGACCCCACCGACGGATCACCTTCAGAACTGGGGTAGCATAAGCCGGAAGATGCCCATGAGGCGTTCGAAGGTCCTTCACCTGCCCTCCTGTCTCCCATTCCTGGAAGAAAGGCCGAAACCACCCCCTACAGGAGAATACCCACGGAGGAGCCCTCTCTAACCAAAGGTTGGCGATCTTTGCCTTAATAAAGGTGTTTACAAGGAACACCACTGGATTAACCATACCCAACCCTCCTAGTCTCCTCGTGTGTTTCGTGACCTCCCTCTTGATTAGGTTCAGCCTATTCCCCTATAATAGTTGGAAGAACAGGCTGTAGACCCGTGTCCAAAGAGGCTCTGGCAAGATGCAGACACTGCCCAGGTATATTAATAAAGGGAGCAAATACCCCTTGGCCAGGCTAACCCTTTCCCTCAGGGTCAAGTACCAACCCTTCCACTGATCCACCTTCTGGGTGGCGATCTTAAGTCTGCCCTCCCAATTTTGCTGGGGATAGTCCCCCGGGCCAAAACTGATGCCTAAAATTTTTGCTGTGGCCTGAGGCCCTGGAAGGGTGTCCGGGAGATCAAAACTGGGATCTCCCCCTCCCAGCCAGAGACTCTCACACTTATCCCGGTTGATCATGGACCCGGATGCCACCGAGTAGCGCTCAACCCCAGACATGACCCAATCTGCCTCCCCTCTCGAGGATACAAAAAGGGAAACATCATCGGCGTACGCCACTACACTCAAGGTGGCCTCTGGCTAAGCCTGGTCGATCCTGACTCCCATCAACGGTTCACGCTCCACCCTCCTTAGAAGGGGGTCGATCGTGAGCACGTATAACAGTGGGCTCAGAGGACAGCCCTGGCGGACACCAGAATTCACCTCAAAAGGGTGTCCGACCCAACCGTTCACGAGCGGAAAAGTCTCTGCCCCATTGTATAACACTCTCAACCAATCAACAAACCTCCCGGGCAGACCGTACCTCAGAAGGATGGACCAGAGGTACTCATGGTTAACCCGGTCAAAGGCTTTCGCCTGGTCTAAGGACAGCAAGTACCCCTTCCAGTGACCTGCCCTGCTCTGCTCCACTGCCTCCCGGACACAGAGAACAGCACTAAATGTATTGCAGCCTGGAACATAGCAGTGCTGGGCCCCCGAAAGGAGCCGGGGTGCAAATTTCACCAACCGATTAAAAAGCACCTTTGCCAGAACCTTTTGGTCCATATTGAGAAGCGCTATGGGACGCCAATTCTCAATACGGGACGAGTCTTTACCCTTTGACAGAATAATCAAGGCTGACTTCCTCATTGAACTGGGCAGAGTGTCCGAGGAGAGACACTCATTAAATACCTCCGTCAAGAGGGGGACCAAAGAGTCCCTAAAGGTCTTGTAAAACTCGGATGTTAAGCCATCCGGACCAGGCGACTTTTTGGGCCGAAGCCCATCAATCGCCCGTCTAACTTACTCTTCCCTGATTGCTTCTGCCAAAACATGAAGAGAGGGGTCATCCCCTGGCTCAGGGATGGTTTCAGCCAGGAAAGCCGACATCTCATCCCGATCAGGTTCCCTCCTCCCCAAGAGGTGCGAGTAGAAGGATCTGACCACCTCCAGGATCCCTGATTTGGATCTGTTCAGGGACCCCGTACTGTCGATCAGTGCTGTTACCACCTTACAACTCACTGACATCCTGCAGTTCCTGTAAGGGTCGGGCGAGCGGTACCTCCCGAAATCCCTCTCAAAAACCAAGGATGTGTGCCTATCCTACTTGCACCCCTTGAGCAAGGTCTTCACCCTGGAGATTTCCTTGTGGTCCCCTCCAGTCGAGACGAGCTGCTCAAGTTTCCTCCCCAGATCCCGATACAGGTGGTACCTGTTCAGGTCCCTGAGGCTCGACAGCTGACGGAAGAACCTTGCAACCCTTCTTTTGAAGATCTCCCACCACTCAGACTTAGTACTACAGAGACCCAAGAGAGGTACCTGGCTCTGTAGAAATTCCTCAAACGATTGTCTTACATCCGCTTCTTCCAACAGGGACGAATTCAGCTTCCATAGGCCTCTCCCCATCCGGGGGGTCTCTGTAACATTCAAGGAAAAGAAAATGAAACAGTGGTCGGAGAATTCCACCTCAACAGCTGACACTGCAGAAGAGACGGCCTCCTACTATCCTAGACCTACTGCTACCCCTATGAAAGGTGAAACCCCCGTGACCTGGGGTGTGCCGGATGTGGACATCCACCAGGCGGGCTTCACTTGCTATGCTATTCAGGGCTATGCTATCATAAGCCAGCCGGTCTCCGGCGCCTCCCCTATCACGGGATCTAGATATAGTGTTAAAATCCCCACCGAAGACCACCTGCCGGCTCGTAAAAAGATAGGGCTTGACCTTCAGTAAGAGACATTTACGGTCCCACTTAGACTGCGGGCCATAGATATTAATGAGCCGGAGCTCCTGTCCCCTCATGAAGATGTCAAGAACCAAGCACCTCCCCATTTCTACCTCAATCACCCGTCTGCATTCCACCGAAGCGGCCTTAAAAAGGACGCTACCCCGCTATACGGCTCGGCCGCAAGAGACCAGTATGAGGGCCCACACCTCCACTCCCTCTTTGCTTTATAAATGGCCCCCATGTCCGTTAGTCTGGTCTCCTGCAAAAATAAAATGTCAGCCTCAACTTGGGTGAAAAAATCAAAGGCCGTAAATCTGTCCGCATCTGACTTTATACTGGCGACATTAATCGACGCCAGAGTCAACGGGGTAGGTTCCGCCATCATGGGTGATTGAGTTAGATGGCCTTCTTTTTCACCGTACCCCCCTTCTTCCTCTCACTGTCTGAGGAGGAGCCCGAGTCACCCCTCCTCTTTAGGGATACCGAGGTATCCATGCCCGCCCCTCCAGCATCGGACACCTCATTCCCAGCACAGGTTTCCTCGCCTCTGGACCCTGTGGCAGTCCCCCCCCCAGGGGCAACTGAGTCCCCCGGGGGACGGACCCCGCCGCCCTCTGAAGGCACCTCAGATGTTGTCTCCGACTCCTTACCCCCGACCTCCGACACAGCAGAGTCATCGAGGGCTTGGAACCGATTGGAGAGGGGGATCAGAGGGGAGCCGGTAAGCCCTTCCGTAGGCACCTTAGCGGTCGGGGGGGGGGCTTTAGATTTTTTTTCCCTTTCCCTGTTCTTTTTCCTCCGACTACTGGTACTTTTGTCACCCGATTTTTTTGGCAGCTCCACCACATCCTCATCCAGACTTTCATACTGGGAGGAGTTATCGGAAGCAGCCACCTCCTCCCTCTCCATCCTCCTGATCTCCTCACTCACCGCCTTCTCCCCCAGGGCCTCAGAGGCACCGGCTGCAGCCTCCGGGGAGGGGACAGTCATCACCCCAGTCGCCTGAGGCTTATCCTGCCCCCTGTCCCTTCGGCGCCCCACCTGTTGCCACTGGCGGGCAGATGTATTCACCTCGCCTTTCCTCACTGACCCCTCAGCTCCCCTCCTGCCCCCACCTCCAGTTCTAGCAGAGGATGAACCACTGGGGATCCCCCCCACGGCTTTCCCCCGCCTGACCAGAGATGGTGTTGGAAAAGGAACGGGGGCAGCGGCTATACGGGTGACCTAGATCACCACACAGGTGACACCTAATGTCACTACAGGCCGCGGCCAGATGACCTACCCCGCACCTGTGGCAGACCTTCGGTTGCCCCTGGTAAAAGATCAGGATCCTGTCCCTCCCCAGGAATGCCGAGGAGGGGATGTGTGTGACAGTACCACCTGAAACCTTCAACTTCATCATGAAGGTCCAGCCCCCTGACCAAATGCCAAACTCGTCCCGGTTCTTTTTTGGGACCTCCGTGACTTCCCCATAGCGAGAAAGCCACGTCATAATATCAATCCCAGAGAGTGACTCGTTATTTGTTAGAACGGTCACCCTCTTTACGCCATTTTGGCGAGACACCGCCTGTACGGCAAAGTCTCGCCAGCCGGGCTGCCCCTTCACCAGTTCAAAATTCGACCAGAAAAGCTCTAAGCCCTCTGGCCGAACAAAACTGATGTCAAAGATGGAGATACCAAAAGGATGGATCAGGGCAAAGATGTCAATCGCCCTGAAGTCTATCTTCAGGAGGAGCTCCACGACCTTCGCTCTAGGCGGGCACGCTTCACTGCCCCTCCACCGAAGATGGACCACATTCCTCCCGGCCACCCCCTGCCCAGCTGTCGGGAGGGACCACACTGTTTCCCCCTCCCTTTTATCTTGGAAGGCGGCCTGGCCATGCCTGTCCAGCCAAAAGGCCAGGTCCACCTCTCTTCCCTCTACCGTGATCATCCGTTTTCCCTTCTTGAGGGCCCCCAGAAAATGGCGTCGCAAGTCACCGTCCCTAAGGTCCAGAGGTGAGGAAACCCCCCGAGAGGACCCCGAGGCCCCGGCCACTACCGGGGGCCCACGGCCGGGGGGGCAGATGGACCAGATGGACCAGACCCTCCCCGTGCTCCCCGCTACCAACAGACACACCATTCACACACCTTACCGCAGACACACCCCCATTGGTATCCTCAGCCACCAGCACATCCATACCCACACCATCCCCATTTGCATCCACAATCACCCCACTCGCCCCGCTCCCACTCCCATGCGCACTGGGGTCGATGTGTTTTGTTTTTTGGGCACACTTACTATGCACTGCTTTATTTCCACCTTCCACGTTACCAGTGCTGTTGGTATTGCCACCTGCAGGTGGCGTCTTCTCTGCCGGGGGGTTCTGTACACAGTGTGCTGCCGGCCCTTTAAGGACCACACTGCATGCCTTAAGCAGTGCAGCACCACTGCTCCCAGTATTCCTGGAGCTTCCTGCTTTACTGGCAGGAAGAGAGCTAGGTGTAGCTCCTCCCCCTGCACCTTCCAGCCCTGCTGCAGCTTTCCTGGACACCTGCACTGCCGGAGCCCCTGCCCCAGGTAAGCCCCCAGACACAGGGGACCCCAACACGCAGGCACCCGCAGCAGCCCCCACATTGGTGCTGACCGCAGACGCGGTCCGTACGGCTCCAGGAGCTAAGCCATGCCCTCCGGGCGTGGCCACGCCCACTTGGGCAGACCCGGCCCGGGAAGCCACGCCCCCATCGCCCGGCAGCACAGCTCTCAGGAGCTACTCCTATATGGGCGGGCCCCGCATACAAAGCCACCCCCCCTGCACCTGGCAGCACAGTGCGGCCCTCTGAGGCCACTCCTACATGGGCGGGGGACACCAGGGAGGCCACGCCCCCCAAAAACGGCCACGACGGGACCCCCAAAGCTGACCCGAAGCCGGGTCTACTCTCAGGGGTCCCCAGTCCAGCGGCACCAATTCCCGGAGGCACAGCACCCCCCACCATCACTCCCTTGGCCACAAAGAGCTTGGCCACAGCAACTCCAGTGGCCGGCCCCAGGCTAGGCCACTCCCCCTCGGCATCCACCAGCGGCGGAGCCCCCAGCGCCGACCCACTACTGGGCCCCTGCGCCGGGGGCCCCGACTTCGCCGCGGACCCCGCCAGGGGAGTAGGCCCCACCACCTTCTTTTTATGAGCCTGCTCTGCCGGAGTCGCCGGCCACGCACCTTTTGCCTTGCCAGATGCCTAACCGGGTGCCTGGGTTCCCAAAGGTGATCCAGTTTTTTAACGGATCCGTGAGGGGGGGGCCCAGACACCTTCCCAGCACATGCCGCCGGAGATGCAGCCCCGGCTGCCGGTGTGCCACCAGCAGTGCCGCCCCCCGCACGCCAGCAGGTACACCAGGTGCCAGGCCAGTCCCTTCCCTCACAGGGGACCCAGCCTGGGCACCACCACAGGTTTTACCCGCCGGGCCACCTTCCGTGCCATGCTCCATGTCAGACACATCCGACACACCACCTTCGTTACTACAAACAGAGGCGGTGCTCTGCATGCCATGGCCTACATTCTTCCCGCTCCCTCGCTGCGGACCCACAACAGAGCCCGGGCCCCAGAGAGGGGGACATACACAAGCTTATGTGCCACAGATGTTTTTTGCTTTTTCTTTACTTTCTTCTTCTTCGTCCCCCTCCCAGTTGCCTCGTCCTCGCAGATCTCGTCCCCGAACATCAGCTGGTTAAAACGTACCAGGGACTCGATCTGCCTGATCTGCTTCATGACGAGGCAACCCCCCTCACTGCTGCTACTACCGCCCTCCTCATCCTCCCCTTCGCTCCCGCTGCCCTCTGAAGGGAAAGAATCAGACGGGAGAGCCATCTGCTCAGGGGCTATCCCGCTATGCGATGCCTGGAGATCACTTACCAGGCCACCAGATGACGGGTAGGGCGCGACCTCCTCCTCACAGTCCTCTTCCTCCTCCTCATCCTCCGCCACCGCCACCTGGCTGGAGCTCCTTGACCCCTCCAGAGATCCACCGACCATGGCTCTGAACCGGTCATCATTCTCGAGTTTCTCCCGGAATGGCCCGCTGCCGGCCAGGATGGTACACCGCTGGCTCTCCACCTCCTGAATGATTTCCTTGATCTTCCTGACCGCGGCGGATAGCTCAGTCTTTTTGCTGCTAGAGGCCCTTTCAGACCTCTCCTGAGCTACCCTCAACTCCCCCCAGAGGGATTTTAGCTTCCTAGAGGCGTCCTCATACTCGCAGAGGTGCGCATGGATGCGGGAGCCATAGCTGACCGTGGACTCCTTCGCCACCTTGGTGCCCCAATCAAGGGGCACCGCTGCAGCATCCCTGCTCGTACTCGGCCTACCTCCGGGGGGAGGAGCCGCCGCGGCCGTGGCCTCGGGGGTCCCTCTGGCCTTCATGCCAGACCCCTTGCCTTTTCCAGGCCTGGTCCTGCTCATCCCGGCCGGGATGGTATTCCTCCCGCCCCCTGCCAGCTTGGACCGGGGGGCAGGAGCCGGGGGCCCAGCCCCGGAGGCCAATCCAAGAACAAGCCTGCTTTCCTGGGAAGGGGGCAGACAAAAAGTCACAGATGGAAAAACAAAACCTCCCTTCCCAGGAGCTCTCTCCACACCCCAAACACAGCAGCACACGGCAGGCTCCTCCTCTTCCTGCTACCGCGGCTGCTGGCATGAGACTTGCCCTCCAATAGATCCTTGTGAAAGGATTTAAAGTGTACTCATTCAAATTACAGAGCCAATTTAAATTACAGAGCTTAGACCTGCCTCCACCGCTGGGGGTCTCAACACACCAGCGGACAGGCACCAGTATTGGGAGATGGGGACTGGCCGTCAGGGTCCACCGCGGCTCTGGCACAAACCCGGCGACACGGAGGTCGCACGGGCAGGAACAGCCTGGCTGTGTCGGCTTCGCACTCCACCGTAGTCCCTCTGCCCGCTCGAGCCTGTAACCTCAAAGGGATGCGCAAGCGGCTTTTCTTCCCAGGGCTGTTCCCTGCCCTGCAGGAATGTGGGGGAGCTCAGGTCGGCCTTCTACCGTACTCCCTTACCTCCCTCGCCCTCTTTCCTTCTTCACTTCCCCATCTAACTCCTCGGCTCTGTGGTGTCCGCTCTCCCTCCAGCTCTCTCCTTCTCACAGGTGGACTACCGCGTGTATTCACACTGTGGCAAATCTTTTGGGACCAGGCATAAGAAGTTGTCGAGGTAATGGATAATATGTGCGCCCTTAGAAACGTCCATGATGACCCATTCGAGGAAGCAACTAAACGCCTCAAATAGTGAGCAGGATATGGAGCACCCCATGGGCAAACAGCGATCTATATAGTATGCTCCTTCTCAGAAGCAGCCCAATAGGCGGACACTATTCGGAGGCACAGGTAGTAAGTAACCGGAACGCCCCCTCAATGTCTGTTTTGGCCATTAGGGTGCCCCTTCCCAACTTCTTGACCCGCCTGATTGCCTTGTCAAAGGAGGTACAGTATATACTACTGTACTTGGTTCCGCGTCAATGTTGTCGTTTACGGACCTGACCCTTGGATATGACAAATGGTGGATTAGTCCGAATGTATTGGGTTCCATTTTTGGCACGACTCCCAACGGGGATACCACTACGTCTTGTAAGGAAAGTGTTCTGAATGGAACCGCCATTCTACCTAAAGATATTTCTTTTTTTAATTTTCTTGTCACGATGTCTGGGTGTTGGTAGGCTGATTTTAGATTTTTACTCCAGCCTTTCTTGATTTTAGAAGGGCATGACATGCCTATATCTGGGTCTCCTCCTCCTTTTACTCCTCCACCTCTTTTCTTTTCGCATGACTATATGTACTTGTCACTTTTCCATGTGTTAGTTGTGTCTTCTGAGCAGTTTGTCAGCTTTTGGACACCTTTGAAGGTGTTTTCTATGTGTTTTCTATGTGTTTCTATGTGTTTTTGTTTGCCCGCCATTGGTTTTAACGGTGTTCGACAGTGTTCGACGAACCATTCGACGAACCGTTCGGCAAACATGCCGGTGTTCGACGAACCGAACCCGAACACTACGGGGGTGGCTCAACACTAAGTATGAGCCCCTCTTAGCTCCCTATATACAGTATGAACCCCCAAATGGCCTCCTGTATACAGTATGAGCCCCACATAGCTCCCTATATACAGTATGAGCCCCACATAGCTCCCTATATACAGTGTGAGCCCTAAATAGCCTCCTATATACAGTATGAGCCCCCAAATAGCCTCCTATTTACAGTAAGAGCCTCCAAATAACCTCCTACATACAGTATGAGCCCCAAAATAGCCTCCTATATAGAGTATGAGCACCCGCATAGCTCCCTATATACAGTATGAGCCACCATAGCCTCCCTAGATACAGTATGAGCCCCCCATAGCCTCACTATATACAGTATGAGTCCCCCATAGCCTCCTATATACAGTATCATCCCCCCACATAGCCTCCTATATACAGTATGAGCCCGCACATAGCTCCATATACAGTATGAGCCTGCACATAGCTCCCTTCTCTGATTGACTGTCAGTTCCACAGCCAGCTCAGAGAATGGTTGAATTCCTCTCTGGGGGTGGCAAAATGTAGCGGCTTGGGAGACACCTCTGACCACGACATGAAGTGGCCCGAAGGCACCTCTCTGACGGCTGTACCCAGGTCACATGCCCCTCCTCTTCCCCTAGGTACGGCCCTATACAGTCTATATGGGAATACATGACTGGTATCTATAATATAACCAAGGATGTGTCCGTCTGTTCGAACCCTCTATAGACTGTGCACGCAATGCGCCTGCGCAGTCTTGCCAGAGATAGAAGAACACATCAGACGTTATAGGTGAGAGGGAGAAGGACGAGCATAAAGGATTGTGATGCTGGAGATCGCGGTATGCGTAAGAGCTGACCGCATACCACTATCTCCGGCGCCATTAAGACACAATCCTCGATCTCCATTTTGTTGAAGACACTGTGTGCAAATTTGTCTTCAACAAAATGCCGCAGGAGAGTGCACTATGCGCAGGAACAAACTCTAGTGCCTCACTCCTCTAGCCTCGCCAGAGATCGAGGACGCGATGCAAGGGAGAGGGGAAAAGGTGAGTCGGAGTGTTTTTTTCTTTTTTATGGATGGAGAACAGCAGAACAGGCAGGATGGGGGAGCATATACCAGTATGGGAGACCTGGATGGGGGAGAATATACCAGGATGGGAGACCTAGATGGGGGAGCATATACCAGGATGGGAGACTTGGATGGGAGAGCATATACCAGGAAGGAGGAGCATGTACTAGGATGGGAGACCTGGATGGGGGAGCATATACCATGATGGAGGAGCATGTGCCAGGATGGGAGACCTGGATGGAGGAGCATATACCAGGATGGAGACCTGGATGGGGGAGCATATACCAGGATGGAGGAGCATGTACCAGGATGGGAGACGTGGATGGGGGAGCATATTCCAGGATCGGGGACCTGGACGGGGGAGCATGGACCAGGATGGATGACCCGGATAAGGGGACCATATAACAGGATGGGGGGGTGATGTACCAGGATGGGGGGAGCATATACAAGGATGGAGGAGCATGTACCAGGATGGGAGACCATGATGGGGTAGCATATACCAGGATGGAGGAGCATATACCAGGATGGGGGACCCGGATAAGGGGACCTTATACCAGGATGGGGGGGAGCATGTACCAGGATGGGGGACCTGGCAAAGGGGACCATATACCAGGATTTGGGGCGAGCATGTACCCGGATGGGGGACCCGGATAAGGGGACAATATACCAGGATGGGGGGGGGGCATGTACCAGGATGGGGGACCTGGATAAGGGGACCGTATACCAGGATGGCGGAGCATATACCAGGATGGGGGAGCATACACCGGGATGGGGGAGCATACACTGGGAAGGGGGAGCATTCAGTTTCAGTCATGGGGTCTGGTCCGGCGCCGGTTCAGTCATTGCTTTGAGAATATAAAGCGGCCGATGTAATCCTGGCCCTGACTGACAGCCGGCCTCAATGTAGAGCCAGTGTAAGTCAGTGTAGGGGGAGCGGTTATAGGGGACGCTCTGTATACTCAGAGTGGTGACCGAACTGGCACCGTCCCGCCCCCATGACTGAAACAGAACGCTGGCGAGGAGAATAAAGTTCACACAACACAGTTAGCGGGCACAGCTTAATAATTAGATATATGAATACATGAAGGGGTGCTACAGTAAACCCACGCTTGGGATCAATTAGTATAAAGAAGAGAAAAGGACATAGGGCAAAACAAAGAGCCGTGCACTCCCAGATATAATGCAAAATATCCAAAAATCTTTCTTAATAATACACCAGCAACACACAGACAAGCAGATTTTTTAAAAAACACTTAAAACACATATCATGTACAAACAATATTCAGATACAAGAGGTATGGGCAAAATAGCCCAAAAGTGCAAAAAAAACTCTTAACTTTGTAGGCACTGTGAAAAATCCTCTATTTATTAAGTCTGGATAGAAGACAACACCTTAGATCACTGACCACAAGATCAATATCTTAGTAAACAATCAATGTGTGTGGTAACAACGTGACCTAGGCAGATGGAAGAACCATATATAAAATTAATGCATATAGTTACCTGCAATGTAAATGGACCCAACGCATGTCGCTGCTCACCAGCAGCTTCGTCAGGGGTAATGAGACAGTGCGTCGCTCATGTTTAAATACCTCAGATCAGAAGAAAATGTGACCATTGTCAGGTGTAATAGATTAGGGGGGAGGCATTTGCGGTCCTGGTACGGGTGTACGTACCAGTACACAGACTGCAAGGTGTAAATAACCCGCCGTGGAGGTAGCAGCCGGAAGTACCATGCGTTCCACCATATATCGCGGTGGAACACAACCGGAAATGACGATCCAACGTCACTTCCGGCCTCCTTGTGTCTGGAGCGCCTGCGTTCCACATACTGACCGCAGTGGAACGCAAGCAAAGAAGTGTGATGGATGACACCCACGGTTCGGTAAAGGAAGGGGGGGGAGAGAAAGGGATGGCGCGTCCACCAGGTAAGTAAAAAATGTATATTACACTTATAAAGTGGAAAATATAAACAAAATACAAATAAAAAACATGAAACAAATAAAAAAAAACAATACTAAAGATCACCAATAGTGTGAATAAAGATCAATACCCCAAGAGAGAAAAACTCAGCAAAACAACATATAACAGGTGTACCATCGGGAGCCAAAAATAAAATTACAGTATAGCTCAATCAGCTACTTAGATAAATCAGACACAAAGGAAGGGGGTTAGACTGTCAGAAAAAATAAATGTTAAACCAAAAAATTGAAAAATTCCCATTAGACAATCAGATAGACAACATACATGAAGTACATAAAGAGGGACCACTGGTCACGTCATCCAAGAGGAAAACCAGAGATCACCTAATCAAGATACCCCGTGAATGAGAGGTCCTCATTAATTCCCTTTGGGGAAACAGAATCAAGCGAAAAAATCCATCTGGACTCCTATCTCAACAGGTCATTAGTATAATTCATTTTACGAAAGGTTGAATTTTCTGCAAACATATTACATGCAGATATTTGGGATTAGCCGAATGAAAATGCAAGAAATGTGATGCTACCTTCGTGATTACTCGACCTTTCCTTAGATCCTGTTCTGCAAGATTAGAGATATGCTGTTGTACCCTTTTCCGTAGCTATTGAGAAGTTTGCCCCACATATAACTTGGGACAAGTACACCTCAAAGCATAAATAACATTCGATGTTCTGCAATTGATGTAATCCCTCAGGGGATGCTGTTGATTATCCCCTGGGTTTGTCAGGATAGGTCCTGGCAAGATACGTGGACACACAGAGCAATCGCCACATGGAAAGGTACCCCTAAGACGTGTCCCTCCAGCAGTGTTATACGTGGGGCGTGTATAATGGCTTCTTACGATCTTGTCCCTAAGACTGGACGCACGTCTAGCCGTCATAAGTGGTCGCTCGGGTATCAGACCTGATATGCATTTATCTGTTCTCAGGATATCCCAGTGCCTACAAAAAAGTTTATTAAGCTGACCCCATTGGTTGTTAAACCGTGTGATAAATCTGATTTGATTATTATCCGTTTTGGCATGAGACTGCAACAAAACTTCACGAGGTTTAGCCAAGATCTTCTGATGAGCCCTAGAGTCCACGGCCTTGGGGTAGCCCCGTTGACGGAATCTCATGGACAAGTCTCTAGCCTCACTTCTATAATCATCATAGATAGTGCAGTTCCTCTTAATCCTTGAAAATTGTCCAATAGGTATCCCATTCTTTAGGTTCCGAGGATGGAAACTATTGTAATGTAGGAGACTGTTGGTTGCCGTCACCTTTCTATTCAAAGGTGACGACTGTTGGTCGTAAGGATGTTGTCCTTTACTTTAATCTCCATATCTAAAAAATTGACTGAGACAGAGGATATTTGGTGAGTCAAATGAATATTTAAGTTATTATTGTTTAGCTCCTCAATGAATGTCAGTGCTTCCGACTCGGTACCGGTCCAGATGACAAGGATGTCATCTATGAACCGAATCCATCTAAAAATATATTTCCGAAAACCCATCAAGGGGTACACATGCTCACCCTCCCACCAACCCAAAAATAGATTGGCAAAGGAAGGTGCACAACGTGCACCCATTGCGGTACCAGAAACCTGACGGTAAAAGTTATAGTCGAAAACAAAATAGTTGTGCGTTAGTACGAAATTCAAGAGATCAACAATAAAAAGACTATGTGCATGATTACCTCCATTGGTAGATCACACTATGCGCAGGAACGAACTCTAGTGCCTCACTCCTTAGGCCTCGCAAGGGAGAGGGGAAAAGGTGAGTCGGAGTGTTTTTGGGTTTTTTTATGGATGGAGAACAGCAGAACAGGCAGGATGGGGGAGCATATACCAGGATGGGAGACCTGGATGGGGGGGTATATACCAGGATGGGAGACCTGGATGGGAGAGCATATACCAGGAAGGAGGAGCATGTACCAGGATGGGAGACCTGGATGGGGGAGTGTAAAGATCCAAGGTTGTGGGTTGTAAGTAAACACCTAGGCAGATTAACGATGCAACAATATTTTATTGATCACAGCCATGGTAATTAGCAATTCCAGGTAAATGGCTAAAAACAGTTCTCTCAGTCCTCAAATTCCCAATCTGGGTTCAGTAGTTCCACGGGCTTTGTATAAGGCCATACTCACTGTCTCCCAACTTTTGGTTGGCCCACAGATTTCGTATCTCCAGCCAGTATAGTCTGTAGCCACAGTCCATGATCCTCTTCCTTCAATCCTTCCACCCAACTCTCCTAAAACATGTCTGTCCTTTCTTCCACTGGGCTCAGTCCCTTCCCAGGTCAGAAGTGATCACACCCTCCCCCTTAAACATTCACTGTTCACTAAACAATGAAGAATATTCTAGAAGCCTTCATCTGAGACTGCATGTAAGACCCCCTGTGGTGACGGCTCCACTGTGTCTCAATCTACACTCACCTAATGAGATTATTGACTGTTGAAAAAATAGACTCCTGAGTAGTGTTGAGCATTCCGATACTGAAATATCGGGTATCGGCTGATATTCGCGGTATCGGAATTCCGATACTTAATTCCGATACTTTTACAATATCGAATACCGGAATCGGAAGTTCCCATAATGCCTGCGCTCTGCAGTGTCTCTGAACGATGACAAGATGGATGGCAGCGCTCAGCTGAGATCCAGCCTGTCATGAGAATGCCATCCCAGCATGAGAGAATTCTCCTGATTGTTTAAAAGACGGCGGGCGGTAAAAAGCCGCCGGCTTTTAAACAATCACACAGCCCCATACTGCTTCCCCGCAGCCTCCCACCCCGATCCTCCGCTCCCCTCGCCACCTCCCATCCCGATCGTAAGTTAGGACCGGGCGGGGAGCGCAGCACCAAGGAGTGGGGAGCGAAGGACCCGGGCGGGGAAGCCGGCAGTGAAAAGACTTCACCGCCGGCTTTCCCGTTCTGTGCTGCGCTTTCCCGCCGGTTATTTCAAATGAACAGCTGAGGTATCAGGTGATGCCGATCAGCTGTTCATTTGAAGTCGCCGCGGTGCCCTCAGAGGGTTCATGTGAGTTCATGCTTGACTGCATTGCATGAACTCACATGAACTTTCCCACCGTCGCACAGGTCAGCCTCACCTCCCAGACCGGTCATGATTGGTGTGTGTGGGTGTCTGTGCGATGTCTGCGGGTGTGTGTGTGCGGGTGTGCGCAGTGTCTGTGCGATGTCTGGGGGTGTGTGAGTGCAGGCAGACATAGGCCGATGTGACACTACTACTCCCATCGGCCTATGTCTGTCCCCCGTCCACTCGTGCCAGCAGGATCAGCTCGATGGGAGCAGTAGTTCCCATCAGCCTGATCCTGCTATTTAAATTGCCCTACTGTGTCCCCAATAAATTTTAAATACATGTCATTGGTGGCCAGTGGTTACCTACAATTAATTAGTTTATACATTACCTGTCCCCGCCGATCGCCACCTAAAATAAAGTAAAAAATAAAAAACTACACCTATACTCACCTAGACACCTAATTCCCCGAAGCCATCGATCTCCTGTAATAAAATATAAAATAATAAACCACAACCTTATCCTTACCCCTCCGTAGTAGTCCACGAGTGTCCCACGATGATCTCCAGTTCAGAGCAGCCACATAGAATGTGACCGCTCTGAACCGCCGCCGCCGCTAGAATGATGGGGCCGTAAGGGTTCGCCGGAGTTCAGGCAGCGCTGCTCCGGTTAGCTGCTTTACGGCCCCGCTGTATCGTGAGAAATTCCCACGGTACAGCAGTGCCGTAAAGGAGGTCTCCGGAGCTGCGCTGCCTGAATGCACTCCGGTGACCTCAGTCAGTGGCTCCCGCTGCCGGGAGCGGACGTGTTCCCGGCAGCGTGAGCTTACAGCAGCCATGCACAGCTGTCACCATCTCCAGATGTGACAGCTGTGCATGGGAGATCAGCGCAGGAACGTGGAAAGGTAACTATTTTTTTTTAGTAAACTAAGAATTAAATAAAATGGTGTGTTTTATTTCAAATAAATTATTTTTTTCTGGGTGTAGTGTGTTTTTTCTTTTTAACACTTTGTAGGTTAGTAATGGGGGTGTCTTATAGACGCCCATCATTACTAACCTGGGCTTCATGGCAGCTGGCGCTGACATGAACCCCAGCCCTATTACCCCCTGCCACCGCACCAGGGCAGCGTGGAAGAGTGAGGCTAAGTGCAAGAATTGGCGCATCCTATGGATGCGCCATTT
The DNA here is from genome assembly GCF_046119375.1 of Phyllobates terribilis. NCBI lineage: Eukaryota > Metazoa > Chordata > Amphibia > Anura > Dendrobatidae > Phyllobates > Phyllobates terribilis. The sequence goes on from NW_027362764.1 coordinate 123,896,209, forward strand.
CTGGGGCGGCTGACGGCTGGTGTTTCTAGCCTGGGAGGGGGCCAATATTCATGGCACCCTTCCTGGGCTATTAATATCAGCCCCCAGCTGTCTGCCTAGCCTTTGCTAGCTATTAAAATAGGGGGGACCCCACGTCATTTTTTTGGGGGGGTCCCCCATTTTAATAGCTAGTAAAGGCTAGGTATTCAGCTGGGGGCTGATATTAGTAGTCTGGGAAGCTCCGTGGGTATCAACCCCTTCCCAGGCTTCAAACATCTGCCCCAGCCGTCTGCTTAACCTCCGCTAGAGACTAAAATTATGGGGGATCCCACGCCAATTTTTTTTTTAAATAAATCCTTTATTTTAACACTAAATGACATTTGAGGAGTTTATAAAGATGCAGTCCCTAAATTATTATTTATTTTTTAATTAATTTTTCCCAAAAATTTTGACATGGGCTTTGCCATATTTTTGTATGCCAGCCAGGTACAGCATCCAGCTTCTATGAACGCGCCATTTTCCGGGGTGGCTGTGGACTGCAATTTGCAGCGGGGGGGGGGGGCAGAAAGCTTGGGTCTCCCTGCGCTGCAGATTCCATCCCCCAGCTGCCTAGTTGTACCTGGCTGGACACACAAATAGGGAGAAGCCCCACGTATTTTTTTTTTAAATTATTTCATGAAATTCATGAAATAATTAAGAAAAAAAGGGCTTCCCTATATTGTTGTGTCCGGCCAGGTACAAATAGGCAGCTGGTGGTTGGGGGCAGCCCGTTCCTGCCTGCTGTACCTGGCTGGACACAAATATAGTGCAAAGCCCCACGTCAATTTTTTTTTAATTATTTCAGGAAATTCATGAAATAATTTTAAAAAAATTGATGTGGGGCTTCATCCTATATGAGGAGCGCAAGCATGCCTGCGCTTCTCAGTGTCTGCGGGATGACAGGCTGGATGGCAGCATTCTGCTGCGGTCCAGCCTGTCATCTCGATGAAGCAGAGCTGGAGCCATCGTGGGAACCATTGAAAGGTAAGGATGAGGTTGCTTTATTATTTTTCTTTTATTGCAGGAAATCGTTGGCTTCAGCTGGAATGGGCGTGACGGTAAGTATGGTTTAATTTAGAACAATAAAGAATTGTGTGTTTATTTCAATTAAAGGACTTTATTCTGGGTGTTTGTGTTTTTTTTTTAACTTTCACTATGGGGTTAGTAATGGGGGTCTTATAGACGCCTCTCCATTACTAACCTGGGCTTGATGTCAGCTGGCATTATAAGCTGACATCAACCCCAGCCCTATTACCGCACTGCCACCACTACAGGGCAGTGGGAAGAGCGAGGCTAAGTGCCAGAATTGGCGCATCCTATGGATGCGCCATTTCTGGGGCGGCTGACGGCTGGTGTTTCTAGCCTGGGAGGGGGCCAATATTCATGGCTCCCTTCCTGGGCTATTAATATCAGCCCCCAGCTGTCTGCCTAGCCTTTGCTAGCTATTAAAATAGGGGGGACCCCACGTCATTTTTTGGGGGGGTCCCCCATTTTAATAGCTAGTAAGGGCTAGGTATTCAGCTGGGGGCTGACATTAGTAGCCTGGGAAGCTCCGTGGGTATTGCCCCCTTCCCCGGCTTCAAACATCTGCCCCAGCCGTCTGCTTAACCTCCGCTAGAGACTAAAATTACGGGGAACCCCACGCCAATTTTTTTTAAAATAAATCCTTTATTTTAACACTAAATGACAAGTACAGTAATCAACACTGTCACTGTACTTCATATATATGTGACTGACATGTTTCTATCTATCTTATCTATGTGTGATTCTCTATTCCTTCTATTCTAAATTGTCGGGTACCGCTGCTGAATTGCCGGCCGGCTTTCTTAAAGAGACGGTGCATGAAAACACTATTATTTTTTTAAATAAATCCTTTACACTAAATGACAAGTACAGTAACCAACACTGTCACTGTGCTTCTTATATGTGTGACTGACATGTTTCTATCTATCTAATCTATGTGTGAAGCTCTATTCTGTCTGTTATAAATTGTCGGGTACAGATGCTGAATTGCCGGCCGGCTTTTTTAAAGAGACGGTGCATGAAAACACTATTATTTTTTAAAATAAATCCTTTACACTAAATGACAAGTACAGTAAGCAACACTGTCACTGTACTTCATATATATGTGACTGACATGTTTCTATCTATCTAATCTATGTGTGAAGCTCTATTCTTTCTGTTGTAAATTGTCGGGTACCGGTTTATGCCGCTGATGAATTGCCGGCTTTTCGCATAATACATTCTACATTATTCTTAGTTGTTTTACTTCATGTAGAATTAACCTACAAGGAAAGAAAGGGTTTATTTTCATTCCGATATTAGTGTCCCATTGACTTGCATTGGTTTCCGGTATCGGAATCGGCGATATCCGATACTTTTTGAGTATCGGTCCGATCCAATCCGATACGATATTTCCTGATATCGGAAGGTATCGCTCAACACTACTCCTGAGATAAAGATGAGATTAGTGGAATACAGGACATTTTACAAGTGAATCTTACATACTGACAAGTAAGCAGAACTATATAAAACATAACAAGTAAATCACTAATAACACACAATAATAATATTGAGGAAAATGGTGGTCCATGCTGGAAAAGTATCATAGTCTTTAGTAAGTGGGCAGCTCCTCACATACCTCCCCCACTTTTTCAGCACGGACACGAATGTAAGAGGTCTCACCTTTATGAGAACCAAACTTTGTATCATCCAGTTTCCTCAAAGCATAATCCATGTCGTTCTTGCGAATATACTCTACAGTCCCCATTCCACCCTGGTATACGTCAGTGTAATAGACATCTCCAGCTTCTCTCATATGGTCTTTCAGATCCTGCCAACTTCCTGATGGAGGAAGCCCTGAGACGAGGACTCTGTATTTAGTTCGCTGGATCAGGGGTCTGTCCCTTCCACGGGGTCCTCCATATCCTCCCCCTGATCCCCAGTTTGTCCTGGGAAACTCCACATGTGCCCGATGAGAACCAAACTTGTATCCATTGCGACCAACCCCAGAGTGCTGACACCCAGTTAGGGGGATGATGACTTGGCGGCCTGGTAAAGGGAGCTCTGGGGAGACAGTATCTGGGCTGACCAGGGTGAGGGTAGATCCAGTGTCCCGAAGTCCCTGGGCCTCCTCCCTGATGTAATTTACCTCCCCCAGATTACATTCCTTCATTGTGACAGTCATGGCATTTTGTGTATTTCTCACCACAGGTGGGGGGTTAGTCTGCAGACAGTGCCGTTCCCTCTCAGATGAAGCAGTGAGAACTGGTCTTTGGCTTTGGGTTACGACATTGGCCCAGTGACACACCAATCCTCGTCCTAGGTTGTGATGTGGGCTAGAACGTTCCCAGCATTCCGTGGCAAAGTGTCCCATACGTCCACAGTTATGGCAGTTAAGCCTTCCTCTCCCCAACACGGGCCGTACTTGGGGGCTTGGGCAACCTCCCCCTCTTTGTGAAGTCTGAACTCCCTGCCGTTCCTCATCTGGCCGATCCATGGGTCTCGATGGCCTCCCTGTAAAATCCTGTTCCTGACTCACTGGGGCTGTACTTCCATGTTGCCCTGGTTGATTAGCAGACCTATCATCAGCCAATCTTGCAGCCTCATCCAGGCTCAGTGGTTTTCTATCTGCCACCCATTCTTTCAAATTACCTGCGAGCTTTGACAGAAATTGTTCCAGCATGATTATATCCATTACATGTTCTGCTTCCTGAGCCCTCAGTCCTTCTATCCACCGAATGCATGCCATAAGTAGTGTGTTGGCAAACTCCCGATGTGTGTGTGCAGCGGGCCTGTCAGTCTCCTGAAACTTCCTCCGGTAGGTTTCCGGCGTGAGTGCATACCTCTCTAGCTATGCACTGCGAATGGTAGAGTAACATCTCTGATCCACCGAAGACAAGCTATTAAAAGCTTCTCTTGCTTTTCCGGTCAGGCCAACACTCAAATATCTGGGCCAGTCACTGACTGACACCTTATGCAGCAGGCAGAGGTTCTCAAATAACCGGAGATGTTCATCAATATCCGAGGTGTCCTCATTGAACTGTGGTATATCCCGGTATCTTAAAGATGTAGGCCCCTCTGTCCTGTTATCCATTGTCCTCTGCACTGGGGAGGGTGGGGGTATCGCTACATGCACACCCAGAAATTTGTTTAACACTGCCGCCCGCTCCATCTCCGTGGCCCACTCTCCTAGCGTGTCCAGCATCCTGCTCAACTCAGTTGGTCCATCCTCCATCATCTCTTCTGCCAAGTCACTGCTCGGTAACTTTCCCTGGTATGCTCTCCAGAGATAGGTGATCTCACCGCTTTCCACCACTTGCAAAGATCCGAGGTTGTGGGTTGTAAGTAATCACCTAGGCAGATTAATGATACAACAATATTTTATTGATTACAGCCATGGTAATAAGCAATTCCAGGTAAATGGCCAAAAACAGTTCTCTCAGTCCTCAAATTCCCAATCTGGGTTCAGTAGTTGCACTGGCTTTGTATAAGGCCATACTCACTGTCTCCCAACTTTTGGTTGGCCCACAGATTTTGTATCTCCAGCCAGTATAGTCTGTAGCCACAGTCCATGATTCTCTTCGTTCAATCCTTCCACCCAACTCTCCTGAACCATGTCTGACCTTTCTTCCACTGGGCTCAGTCCCCTCCCAGGTCAGAAGTGATCACACCCTCCCCCTTAAACATTCACTGTTCGCTAAACAATGAAGAATATTCTAGAAGCCTTCATCTGAGACTGCATGTAAGACCCCCTGTGGTGACGGCTCCACTGTGTCTCAATCTACACTCACCTAATGAGATTATTGGCTGTTGAAACAATAGACTCCTGAGATAAAGATGAGATTAGTGGAATACTGGACATTTTACAAGTGAATCTTACATACTGACAAGTAAGCAGAACTATATAAAACATAACAAGTAAATCATTAATAACACACAATAGTAATATTGAGGAAAATGGTGGTCCATGCTGGAAATGTATCATAGTCTTTAGTAAGTGGGCCGATCCTCACAGGGAGCATATACCATGATGGAGGAGCATGTATCAGGATGGGAGACCTGGATGGGGGAGCATATACCAGGATGGGAGACCTGGATGGGGGGAGCATATACCAGGATGGAGGAGCATATACCAGGATGGGGACCCGGATAAGGAGACTATATACCAGGATGGGGGGGAGCATGTACCAGGATGGGGGACCTGGCAAAGGAGACCATATACCAGGATTTGGGGCGAGCATGTACCCGGATGGGAGACCCGGATAAGGGGACAATATACCAGGATGGGGGGGAGCATGTACCAGGATGGGGGACCTGGATAAGGGGACCATATACCAGGATGGCGGAGCATATACCAGGATGGGGGAGCATACACTGGGATGGGGGAGCATACACTGGGAAGGGGGAGCATTCAGTTTCAGTCATGGGGTCTGGTCCGGCATCGGTTCAGTCATTGCTTTGAGAATATAGAGCGGCCGATGTAATCCCGGCCCTGACTGACAGCCGGCCTCAATGTAGAGCCAGTGTCAGTCAGTGTTGGGGGAGCGGTTATAGGGGACGCTCTGTATACTCAGAGTGGTGACCAAACCGGCACCGTCCGCCCCCATGACTGAAACAGAATGCTAGCGAGGAGAATAAAGTTCATTTTCTCCCCTCTGCATTCAGCTGCTGGGCAGTATAATAATGCTATTAACCTGCAGGTTAATAGTGTTCTTTCTGATGAAAGGATCCCTTTAATTTTGTAGCACAATACTTCAATGAAACAGTGCCAGAGTAAGCGCATCACTTTATTGAAGACACTGCAAAGTCTATGCAAATTCAAAGACAGTGTCATAAAAAAAAATGGCGCCGGAAATGTACTAAGAAAAAAGCTCGCCACCCAGGTATAGAACGAGTTCAATAGCTAGTATGATATAGTGTGATACAGACAATAAATGTTAAATACTATACACAGTGTTATATCCCACCTGATGTCTGTACCACAGTATACCATACTTTAATCTGTACACGGGATGTGACATTTTGTACACGGGTATACACTGTACTGATCACACCTGGACCTGCCTACAGAACCTCACATATTATATATGGAGCAGTATAGTATGTGATGTCCTGTAGGTTCAGGGTTGATCAGTCAGTGTAGGATCCTGTATGCTGATGTCTGTGGCCGCTCTGCTAGGGCTCAGTGTAATTTATTGCAGGACTCTGAATTTTCCTGCAGATCTGGTGATGCTGGAGCCGATGACCGAGAGGGACCTGATCTGCAGCAAAGGTCAAACCCCTGCAATAAGTCACACAGAGCCGAAGCAGAGCGGCCACTGACCTGACAGTATGGAATCCTGTGTGCACTCATCAGGAGGGGAGCAGCATCCTGCAGCCCCCTCCTCACTTCAGACATCCTACCCCTGACCTCATTTACTGCCATCCACTGAGGTCTGATGCACGAGCTCCTCTCCAGCAGGATGAAAGTGAAGCAGCTCCAGGCGCCGCTGTGTGGCGTTACTCCTTGAGATGCAGCCATAGCGTGCAGTGGGTGCGTCTGCCTCCCTGTGATGTGACAGGCCAGCGTCTAACAGCATGTAGGTACAGTGCTGTCCCCCTGCCTCTGCCCTGGTGGAAACATTATAATGAGGGCAATCTAGCCATGGGCCTCCCCGGAGCCTCGGGCCACAGGCGGTAGCCCAGATTGCCCTCATTATAATCCGCCTATTCTCATAGGACTGATGTGACTTTTCTTGTGAAGGTGTTCTATTGACCTCATGTCACCGCTCTCAAAGGCTGTCATTATGCAGAGCAAGACAGCAATGGAGGCTGGAATGGAGGTCTATATTCTAAAGAAATGAGTCCTGAATGTCTTGAATACAATGCTAGCCGAAGATTGGTCTGGAGACCACATGGGCAATGCCATGAAGAGGAATTCACAAGGGAATGTCGCACTGGTCCTACTATTGGGATTGTGGTGTGGCATAATGTATTGTAGCCAAACCCCTCTAGTCTTCATTCTATGTACACTAACAGCTCGGCGTTACTTTGCAGTAAAGTAAAAATGCTTTAAACAATGGAAATGTTAATAGTTTATTTTTATCACTTATTAAAATGCAAAGAGAATGAGCAAGCATAAACATGTCTTCAATACAGCTTCAAAGCATCAATTCTTCTAGGTACACTTGCACACAGGTTTAGAAGGAACTTGGCAGGAAAGTTGTTCCAAACATCTTGGAGAACTAACCACAGATTTTCTGTGAATGTTGGTTTGTACAAATCTTCCTGTTCCGTCATATAATCCCAGACTATGTGGTGGCCATATCATCACTTCCAGGATTTATTGTTCTTAATGACTTATGCTGTATGTTTGGGGTCGTTGTAATATTGCAGAATAAATTTGGAAACAATAAGACGCCTCTATTAGGGTATTATATAATGGCTTGGTTTCTGCCTACATAAACAATAATTAAGGAATCATTTTTCATTTTTTACGCCATTCACCCATTTTGAGGTACATCATATTTTATGAATGCGTTTACTTTGTTTTTTAGGGAGGCAGAATGTTTTCTGTTTTTTTATGCCAATCACCAAGTGGTAGTAGTCAGTACAGTGTCAGCAATATCAGAAGTTCATAGTTTTTTTGTTTTGTTACTTTTTCCATACTAAAAGCCATTTAAGTCTCAAAAAAATGTTCCTGTGCTAAGATATTCTTATAAATGTGCCCCTGCTGTGTACTGTGTAATGGCTGTGTCTGACCATGCACAAAAATCTCAGCACAAAAACATTTCTGAACACATCGAAATGTGGAACTTATTTTTATTCCAAAATCTATTGATTAATGTGTACTTTGTTTGTGGGACAACCCCTTCAAGTAAAAATCTAAGTCTTAGTTAAGGGGGAATTTTTATTCCTGACCTCAGAACCATAATAAGTCAGAAAAAAAAACTAATTTTACCACTCAAGAAATTGGATAAAACTAGAAAGTCCCTTGACACACTCCAGCCACATGAGGTCTGGCATTGTCCTGCATTAGGAGGAACCCAGGGTCTGTCACATGTGCTCAGTGTGAACCTGCTTTCATCTGTGAAGAGCACAGGGTGCCAGTGGCAACTTTGCCAATCCTGGTGTTCTGTGGCAAATGTCAAGCGTCCTGCACGGTGTTGGGCTGTGAGCACAAGCCCCATCTGTGGACGTCGGGCCCTCATATCACCCTCATGGAGTCGGTTTCTAACCATTTGTGCAGACACATGCACATTTGTGGCCTGCTGGACGTCATTTTGCAGGGCCCTAGCACGGTTCCCCCTGTTCCTCCTTGCACAAAGGCAGAGGTAGCGGTCCTGCTGCTGGGTTGTTGCCCTCCTACGGCCACCTCCACGTCTCCTGGTGTACTGGCCTGTCTCCTGGTAGCACCTCCAGCCTCTGGACACTACTCTGACAGACACAGCAAGCCTACTTACCACAGCTCGCATTGATGTGCCATCCTGGATGAGCTGCACTACCTGAGCAACTTCTGTGGCTTGTAGAGTCCGTCTCATGCTACCACGAGTGTGAAAGCACAACCAACATTCAAAAGTGACCAAAACATCAGCCAGAAAGCATTGGTACTGAGATGTGGTCTTTGGTCCCCACCTGCAGAACTACTCCTTTATTGAGTGTGTCTTGATAATTGCCAATATTTTCCATCTATTGTCTATTCCATTTGCACAACAGCATGTGAAATTGATTGTCAATCAGTATTGCTTTCGAAGTGGACAGTTTAATTTCACAGAAGTTTGATTTACTTGGAGTTATATTCTGTTATTTAAGTGTTCCCTTTATTTTTTTGAGCAGTGTATATATACAGTACAGACCAAAAGTTTGGACACACCTTCTCATTTAAAGATTTTTCTGTATTTTCATGACTATGAAAATTGTACATTATCACTGAAGGCATCAAAACTATGAATTAACACATGTGGAATTATATACTTAACAAAAAAGTGTGAAACAACTGAAAATATGTCTTATATTCTACGTTCTTCAAAGTAGCCACCTTTTGCTTTGATGATTGCTTTTCACACTTTCGGCATTCTCTTGATGAGCTTCAAGAGGTAGTCACCGGAAATGTTCTTCCAACAATCTTGAAGGAGTTCCCAGAGATGCTTAGCACTTGTTGGCCCTTTTGCCTTCACTCTGCGGTCCAGCTCACCCCAAACCATCTCGATTGGGTTCAGGTCTGGTGACTGTGGAGGCCAGGTCATCTGGCGTAGCACCCCATCACTCTCCCTCTTGGTCAAATAGCCCTTACACAGCCTGGAGGTGTGTTTGGGGTCATTGTCCTGTTGAAAAATAAATGATTGTCCAACTAAACGCAAACCGGATGGAATAGCATGCCGCTGCAAGATGCTGTGGTAGCCATGCTGGTTCAGTATGCCTTCAATTTTGAATAAATCCCCAACAGTATCACCAGCAAAGCACCCCCACACCATCACACCTCCTCCTCCATGCTTCACGGTGGGAACCAGGCATGTAGAGTCCATCCGTTCACCTTTTCAGCATCGCACAAAGACACGGTGGTTGGAACCAAAGATCTCAAATTTGGACTCATCAGACCAAAGCACAGATTTCCACTGGTCTAATGTCCATTCCTTGTGTTCTTTAGCACAAACAAGTCTTTTCTGCTTGTTGCCTGTCCTTAGCAGTGGTTTCCTAGCAGCTATTTTACCATGAAGGCCTGCTGCACAAAGTCTCCTCTTAACAGTTGTTGAAGAGATGTGTCTGCTGCTAGAACTCTGTGTGGCATTGACCTGGTCTCTAATCTGAGCTGCTGTTAACCTGCAATTTCAGAGGCTGGTGACTCGGATAAACTTATCCTCAGAAGCAGAGTTGACTCTTGGTCTTCCTTTCCTGGGGCGGTCCTCATGTGAGCCAGTTTCTTTGTAGCGCTTGATGGTTTTTGCAACTGCACTTGGGGACACTTTCAAAGTTTTCCCAATTTTTCGCACTGACTGACCTTCATTTCTTAAAGTAATGATGGCCACTTGTTTTTCTTTACTTAGCTGCTTTTTTCTTGCCATAATACAAATTCTAACAGTCTATTCAGTAGGACTATCAGCTGTGTATCCACCAGACTTCTGCACAACACAACTGATGGTCCCAACCCCATTTATAAGGCAAGGAATCCCACTTATTAAACCTGACAGGGCACACCTGTGAAGTGAAAACCCTTTCCGGTGACTTCCTCTTGAAGCTCATCAAGAGAATGCGAAGAGTGTGCAAAGCAGTCATCCAAGCAAAAGGTGGCTACTTTGAAGAACCTAGAATATAAGACATATTTTCAGTTGTTTCACACTTTTTTGTTAAGTATATAATTCCACATGTGTTAATTCATAGTTTTGATGCCTTCAGTGTGAATGTACAATTTTCATAGTCATGAAAATACAGAAAAATCTTTAAATGAGACAGTGTGTCCAAACTTTTGGTCTGTACTGTGTGTGTGTGTGTGTATATATATATACAGTACAGACCAAAAGTTTGGACACACCTTCTCATTTAAAGATTTTTTTGTATTTTCATGACTATGAAAATTGTACATTCACACTGAAGGCATCAAAACTATGAATTAACACATGTGGAATTATATACTTAACAAAAAAGTGTGAAACAACTGAAAATATGTCTTCTATTCTAGGTTCTTCAAAGTAGCCACCTTTTGCTTTGATGACTGCTTTGTACACTCTTGGCCTTCTCTTGATGAGCTTCAAGAGGTAGTCACCGGAAATGGTTTTCACTTCACAGGTGTGCCCTGTCAGGTTTAATAAGTGGGATTTCTTGCCTTATAAATGGGGTTGGGACCATCAGTTGTGTTGTGCAGAAGTCACAGCTGATAGTCCTACTGAATAGACTGGTAGAATTTGTATTATGGCAAGAAATAAGCAGCTAAGTAAAGAAAAACAAGTGGCCATCATTACTTTAAGAAATGAAGGTCAGTCAGTCTGAAAAATTGGGCAAACTTTGAAAGTGTCCCCAAGTGTAGTTGCAAAAACCATCAAGCTCTACAAAGAAACTGGCTCACATGAGGACCACCCCAGGAAAGGAAGACCAAGAGTCACCTCTGCTTTTGAGGATAAGTTTATCCAAGTCACCAGCCTCAGAAATCGTAGGTTAACAGCAGCTCAGATTAGAGACCAGGTCAATGCCACACAGAGTTCTAGCAGCAGACACCTCTCTTCAACAACTGTTAAGAGGAGACTTTGTGCAGCAGGTCTTCATGGTAAAATAGCTGCTAGGAAACCACTGCTAAGGACAGGCAACAAGCAGAAGAGACTTGTTTGGGCTAAAGAACACAAGGAATGAACATTAGACCAGTGGAAATCTGTGCTTTGGTCTGATGAGTCCAAATTTGAGATCTTTGGTTCCAACCACCATGTCTTTGTGTGACGCAGAAAAGGTGAACGGATGGACTCTACATGCCTGGTTCCCACCGTGCAGCATGGAGGAGGAGATGTGATGGTGTGGGAGTGCTTTGCTGGTGACACTGTTGGGGATTTATTCAAAATTGAAGGCATACTGAACCAGCATGGCTACCACAGCATCTTGCAGCGGCATGCTATTCCATCCGGTTTGCGTTTAGTTGGACCATCATTTATTTTTCAACAGGACAATGACCCCAAACACACCTCCAGGCTGTGTAAGGGCTATTTGACCAAGAAGGAGAGTGATGGGGTGCTACGCCAGATGACCTGGCCTCCACAGTCACCAGACCTGAACCCAATCGAGATGGTTTGGGGTGAGCTGGACCGCAGAGTGAAGGCAAAAGGGCCAACAAGTGCTAAGCATCTCTGGGAACTCCTTCAAGATTGTTGGAAGACCATTTCCGTTGACAATCACTTGAAGCTCATCAAGAGAATGCCAAGAGTGTGCAAAGCAGTCATCAAAGCAAAAGGTGGCTACTTTGAAGAACCTAGAATATGAGACATATTTTCAGTTGTTTCACACTTTTTTGTTAAGCATATAATTCCACATGTGTTAATTCATAGTTTTGATGCCTTCAGTGTGAATGTACAATTTTCATAGTCATGAAAATACAGAAAAATCTTTAAATGAGAAGGTGTGTTCAAACTTTGGGTCTGTACTGTATATATATATATATATATATATATATATATATATACTTCAATTGCAATTGTTGATATGCATATATTATTCTATTTTTAAGTATATGCTATCAGTAGGGGTATACTACATGTTGGGAATAGGCCTGTTGTGCTGTGCATGGTTGTAGTGTGGTTCTCATTTGCTTAAAATTCACTGTCGCCCTTCCTAGTTTATAAAGCCACTAGGTGGTGCTCGTGCTCTAAACAGTTGTGTCTTCAGCCTGCAGTATGTTTGGATCTAATGTTGCAGAAAACGCTTCATAATAATGACTGGACTTTATTAGTAAACAACAAAATACATGTAAAAAAGACTAATATGGCATCACAGATCCTAAACGTACATGTTTATATACATGATATGCTTCCAATATACCATATAATATGATTTAATGTACCTCTCATTCTAATTTTTTATACACTGTATAGGTTATTTTAATTCCTTACCTTCACAGCCAATTCAATTTTAGTTTTTTCTTAAACATCTGAGCTAAGTGGTTTATTGATACAATTTTTGGGTACATATAATATTTGCCGCAATTTAGGAAGGGGTAGTGACCGAAAAACCACAATTCTGGGTTTTGATTTTTTTCTCTTTATGGCATTTACTTTCTAGGTTGATTAATGTTAGATATTGATAGAGCAGACTTTTATGGACACAGAAATACCAAATATGTTTATTTTTAATTTCTATATTTTAATGTGAAAAAAGGGCAGTAACTTGAAGTTTAATTTTTTTTTTAATTCTTTACTTTTTTAGTCCACTCAGGGGATTGGAACTTGCAATTATCTCATTGCTTGTAGTATACCACAGTATTGCAGTACCAGTATATTGGCCAGGAAAAATCAAGCCCTCAAACAGCTTTATTGATGGAAAAATTAAAAGGTTGCAGGTCCCAAAAAATGGGAGCACAAAGTGTAAATTGTGGTCTCCTATGGAGCTCAGCCATAACAGGAGTACCAGGATGGCAGTGACGGGGACCACCAGCCATGGTTATAAATCGATGTTCCATCTGACTGTCAGCAGCTTCTAAATGGTTAACAGTTTTAATCATTGCTGCTAGTGACAGATGCCATCTATGTTAAATAGCCGGCATCAACTACATGTACAAATAACTCAACTGACAAACAAGAATGGTCAATTGCAAAAAGAGGTTAATATAATTTCTACACATCAATTCATCAAGGTTTTCAAGATCTCACCTTTTTATTTTACTAGAACCCTTTATTGCATAAATACAGCATGCTGTATCAGTCACCAAGTTAAATTCTTGATAACTGGACCTAGGGACAGCAACTGTCTGCTGTACAAACCAAATGTCTAGGTTGTTGGTAAAAGTCCTGGGTACGATCAGTGACCAATAAAGTTGATCTCCACTTGTTTAAACCCTTATAGAACATGGATAAATGTGACTGTGGCATCCCTTTGTCAGCCCTCCATAATAGGATTGCAAGATCCCGATTCTAATGCTTTTGGCCCAATAGATTGCTTGTCAATTTAAAGGGAACCTGTCATCAGGTTTTTGCTATGTAATCTGAAGACAGCATGAGGTAGGAGTTAAAACACAGATTTCAGTGATGCCTCTCTTATCAAGCTCTGTAGTTTTGTTTGCTTACAATGATTGTTTTAGCACCAGTAGCTTATCATTGCTGAGACTAGCTGATCCTGTGAGCCTTGGTCTGACACGCCCCCTCCTGTGATAGGCAGCTCACTGTTTATATACATTGTACATACAGAGCCTGGTGTGGATGGTGGCAGCTTTCTTAGCTCTGCTGCATTGTGGCTGCACACAGTAAACTTAGTGATACATCATTGGATTCAGCTTCTCTTTGCCTACATCAAGCTGCTATCAAATGAGGTAGCAAAAACCTGCTGGAAGATTCCTTTTAAGGCTAGTTTCACATTTGAGAAATGCTCAGTGCTGCACTAGTGATTGCATATATAGACCTTAAAACTATATTCAGACATACCCCCTGATGTGTCCATTCACTGCAGTGACACAAAAGGAATCAGAAGGATGAAAGTTTGGATTCTGTTTCACTTCCTTTGCATTGTTGAAACTCAGTTTGCGGAAAACAATAGCGTGATAGTGGAGCGACAACACTGTGACAAGCATTAATGCTTCGAAATCCCATGTTTTATAATGAAATGCAAAACTAATAGGCTATGTGCCCACGATGCAGAAATGCTCCGGATTTTTCCTGAGCGTTTCTGCATCTCCCTGGCAGAAAAAACGCATGCGGATTGTACATGCGGATTGTACATGCGTTTTTCCTGCCAGGGACATGCGTATGTGAAGCGTTCTTCACATGCATTTCCGCATGCGGGTTGACAAGCGCTTTCCGAGCGATTTTAGCATCACTTGGAAAGTGCTTGACAACTTGGTCACACTATATAAATCCATACAACCGGCATGGATTTATATACTGTGACCGAAAGAATGTTTAAAAATAAAAAAATAAATCTATACTTACCGTCCGATGGCCCCCGCAGTCTTGCTTCGCTCCGTCCTGGCTGCCGGCAGCTCGCGGTACACTACACTGAAGGACCTGCCGTCACATGACTATGACGTCAGTGAAGGTCCTCCAGTCCATCGCGATCTGCCGGCAAGGGAGGACAAGCACACCGGGGGCCATCAGAAGGTAAGTATAATGTATATTTTTTATTTTACTCTTTTTTTACAGTTTTCTATGGTACCCGGGTCCAGAGGAGAGTCTCCTCTCCTCTAGACCAGGGTACCATCCGCACACTGAACGCATGTATTCCGCATGTGCTTATCTAGTGAAGCGGAATACATGCGTTCTAATGCAAGTCAATGGCGGCGAAAACGCAGCACTTCCGCAAAATAATTGGTGCACAGCACATGCGGATTATCATTGGGGAACATGGCAGGCCTTCTACCATGCGTTTTTTAAGCGTTTCTGCAGCATTTTTGCCGCTGCTTAACCGCTTAAAAACGCATCGTGGGCACACAGCCATAAATAGATTCTAGTTTTAAGTAGCATTATTGGTCAAAAGAGGTATGATTTAGTTTAATTTTAGTGGTAACTGTTCATTCAAGTAACTTTTCAGAATGAGCTGTCCTGTATTGTATGGTGAATATGTGGCGCCCCTGCGGGTTCAGTCACCACAGAGGTACTGCATCTCACCCAGAGGTGTAGTATCTCACTCTCAGGTAAGGATGGAGTACTGCCCGGGACCCAAACACCTGCATCCAACACTACACTACTCCAGACCAGCAAGAGGGGCAAGATGCACTGCTGCGCTGCTGAGCCCTGTCCCTGGCTGGAGTGGGGGGAACCAAGAGAGGGGGAACCATGTAGTGGGTGTGGGTGGAGGAAGAAGTTCAGGGGAGCACTTGAGAAGGAGGATATAAAAAGGGAAGCCATCTTGGGTGTGTGTGGAGTGGTGTTCAGTCAGAGGAGGACAGTGAAGGGAGCAGGAGCTCTGCTCAGGAGGAAGAGAGACTGAAGAGAGGAGAGGAGCAGGGAGGAAGGCTCCAAGAAAGAAAGAGTGGATCCTAGGGGTACGGGAAGTGCTGGAGGCCACCAGTACGCCCGAATCTACCAGGAGTGGAAGGATCAAGCTGCAGAGGGGACCGGCCCCTAACTAGTGAGAATTGCATATTCAACTAGAAACCGGAGGCTTCTGCACATTCAGGGTATAGTTGCCACAGCCACAATTAATCACCAAAAAGGTAGCTGCACAGGATCCAGGGAACTCCAGGTTGCCCGCCAAGATCTGAGGTTAATGGTTTGGGACACTGATTGTGAGGCGCAGGGCAGGAGGGTGAGAGCCAGCGCAGGAAGACGACTGAGAAAGGCACACAGAACGGGGTCCCGTTAAGTACTTCTGACGTACCTGAGGGATTGCTGAACCTCTGCCTCGGTTACCAGGAGCAACGTGATAACTGTGAGTAAACCCTGCCACTGTGACATCTCCCCTAGAAACGACCGGCCTGGCTACCGAGTACCCCATGGCCCAGGGGGCGCATCATATTTTGGCGTCACAAACAGGATATGAGCCCACCCATTATCACCGGGTATTGTGCGCCTAGAGATTGTGTTCTATACTGAATGTGGTGCCCGCCCCAGAAGAACGGGCGCCATTATGTGCGTTATCAAGGATAACAAGGAACCTCCCATCATGGGCTGGGTCCCAGAATGGCGCCAAAAGTGCAACCCGCCCCATGCGCCTGTGGCCATATACCTGGATCTGTCAATCAGTCTGAGGAAGCCGCCTCCGGGTGTGGCCGACAGCAAGCAGCGATGGGACCGCCCAAGAAAGGGGAGAGGAGAGAAGAAACCTTGGAGACAGGGCGGAGTCTCCAGCAGTCTAGACAGACCGCACCCGGCAGTATCCCTCAACCTGGAGGGAGTTGTGGCTAAACTGTCCCTGGAGGATACAGGATTCCTTCATGATGAGGTACAAGAGCTAGGCCGGCGGATGGAGGAGGCCCAGCAAGCTGCCGTTGCCATATGGAGAAACGAGTTGCTGGAGAAGTTGGTGACCCGGCAGCAGTTGGCGATGCATGTGAATGGCAGTGCCACAGCCCCGGCGGAGCTGCGTAAGGACCAGGAGGTGTCAGGCTGAGCTGAAGGGGTCGCGGGAGCAGGTAGGAGTGAAGTCCCTCTCCCGGACGCGGCTAACGCTGCTCCATCCCTGGTCCCCCTGCAGGAACCTCCGTCCCCGGGCGCTCACGCCTCAGATCTGCTCCTGGACCCAGAACCATCTATCCCGGGCACTGGTGAGGCGGACCTGCTCCTGGGCCCCCTGCAAGTGCCACCTACCCCTACACCCGAATGGGTGTACGGGCACACGCCCTGTGACTGATCCTTGGAGGTGGAAGATCAGAGCCTCCCGTTACTGCCCGCTCCTGAGTCCTCAGTCGCCCACCAGGAAGAAGGATATCAATTCCTGTGGGATAACCCGGGGGGAACCTTATGGGTTTTCCCCGGGAGACCCGTAGGGAGGCTACACGCCGGGAGGAGCATTGCCGGTGGGAACTCCTGCAGCTAGAGAAGGAGCGGCGCATCAGGCGGGTGCTCTGGGAGAGAATGGAGGCCCGTAACATGGAGGAGAAGTCCCGGGCCCACAAGGCAAAGCCGGCTACGCCCGAGCCACGTGCCGAAGGAGTGGTGGTCAAGTTCGACTTGGATGGAGGATGGGGGTTCATCCGCGAGTCCCAACTTGGCACCAACCTTTTTGTCAACCGGCGGGACGTGGAGTCCATCTCCAACAGGGACATCCCGACCGAGATTTGTACCCCGGTGACCAAGTCACTTACACCCAGCACAGAGGGGAGCGGGGCTGGTATGCTCTCTGTGTACAGAGGGTGGTGGAGGAGAGTGCAACCTTGCCATCCGAAGAAGATGACTCGGTTGGGCCATCTAGTGGTGGGTCAATGTTCCCACGGAGGGGACCCCACTACTGATTTGTTTGCTTTAAAAGTGAACTAAACTGTATATAGTTAACCGTAGGGGTAAAGCAAGAATGCTGTGTGTTTAAAAAGTTTTTGTTGTCAGTTTTGTGTGTACCTGGTAAAGGTACAAGTACACTTAGCCTGTGGACGGTGAGCAGCTAAAAACTTTCCGTTGTAAATAGTTTGCACTTCTTAAAGTGGCTCTTATTGGTTTTATATTAAAAAGACCACTGAACAAAAACCCGTTTGGCATGGCCGAAGACGTGGTTCAACAGCTGGATCACCTATGCCTTGCAGCCACGCCCAGGGCCTACGTTGAGGGTTTTCGGACGGGTCCCTCATGTTCATCAGATTGCACCTTGTTCAGTGGAATGGACACCCAGCTATAGATTTCACTGTAGTCTATTGAAAAAGTTTTATGTGTGAGGAAAAATGTTATTTAAAAAGAAGTTTTATGTAGTAACTAGTGTTGAGCGAGTATGTTCTATTAACCCTTTCACCGAGTATGCTCGGGCCGAGCTCCGAGTATTTATAGCTGCTCGGTGATAAGGTTAAATCGCTCCCGTGTGCATGATTTGCGACTGTTTGACAGTTTTATTACATGTGAGGAATGTCTATTTCTTACACATTCGTCACATGTAATAAAACTGTCAAACAGTTGCAAATCATGCATACGGGAGCGATTTAACCTTATCACCGAGCAGCTATAAATACTCGTAGCTCGGCCCGAGCATACTCGGACAGAACATACTCGCTCAACACTAATAGCAACCTGTAACATTTAAGAAATGTGCCTCCCATAAAGGGAAGAAAAAGTTTTGAATATTCTTCTATGTGAGTGCATTCTAAAAATTTGCATGTCTTTAAAATACTTTGTGTTTTTCCTTTGTTCCAGCCCGCGGACGTGCTGTGTTTTACCAGGTGCGGGTTTGTGGCGCCCCTGCGGGTTCAGTCGCCACAGAGGTACTGCATCTCACCTAGAGGTGTGGTATCTCACTCTCAGGTAAGGATGGAGTACTGACCGGGATCCAAACACCTGCATCCAACACTACACTACTCCAGACCAGCAAGAGGGGCAAGATGCACTGCTGCGCTGCTGAGCCCTGTCCCTGGCTGGAGTGGGGGGAACCAAGAGAGGGGGAACCATGTAGTGGGTGTGGGTGGAGGAAGAAGCTCAGGGGAGCACTTGAGAAGGAGGATATAAAAAGGGAAGCCATCTTGGGTGTGTGTGGAGTGGTGTTCAGTCAGAGGAGGACAGTGAAGGGAGCAGGAGCTCTGCAGGAGCTCTGCTCAGGAGGAAGAGAGACTGAAGAGAGGAGAGGAGCTGGGAGGAAGGCTCCAAGAAAGAAAGAGTGGATCCTAGGGGTACGGGAAGTGCTGGAGGCCACCCATACGCCCGAATCTACCAGGAGTGAAAAGATCAAGCCGTAGAGGGGACCGGCCCCTAACTAGTGAGAATTGCATATTCAACTAGAAACCGGAGGCTGCTGCACTTTCAGGGTGTAGTTGCCACAGCCACAATTAATCGCCAAAAAGGTAGCCGCACAGGATCCAGGGAACTCCAGGTTGCCCGTCAAGATCTGAGGTTACTGGCTTGGGACACTGATTGTGAGGCACAGGGCAGGAGGGTGAGAGTCAGCGCAGGAAGACGACTGAGAAAGGCACACACCTGAGGGATTGCTGAACCCCTGCCTCGGTGAACGCAGAACGACGTGGGTGGTGATAATTGGCCGTTGTAACAAGGAGCAACGTGATAACCGTGAGTAAACCCTGAAGACTGCACCCAACTGTCTCTGTGAATTATTGCTGCACCATCATCCCCTGCACCACACTGCACAACAACATCTACCTCATGTATAATCACCACAGCAACGCCTTGGAGCTTAGCTCTACCTGTGGAGAGCTGAACCAACTCTGCTGCATTACCAACAGCTCCAGAGGACCTGCTCCGCAGCAGAGGCTCCCTTTAGCCGCATACCACAGGTGGCGTCACGAACATTATATAAAAACTATAATCCCCTTTCAATAATCCCCCTTTAATTGACCGCCCTGGGTCACGGCCCGGGTCACCGCCACTGTGACATCTCCCCTAGAAACAACCAGCCCGGCTACCGAGTACCCCATGGCCCAGGGGGCGCGTTAAATACCACTATTTCTGGTCATAATATGACTTGTATCCTGCATTTTCACAAATTTGCCCCTCTGCTGGCTCTAGCTCTCCTTTGCAATTGGCTCTGATCTGGTGGGAAGAGACTAGCTGCTGTGATGCTCCAATACACAGCACAGTGAGTAACTCCTATACTTGACTCCTTTTTAGAACACAGAATGATGCAGCAGCAGCATGGAGGGAATTGTACCTCAGTGCTAAGCTGTGTTGATGTGAATCCAGCTCTGGGCTGAGGTAAAATACTATGTGGAAAGCTCAGCATGATCTTTCTGTGTCTCCCTCTGCTTGTTTTCTCACTATGCTCCTCATTCCTTCTCCCCTCCCTTCTCCATACAGTATAAAAGGAGGTGTAACCTGGCAGCTCACTTTGCTGGCAGTCTGTGTTACAAGATGTATTTGAGATGTTTTTCCGATTAGATGTTAGGCTATGTGCCCACGATGCAGAAATGCTGCATATTTTTTACGCTTCTCCCTGGCAGGAAAAACGCATGCGTTTTTTACATGCGTTTTTCCCGCCAGGTAGAAGCGTTTGTCAAGCGTTTTTGCATGCATTTCTGCATGCGGGTTATCAAGCTCTTTTCCAAGCGATTTTAGCATCACTTGGAAAAGTGCTTGACAACTTGTTCACACTATATAAATCCATACAGCTGGTGTTATCTCCGCTGCGTCCGGTGTGTTGGGCGGCTCGCGCTGTTGTGAAGGACCTGCGATGACGTCATTTAGCCATGTGATGGGTCACATGACTAAGTGACGTCATGGCAGGTCCTTCACAACAGCGCGAGAATTGCAAGAGACCGGACGGAGCAGACAAAACACCGGGAGGACATCAGAAGGTGAGTATAAACTTTATTTTTTATTTTAAATTATTTTTTTACAGTTTCTATGGTACCCAGGTCTGGAGGAGAGTCTCCTCTCCTCCAGACTTGGGTACCATCCGCACATAGAAACGCATAATATCCGTGTGTACAAATGTACTGACACGGATATTATGCATTTCAATGCAAGTCAATGGCGGCGATTACGCTGCGTGTCCGCAAAATTAATGGACATGCTGCGGATTTTTGAGCGCAGCATAAATGCTGCGGAAAAATCCTCAGCATGGTGTCACGCTGTCTCTGTATACTGGAGGTAGGGGGCCTAAGCTGACCCTAAGCTGGGGCCCTGACTAATCCCTCAACCTGGAGGTACTGTTAAAGGTACAGAGGTCCAGGCCGCCAGCGTAACCCCTACCTCCTGAGGATCCCTGCACCTAAGTAATCTAGTCCTGAGAAGGACCCCGATCACAACAAAAGGGGACAAGAAATAATATGCCCACACACAGTACTTAGACGAACGAGACAGTACAAGGGAAAAACCAAAACCACCTTGCATACAATAACTACACAACTACAACAGAGGGAACACCAACGGGAAAGGAGATAAATGATAAAGCGAGGAAAGGGAAACAACACTCCAAATACACTTATCTCAGAAACTCCAAACACCACGATCCGCTCTGTAAGTCTGAATGAAATGCTTTCACCGACACTTCCCAAACAGACCAGCAGGCATTTGAAGGAGTCTCACTACAGAAGTATTGATTGCAGCTGGGCGAGGCTGGACCTCATCTAGCACAGAGAGAGAGAGAATTAACTCCCTCACTGCCGAAAAACACAAAGCACCAACAAGTCAGCTGCGAGAAGTCAGGCTGTGTACTCGTGACGATCTTCGTGGCGACACACCCGTGACAGTACCCCCCCTTCTACGAGGGGCCTCCGGACCCTCAGGGCCAGGTTTATCCGGGTGAGTCATGTGGAAGGCCCGAACTAATCGGTCTGCCTTAATATCCGACGCAGGAACCCACATCCTCTCCTCAGGACCATACCCTTTCCAATGAACCAGGTACTGAAGGGACCGGCGATTAAAGCGTGAATCGATGACCCTTGATACCTGGAACTCCAAGTTACCATTGACCACCACTGGAGGGGGAGGTAAAGGTGACGGTACCCGGATGGACTGCCCCCTCCAAAAAATGGCGCCACTCCTCAAAAGCTAACTTAATGGCCAAGAGTTCCCTATTGCCGACATCGTAATTCCTCTCAGCGGACGACAATTTTTTAGAGAAAAAGGCGCACGGATGCCACTTACCAGGGGACGAACCCTGTGACAATACTGCTCCCACCCCTACCTCGGAAGCGTCTACCTCTACAATGAATGACTGTGACGCATCAGGTTGAATGAGTATGGGTGCCGAGGCAAAACATTTTTTCAAGGAGGAGAATGCTTGACAAGCCTTGTCAGACCACCTAGAAAAATCCGTCCCCTTTTTAGTCATGTCTGTGAGAGGCTTAACCATGGACGAGAAATTACGAATGAACTTCCGGTAATAATTAGCAAACCCCAGGAAACGTTGTAGTGCCTTAAGATTCTCTGGCCGATCCCACTCAAGAACTGCCCGCACTTTCCCAGGGTCCATACGAAAACCGGACGCTGAAACCAGGAAGCCTAAAAACTGGAGTTCCTGTACGGCGAACACACACTTTTCCCATTTGGCATACAGTTTATTATCCCGCAAGATCTGTAACACCTGCCTAACGTGCTCCTGATGAGACACCAGATCCGGCGAGTAAATTAAGATATCATCCAGATATATGACAACAAACTGTCCCACCAGGCGGCGAAAAATGTCATTAACAAAGTGTTGGAACACCGCCGGGGCATTAGTCAGACCGAATGGCATGACAAGGTTCTCATAATGCCCCTCCGGAGTGTTAAACGCCGTCTTCCACTCATCCCCCTCCTTCATCCTAATCAGATTGTACGCCCCCCTGAGATCCAACTTAGAGAACCATTTGGCGCCCACGATCTGATTAAAGAGATCGGGAATAAGTGGGAGCGGATACGGATCTCGGACCGTAATCCGATTAAGTTCACGGAAATCCAGGCAAGGGCGTAGGCCTCCATCTTTCTTCTTAACAAAGAAGAACCCCGCAGCCACCGGTGAAGATGAAGGTCTAATATGCCCCTTAGCCAGACTTTCTGAAATATAATCCTTCATGGCCTGCCTCTCAGGACCAGAAAGGTTATACAACCTAGCTTTAGGTAACTTGGCCTCAGGGAGCAGTTTTACAGAACAGTCATACTCGCGATGAGGAGGTAGTTCCTGACACCCTTTCTCCGAGAATACATCCTCAAAGTCCGCCAGAAATGGAGGTAAGACCCAAGGAGTAACCGCACCGATGACCGTGTTCATGCAGTTTTTATTACAGAATTTACTCCATTGGCTTATCTCTCTGGTTTGCCAATTAATAACCGGGTTATGCTTCGCTAACCAAGGAAGGCCCAACACTATAGGAGTGGGAAGACCCTCCAACACGTAGCAAGACAACAGTTCTTTATGTATCGCCCCCACTTGAAGTTTTACGTCATGCACAGCTTGCAAAAAACTTCCCTGACCGAGAGGCCTGGCATCGATCGAGAATATGGGGATGGGTTTAGCCAACTCACTCAATCGCATACCTTGAACCCGGGCAAACCGAGCATCAACCAGATTAGCCCCGGCCCCACTATCCAGAAGAACAGATATCCTCTCAGTTCTCGTACCCACCACCACCTCCGCCGGTACGAGAAACTGAGACGAACCTAGGGACAAAATACCTACTCCCAGATTGCCGTCCACCACACAACCTGGGATCAACAGTTTTCCGATGACTCTTCACTCTGCAAGGGACGGGATGGACACCCCCCAATAAAATGTCCCTTTCTCCCGCAGAAGAAACACCTTCCTGTCTTATGGCGCACCACCGGTCCCCTCCCCCGAAATGATGTCCCTCCTAATTGCATAGGCTCCTCTGGACTGACCAGGGGAACCACCATATGAGGGGACCTTGTAGGAGGTGGAGTCATCACAGGGGGTAGAGTTATCCCGCACCTCTCCCGAAGCCGTCTGTCAACGCGAATAGCAAGGGCCATAGCGGCTTCCAGTGACGCGGGAGAGTCATACTGTGGCAACACATCCTGTAATTTGTCGGATAAACCATGACAAAACTGGCTCCTAAGAGCCGGGTCATTCCACTGGGTGTCCGTGGCCCACCTACGGAACTCCGAACAGAATTCCTCCGCCGGACGATCTCCCTGCTGGATCCTACGTAATTTAGACTCAGCAAGGGAGATCCGATCTGGGTCATCATATACGAGTCCCAGAGCAGCGAAAAACCTATCCACTGACTGGAGAGCCGGGGAGCCCGGGGGAAGAGAGAACGCCCAAGATTGTGGGTCCCCTTGTAGGAGCGAGATGACAATTCCCACCCTTTGTTCTTCACTCCCCGATGACCGAGGCCGCAGCCGAAAGTACAACTTGCATGCCTCCCGGAAAACAAAAAACTTGTCCCGCCCCCCAGTGAACCTGTCAGGGAGAGCTACTTTAGGTTCTGGTCCGGCTTGCTCCTGAGGATGCAAAACCTTGGACCTAACGTCCGCCAGCTCCATGGACAAACTCTGCAACTGCCGAGCTAGACCGGCTACTGGATCCATGGTAGCTGGAGAAAAACTAAGTGGGTCGGTGAAAATGTCACGCTGTCTCTGTATACTGGAGGTAGGGGGCCTAAGCTGACCCTAAGCTGGGGCCCTGACTAATCCCTCAACCTGGAGGTACTGTTAAAGGTACAGAGGTCCAGGCCGCCAGCGTAACCCCTACCTCCTGAGGATCCCTGCACCTAAGTAATCTAGTCCTGAGAAGGACCCCGATCACAACAAAAGGGGACAAGAAATAATATGCCCACACACAGTACTTAGACGAACGAGACAGTACAAGGGAAAAACCAAAACCACCTTGCATACAATAACTACACAACTACAACAGAGGGAACACCAACGGGAAAGGAGATAAATGATAAAGCGAGGAAAGGGAAACAACACTCCAAATACACTTATCTCAGAAACTCCAAACACCACGATCCGCTCTGTAAGTCTGAATGAAATGCTTTCACCGACACTTCCCAAACAGACCAGCAGGCATTTGAAGGAGTCTCACTACAGAAGTATTGATTGCAGCTGGGCGAGGCTGGACCTCATCTAGCACAGAGAGAGAGAGAATTAACTCCCTCACTGCCGAAAAACACAAAGCACCAACAAGTCAGCTGCGAGAAGTCAGGCTGTGTACTCATGACGATCTTCGTGGCGACACACCCGTGACACATGGGCATTGACATTGCGGCTTGTCATTGGGGACCATGGGGGGCGGATTACCAAGCGTTTCCCAAGAGTTTATGCTGCGGAAATTCCGCAGCATAAACGCTTGGAAAACGCATAGTGGGCACACAGCCTAAAGTTTAGAATTCAGGGGGAGGGAAGAAAGTGATTCATAGGTAGAAAAAAAGCAGAATCCCCAGATAAGATATATTACAAAGTTTATTTTATTTTCTTGTGCTTTTTATTTATACAGTTTGTTGAAAGTACAGTTCCAAATTAAAGAGGTTTTCTAGGACTTTTATATTGATGGCCTATACTTAGGATAGATCATCAATATCGAAATTGTTGGGGGTGTGATCCCCAGAAACCACACCAATTAGCTGTACCTGGTGACAGCTGAGACTGAATGTATTTAGTTGCAGAGCTGCACAACACAGTTCTGTCAACTGGATAGTGTCCACGATTGGGTACATCCGCCCCTTAATGATTTGCCCACCAATCAGATATTGTTGACCTATTCTAAGGTCTTAAGGAAAAGCCAGCAATATATAAGTTATAGACAACTCCTTCAAGTTTGAAACCTCCCCGCCTTAAAAAAAAAATATAGAAAAATATTTTTTTCATTAATTTTACAGATACTTCAGTATAACAAAGTACACACTTAGTACTACCATAACCATGTACACATGTAGAACAAAATTAAAGTGTTATGTTTAACAATAAACAAAGATAAGAATGCAGAAATTGTTTATTTTACATATCCCCCACATATACAAAAAATATATATAAAAATCAATAAATTATATACACGCCAAAATAATACAAATAAAGAATTTAAGCTATCCAGCAAAAACTTGCCCCCATTCAGCTATACTGACAGAAAAATAAAACAGCTAGGAGTCTCATTATGTACCATAACAAGAATTGCTTAGTTTCACAAAATATGCTTTTGTAGCACAAAACTAATAATGTGTAAAAAAACGCCTAATTTGGTATTGTTATATTCAAATCGACCTATAGAATAAATGTAACGTATTTTTACTGCACAATAAAGAGGGAAGGAAAAACAGAATTTATAAAAGTAAATCCATAAATTATATGAACCCAAAAATGGTCACAATGCAAAATACAATTCATCCCACGGAAAGCAAATCTTCATACAATGATATCAGAAAAGTAAAAAGTTATGGCTCTTGAAATGCATCAATGGAAAAAAACAAAAATTATGTTTGGTCTTTAAAGAGAACCTGTCATATTAAAAATGGTATCTGATCTGCAGGCAGGATGTTATAGAGCAGAAGGTGCTGATCAGATTGATGGACATTTTTGTTGGAAAAGTTTCAGTAAAGCTCATATTTTATTAATTGAATTCCCTGGTGTCCCTGGCAAAGTGCTGGACAGGAGGTATGTGTGATATGAAACACAGAAGTTTTGCTCCATCACATTAAGTGCTGCAAGAGGTTAAGCTGCTATTTTAAGGGCTGGGTTTTTGAGAACAACCATAGAGCAGGTGGGAGGTTGTTCTCCATATCTACACCCCAGGGTGTGGTCTAGGGTTTAAATAAATGGCCTGCTGAGGCATTAGTCGTTCAGTATGTCTGGAGAGGCTAACTCCAGAGAGGTTCTGGTGTTTGTGTTGAAACTGAACCAGTGTTTATTTGCTAAACCCTGAGTGGGAGGATCCCCACTACCACAAGGTCTGTGCTTTGAGTTACCACATTGTTTTGTTTTCCTGTTTTGCCCAAATGCCGTGCTTACTTTAATGGACTCTATGTAGGTTTATGCCGCATTCTAATAAATCAACAAGAAATTAAGAGACAGTGTACCTGTGTCTACCTCCGTGTGCAGTTGAGTGTGGTGCACTACAACAGTGTATATGAGTCCAGTGTGTGGTCCGATTCAGTGATTGACAGTATTTCCTGTATGACTATGTGATAGCTGTCAATCACTAGTAGGACCACCCACTGGACTAATGCATAAAACACAAGAGATTTCAATTAATAAGATACAAATTTCACCAAATATTTTCCAACAAACCAATATATCATTCTGCTCAGCTTCTCCTTTATATCGTGCTGTCCAGAAATGGGGCTTCATATACAATATGACAGATTTCCTTTAGGGTATGTGCCCAAGATGAGGAGCCCCGTCTCATGCTGCACATAACACATCTGCATCTCTGGCTGCTATGGGCATAAAAGGGGACAAACTTATGGTGTGACCCCCATGCTCCCCTGACCTCAACCCCATTGAGAACCTCTGGAGCATCATCAAAAGGAGTGTCTATGATGGCGGGAGGCAGTTCACATCTAAGCAACAGCTCTGGGAGGGTATTCTGTCCTCATGCAAAATAATTCAAGCAGAAACCATCCAAAACCTGGCAAATTCAATGGACGAGAGAGTTCAGAAGCTCCTTTCGAACAAGGGGTCCTATGTGCAAATGTAACATCACCTAGAATAAAGTTTTGAGTTGAAAACTGTTTGATTTCAGTCTGTAATAACCTGCTAATGCTTATAATTTCAAAAATGACCATTTTTTTGTTCGTAATTAAAATGAAAAGGTTGAAAACTCTGCTGTGCATAATAATTTGGAACATGCATTTTGAGTGCAGTTTGAGTTTTTCATTTTTTTAAAAATATACTGTTGTCATAGGCAGTTTGTACAAAAACCTTTCAATTGTACTCTAATAGTTATTTGACTGGAAAATTACAATGACTGCAATTCATATAGGTAATTTGGGAAAATCTGAGAAAATATTATTTGCATAATAATTTGGAACACAGTGTAGTGGAGAACAACCAGGCTCAGCTAGATAACCGGAGACTGTTGCATTTTCAAGGTGCTGCAGCCAACAACCACAATTACATCGCCGAAAAGGTGGCCACATAGGGTCCAGGGGACTGCATGTCGCCCGACAAGACCTGAGGCTACTGGTTTGGGACACTGATTGTGAGGTGCAGGGCAGGAGGGCGAGAGCCAGTGGAGGGAAGACGACCAGGAAAGGCACATAGAACGGGGTCCCGTTTAAGTACTCCTGAGAGACTTGAGAGATTGCTGAACCCCTTCCCCGGAGGACACAGGACGACGTGGAAGGTTACACATTGGCCCTTGTAACCTGGAGTCTTGAAAAACTGTGAGTAAAACCTGAAGACTGCACCCCACTGTGTCCTTGAATTATTGCTGCGCCATCACCAGCCCTGCATTACACAGCACCAATAACATCTACCTCATAAAATCACCATCTACTGCCCTGGAGCTTAGCTCTGCCTGTGGAGAGGTGAACCAACTCTGCTGCGTCACCATCAGCTCCAGAGGATCTGCATCGCAGCGGCGGCCACATATAGCCGCATACCACAGGTGGCGTCACGAACATTATCTTTAAAAACTTTATTCCCCTTTTACTTTCCCTTTAATTGACCACCCTTGGTCACGGACCGAGTCCTTGCCACCGTGACATCCCCAGCACTGACCAGCCCGGCTACCGAGTACCCCACGGCCCAGGGGGCGCATCAGGCACATACCCTTAGGCTATGTGCCCACGTTGCTGAAATGAAGCGGAAAATTTGCGCTTCATTTCCGCATGTCCTTTCCCGGAAAAACGCATGCGGAATTTCGCAAGCGTTTTTTATTGCATTGAAAAGGCAATTGCGCATGCAGAAACGCAAAATTAATTGACATGCTGCGGAATTTTGTGCGCATCAAAAACGCTGCAAAAAAATCCGCAGCATGGGCATAGAACTTGCGGATTCTCATTGGGGACCATGGGGTGCGGATTAACAAGCGTTTTACAAGCGTTTCCGCTCGGAAATTCCGCATCAAATACGCTTGTAAAACGCTACGTGGGCGCATACCCTAAAGGTCAAAAATACTTGTGATACTATGGGTTAAGCATGATAAGCAAATGAATAATGAACTTTGCACTGTTTTCCTAGGCAGTGAGCAGTGCAGTCTAAGCTCACCTATTCAGAGGAGAGCTAGGAGTGGAGTGCAGGGAGTGTTATCTAAGTACACAAGTGTGTAAACCCAACCCTACTAATGTAAATTACATGACCTTGGGGTTCACTTATGACAAAGTGTACCATACCCTCCAATATTTGAAAATTAAAAAAAGGTAAAACATGAACTCCCAGAAAGTAAAATAAAAGTTAATAAGATGCCCCCAGTGTGCCTGTCATAGATGCCCCACTGTAGTCACAAATCACCCTATAGTTACAGTCACAGATCCCCTAGTACGCAAGCAGCGATACTTTTGATATTGCCTGCCACAGATGCAGCCATTCCAGTTGCAGGAGGCTGTCATTAATGCACCCTTGCGCAGATATGGCAACGTGTAGATCTTCACATGGGCACATGAGGATATTGTGACTTCAATAGGATTTTGTTTCCATGGCACGTCCCAAGTACACTAGAGCCACTACCAATAGACACAACAAATACTGGTTTGTGAGCAAAATCTAAGTTAGATGTTACAAGATAATAATTTATCATTTATACAAGAGTAAGGGCCCTGCTCACAAGAACTTACAATCTACGAGAAAACCCAAAAGGTAAAAGTGTGTGTTTTTTACACTGGTCTAGCCATCTATTATACACAAAATGCTGCATGAGCTGAACATTCAGTCAATATCTGTGTATGTCCAACTATGATATTGGCTTTATTAATTTTGGGAGACACTGTTGACAGAAGGGTCAAATGCTGAGAAATATTGTTCAAGGGGTTAAATGAGGAGTAGTTAAATTTAGGGAATGTGATATTCCAGACTAAAATGATATTGTTTTAGGGAACACATAAAACTGGATGTTGGGAATTATCATGATAGTTCTTGGTAGCTCATTCCGGAGAACTGTTGCAGCACAAGGAAAGTCTTGAGGATAGGAAGGGGAGGTTTAGAACATGAAGAATGATAGTCTAAAGGTGCATTTACAATGAGCGACCTGTGGCCATTAAATGACTGCTGGTCAGTTACATGTTTGCCAGTCATCACTTAAAAGCCTTCTGATGCACGTACAAGGATCGGTAATAGGTCTTTCTATGCACCTAGGAAATCATTGTTCTTGGTAGCACATGTCCTGTTACCATGCGGTACCAAGAACAATGATTTTTAAGAAAGCTTACAAATCAGTTTACCCAACGAAAGAGCGTTTTTCTAATTCATCAGGCAATTGGCAGTCTGTTTACACTGCCTGATTATTGGGAAACGAGCCTTCCTAAGAATGCTCATTTTTGATAATCGGCCAGTGTAAATGTTCTCTTAGATCATTGTATTGTGGAACAGAAATGCAGGAGAACATATAGGGTGGTACAGCACTGTGAAGAGTCTTGTGGGTGAGAATGATACGTTTAAGTTGAAATCTAAGGTGAACAGGCAACCACTTCAGTGATTGGCACAGGGTATAGACTGTAACGGACTGCGTGGTGGAACCACTGGTAAACCAGGAGGGAAGTGACTAAGTGAACAGCCGACTCTTTGCTAGAGCCCCTGATGGTGGGGTTAGACTTGGCTCCAGATGGACGCCAGGTGCTACTCCAGGACAGACCACGGATGCACAGCAGCCGACCCCCAAAGGGGCAGGTAGCTGGAACAGCAGGTAAAGGCAGGTACAGCTGGTATACAGACAGGCGTGGCAGGTGCAGACAAGTATTGCTGGTATACTGCCTGGCACAGCGGATACACAAGCAGGCAGGTGCTGATCAGTACGGCTGATATACAGGCAGGCAGGTGCTGGCAGGCACGACTGATATACAGGCAAGCAGGTGCAGTCGGGCACAGATGATATACAGTCAGGCAGGTGCAGACGGGCACATCTGATATACAGGCAGGCAAGTGCTGGTGGTCACGGCTGGAATACAGGAACACAGGGCAAGTACAAGCAGACAGGTGCGAGCAAGTATACTGGCTGGTGGGCACAGGGGGCCTGAGAACTAGCAAGCATGCAGACTACTGTCATAACACGTTGCTCCGGCACCTCCCAACAGGTGGCGGTGCCTTAAATAATAAGTGTTTCCCAGCCATTGTCTGGAGACACTTTAAGACGACGCGCGTGCTTGCTTTAAGCATAGGCACGGGGATGTGGAGCCATGAGCAGATCTTGGGCAGCAGCAAGAAGAGGAGAAGCGGGACGAGGGCCACGGCAATGAGTAAGTAAGCGTCTCTGCCGGGGGAGGGATGAAACATACTGAGACGCCAGAGCTACATAGACATTGGTGTAGGAGTTGGACAGAAAGATCTTCAGAATAAATTGAAGAAACTTTTGGATAGCAGAGTTACTTTAATGAAGACAAGAATGAATCAAAGCAACAAATAGAGTTTTGAACTTTCTACAAATATGGGCAGATTTTGTAGTTGTTCTTGTAGTGATTTTGAAATGAACATGCAAGTGATTCAGGAGAAAAAGAGACATAACATAAGTGTGCAGAATATATATTTAATTTGCAATTAACTCTGAGTTGGTGAGAAGAGATTAGCTATAGTGATGCCTGCCTTACAGAGCACATAGAGATGCCTACTCTTCATTCCTTAATTAGCACACAGCAAGAAGCAGAAAGCATGAAGGAAATTATACAGTGGTACTGAGCACTGCAGATGTGAATCCAGCTCTGGGGTGAAGCAAAAGACTTGTTATAAAGTCCAGCATGATCTTTCTGTGTCTGACTCTGCATGTTTCTCTTTCTGCTCTTAACTTTGCCTCACCCTCCGCAATGTTTATACCTCATTGCGCTTGTAGTCCTTCTTGTCTTGAGCAAGACAGAGCTGAGCTGTTTTTTCAGAGTAAACAACAACTTCGGAAGGCATGGTGGAGGATTAAAAATGCCTCATAAGTGGAGAAAAAAGCAGAACTTCCTGAAATTATATATTAAAAGTTTCTTATATTCATCTGTACCATTGATGTATGCAAACTTTATTGAAAGCACAGTTCCCATTCAAAGAGTTTCTATGAAAGCCATCACAATTCCACTGCTCTTCCTTCTCTTTTATTTTAATTGATCAGAAAAGAAGGTACCACAGCCATAAAAATCCCAAGTGTTCACATAGACATATTTTAACATCCTTAATCTATACTTTACTGTTCCTAAAGCTCTTTCTTACATTCTCTCTTCTTGACTGATGTAAGAAATACATTTGGCTTATCACTATCAACATGGGAGATGTCATGCCCTTGACTCTTAGAGACAAATCCAATTAGGGAAGCCCAATGTTAGAGACACTGCTGTCACAAAAATAACTTTGTAATTATTTTATTAATTATGAAAGTGACAGAAATGCTTCACAGGGCAAATAGAAAACCAGAGGACATTGTCTGTTGTCACTTTCTGTACCTGTACCTGATTTGACATAATGTGATCTGACTTGTTGTAATGCCTATTGTACACACTGACAATTTCATTCAGTTGTACACAATTCATGTAAATGTAAAATGCTTTACTAGATTGGGTAAAATGAAATCAAGGGTGCTTTTTGGTTTTGATGTGGATTGGGGAACTATTCTAGAAGGTATAAGAATGTGTTTTGCTGCCCATTAACCATTTCTGAATCCAATGTGTACCATAAGCTTAAAGGGGTTGTCCGGTCAAAACCGATAAGTTTGCAGTCACTCTGTGTGACTGCAGACTTATGATTTCCCCCAGCGCATGCACTGTGTGCTGCAAGGATTCGGCAGTTTCAGACACGGTAACGGAGGGTGTGTATTTTAGGCAAAAAAAAAACATATATTTTCATCTTTTACATTTTAGAAATTACAAAACCAAAAATGGCCTGATGCAAAAGTTTGGGCACCCTGCATGGTTAGTACCTAGTAGCACCCCCTTTTTAAAATATCACAGCTTGTAATCGTTTTTTGTAGAGGGATTTTCATCCATTCTTCCTTGGAAAATTCTTCTAGTTCTGTGAGATTCCTGGGTCATCTTGCATGCACTACTATTTTGCAATCTAGCCACAGATTTTCAATGATGTTCAGATCAAGGGACTGTGAGGGTCTCAATGTAAAACCTTCAGCTTGCACCTTTTGAGGTAGTCTATTGTGGATTTTGACGTGTGTTTAGGATCATTATACATTTGTAGACGGTGGACCTTGGACCCATGGAAGTGTTGTGAGCGTGAAACGGCCATAGTCCAACACCTCTCTTACCTGCACCGCCTTTCCCTGATCCTGCACGCCGCTAATATGTCCTATATGCAACAACAAAGGATGATCTTATCTTCTGGATTTTGTGAGTGCTGCCTTTCTTCCATCCTTATCCGTTAACTAAGGTCTGAAACCTTGGTAAAAGTTATCTGAGCACACAAATCTCCAAGGGTGCCCAAACTTTGGCATTGGCCCATTTTCCTTTTTGTAATTATTAAAATGTAAAAATTGCCAATATATTTTTTTTTTGCCTAAAATACAAATACAAACTTTAGGCCTTCTAGAGATCATTTTGACGCGCCCCTGGGCCTGTGTCGCGCTGCGTTGCGCACGCGGGAGCTTACCCGGAGCCGGATCTCTTGAGGGTTGTAGTCTCGTGGCGGTGATCCGGTCCGTGCCCAGGGAGTCAGACTAAGTGGCGCTGTATTAGCGGTAGATGTTGGACGACTACGCCACCCGTTGAGTACAGCTAAGGAGCTGCCGCTGCAGGGCAGACCGCTGAGGCCGGTGGTAGGATTGTGCAGCGTGATAGTATAACCCCCAACGGGAGGGGTATGGCCTCAGGGCAGCCGACGTGGATGATGGGGGTAGCAGGAACCACTCGGAGACGGTACGGTGTAGTTCAGGGTCTTTACTGGTGACAAAGATAGACCCTCCCGGAGTACTGGTTAGCGATTGGGGCCTGGTCAGTCCTTGAGCAGATGGGATCTCCCCTGGCCAGGCGGAGTTGTAGGCCTCCCAAACTAACGATACTCTTCCGGCTACCTTGCTAGAGGCGGGTATAAGTAGCCCACGTCCCTGAGTGTACCGTGTGGTGCTTACCCGTATGGCCGGTGACTCGGGGCCTTCTAGTAGCTTCCGCTCCACGACGGCGGTGCTGGTCCTACGCGTGTGACCGTGCCTTCGGGTTTCTGGGCCAGAGGACCTGCAATCCCCTGCCGGTCGGTTTCTGCTGCTGGATAGGAGTTAGTCCCCACAGCCTCGGACTCCGGGTCCGGTGATAACTTTCCAGTCAGGGCGAGCTCTGCAGCTGCCAGCCCCTGACTCCTTGTAGTACTGCTCCCACAGAGCTCCTGATGTTCTTTTCCTATATCTGCTTCTCTGTCTCTACTTCTTCTCTACTCACTAACCCTGCCTCAGCCCTAGGTTTATATAGGGGAAGTTCTTCCCCTCCCAGGACTGGGCAGGAGGTGTGGCATGCACAGGATCCCTGACCAAGAGACCTCCCACCTGCTCTCAGACATAACATTGCTTGTTACTGTGGAAACCAGACCCCTGGGGTGCCACATTCCCCCCTAGTGAAATTTAGTACTCCGGGACTAAACATATTTTTAGAAAAACATAACAAGGTATAAACAATAATAATACAATAAGAAAAACACATAAAGATGGTTACGGCGTGTCCGCAACCGGGTGCAGTCTTTGAAGAAAACAAAGGTGTCCATTTCACCAAAACAGGGAGACGTAACCAGGTAGGGGTCTGTCCTGCCCCGAGTCCTTAACAGTCTTTTAGTCCATTCCTGGGTTACGCTCCAACCAATTGTACAAGGATTCCCGGTAAATCCACCAAGGACTCCTAAAAATAACTAGAAACACATAATTATTTACAAGTAACAGACAGGTGACCACAAATAAAACAATTTAAACACTTCAAATCCTCCAACGTGCGGGTAACTGGCCTCTAGTGGCCCTAGTGGACCTACGGAGCTGACTGTCTGGCCCTGAACTACAGGGTGTAGGAGCTATCAAGGATAAACTGGGCAGCTGTCTACGGGCTCTTTGGCTCACTAGGGGTATGGCAGGCTCACTATGAGCAGAGGGTTGATCCTCCTGTTCTGCTTGTGTGGAGTCTGCTGCCTCCTGGACCGGCTGCTCTTCCAGCTCTACCTGTTGCTCCGTAGGCACTTGGGATGCTGGTTGGAGGAACGTGAGGACGGGTACCACAACTCCACCATTGACTTGAGTCCAGGATCGAGGGAAGTCTCCGAGCACAGTACTAACCATATCTTCCCTTTCCTCTACGGGTCGAGGGTCTTCTTGCTCTCCTTCTGGGTTCCGTAGCTGTTCGGGACACTTCTTCAGGTGTTCCCGGGATACAATGGCTGTGGTTTCCCCTCCGTCTTTACTGATGGTACAAACCTTTGGGTTGTCGTGGCTTGAGGGCAGTACGGTGTACGGGTCCTTCTCCCACTGGTCGTCCAACTTGTGGAGCCGTCTCTTCCTCTTCAAGACCTGCTCTCCGGGTACCAGGGGAACAGCGGGAGCATACTGGTTGTAATTTTTCTCTTGTCTTTCCCTAGCGAGACAGAGACTTCGCTCCACGCTCTCTTGTACTTTCCGGTACTGCTGCTGCCTCTCTGTGTCCCAGTCTGTTTCCGGTGAAGTGTCCTCGGGTGTCAGGACTCCCATTTCCAGGTCAACAGGTAACTTACCAGGTCTCGCCCTCATTAGGTAAGCTGGGGTACAGTTGGTGGAACCTACCGGGATGTGGTTGTATAGGTCCACCAGATCGGGCAGCTTCTCAGGCCACAGACTGCGTTCTTCCAGGGGCAACGTTTTCAGGAGATCCATTACCACCTGGTTCATTTTCTCACAAAGTCCATTAGTTTGCGGATGATAGGGTGTCGTCCTTATCTTCCGGCAGCCATACAGATTGCAGAATTCTTGGAAGATCTCCGCTTCAAAGGCAGGTCCCTGGTCCGTCAGCACTTGGTCCGGGTATCCGTGTGGACGGCAGAAGTGCTGCTGGAAGGCTCTAGCTGCTGTTTGAGCCGTTAAGTCCTTAACGGGGACGACAACCAAGAACCGGGAGTAATGATCCACAATGGTTAACGCGTAGACGTAGCCACTTCTGCTTGGGGTCAGTTTTACATGATCCAAGGCTACCAGTTCCAACGGCTGCCGGGTGACGATGGACTGCAGGGGAGTCTTCTGGCTGGCACGGTCCTTCCTTCTTAGGTTGCACGGGCCACAGTCTCTGCACCACCTCTCGATGGTTCCCCTCATGCCTACCCAGTGGAACCGCCCACGCAGCAGGAACTCCAGCTTCTTCCATCCGAAGTGTCCAGCCCCGTCGTGGTATGCTTCTATCACCATGGCTGCGTCTCTCCGTGGCACCACTACTTGCCAGATTAGTTCATGCGTCCGGGAGTTAACCATTCTGCGGCACAACTTCCCCTTGTAAAGGAACAGTCGACTCTTCTCAGCCCACAGTTGCTTGGCTTCCTCCGGAGCGTCTGGGTCAAGGCGAGCCTCTGGCTGAGTCAGCATCTCCTTCACCAGCCGGACGGCAGGGTCACTGTCTTGCGTTTCCTCCCAGTTGTAGTGAGGCAAGGGGTTAAACGTAGCGGCTTGCTTACTCCTTACCCGATGGGAATACTGGATAGTCCCATGACGGTGGAACGCGGGGAGTTCGACTTCTTCCAGTCCCTCTGGATCTTCTCCTTCGTCCGGTAGGTTTGGCATCCTGGACAGGGCGTCCGCGTTGGTATTGGAGCGTCCTGCC
The DNA here is from genome assembly GCF_046119375.1 of Phyllobates terribilis. Taxonomy (NCBI): domain Eukaryota; kingdom Metazoa; phylum Chordata; class Amphibia; order Anura; family Dendrobatidae; genus Phyllobates; species Phyllobates terribilis. The sequence continues at coordinate 123,932,735 of NW_027362764.1, forward strand.
CGGTATTTGATTGTGAACTCGTAGTTGGACAGACGGGCCATCCATCTCTGCTCTAGGGCACCGAGTCTTGCCGTGTCCAGGTGTGTCAACGGGTTGTTATCCGTGTACACGGTGAACCGGGAAGAAGCGAGGTAGTGCTTAAAGCGTTCGGTGACTGCCCACACCACTGCCAGGAACTCTAGCTTAAATGAGCTGTAATTCTCAGGGTTTCTTTCGGTGGGTCGCAGTTTTCGGCTAGCGTAAGCGATTACTCGTTCTTTCCCCTGCTGGATCTGGGACAGTACGGCTCCTAGCCCGATGTTACTTGCGTCGGTGTAGAGGATAAAGGGCTGGCTGTAATCAGGGTACGCCAGGATTTCATCCCCCGTGAGGGCCATCTTCAGCTGGCGAAAGGACTCTTCTTCTAACTTCTCCCATTTGAAGGGCGGCTTCTGGTTCTTGGCCTTCCGGGACTGGCCTATCAGGAGGTCCTGCATAGGAGCTGCCTTTTTGGTGAAACCGGGGATGAATCTGCGGTAATAGCCTACCAACCCGAGGAACTGCCGCACTTCCTTTACACTGGAGGGACTTGGCCATTCCTTAATTGCGGTGATCTTATCAGGGTCGGGAGCCACTCCATCAGCGCTCACCACGTGTCCCAGGTACTGCACCTTTGGTTTCAGGAGGTGACACTTGGAGGGTTTCACCTTTAGGCCGTAGCTTGCAAGAGCTTCGAACACTTCCGCCAGGTGTTTCAGGTGGTCCTCATACGTCTTGGAATATACGATGACATCGTCCAGGTACAGCAGGACGTCTCGAAGTTTCTGTGGCCCAGACAGCACTCCATTAATCGTTGGAAGGTTCTTGGTGCGTTGCAGAGTCCGAACGGCATGCAGGTAAACTCGCTAAGTCCCATCGGGGTGGTGAATGCGGTCTTCTCCCGGTCCGCCTCTGCTACAGGAACCTGCCAGTACCCACTAGTGAGATCCAAGGTAGAGAAGAAGTTAGCAGATCTTAAAGCAGCCAAAGACTCCTCTATCCTTGGTAAGGGGTACGCATCCTTGTGTGTGATACGGTTGATTCTCCGGTAATCTACACACATCCTCATGGTGTTGTCTTTCTTTTTGACTAAGACTAGTGGAGCTGCCCAGGGGCTACAGCTATCCCTGATCACCCCAGCCTCCTTCATGTCTCTAAGCATCCCCTTGGCATGTTGGTAGTGTGCAGGGGGTACGGGTCGATACCTCTCTTTTATGGGAAGATGGTCTCCCGTGGGGATGTGGAGTTCTACCCCTTTGACTCGCCCGAAGTCTAACGGGTGTTTACTAAACACTCTCTCGTACTCTTGAACCACCTGATAGACTCCCTGTTTCTGGTGTGAGGGAGTGGAGTCAGTACCCAAATGTAGTTGCTGACACCAGTCCTCCATTGTTTTCTGAGAGCCGTTACCTTCCTCCGGGGAAGATGGAGGCAAGGGTTCTACGGACTGTATGGAATCTTGATTGATGGTATACAATTTGGCTAGCGTGGCATACCGGGGCAGGTACACTTCCCTCTTCCCGATATTTATTATGCGAACGGGCACCCTCCCATGGCGTACATTGACCACCCCCCGTGCTGTCAAAATGGTGGGCCTACTGTCTGAGTAAACTGGTTCTACCATTGCCTGGTAATCTCTACCTCTCAGACCAATAGCTGCCCGGCACCAAATCATCATTTCACTTTTCGGGGGCATGGCAATAGGGAAATGGTCACACATTCGCACGCTACCAATCTCACCACCGGAGAGTTCTAGCTGTTGCCGTCGCATCAGTGCCCGGATCTCTTTCTGGACCACTCGCTGCTGGCCGGAGCTGGCGTTCTTGGCAACCTGCTGTAAAAGGAAAATCACCTCTGCAAGACAATTTTCAATTACATTAGTTCCTAGAGTTATCTTTGGGTGACTCTCGTGTTTGTCAATGTCTACAATGATCAGTCCCTGTGCTGCCAGTTCGACTCTACCGATTTTAATGGTCACCTCTTTAAATCCAATCTGTGGCACGGGCTGACCATTGCTGGCGATGATACTCAAGTCGTCGTCAGGGTAGCGGGTCATATCCGAGTCATTCCAGTACTGCTTGAAGAGCACGTACGGGATGGTGTTGACCTGTGACCCGGTGTCCAGTAGGGCACTCATAGGAATGCCATCCAGTACCACGGGTAAGACTGGACGTCCTCCCACATATTTGTCGCGCCAGTTCGATGGGCCTGGTGATCTTTTTCCTGGGGTTGGCCCTCTACCCCAGGTTGTGCCAGTTTAAAGGACAGTACCTTGCCATATGTCCGGGTTGATTGCAGCGGCGGCAGATGGGTCGTCCGTCCTCGTTGTATCGGTCGCTGGGTCTTCCTCTGGCCGGTGGGGTCCTCCTTGGTCGACGCCACGGGATGTCCTCCGGTCCGGATGCCAGCTGGATCTTCCCTGGAGTGGAAACCTGTAAAGACTGCACAGTTCGGGTTAGCGCAGCAACGCTTTTAGCTAGCTCTTGGACCTGATGGTGCAGGTCTGGAGCCGGGTCATTGTTCAAAGCCTGCGCATCAGCCCCCACAGGCCCTGCCGACAAGGGCGCCGCCTCCTGGTGGTAAGTGGCAGTGGGGCATCTGGGGGTCACAACGCCACCTGGTGCCGGTTCTCGAAGCACCCGGATGGCTCTGTCCTTGAACTGTGCAAATCCCAGATGAGGGTCCTGTAAGGCCATTGCCCGCAACTGGGTTCGGTGGGCATTGCAATATAAACCCTCTATAAATTGTTCAGTCAACAGCCTGTCCTCGTCTCCCACGCCGTCAGGGTCGGTCTGCTTAATGGCTCTCAGGGCCTCTTGTAGGTTCAGGGCATAGTCCCTTATACTCTCATGTGCCCGCTGTTTGCACCCGTAGAATCTAAGCTTGATCTCGGCTGAGGTGCGGGTATCAAAGGTGTCCCTCAGCCGGGTTAGTATCCCTGCGACAGTCCTCCCCCCAGGTGGCCAGGACTTTACCTCCCTTTGGGCTGCCCCGGTTAATTGGGCCACCAGGATGCTCACTTTTTGCTCCTCTGTGAGGGGGTACACCTGGAAGAGGCTATCCAGCTTTTCTCTAAAGTCATGCAGGGTATGTGACTCCCCTGAGTACTGGGGTAGCCAGGCTGCCCCCGGTATATAGGGCATGGTGAAAGGCATGACCGCAACAGCGGTGGCGCTGGCGGGGGTTGAAGCGGTGAAGCTCTCCTCCGTATCCGACATCCTTCTCCCCCCTAGTGGACCGTGGCCTACCTTGCGATGATCCTCTTCCGTAGGCCGCGGCTCCGCAGTGGATCGTCAGGGTTGAGGACCTTCCGTCGCGCTCCTGTGACGTCGGCGTCTGCTGGGCTCCTTCCAGGACCTTACGCAACGTCCGGACGTGAGGCGGGGCTTCAGTTCTCGCGCGCTTTCGGAGTCCACGCCCCTGTTCTTCCCGCGCGGCGTCTTCAAGATGGCGTCCAACGGCGGGAAAACTCCACGGAAGGCGGGAAGAAGGCTGAAAATGGCGCCGGATGGCGGGAATCTTCACCGATGGCGGGAAGAAGGCAGAAGATGGCGCCGGATGGCGGGAATCTTCACCGATGGTAAGTTTAAAAGTCTCTTTTTTTTTTTTTTCCAGGCACGCAGTACCCTGTGGTTGCGGGCACGGAATCCTGCCGACTACGCCAAAAGTTGACGCGCCCCTGGGCCTGTGTCGCGCTGCGTTGCGCACGCGGGAGCTTACCTGGAGCCGGATCTCTTGAGGGTTGTAGTCTCGTGGCGGTGATCCGGTCCGTGCCCAGGGAGTCAGACTAATTGGCGCTGTATTAGCGGTAGATGTTGGACGACTACGCCACCCGTTGAGTACAGCTAAGGAGCTGCCGCTGCAGGGCAGACCGCTGAGGCCGGTGGTAGGATTGTGCAGCGTGATAGTATAACTCCCAACGGGAGGGGTATGGCCTCAGGGCAGCCGACGTGGATGATGGGGGTAGCAGGAACCACTCGGAGACGGTACGCTGTAGTTCAGGGTCTTTACTGGTGACAAAGATAGACCCTCCCGGAGTACTGGTTAGCGATTGGGGCCTGGTCAGTCCTTGAGCAGATGGGATCTCCCCTGGCCAGGCGGAGTTGTAGGCCTCCCAAACTAACGATACTCTTCCGGCTACCTTGCTAGAGGCGGGTATAAGTAGCCCACGTCCCTGAGTGTACCGTGTGGTGCTCACCCGTATGGCCGGTGACTCGGGGCCTTCTAGTAGCTTCCGCTCCACGACGGCGGTGCTGGTCCCACGCGTGTGACCATGCCTTCGGGTTTCTGGGCCAGAGGACCTGCAATCCCCTGCCGGTCGGTTTCTGCTGCTGGATAGGAGTTAGTCCCCACAGCCTCGGACTCCGGGTCCGGTGATAACTTTCCAGTCAGGGCGAGCTCTGCAGCTGCCAGCACCTGACTCCTTGTAGTACTGCTCCCACAGAGCTCCTGATGTTCTTTTCCTATATCTGCTTCTCTGTCTCTACTTCTTCTCTACTCACTAACCCTGCCTCAGCCCTAGGTTTATATAGGGGAAGTTCTTCCCCTCCCAGGACTGGGCAGGAATCATAGAATCATAGAATCATAGAATGGTAGAGTTGGAAGGGACCTCCTGGGTCATCTGGTCCAACCCCCTGCTCAAAGCAGGATTCACTAGATCATCTCAGACAGATGTCTGTCCAGCCTCTGTTTGAAGACGTCCATTGAAGGGGAACTCACCACCTCTCGTGGCAGCCTGTTCCACTCATTAATCACCCTAACTGTCAAAAAGTTTTTTCTAATATCTAATCTGTGTCTCCTCTCATTTAGTTTCATCCCATTGCTTCTAGTCTTTCCTTGTGCAAATGAGAATAAAGATGATCCTTCTACAATGTGACAGCCCTTGACATATTTGTAGACAGCTATTAAGTCTCCTCTCAGTCTTCTTTTTTGCAAGCTAAACATTCCCAAATCCTGCAACCGTTTCTCATAGGACATGGTTTGCAGACCAGTCACCATTCTGGTCGCTCTTCTCTGAACTTGCTCCAGTTTGTCTATGTCTTTTTTAAAATGTGGTGCCCAAAACTGTACACAGTATTCCAGATGAGGTCTGACCAAAGAGGAGTAAAGACCGATAATGACTTCACGTGATCTAGACTGTATGCTTCTGTTAATACATCCCAGAATTGTATTTGCCTTTTTTGCTGCTGCATCACACTGTTGACTCATGTTCAGTCTATGATCTATTAGTATACCTAAGTCTTTTTCACATGTACTGTTGCTTAGCTCTATTCCTCCCATTCTGTATATGCTTTTTTCATTTTTATTGCCCAGATGTAGTACTTTGCATTTTTCCCTGTTAAAAACCATTCTGTTGGTTGCTGCCCACTGCTCCAGTTTATTTAGGTCTTTTTGAATCCTTTCTCTCTCTTCTCTAGTATTAGCTATCCCTCCTAGCTTTGTTTCATCAGCAAATTTAATCAGTTTACCCTCAATTCCTTCATCTAAATCATTGATAAAGATGTTGAACAATACAGGTCCCAGGACGGAGCCCTGTGGTACCCCACTTGAGACATTCATCCAGCTGGATGTGAAGCCATTTACAACCACCCTTTGAGTCCGATCACTAAGCCAGTTATGAATCCACCTAACAGTTGCCTGGTCCATTGCATACTTGGTCATTTTTTCAATAAGGATGGTGTGAGATACTTTGTCAAATGCTTTGCTGAAGTCAAGATATACTATATCTACAGCATTTCCCTGATCCACCCAGTCAGTGATTCTGTCATAGAAGGAAATTAAGTTAGTCTGACATGACTTGTTAGTTACAAACCCATGCTGACTCTGGTTAATCACTTCATTCTTATCCATGTACTTACATACATGTTGTTTAATAATTTGTTCAAAGATCTTTCCTGGTATAGAAGTCAGACTCACCGGCCTATAGTTCCCTGGGTCCACCTTCTTCCCCTTTTTGAAGATAGGAACAACATTTGCTCTTCTCCAGTCTTCTGGGACTTCTCCTGTTCTCCAAGAATTTTCAAAGATTATGGAGAGTGGTTCTAAAATTTCTTCTACGATCTCCTTCAGTACTCTGGGGTGTAATTCATCTGGACCTGGAGACTTGAACTCATTTATGTTAGCTAAATATTCCCTCACAATCTTTCTGTTTACAGATAACTTGGATTCCTCTATTCCTTTAAAAGGACAGTGAAGATCAGTTGATGTTACATTTTCTTTCTGAGAGAAAACAGATGCAAAATAGGAATTAAAAAGTTCAGCCTTCTCAACATCCTCTCTTACCATTTCTCCATTTTCATCCTGTAAAAATCCTATAGCATCTTTGACTTTTCTTTTACTTTTGACATACCCCCAAAATCCTTTTTTATTGCTTTTGACATCTCTTGCAAGCCTTAATTCATTGTCAGCTTTAGCTAACCTGATACGTGCCCTGCAGGATCTGCAGACTGCATTATAATCTTCTTTAGATATGCCTCCCTCTTTCCATTTAATAAACATTTCTTTCTTTCTTTTTAGCATGTGTTTAAGTTCTGTGTTCATCCATCCTGGTTTCCTTAAATGCTTCCCATTCTTCCTACTTTTCGGGATTGTTAACGATTGTGCTTTGAGAATCTCATTTTTAAAAATTTCCCATCCTTCCTGGACATTTTTGTCCTTAAGGACATCCAGCCATTGGATCCCTCCTATTCTCTTTCTGAGTCTCTTAAAATCTGCCTTTCTAAAATCTAACCTTGAAGTTTGAGTCTTCACATGTCTTCCTCCTCTAGTTATCCAAAATTCTATAATAGCATGATCGCTGCCTCCTAGGGTCCCAGCCACCTTTACCTCCTCAACCATTTCCTCCCTGTTTATAAGGATTAGATCCAAAGTAGCAGATCCCCTTGTTTTCTCCCCTACCTTTTGGAAGATAAAGTTGTCAGCAAGAGAGGATAAGAATTTGCTTGACCTGTTAGTTTTACTTGAGAGAGATTTCCCAAGGTGTGGCATGCACAGGATCCCTGACCAAGAGACCTCCCACCTGCTCTCAGACATAACATTGCTTGTTACTGTGGAAACCAGACCCCTGGGGTGCCACAATTTCATCTTCCGCTTTCTTAACTGTTCACAATAACAGTAATTTTGACTAGGGGTGCCCAAACTTTAACATGTTGCTGTAAGGGATCCTTCACACTTCGGTGATTAAACACGTACGTGAAAAAATGGTACTGGTGCCGTCAGTGTTTTCCATCTGTGTGTCATCCATGTTTGTTTTTATCATCAGTGTTTTTCCAGTATAGATAAAGAAAGAAAGAAATTTCAAAGATTACTATACAAACATGTACAGCACACATATACATGTTTTTCACGGACCCATAGACTTGTATTGGCCCTTGTCATCCATGCTGCCGGAAAAAAAAACAGGCCTGTCTGTGTGTTTTGCATGGACACACGGTTAGGTTATAATGGGTATATATAACGTATGAAGTAGGCCTTATATATATGTATTGTTTGCATGTTTATAATTCTGCACGTTAACATTAATATGCTGCGTACTAAAGGAGTGTAATATGCGCTCTGTTAGGATTTCGCTCTACTTGCTAATTTGAGCGGTCATCACGTGATTGCTCACATGCAATATGCAGACTTGTGGTCATCTGGCTAACTAAAGTTCTTCCTGCCTCTCTCTTTGTTCTAATTTAAATTGAGAGAAGCAGGAGGTATGTCAGTTGACCACATGACCACAAGTCTGCGTTATACACTGCTCAAAAAAATAAAGGGAACACTCAAATAACACATCCTAGATCTGAATGAATGAAATATTCTCATTGAATACTTTGTTCTGTACAAAGTTGAATGTGCTGACAACAAAATCACACAAAAATCATCAATGGAAATCCAATTTATTAACCAATGGAGGTCTGGATTTGGAGTCACCCCCAAAATTAAAGTGGAAAAACACACTACAGGCTGATCCAACTTTGATGTAATGTCCTTAAAACAAGTCAAAATGAGGCTCAGTATTGTGTGTGGCCTCCACGTGCCTATATGACCTCCCTACAATGCCTGGGCATGCTCCTGATGAGGTTGCGGATGGTCTCCCATGGGATCTCCTCCCAGACCTGGACTAAAGCATCCACCAACTCCAGGACAGTCTGTGGTGCAACGTGACGTTGGTGGATGGAGCGAGACATGATGTCCCAGATGTGCTCAATAGGATTCAGGTCTGGACAATGGGCGGGCCAGTCCATAGCTTCAATGCCTTCATCTTGAAGGAACTGCTGACACACTCCTGCCACATGAGGTCTGGCATTGTCCTGCATTAAGAGGAACCCAGGACCAACCGCACCAGCATATGGTCTCACAAGGGGTTTGATGATCTCATCTCGGTACCTAATGGCACTCAGGCTACCTCTGGCGAGCACATGGAGGGCTGTGCGGCCCTCCAAAGAAATGCCACCCCACACCATTACTGACCCACTGCCAAACCGGTCATGCTGAAGGATGTTGCAGGCAGCAGATTGCTCTCCACGGCGTCTCCAGACTCTGTCACGTCTGTCACATAAGCTCAATGTCAACCTGCTTTCATCTGTGAAGAGCACAGGGCGCCAGTGGCAACTTTGCCAATCCTGGTGTTCTGTGGCAAATGCCAAGCGTCCTGCACGGTATTGGGCTGTGAGCACAACACCCATCTGTGGACGTCGGGCCCTCATACCACCCTCATGGAGTCGGTTTCTAACCGTTTGTGCAGACACATTTTGCAGGGCTCTGGCAGTGCTCTTCCTGTTCCTCCTTGCACAAAGGCACAGGTAGTGGTCCTGCTGCTGGGTTGTTGCCCTCCTACGGCCCCCTCCACATCTCCTGGTGTACTGGCCTATCTCCTGGTAGCGCCTCCAGCCTCTGGACACTACGCTGACAGACACAGAAAACGTTCTTGCCACAGCTCGCATTCATGTGCCATCCTGGATGAACTGCACTACCTGAGCAACTTCTGTGGGTTGTAGAGTGCTACCACGAGTGTGAAAGCACAGCCAACATTCAAAAGTGACCAAAACATCAGCCAGAAAGCATTGGTACTGAGATGTGGTCTGTGGTCCCCACCTGCAGAACCACTCCTTTATTGAGTGTGTCTTGATAATTGCCAATAATTTCCATCTATTGTCCATTCCATTTGCACAACAGCATGTGAAATTGATTGTCAATCAGTGTTGCTTCCTAAGTGGAGAGTTTGATTTCACAGAAGTTTGATTTACTTGGAGTTATATTCTGTTGTTTAAGTGTTCCCTTTATTTTTTTGAGCAGTGTACATTACACACTGCGATCTCCAAAACACCATGTAATGGCTCAATGTGGAAATTAAAGCCATTCTATCAGTAAAATAAGAATAAAATAAAGGAAAAGCTGATGAAATTTTCCCAGACTTGCTTTATTTGGACCTGGTTTTCCCTTCTAATGGAGAGTGTGAGAATTTAATACTCAACAGGACTCCGATGGACAGCAGACCAAGCTAAGCCATCAGTTTATTAAGTGGTTATCAAACAAATCAACATCACAGATTTGATTTGTAATGGTAATAGGAAAGAAATGGAATAAACTCAAGGGTTAAAAATCCACTTAATCAGCATTCAGGAATTCATTCTAATAAATAGGAAATGTCCTGCTATTATGGCAATATTCAATATTCAACGATAACAGCCAAAATGTATTATAAGGTTCTGCAGCAGCTGAAGAACGTATTAGGAAGTTCTGCAGCAGCTGAGGTGTGTATTATGAGGTTCTACAGTAGCTGAGGTGTGTATTATGATATTCTGCAGTAGCTGAGGTGTGTATTATGATGTTCTGCAGCAGCTGAGGTGTATAATGAGGTTCTGCACAGCTGAGGTGTGTATTATTCTGTTCTGAATTTTGTTTGTGTGTGGGCTAACATACAGTACATATACACATATGTAGACAGATACACACACATATATACTTACATTCTTGCACACACACACATCACTATATACTCTTCACAGTATTCCTATGTCAGGAGTGATGTGGGGGACATGTGATGGCTCTGTCACTAACGTGGATGTGATGTGGGGGACATGTGACAGCTCTGTCACTAACGTGGATGTGATGTGGAGGACATGTGATGGCTCTGTCACCACTGTGGATGTGATGTGGGGAACATTTGACGGCTCTGTCACCACTGTGGATGTGATGTGGGCAGCGCTGGACTGGAGTACCTGGGGCCCACCAGGAAAAAATCAATCTTGGGGCCCACCAGCACCATGCAGTTACCGTATATAGGAATAACATAAGTACACAAACTCTTTCAAAATGAATCAACTTTATTAACCAATAAATAACCAATATAGTGAATAAATAACAAACTAAAGAAACACTCCTGGCAAAAGAGGAACACTGTTATCTTATTCACATTAGTGTGTGATAAAGTGCCATAACAGAACAATAACAATAAATACTTTCAAGGTACATTCTCTTAAAGTATAAGTGCATTGTAGCAGCACCAAACTTGGCCCACTGGTAAAACTTAAAGAATTCTGTAAGCATTTTGGAAGTTTGTATTGCACGTTTTCCTCTCCTCTATGGCTGTGTGCCCACGTAGCGTTTTTCAAGCGTTTATGCTGCGGAATTTCCGCAGCATAAACGCTTGTGAAACGCTAGGTAATCCGCACCCCATGGTCCCCAAGGGGATTCCGCATGTTCTATGCACATGCTGCGGATTTTTCCGCAGCGTTTATGCTACGTACAAAAATCCGCAGCATGTCATTTAATTTTGCGGAAGCGCAGCGGAACTCCCGCCATTGACTTGCATTGAGACGCATAGAAACCGCGACTGTACATTTTTACAAGCGGCTTCTATGCGTCTCTATGTGCGGATGGTACCCAGTTCTGGAGGAGAGGAGACTCTCATCCAGACCTGGGTACCAATGTACCTGTAAAAAAAGAATAAAATAACAAATAAAGTTTATACTCACCTGTCCGGCGTCTTCTCTCTGAATGCCAGCAGCGCTGAAGGACCTTCGGTGACGTCACAGTCATGTGACCGCAGGCCCTTCACCGCTCTGTCTCGCGATATGCCGGCAGCCGGGAACCAGACAGGAACGAGCGCTGCTGCACACACCGGGGCCTCGGGGGTGAGTATAGCTTTATTTGTTTTCATTTTTACGGTTCACACTGTATAAATCCATGCTGTTTGCATGGATTTATACAGTGTGACCTAGTTGTCAAGCACTTTCCAAGTGATGCTATCGCCTGGAAAGCGCTTGTCAATCTGCATGCAGAAACGCATGTGAACCCGCATTTGGATCCGCATGTATTCTGCAGGAAAAACGCATGCACAATCTGCATGCGTTTTTTTCTGCCAGGGAGATGCAGAAATGCTGCAGAAATTTTCTGCTTCATTTCTGCATCGTGGGCACATAGCCTATAACACAGTACCATTCAATTGTTAGTGAAAGGCCCAAAACAACAAATAAACACACACTACTATGTGCCCACGTTGCATTTATGAAGCAGAAAATTTCTGCTTCATTTCTGCAAGTCCTCTCCCGGAAAAACGCATGCGGAATTCCGCACGCGTTTATCGCGCATTTTTCGCGCGTTTTCCACATGCGGAATTGCCTTGCGTTTTTTATGCATTGGACTAAGGCAATTCCGCTTGCGGAAACGCAAAATTAAATGACGCTGCGGATTTTTGAACGCGGCATAAACGCTGCGGAAAAATCCGCAGCATGTGCATAGAAGTTGCGGAATCCCATTGGGGACCATGGGGTGCGGATATACATGCGTTTTTCAAGCGTTTACGCTGCGGAAATTCCGCAGCATATACGCTTGAAAAATGCTACGTGGGCACACAGCCTAACAGTCATTCAGCAGCAAAATTACAAAAGTTTTTTTTCAGAACAGAGGATGACTTTGCATACATATTAATAATGTCATCATAGTCTAAGTTCGTTGAAATGTCATATTCAATGTTCAACAGAAGGAGTGACTCTAAAAGCTCCTGTCCAATCGAAGACCTCAGACGATTTTTTACAATTTTCAGCTTTGAGAACACTCTTTCACATGAAACCTGGGTGCAAGCAAGTGTAAGAAGTGTCTTGTAAACTGCAAAAATGTTTGTGTAAGCAGTAGAATGTAAATTGTAGTCATATAAAAGTCGGTAGCAGCAGGAAAGACAGTTTTTTTGCTGGACGAGTTGTACTTTCAGATTCAATCATTTATTTTACCATATAGTGTACAGGGAAATGGCAACAAAAATTCCAAGTGCAGTAAAATTGCAAAAAAAGTGCAATTACACGTTTGTTTATTGGGTTTTTTAGTCACCATGTTCACTATATGGTAAAACCGACGTGACAGGGTGATGCCTCGGGTCAGTACGAGTTCGTAGATACCAAATATGTATACCTTTACTGGTATCTAAGTGGTGAAAACAAATTCACAAGTTTGAAAAAAAAAAATCACACTTTTCGCGCCATGTTCTGCGCACCGTAGTGTTCGCATTTTTTTGTATCTGGGGCTGTGTGACGGCTTATTTTTTGCGTTTTGAGCTGACGTGCTTCTCTGCTGCTGTTTAGTAGTCACAACACAGGGAGAGGTTAAACATCCAAGTATTTAATATGTATTGCAAATAAAGAATGTTCTCATTCTTAATATCCGAAAAAACAAATGACTTACAACAATCCACTATACCTAGACTAATAATACCATATAGAAGAGAGAAATACCGCCACACCATGACCAGAACACATACCACCACATAGTGATCAAATACTACCAAGTACAAGGTATATATACTGCCACACCATGAGAAGACCACATATTACCACCACATAGTGACTGTCCGAATAATACCACATACAAAGGACAAATACCGCCACCCCATGACCATGGCACATAATGGCACCAGATAGTGACTGATAATGAAAATGTAAAAAAGCTCTGTGTATAGAGTCAGTGTACAGATAATGTAGAGATTATCAGTGACATTATACACAGGAGCTCTGTGTATAGTGTCAGTGTAGAGGTAATACAGTGATCACCAGTGACATTATGCACAGGAGCTCTGTATATAGTGTCAGTGTACAGATAATACAGGGATCACCAGTGACATTATACACAGGAGCTCTGTATATAGTGTCAGTGTGTGTGTATAGGTAATACAGTGATCACCAGTGACATTATGCACAGGAGCTCTGTATATAGTGTCAGTGTGTGTGTAGAGGTAATACAGTGATCACCAGTGACATTATGCACAGGAGCTCTGTGTATAGTGTCAGTGTAGAGGTAATACAGGGATCACCAGTGACATTATGCACAGGAGCTCTGTATATAGTGTCAGTGTGTGTGTATAGGTAATACACATACTCACCAGTGATGTCTCTAGGTGAAGTTCTTTATCTGCTGCAGAAAATAACATAGTTAGCTATAACTGATCACTTCCAGAGCACAATCCATACTTTTCCCAAGATTTCTACACTGCGTGAAATGACAAAACAAGAAACATAGTGCCGCACTACACAGTAACAGTGCTCCAGCGTCATTCTGTGCCTGCTCATCTCTGTCAGCAGACATTTTTGTCTGATGGCAAAGATGTAGCAGAGCTGAAGACAGAAGACCTATGGATTACGTTGGAGTGAGGATTTTTCTTTACTAAAGATGGAGTCCGTAAATTTGTTTTACTTTTAATAAAAAAAAATGTTTCTATCTTTTTTTTTTCTGTTTACTAGAAATTCATGGTGGCTATGTCTAATTTGGAGTGACACCATGAATTTCGGGCTTAGTACCAGCTAATAATACAAAGCTGGCCTGGTACTAACCCTATTATTACTCAGGGTGGCACTCACCACCAGGGCCGCTGGAAGAGCTGGGTAAAGTACCTGGAAATGGTGCTATGATGAATGCGCCATTTTCAGGGGTGGCTGTGGGCTGCGATTTTCAGCGTGGGGGGCCAAGAAAGCTTGGGCTTTACCATGCTGCGAATCCCAGCCCCCAGATGCCTTGTTTTATCTGGCAGGAAATCAACATATGGCGGGAGCTGGGCAATGGGCAAGATTCTAAAATAATATATACCTGATAGGAGCTCATACATTCTCCTGCCTCCAATAATATATACCTGGTAGGAGCCCACACATTCTGCTGCCTCCAATAATATATACCTGACAGGAGCCCATACATTCTCCTGCCTCAAATAATATATACCTGACAGGAGCCCATACATTCTCCTGGCTCCAATAATATATACCTGACAGGAGCCCATAGATTCTGCTGCCTCCAATAATATATACCTGACAGGAGCCCATAGATTCTGCTGCCTCCAATAATATATACCTGATAGGAGCCCATACATTCTCCTGCCTCAAATAATATATACCTGACAGGAGCCCATACATTCTCCTGGCTCCAATAATATATACCTGGTAGGAGCCCACACATTCTGCTGCCTCCAATAATATATACCTGACAGGAGCCCATACATTCTCCTGCCTCCAATAATATATACCTGACAGGAGCCCATAGATTCTGCTGCCTCCAATAATATATGCCTGGTAGGAGCCCATACATTCTCCTGCCTCCAATAATATATACCTGATAGGAGCCCATAGATTCTCCTGCCTCCAATAATATATACCTGACAGGAGCCCATAGATTCTGCTGCCTCCAATAATATATACCTAGTAGGAGCCCATACATTCTCCTGCCTCCAATAACATATACCTGACAGGAGCCCATAGATTCTCCTGCCTCCAATAACATATACTGTACCTGACAGGAGCCCATAGATTCTGCTGCCTCCAATAATATATACCTGACAGCAGCCCGTAGATTCTGCTGCCTCCAATAATAAATACCTGACAGGAGCCCATACATTCTGCTGGCTCCAATAATATATACCTGACAGGAGCCCATATATTCTGCTGCCTCCAATAATATATACCTGGTAGGAGCCCATACATTCTCCTGCCTCCAATAATATATACCTGACAGGAGCCCATAGATTCTGCTGCCTCCAATAATATATACCTGGTAGGAGACCATACATTCTCCTGCCTCCAATAATATATACCTGGTAGGAGCCCATACATTCTCCTGCTTCCAATAATAAATACCTGGTAGGAGCCCATACATTCTCCTGACTACAATAATATATACCTGACAGGAGCCCATAGATTCTGCTGCCTCCAATAATATGTACCTGACAGGAGCCCATACATTCTGCTGCCTCCAATAATATATACCTGGTAGGAGCCCATACATTCTCCTGCCTCCAATAATATATACCTGGTAGGAGCCCATACATTCTGCTGCCTCCAATAATATATACCTGGTAGGAGCCCATACATTCTGCTGCCTCCAATAATATATATGTGGCACCCCAGGGGTCTGGTTGCCACAGTGGTAGAAATACCATGTCTGAGAGCGAGCATGGGTTTTCCTGGTCAGGAGCATTATTGCATGCAACGCCTCCTGCCCCAGTCCAGGGAGGGGAGGAACCGGCCCTTTATAAACTGGATCTGGGGCGAGGTTAGTTGGTCAGAGTTCCAGAGGAAGGGACAGAGCAGAGCAGGAAGGAGCTCTGTAGGAGACAGGAGCTGAAAGCCAGGGATTGGAGCTGATAGAGCTCATCCTGGCAGAAGACGCAGAGAACCGGACACAGGAGTCCGAGGCTGTGAGGATATCCACATCCAGCAGCAGAAACCACCAGGCAGGGGATTTCAGGTCCTCTGGCCATAGAAAGCCCGGAGGCTCAGTCACACGCAAGGGACCGGCACCGCCATCGAGGAGCGGAAGGTACCAAAGGCCCCAAGTCACTAGCCATACGGGTGAGCACCACATGGTACACTCAGGGACGTGGGCTACTACACGACTACAGCAAGGTAGACAGGAAGAGTGCAGTCAGACGGGAAGGCCTACACCTCCACGTGGCCAGGGGGACTCTTGTTCGCTCACAGACTGACCAGGCCTCTAATGTTAGCCAGTACTCCCGGCAGGGTCTTCTTCATTACCAACAGTAAAGACCCTGAACTGCACTGCACGGACTCTGAGTCATTTCTGCTGCGCCCATGCACCACGACCCTCACCATCAATACACGCTGCCCTGAGGCTATACTCCTCCCGTGGGGAGTTATACTACTCTCTGCTGCGCACACAACATCAGCCTCAGCGGTCTGCCCCGCAGCGGCGGTTCTCAGTGACCGCAATCCACGGGTGGCGTAGTCGGACATTTAAACATTGAAAACCAAATAAACAGATCTGCCACTGGTTTGACCACCCTGAGCCACGGGACCAGGTCGCCGCCACGGAGACTACAACATTACACAGAGATCCGGCTCCGGGTATTCCCCCACACATGGCCCAGGGGGCGCGTCAACTTTAGCGTAGTCGGCAGGATTTCGTGCCCGTAACCACCGGGTACTGTGTGCCTGAAGAAAGACTGTGATACTTACCGTGGTGAAGCTTCCCGCCATCCGCAGCCGTTTTCCTGCCATCCGCAGCCATTTTCCCGCCATTGGGCGCCATTTTCGGGACGCCGCGCGGGAAGAAGAGGGGCGTGCGCGCCAGAGCCGAAGCCCCGCCTTACGTACTGATGCTGCGCAAGGTCCTGGAAGGAGCCCAGCGGACGCCGATGTCATCAGTACGCGACGCAAGGTCCTCGACCCCGACGATCGCCTGAGGAGCCGCGGCCTACGGAGAAAAAGCAACGGAAGGTAGGCCACGGTTAACTAGGGGGGAGGAAGACACCGGGAATGGAGGGAGCTCCCACCGCCAGCGCGGCTGCTGCCGCAGTGATGCCGTTCACGATGCCGTATATCCCCGGAGCGGCATGGCTACCCCAGTACTCAGGGCAGTCGCATACACTGTGCGACTTTAAAGAAAGACTGTATAGCCTATTCAAAGTATACCTCCTGTCCAAGGAACAAAAAGTGAGCATCCTGATAGGCCAGTTAATCGGAGCAGCCCAAAGAGAAGTAAAGTCCTGGTGAGCCAGGGAAAAGGGGACTGTAAAGGAAATACTGGCCCGTCTAAAGGACACTTTTGATACCCGCACCTCAGCAGAGATCAAGCTAAAATTTTATGGGTGCAAACAACGGGCACAAGACAGTATACGGGACTATGCTTTGAATTTGCAGGAGGCCCTGAGAGCCATTAAGCAGGCAGACCCTGACAGCGTGCGGAATGAGGATAAGCTGTTGACTGAACAGTTCATTGAGGGTCTACAGTCCAGCGCCCACCGAACCCAGTTGCATGTAATGGCCTTGTAGAACCCTGATTTGGACTTTGCGCAGATTAAAGACAGAGCCATCCGGGTGCTCCGAGAACCAGCACCAGGTGGCGCTGTAACCCACAGGCGCCCCGCTATCACCTATCACCAGGAGGCGGCGCCCTTGTCTGTAGAGCCTGTGGGAGCTGATGCACAGGCTTTGGACAAAGCCACGGCTGCAGACCTGCACCATCAGGTCCAAGAGCTGACCAAAAGCATTGCCGCGCTAACCAGAACTGTGCAGTCTTTACAGGTGTCCCCTCCAGGAAAGATCCAGCCGGCTTCCAGTCCGGAGGACGTCCCTTGGTGCCGACAGAGGAGGATCCCATCATCCAGAGGAAGGCCCAGCGACCGCTACGACCAGGACGGACAACCCATCTGCCGCCACTGCAACCAACCAGGACATATGGCAAGGTACTGTCATTTAAACGGGCCCAACCTGGGGCAGAGGGCCGACCCCCAAGCATAAGACCATCAGGCCCATCAAGCTGGCGTGATAAGTATGTAGGGGGACGACCGGTCTTGCCTGTGGTGCTGGATGGCATTCCTATGAGTGCACTACTGGACACCGGGTCACAGGTAACCACCATCCCCTATGTGCTTTTTAAGCGGTACTGGAAAGACTCAGATATTACCCGCTACCCAGATGACGATTTGAGCATCATCGCTAGCAATGGTCAGCCCGCGCCGCAGGTGGGATTCAAGGAGGTGACCATCAAAATTGGTAAAGTTGAACTGCCAGCACAAGGACTGATCATTGTGGACATTGACCGTCGTGAAAGCCACCCTAAGATAACCTTGGGTACTAATGTTATTGAAAATTGTCTTGCAGAGATAATTGTCATATTACAGCAGGTTGCGATGAATGCCAGCTCCAGTCAACAGCGTGTCCTACAAAAAGAGATCAGAGCCTTGATGAAAAGGCAACAGGTAGAACTATCTGGTGATGAGATTGGTAGCGTTAGGATGAGTGACCCGTTCCCTATCGCCATGCCCCCAAAAAGTGAGATGATGATCTTGTGCCGGACTGCAATCGGGTTAAGAGGAAGGGACTACCAAGCCATGGTAGAACCCGTCTACTCAGACAGTAGGCCCACCATTTTGACAGCATGGGGGGTGGTCGATGTACTCCATGGGAGGGTACCCGTCCGCATCCTAAACATTGGGGAAAGAGAAGTATACTTGCCCGGGTATGCCACTCTAGCCAAATTGTTCACCGTTAACCAAAACTCTGTAAAGGCCGTGGAACCCTTGCCGCCATCTCAACCAGAGGAGGGTAACGGCTCCAAGAAACAAATGGAGGACTGGTGTCAGAAGCTGCAGGTGGGCACTGACTCCACTCCCTCACACCAAAAACAGGGTGTCTACCAGGTGGTTCAGGAGTACGAAAGAGTCTTTAGCAAACACCCGCTAGACTTTGGACGAGTAAAGGGGGTAGAACACCACATCCCCACAGGAGACTATCCACCCATAAAGGAAGGATACCGGCCTGTACCCCCTGCACACTATCAGAATGCCAAGGGAATGTTGCGAGAAATGAAGGAGGCTGGGGTAATCAGGGACAGCTGTAGCCCCTGGGCAGCTCCACTAGTTCTTGTGAAAAAGAAAGATGGCACCATGAGAATGTGTGTAGATTACAGAAAGGTCAACCGTATCACAAACAATATGCGTACCCGTTACCTAGGATAGAGGAATCTTTAGCTGCATTAAAGTCTGCTAACTTCTTCTCCACTTTGGATCTTACTAGCGGGTACTGGCAGGTTCCTGTAGCAGAGGCAGACAAGGAGAAGACCGCGTTCACCACCCCGATGGGTCTCAGCGAATTCAACTGTATGCCGTTCAGGCTCTGCAATGCACCAGGAACCTTCCAGCGGTTAATGGAATGCTGTCTGGGGCACAGGAATTTCGAGACGGTCCTGCTATACCTGGACGATGTCATTGTGTATTCCAAAACATGTGAGGACCATCTGAAACACCTGGCAGAGGTGTTTGACGCCCTGGCAGGCTACGGCCTAAAGGTGAAACCCTCCAAGTGTCATCTACTGAAACCAAAGGTACAGTACCTGGGACACGTGGTGAGTGCTGACGGAGTAGCTCCAGACCCTGATAAGATCACAGTGATTAAGGACTGGCCAAGACCCTCCAGCATAAAGGAAGTGCGGCAGTTCCTCGGGTTGGTAGGCTACTACCGAAGATTCATCCCCGGGTTCACCAAAATGGCAGCCCCTATGCAAGACCTCCTGTTAGGTCAGTCAAAGACCAAGAATCAGAAGCCGCCCTTCAGGTGGGACAAGCTGGAAGAGGAGTCTTTCCGCCAGCTGAAGAGAGCCCTCACGGGGGATGAGACCCTGGCTTATCCTGATTATGCCAGCCTTTCATCCTCCACACGGACGCCAGTAACATGGGGCTGGGAGCCGTACTATCCCAGATCCAGCAGGGCAGAGAGCGGGTAATTGCTTATGCCAGCCGAAAACTACGGCCCACAGAGAGAAACCCTGAGAATTATAGCTCCTTCAAGCTAGAGTTCCTGGCAGTGGTGTGGGCAGTGACGGAACGCTTCAAACATTACCTTGCCTCTGCCAAGTTCACTGTGTACACGGACAACAACCCGTTGACGCACCTGGACACTGCAAGACTTGGTGCCCTGGAGCAAAGATGGATGGCCCGGCTGTCCAACTATGAATTTACCATCAAACACCGGGCGGGACGCACAAATGCCAATGCAGACGCCCTGTCCAGGATGCCAAACTTGCCAGACGGAGGGGAAGATCCAGAAGAACTGGAAGAGATTGAACTCCCTGCGTTCCACCGTCATGAGATTACCCAGTATTTCCACTGTGTAAGGGACAAGCACTCTGCCACGTTCAACCCCTTACCCCACTACAGCTGGGCAGAGACGCAAGACAGTGACCCAGCCGTCCGCTTGGTAAAAGAGATGCTGACACAGGCTGATGCCCGCCTTGACCCAGATGCTCCGGAAGAGACCAAACAGCTGTGGAAGGAGAAGAGTAAACTGTTTCTCTACAAGGGGAAGCTGTGCCGGAGAATTGTCAACTCCCGGACACATAAGCTGACCTGGCAGGTAGTGGTCCCGAGATGGCACGCGGCTATGGTCCTGGAGGCATACCACGACGGAGCAGGGCACTTTGGATGGAAGAAGTTGGAGTTCCTGTTGCGTGAACGGTTCTTATGGGTAGGCATGAGAGGGGCCATTGAGAGATGGTGCAGAGACTGCGGCCCGTGCAACCTGGGAAGAAAGGACCGTGCCAGCCAGAAGACTTCCCTGCAGCGCATCATCACCAAGCAGCCACTAGAACTGGTAGCCCTGGACCATGTGAAGCTGGCTCCAAGTAGGTCCGGGTACGTCTACGCCCTCACCATTGTAGACCACTACTCCGGGTTCCTGGTGGTGGTCCCTGTCAAGGACTTAACGGCTCAGACAGCAGCTAGAGCCTTCCAGCAGCACTTCTGCCGTCCACACGGGTATCCGGAGCAAGTGTTGACTGATCAAGGTCCAGCCTTCGAAGCGGAGGTCTTCCAGGAGTTCTGCAACCAGTATGGCTGCAAGAAGATAAGGACAATGCCCTATCACCCCCAAACCAACGGATTGTGCGAGAAGATGAACCAGGTGGTGATAGACTTGCTGAAAACGTTGTCCCTGGAAGAACGCAGTCTGTGGCCTGAAAAACTGCCTGATCTGGTGGACTTGTATAACCACATCCCAGTAAATTCCACCAACTGCACCCCGGCTTACCTAATGAGAGCAAGACCTGGTAAGCTGCCTATTGACCTGGATATGGGAGTCCTGACACCCGAGGACACTTCGCCATAGGCAGACTGGGAGGCAGCAGCAGTATCGGAAAGTGCAGGAGAGTGTTGAGAGAAGTCTGTCTCAAGCAAGAGAAAGGCAAGAGAGGACTTACAACCAGCATGCTCCCGCTGTTCCCCTGGCACCCGGAGAGCAGGTCTTGAAGAGGAAGAGACGGCTCCATAAGTTGGATGACCAGTGGGAGAAAGACCCGTACACAGTATTGCCCTCAAGCCATGAAAATCCGCAAGTATGCATTATCAGTAAGGATGGAGGAGAGATCACAGCCACTGTCTCCAGAGACCACCTGAAGAAGTGTCCAAAGCAGCTGCAAAGCTCTGATGAAGACCAAGATAGCCCTCAACCCGCAGAGGAAAGGGAAGAAATGGTCAGTACAGTACTCAGAGAATTTCCCCGGTCCTGGACACAAATTAACAACGCTATTGTGGTACCCGTCCTTACCTTTCTCCAGCCAGCCCCTCAAGGGCCTATAGAAGAGCAAGTAGTGTTGGAAGAGCAACCGGCCCTGGAGGCAGAAGATTCCATACCAGCAGCCCAGGAGAATCAACCCTCTGC
Source organism: Phyllobates terribilis (assembly GCF_046119375.1). Lineage (NCBI taxonomy): Eukaryota > Metazoa > Chordata > Amphibia > Anura > Dendrobatidae > Phyllobates > Phyllobates terribilis. Next base: position 123,954,385 of record NW_027362764.1, read on the forward strand.
TAGTAGTGAGCCTGCCGTGCCCGTGGTAAGCCAAAGAGTACACAGAAAGCTGACCAACCTACCCGTAACAGCTTCAAACACCTGTAGTGCAGACACTAGCGAGCCCACTACACAAGTACGTAGGTCCACCAGGAGCATTAGAGGTCAGATGCCCGCTCGCTGGAGAATCTAAAAAGTGATATATACCTGTACATTGCAAATGTTGAAGTGTTTAATGTTTGTTGCCTGCATAATAATTGTATTTTTCTAGTTACCCGACAGGGTTATGGACTGACAGGTTATGGACAATGAATAACCGGAACTGTACCTTATAAATAGTTGCACCTGTTAAGTGCCCCTTTTTGTCCGGACCACAGAACAAAAACTTGAGGTGGCTGAAGACGTGGTCCAACTCCGGATCATCGATGCCCTGTAGCCACCCCAGGGCCTACGTGGAGGGTTTGGGACGGGTCCCTCAAAATACATCTTGGGTGACATGGACACCTGATTACGGAAGCGCCGTGACCTATAAAGACTAAACTTCTTGTATATATGTTGTGTTAATGCTTATACCCTGTTAGGTATGTTTTCATAAAATGTGTTTAATCCCGGAGTACTAAAATTCACTAGGGAGGAATGTGGTACCCCAGGGGTCTGGTTGCCACAGTGGTAGAAATACCATATCTGAGAGCGAGCATGGGTTTTCTTGGTCAGTAACATTATTGCATGCAACGCCTCCTGCCCCAGTCCAGGGAGGGGAGGAACCTGCCCTTTATAAACTGGATCTGGGGCAGGGTTAGTTGGTCAGAGTCCCAGAGGAAGGGACAGAGCAGAGCAGCAAGGAGCTCTGTAGGAGACAGGAGCTGAAAGCCAGGGATTGGAGCTGATAGAGCTCATCCTGGCAGAAGACGCAGAGAACCGGACACAGGAGTCCGAGGCTGTGAGGATATCCACATCCAGCAGCAGAAACCACCAGGTAGGGGATTTCAGGTCCTCTGGCCATAGAAAGCCCGGAGGCTCAGTCACACGCAAGGGATCGGCACCGCCATCGAGGAGCGGTACCAAATGCCCCAAGTCACCAGCCATACGGGTGAGCACCACACGGTACACTCAGGGACGTGGGCTACTACACGACTACAGCAAGGTAGCCAGGAAGAGTGCAGTCAGACGGGAAGGCCTACACCTCCACCTGGCCAGGGGGACTCTTGTTCGCTCACAGACTGACCAGGCCTCTAATGTTAGCCAGTACTCCCGGCAGGGCCTTCTTCATTACCAACAGTAAAGACCCAGAACTGCACTGCACGGACTCTGAGTCATTTCTGCTGCGCCCATGCACCACGACCCTCACCATCTATACACGCTGCCCTGAGGCTATACTCCTCCCGTGGGGAGTTATACTACTCTCTCAACATCAGCCTCAGCGGTCTGCCCCGCAGCGGCGGTTCTCAGTGACCGCAATCCACGGGTGGCATAGTCGGACATTTAAACTTTGAAAACCAAATAAACAGATCCGCCACTGGTTTGACCACCCTGAGCCACGGAACCGGGTCGCCGCCACGGAGACTACAGCCCCCAGCATTACACAGAGATCCGGCACATACGGCCCAGGGGGCGCGTCATATACCTGACAGGAGCCCATAGATTCTGCTGCCTCCAATAATATATACCTGACAGGAGCCCATAGATTCTGCTGCCTCCAATAATATATTCCTGACAGGAGCCCATACATTCTGCTGCCTCCAATAATATATACCTGGTAGGAGCGCATACATTCTCCTGCCTCAATAATATATACCTTGTAGGAGCCCATACATTCTTTTGGCTCCAATAATATATACCTGACAGGAGCCCATAGATTCTGCTGCCTCCAATAATATATACCTGACAGGAGCCCAAACATTCTGCTGCCTCCAATAATATATACCTGGTAGGAGCCCATACATTCTGCTGGCTCCAATAATATATACCTGACAGGAGCCCATAGATTCTGCTGCCTCCAATAATATATACCTGACAGGAGCCCATAGATTCTGCTGCCTCCAATAATATATACCTGGTAGGAGCCCATAGATTCTGCTGCCGCTGCCTGGGACGACGCCGGGTCCGTCCTCCACAGTGCGCACAGGAAACAGTCCCAGGGCGATGACGTCATCGCCCTGAGACTGACCTCCTGCACACACGCCGGCAGTGTCGCGCTGCGCAGAGGAGGCAGAGGGGCACTGCGGCAGCAGGCAGAGCAGGGAGATCACTCTCCCTGCTTTGCCGCTGCAGAGAGCCCATCACTATTCATATCGGCAGTGCTGCCGATATGATTAGCGAACCGGCGGAGCCCTCTGTTCTCTGTACAGGGCCCAGGGGGGTAGGGGGCGGGGCTTGGGGGCATGGCCATCGGGACCCGGGGCCCACCAGGGGTTTTCCCGATCCTCCGGTGGGCCAGTCCGCCCCTGGATGTGGGGGACATGTGACGGCTCTGTCACCACTTGGATGTGATGTGGGGGACATGTGATGGCTCTGTCACCAATGTTGATGTGATGTGGGGACATGTGACGGCTCTGTCACCACTGTGGATGTGATGTGAGGTAGATTATTGCACTACAAATGAGGACACAGCATTGCTCCTTTGTCACTTCCAATGCTGGGATGAATGAAAGAGGTCAGTGCATTGGCAGATATTAGCCAATAAGTGTGCAGTGGGTGGGCAGAGGGTGCAGTGAGTGGGCAGAGGGCGAGGCTGGACACTGAGGCAGAGGGCGGGGCTAACTCTGGCTGTGAGCTTAGGAAAAAAGCCGGGAAAGCTGCCTGGTCTATAAGACCAGATGTAAACAAACTGGGTGCAGGGAATGAAGTGAAATTCAGGAGGAACGAAAGGTAGAAACAAAAAACAAAATGTATAAGGATGTTGTATGTTACAATGCAGCACAGATTAGCTGAAAAATAAAAATTTGGATTTGAGCGTCGGACAACCCCTTTAACAGTAGAACAACAAATGCACATTATTAAATGCTCCATCTAAAGCCACTTTCATTAATTCAGCTATGCTATACATCTTTAGCCTTGGGTTCAAAGTTTTAAAATAGCATAGCTAGCTATTAGCCAAAAATGGTTGGTGATAAGACTTGGAGACAGGGGGATGATAAAGGCAAGGCGGTTAATTGTACTTTAGTTCACATCAGGATGATTATCTAGTTTGGCTAAAAAGATGTTGATCTGCTAACCCAGTAAAGTTGCAATTTGTCAGCTTGAATGTTACAAAAAAGTCCCTTCAAAGTTTTTAGTGAATTAACCATGTGAATTTCAGACAAGTTGTTTCTTTGAAGGTGGCAAAACACAATAAAAAAAACAGTTAGGGTAAGTGCACACGGTGCGGATTTGCTGCGGTTTTGACACTGCGTTTTTATGCTGCGTCAAAACCGCAGTGGCCAGATATAACGGCATAGTCGATGGGATTTCAAGAAATCCCATGCCCACTATACATTTTTGTGCACCTGCAGATCACCTGCGGAAACTGACATGAAGTGCGTTTTTCAGATCCGCAGCATGTCTATTTCTCTTGCGGAAATGTATGCGGATTTTCCCCATAGACTTGCATTAGATGAGGAAAATCGGCATGCATAAAAATTGCATGCATGTTTTGTGTGCGTTTCCGCAGCGGAAACGCTCACAAAAATGCTACATAATGATCAATAAAGTTTGTTTATAAAAATATATATTCTCTGATGTCAACATGAAGACATGAAAAACGCATGCATAAAAACTGCATCAAAAAATCCATGCGGCAAAACCTCATGTAAAAACCGCACCAAAACCCGCAAGTAACCTAATTTGCATATTAGGTGCGGAAATGGTGCAGAACTTCTGCAGTGTCAAAACCGCAGCAAATCGGCACAATGTTCACATACCCTTAAAGAAACAGTGTTTATTAAATAAAGTCCCAATGGAGGGACTCTACATATTCAATATTTATGGCATTTACTTAGCACATATCATACATGTCAATTGTTAAGAGGACCCTTTCAAGCTTAGTATCAGCTGTTAAAGGGACAAGATACATCATGCTGTTGGCCAGTTCGGGCTTTGGAAATGCTACACAGGTTTTCAAATGTGGTTAATGAAATGCACAAAAATGTTTGCCCCATGATCCTACAAAATCCCAAATATCTCTAGCCCTGAGGAACTTTAGAAACCTCAAGGTTTGTTCTTTAGGTTTAGTGGTCAGTCATCTGCAAAGGTTCAATGTGCATAACCGCATTGCAATTTTACGTGTAAAATTTGAGGAACAGAAGAAAAATATATCCTGCCCTTGAAATGTCATTGCAGATATTTGTCATCAAACAGATCAATTTCTATTTGAGAGCATTCTGGAAAATGTTATTACATGTCCCACGTGGGTACTGGAGCCAAGACCCTAGCAGAACTTGGCAGAGATGGCTTTAGTAATCGAGGGAAAAAAAGCGAAACTAGAAATGTACACTCCAGATGGGAAATAGTTTTCACAATTTAGATTCTCACCAAATATTACAAAACAAATGTGTAGAATGAGTGTTCCATACTGCAAATGGTTTTGGATCAATTTAGCTTGAAATCATTAGTGATACTCTTGAAAATCCATGACAGATTGACGGCTTCATGTAAACTGTATCAGAAATAATCTGCACATTGGCGCCTTATAGGTAGAACACATGGCAGATTATCCTATATAGACAATTCTGCATACAGTATTTACTACAGTGGATTTTCTGCAAATTTAGACAAATACTGAATGCTCAACAGAAATACAGAACACAATGGATATAGAATGAAAAGCATGACTATTGCATTATGTTATTGTTATACAGTACAGTGCAATGTATAGAATTTTTTTCAGACTTTCTGCCAACAGAGGGAAGTTCTTCTTGTCTTTTGATCAAGCAGATAAGCCTCACATGATGCCAGTAATTTATTCAAAAGAAGTGATTGGTTACTAACCATTCCCAGCAAGGGCATTATCCAACCATATTCAGCACAAGCAATGGAAATGATGTGAAGGAGTTGGCCCTTCACATGTCACTTCTTGACATAAAGCAACGATACTGTTGAAAAAGTACTGTACTTGGATCAACAGCTTGAAAAGATAGAAGTCACACCTAGACCATGTAACTTAAGGAGGTCCAGAGGTCCATTTGTAATATGAGTGTCATGGTACTGTTGCAGGATTTCTAGGGGAAAGGGGCTCCTTCACTATCCCTCTCACTAGGAGGCGCCATAGTCTATCCCTGTCCACTGAATTACCCCGGAAGGTGGAGACGTCGAGGTCACGTGCCTTGTTATGCTCCTGACTTACCCTTACCTGTTCCCTCCCCCACCCTGGAAGGTGTGAGGCCGAAGTATATCTGTGAGAGTATTTTGTAGTATGGTATCCCATAGAAAAGGGTGGTTATGAAAGGAAACTAAAGGTTTGCTGACAAATCTGTTGGCGTATACTCATTTATGCTGATTACTGTATGTACTAGTAAAAATTTAATTTATTATACTAAAAAATAATTATCATATCAAGTAGAGCTGGGTGAATTTATTAAATTGGAGTTGAATTCTACTCAAATTTTACAAAATCTGTATTCTCCAATATTCAGTCAGGCTGGCGGACTGGACTGGTAGTCAGGCAGGCGGACTGGACTGATAGTCAGGCTGGCGGACTGGACTGATAGTCAGGCTGGCGGACTGGACTGATAGTCACAAAGAAAATGACGGCACTTCCACTACAAAAACTAGGTGTGAACAGGTGCTTACTAAGAGCAGCTACCTCCATATATAATGAACAAATAAAGTAGCACACTGTAACACTGAGTATATAGATATGAAATATGAAATATGAATAGCTTAACTGCTGTAGAAAATAGAAATAAATGAAAAAAATTTTTTGAAAAATTTTTTTGCGCATGTAAATATGAAGTATGGAAAATGAATAGCATTACTGCTGTAAATAAATGAGAAATCTTAGCGCATAAATTGGCCAATTCATGTGTACCTGACAGCCGCGGTAAGGCGTTTCTCGATGTCAGGACCTATAATGTGAATACCTCTCTAAGAGACCTCCGTCTGCTTATGTGTGGGAAAGACAGATCCTGATGCATTTAAAACCACCTGCGGCATGGGGGTGGGGGTGGAGTGCTCAGTCAACGCTAAATCTAGTAACAAAGAAAATGACGGCACTTCCACTACAAAAACTAGGTGTGAACAGGTGCTTACTAAGAGCAGCTACCTCCATATATAATGAACAAATAAAGTAGCACACTGTAACACTGAGTATATAGATATGAAATATGAAATATGAATAGCTTAACTGCTGTAGAAAATAGAAATAAATGAAAAAAATTTTTTGAAAAATTTTTTTGCGCATGTAAATATGAAGTATGGAAAATGAATAGCATTACTGCTGTAAATAAATGAGAAATCTTAGCGCATAAATTGGCCAATTCATGTGTACCTGACAGCCGCGGTAAGGCGTTTCTCGATGTCAGGACCTATAATGTGAATACCTCTCTAAGAGACCTCCGTCTGCTTATGTGTGGGAAAGACAGATCCTGATGCATTTAAAACCACCTGCGGCATGGGGGTGGGGGTGGAGTGCTCAGTCAACGCTAAATCTAGTAACAAAGAAAATGACGGCACTTCCACTACAAAAACTAGGTGTGAACAGGTGCTTACTAAGAGCAGCTACCTCCATATATAATGAACAAATAAAGTAGCACACTGTAACACTGAGTATATAGATATGAAATATGAAATATGAATAGCTTAACTGCTGTAGAAAATAGAAATAAATGAAAAAAATTTTTTGAAAAATTTTTTTTTGCGCATGTAAATATGAAGTATGGAAAATGAATAGCATTACTGCTGTAAATAAATGAGAAATCTTAGCGCATAAATTGGCCAATTCATGTGTACCTGACAGCCGCGGTAAGGCGTTTCTCGATGTCAGGACCTATAATGTGAATACCTCTCTAAGAGACCTCCGTCTGCTTATGTGTGGGAAAGACAGATCCTGATGCATTTAAAACCACCTGCGGCATGGGGGTGGGGGTGGAGTGCTCAGTCAACGCTAAATCTAGTAACAAAGAAAATGACGGCACTTCCACTACAAAAACTAGGTGTGAACAGGTGCTTACTAAGAGCAGCTACCTCCATATATAATGAACAAATAAAGTAGCACACTGTAACACTGAGTATATAGATATGAAATATGAAATATGAATAGCTTAACTGCTGTAGAAAATAGAAATAAATGAAAAAAAATTTTTTTGAAAAATTTTTTTGCGCATGTAAATATGAAGTATGGAAAATGAATAGCATTACTGCTGTAAATAAATGAGAAATCTTAGCGCATAAATTGGCCAATTCATGTGTACCTGACAGCCGCGGTAAGGCGTTTCTCGATGTCAGGACCTATAATGTGAATACCTCTCTAAGAGACCTCCGTCTGCTTATGTGTGGGAAAGACAGATCCTGATGCATTTAAAACCACCTGCGGCATGGGGGTGGGGGTGGAGTGCTCAGTCAACGCTAAATCTAGTAACAAAGAAAATGACGGCACTTCCACTACAAAAACTAGGTGTGAACAGGTGCTTACTAAGAGCAGCTACCTCCATATATAATGAACAAATAAAGTAGCACACTGTAACACTGAGTATATAGATATGAAATATGAAATATGAATAGCTTAACTGCTGTAGAAAATAGAAATAAATGAAAAAAATTTTTTGAAAAATTTTTTTGCGCATGTAAATATGAAGTATGGAAAATGAATAGCATTACTGCTGTAAATAAATGAGAAATCTTAGCGCATAAATTGGCCAATTCATGTGTACCTGACAGCCGCGGTAAGGCGTTTCTCGATGTCAGGACCTATAATGTGAATACCTCTCTAAGAGACCTCCGTCTGCTTATGTGTGGGAAAGACAGATCCTGATGCATTTAAAACCACCTGCGGCATGGGGGTGGGGGTGGAGTGCTCAGTCAACGCTAAATCTAGTAACAAAGAAAATGACGGCACTTCCACTACAAAAACTAGGTGTGAACAGGTGCTTACTAAGAGCAGCTACCTCCATATATAATGAACAAATAAAGTAGCACACTGTAACACTGAGTATATAGATATGAAATATGAAATATGAATAGCTTAACTGCTGTAGAAAATAGAAATAAATGAAAAAAATTTTTTGAAAAATTTTTTTTTGCGCATGTAAATATGAAGTATGGAAAATGAATAGCATTACTGCTGTAAATAAATGAGAAATCTTAGCGCATAAATTGGCCAATTCATGTGTACCTGACAGCCGCGGTAAGGCGTTTCTCGATGTCAGGACCTATAATGTGAATACCTCTCTAAGAGACCTCCGTCTGCTTATGTGTGGGAAAGACAGATCCTGATGCATTTAAAACCACCTGCGGCATGGGGGTGGGGGTGGAGTGCTCAGTCAACGCTAAATCTAGTAACAAAGAAAATGACGGCACTTCCACTACAAAAACTAGGTGTGAACAGGTGCTTACTAAGAGCAGCTACCTCCATATATAATGAACAAATAAAGTAGCACACTGTAACACTGAGTATATAGATATGAAATATGAAATATGAATAGCTTAACTGCTGTAGAAAATAGAAATAAATGAAAAAAATTTTTTGAAAAATTTTTTTGCGCATGTAAATATGAAGTATGGAAAATGAATAGCATTACTGCTGTAAATAAATGAGAAATCTTAGCGCATAAATTGGCCAATTCATGTGTACCTGACAGCCGCGGTAAGGCGTTTCTCGATGTCAGGACCTATAATGTGAATACCTCTCTAAGAGACCTCCGTCTGCTTATGTGTGGGAAAGACAGATCCTGATGCATTTAAAACCACCTGCGGCATGGGGGTGGGGGTGGAGTGCTCAGTCAACGCTAAATCTAGTAACAAAGAAAATGACGGCACTTCCACTACAAAAACTAGGTGTGAACAGGTGCTTACTAAGAGCAGCTACCTCCATATATAATGAACAAATAAAGTAGCACACTGTAACACTGAGTATATAGATATGAAATATGAAATATGAATAGCTTAACTGCTGTAGAAAATAGAAATAAATGAAAAAAATTTTTTGAAAAATTTTTTTGCGCATGTAAATATGAAGTATGGAAAATGAATAGCATTACTGCTGTAAATAAATGAGAAATCTTAGCGCATAAATTGGCCAATTCATGTGTACCTGACAGCCGCGGTAAGGCGTTTCTCGATGTCAGGACCTATAATGTGAATACCTCTCTAAGAGACCTCCGTCTGCTTATGTGTGGGAAAGACAGATCCTGATGCATTTAAAACCACCTGCGGCATGGGGGTGGGGGTGGAGTGCTCAGTCAACGCTAAATCTAGTAACAAAGAAAATGACGGCACTTCCACTACAAAAACTAGGTGTGAACAGGTGCTTACTAAGAGCAGCTACCTCCATATATAATGAACAAATAAAGTAGCACACTGTAACACTGAGTATATAGATATGAAATATGAAATATGAATAGCTTAACTGCTGTAGAAAATAGAAATAAATGAAAAAAATTTTTTGAAAAATTTTTTTGCGCATGTAAATATGAAGTATGGAAAATGAATAGCATTACTGCTGTAAATAAATGAGAAATCTTAGCGCATAAATTGGCCAATTCATGTGTACCTGACAGCCGCGGTAAGGCGTTTCTCGATGTCAGGACCTATAATGTGAATACCTCTCTAAGAGACCTCCGTCTGCTTATGTGTGGGAAAGACAGATCCTGATGCATTTAAAACCACCTGCGGCATGGGGGTGGGGGTGGAGTGCTCAGTCAACGCTAAATCTAGTAACAAAGAAAATGACGGCACTTCCACTACAAAAACTAGGTGTGCTTATGTGTGGGCTTACTAAGAGCAGCTACCTCCATATATAATGAACAAATAAAGTAGCACACTGTAACACTGAGTATATAGATATGAAATATGAAATATGAATAGCTTAACTGCTGTAGAAAATAGAAATAAATGAAAAAAATTTTTTGAAAAAGCGTTGACTGAGCACTCCACCCCCACCCCCATGCCGCAGGTGGTTTTAAATGCATCAGGATCTGTCTTTCCCACACATAAGCAGACGGAGGTCTCTTAGAGAGGTATTCACATTATAGGTCCTGACATCGAGAAACGCCTTACCGCGGCTGTCAGGTACACATGAATTGGCCAATTTATGCGCTAAGATTTCTCATTTATTTACAGCAGTAATGCTATTCATTTTCCATACTTCATATTTACATGCGCAAAAAAATTTTTCAAAAAATTTTTTTCATTTATTTCTATTTTCTACAGCAGTTAAGCTATTCATATTTCATATTTCATATCTATATACTCAGTGTTACAGTGTGCTACTTTATTTGTTCATTATATATGGAGGTAGCTGCTCTTAGTAAGCACCTGTTCACACCTAGTTTTTGTAGTGGAAGTGCCGTCATTTTCTTTGTTACTAGATTTAGCGTTGACTGAGCACTCCACCCCCACCCCCATGCCGCAGGTGGTTTTAAATGCATCAGGATCTGTCTTTCCCACACATAAGCAGACGGAGGTCTCTTAGAGAGGTATTCACATTATAGGTCCTGACATCGAGAAACGCCTTACCGCGGCTGTCAGGTACACATGAATTGGCCAATTTATGCGCTAAGATTTCTCATTTATTTACAGCAGTAATGCTATTCATTTTCCATACTTCATATTTACATGCGCAAAAAAATTTTTCAAAAAATTTTTTTCATTTATTTCTATTTTCTACAGCAGTTAAGCTATTCATATTTCATATTTCATATCTATATACTCAGTGTTACAGTGTGCTACTTTATTTGTTCATTATATATGGACTGATAGTCAGGCTGGCGGACTGGACTGGTAGTCAGGCTGGCGGACTGGACTGGTAGTCAGGCTGGCGGACTGGACTGGTAGTCAGGCTGGCGGACTGGACTGGTAGTCAGACTATCAGCGGGACCTTAGGGCTGAAGCAGAGTTTAGAACACAAAGCTTCAACCTTGCACGGGCACCTCCATTTTGGAGGAGGTGCCTTTTATATGAGAGGTCCTCCGGCCATTGGCCGTGGACTCCTTAGGACGGCGCGTGCGGCCCCTTTAAGAGGGAGGGAGCGCGCGCGCCCTAAGCACAGTGCCCGGGAAGTTGCGCGCGCCGGCAGCAGCGGCAGGAGATCCTTAAGACGCCGAGTCGGGAGCGTGGCGGTAAGAGGGACGGCGTCTCTGCCTGTCAGGGGGCAGAGACGCCGATACTACACATGCTATCCCCTGTACGCTCCTCTGTGCATTTTCTTGCTGACACCGCGCACTGCATCTTACTGCTAGGCCGGGACTAGACCCACGATAACCCTGCTTTGTGCAGGGTTATCCCAGGCCTAGTTGCGATTGGAAGTCCCGGCGAAGAGTACGCATCGTGAGGTTAAAGCGCATGTCGTAACGCTGTTGTGATCTTACGCAGAGACATCCTTGGCCTAGTCGCGGCTGGAAGCCCATGCACAATTAAGCCTGGGACATCTCTGCACATGCACATTGTAAAGTCGTGTACCCGACTTTCACAAGGGCATTCTATTCCCAGCCTTAAAGGGGTTTTCCCCAGAACAAAAGTTCATTTTAATCAATAGATCTTGGAATGATAAGAATCCACTGTGATCCCATGCTGTAATGTCTGTATACTCTTTTGCTTCCTCCCTTGCCCAGGAGATGTGGTATGATCAGACCGTATTCCGTACACAGTCAGACACAGCCATTACACAGTACACAGCAGGGGCACATTTATAAGATTATCTCAGCACAGGAACATTTTATTTAAACACATCCAACTGTGGAAGCTATTATCATTCCAAGATCTATTGATTAACATGAACTTTTGGTCGTGATAAAACCCCTTTAAGGGAATATGCAGCACACGGCGGCAGTAAGAAGATGCATTCAGGACTGTACGGTGGACAGTGAGTGACATGCCCCCTGGGCCGTGGGGTACTCGGTAGCCGGGCCGGTCGATGCTGGGGGATGTCACGGTGGTAGTGAACAGGTCCGTGACCCAGGGCGGTCAATTAAAGGGGGGATTGTAAAAGAGGAATAAAGTTATTATAGAGATAATGTTCGTGACGCCACCTGTGGTATGCGGCTATATGGGGCCGCCGCTGCGGTGCAGATCATCTGGAGCTGATGGTGACGCAGCAGAGTTAATTCAGCTCCCCACAGGCAGAGCTTAGCTCCAGAGCAGTGTATGATGATTTTGTGAGGTAGATGTTGCTGGTGCTGTGCAGTGCAGGGCTGGTGATGGCACAGCAATAATTCTAGGACACAGTGGGGTGCAGTCTTCAATGTTTTACTCACAGTTATCACGCTGCTCCAGGTTACAACTGCCAGATTATAACCATCCACGTCGTCCTGCGTTCACCAAGAAAGGGGTTCAGCAGCTCTCAAGTATTTCAGGAGTACTTAAACCGGACCCTGTTCTATGTTCCTTTCTCGGTCATAGCCTCGGATCTTGTCGGGCGACGTGCAGTCACCTTGACCCTATGCAGCCACCTTTTTGGCAATGTAATTGTGGTAGCTGGCAGCTGCACCTTGCAAGCACAGTAGCCTCCGGTTATCTAGCTGAGCCTGATTGTTCTCCACTGGTTTAGAGGCCGGTCCCCTCTGTGGCCTGATCCCTCCACGTCCGTGTAGACTCGCACGCATGGGTGGCATCCGCACTCACCGTGCCCCTGGGATCCCCTCTGTCTCTAGAGCCTTCCCGTCTTCCCGTCTTCTTCTCTCAGTCTTTCCTCCCGGGCTTCTCAGACTAGGCCTCTCTCCTTTCTCCACTCCTCTGAGCAGAGCTCCTCCAGAGCTCCTGCTCCCAACTCTCTCTCCTCTGACTGATCAGATTCTAGATGGTTCCTTTTTTTCTTATACTCCTCCTGAAGGTGCTCCCCTGATCTACTTCCTCCACCCACACCCACTACTTGGTTCCCCCTCTCTCGCCCCCCTCCTTTCAACCAGGGACAGGGCTCAGCACTGTACGCATGCATCTTACCCCTCCTGCTGGTCTGGAATGGTGTAGTGTTGGATACAGGGGGGTGGGTCCCGGGTAGTACCCCATCCTTACCTGAGAGTGGGGTACCACACCTCTGGGTGAGATGCAGTACGTCTGTAGCGACTGAACCCTCAGGGGCGCCACATGAGCAGCAGAGTTGATTGGTGAGTATTAGTTGTTGTTTTTTTCAACATCTTATGTTTATTATGCCCTAGGATCTCACCAGACTTCAGAGCATAACAAAGGACATTCAATTTGTGGAGAATAAATTCACTACAAATTGAATTTCCCGGTAAAATCTGCATGATTTCTTAAATTTTAATCTCATCAGATCCACTCATTTCTAATATCAAGTGAAAAAGTTTTTTTGTGGTCCCCCTGGCGCTGTTTCTTTCAAAAATGCCCACAGTAAAGTTGCAATTGTTTTTTTTTTCTCTTTGCTTTACTAGCCAGAAACAGAGCTGTAAACCATATGTCTATTTAAAAGAACGTTAATACTTCTAGGAAGCAATAGCCCTTGATCTAAGCTCACATCCTTCTTTGAACAACACCTCACTGATTAACCCATACCCAAATATCAGAAAATCTAATTCACCCAACTTAAACCTGAAAACCTAATTATCCTGTTCTAAATTGTAACCCCACCGCCCTTCCTTTCTTTCTTGCCTTCTCTTCCTCCCATGTCTGTCTCCCCATGCTTTTTTCCTGGTTGCCCCCCTGCCCTTGTTTCTACCTCCCCCCCAAGTGTTCCTTTTCTTGTTGTTTTTTCTTTTGATTGATACACCTATTTACATAGTATTATAAAATAATAATAATAATCAGTTATTAAAATGTCTGTTTTGTTTTTCTGCAATATATATTGATAATATATAGATGGTGTTCCTTTATTACAATAATACTGTCTTTTGCTGTATTGTTATCTTTTGAAAAAAGTTAATAAAAAGATTTTTAAAAGAAAAAAGAAAGAAAAGAAAAAGTTTTTTGTGGAATCATGAAGGTACAATGATTAATAATACATTAGCAGCACCAACGTGACACCTTGAGCTTCAGTTTTTTGTATAGCCCCTACCTCTTTGACATTCAAATATTCTTGACTCTTGAAAGGCAAAGCTGCTTAATTCCAAAGTCTTATACGCTTTACCTCCGTGGCAGTACATCACTTGGAGACGAATCCTTGTAAAAAGAAAACAACTCAAGACAGAAAGTACCAGAGTGGATTGAATGTTCGGAGCAGCTTTCATGAATTATGGTAATAAAGTTAGCATATATACTTACAAGCGCTTCATTTGATGTGTTCCCCTGGTATAGGCCAATAAAGCTAAAACATGTGCAAATATGACATATTCCCATACTTCTCTCTGAGCAGATACAAAGGTGGCATCTGACGCTGGGACATGAAAAACAATAAGTGTAATGCTTTGGAATAATTCATTAACTTACGTATGTGCAAAATCAAAGATCATCATACGGTGTTGATCTACTACACCATCAGGGCCGACATTAGGGGCAGGCAAACTAGGCATTTGCCTAGGACCCAGGGCCGGCGTCAGCACCCGGCGCACCGGGGCAAGTGCCGGGGCCCTGAGCAGGCAGAGGGGCCCACTGGCGGTCGCGCACCCCGCCGGGCTATGGGCGGAGAAGAGCGATGCTAGCGCCCGTCCTTCTCTCCCGCTTGCTCAGGGCCCCGGATACTTAACTCTCCCCGTGCCTCCGCAGATCCGCTGTCTTCCTGCTCTGTGCTCCCTGTGATGTCTCAGATCAGAGGGTGTGGTGACGTCTTTCCACCGCGCCCTCCCCCTGAGCCGTCACAGGGAGCGCAGAGCGGGAAGATACCGGCGACGCTGGAGTCTGGACCTGGGCAGCTGCAGCAGGTGAGGAGGAGTGAGGTGAGTATTTGATTTTTTTTTTTAATGTATGGAGGAATGGGGCATAATATGGGGGGGGGTGACATCCTGCATGGGGCATAATATGGGGGGGGGTGACATCCTGCATGGGGCAGGTGATGGCGCAGATAATAATTCTAGGACACAGTGGGGTGCAGTCTTCAGATTTTACTCACAGTTGTTCAAGACTCCAGGTTACAAGAGCCAGTGTGGAACCTCCCACGTCGTCCTGCATTCACCAAGGAAGGGGTTCAGCAATCTCTCAAGTATCTCAGGAGTACTTAAACGGGACCCCATTCTATGTGCCTTCCTCGGTCGTCTTCCTGAGCTGGCTCTCACCCTCCTGCCCTGCACCTCACAATCAGTGTCCCAATCCAGTAGCCTCAGATCTTGTTGGGCGACCTGCAGTCCCCTGAATGCTATGTGGCCACCTTTTCGGTGATATAATAGTGGTTTTGGCCAGCTGCGCCTTGAAAGTACAGTAGCCTCCAGTTTTCTAGCTGAGCCTTGTAGTTCTCCACTAGTTAGGGGCCGGTCCCCTCTGCGGCCTGATCCCTCCACATCCGTGTAGATTCGGGCGCACGGGTGGCTTCCTGCACTTCCCGTGCCCCTGGGATCCCCTCTGTTCCTCTTGGAGCCTTCCCTCTGCTCTCATCCTCTCTCAGTCTGTCCTCCTGGGCCTCTCTGTCTAGGCCCGCTCCTTCTTCCTCTCCTCCTGAGCAGAGCTCCTACAGAGCTCCTGCTCCCAACTCTCTCTGTCTTCTCACTCTCTCCTCAGACTGAACTGACTCCTTGAAGATGGTTCCCTTCTTATACTCCTTCTGAAAGTGCTCCCCTGTAGTTCTTCCTCCACCCACACCCACTACATGGTTCCACCCTCCAGCTAGGGACCAGGGACTGTGCTCTTCCTTAGGAGCAATCTCGCCCTTTCCTCTGAAGTGGAGTGTAATGGATGCAAGTGTGTGGGTCCCAGGCAGTACTCCATCCTTACCTGAGAGTGGGGCACCACACTTCTGGGTGAGATGCAGTACCTCTGTGGCGACTGAACCCCAGGGGCGCCACATAGCCCCCTGGTAAAACACAGCACGTCCGAGGGCTGGAACAGAGTAAAAAACAAGATACTTTAGACATACAACATTTTTAAAATGCTTAAGCAGATAAAACAATAAATAGACAACTTTTCTTCCCTTTATGGGAGGTATGTTCTCTTGAACATTTCAGGTTACTATTATTATATAAAACATTATAAAACCATTTTTAATAACATTCTTTCACACATAAAACATTTTTATCACTTTTCAAGTAAGTTCAGCAAACTGTAGCGAGATCTGTAACCGGGTGTCCATCTCACTGGTGAAGGTGCAAAGTGGGGGGACCCGTCCACAACAAACCCCCTAACGTAGGCCCTCGGCATGGCTGCAGGGCATAGGTGATCCAGCTGTTGGACCACATCTTCGGCCACGCCAAACGGGTTTTTGTTCAATGGTCTTTTTATACAAAGCCAATAAGAAGCACTTTAAGAAGTGCAAACTATTTACAAGGGAAAGTTTTTAGCTGCTTACCGTCCACAGGCTAAGTGTCCTTGTACCTTTACCGGGTACACTATATAAGTAAGTAAACATTTTCAAACCTGCAGCATTCCTGCTATACCCCTACAGGTAACTATATACAGTTCAGTTTGTAAAATCGGGAGTTCAATAGTGGTGCTCCCTCCTGGGAGACACCTGTCCTACATAGGCTGGCCCAGCTGTGTCGTCAGCCTTGGATTGCAGAAGCATGTCCTACTCCTCCACTTCCCTGCGTACATGGAGGGCATACCATCCACGTGGTCCATGGTGACTGGTGTAGGTGACATTGTCTCCAGGGTACTTAGCTGCAGCCGGAGCAGAAGCTGCTTGTGGATGGCCAGGGTCAGCGACACCAGAAGTCAGGGGCATGTCCTCCGCGCTTGCCTTCTGCACATTAAGCATGTACCACCCCCTCTCTCCTGAGTATTGTGGTAACCAGGCCGCTCTTGGGATGTATGGCATACATAGTGGCATTATGAGGCCTGCGGCAGCACCCGCTGTTGAAGCTTCTCCTAAGGTGGGCATCTTTCTTCCCCCCTAGTTCACCCTTGCCGGGGTAGGACTCACCTCTCCGGATGCTTATTTCATTGCTCCTTGCACAGCCGGTCACCGAGACTGCTTTGCTGGTCACTGTACAGCCGCACTCTTGCTGTACAGATTCTCACACTTGTGTTGTATTCACAGAGCTGCAGCAGCTAGATGGATGAGATCACATAGCACAGAGCTGCAGCAGCTGCGATGGATGGATGGGATCACACAGCCCTCTGCAGGGGGAGGCGACAATCTGCCCCCCTCAGTCTGATGCAAAGGGGAAGGATGGCACCTTTCAGCCGGAGTGACAGACAACACTGGTACAGTCTATGCAAGTGGAAGGGGCCTATTTTGGCGCCATTTCTGAGGCTCCGCCCACGATGGGGCACCCCGCATATCATTAACTCCGCATGTGCTACAGTAATGGCTTCAGTTTATACAGTTATACACAGTCTTTGTGGCACACAGGACCCGTTGATACCGGCCTTCGAATCCTGTTCGTGACGCCAAAAATGACACTCCCCCTGGGCCGTGGGGTACTCGGTGCCGGGCCGGTCGGTGCAGGGGATGTCACAGTGGCTGTGACCCGGTCCGTGACCCAGGGCGGTCAATAAAAGGGGGATTATTGAAAGGGGATTATAGTTTTTATAGTTAATGTTCGTGACGCCACCTGTGGTATGCAGCTATATGGGGCCGCCGCTGCAGTGTAGATCATCTGGAGCTGATGGTGACGCAGCAGAGTTGGTTCAGCTCTCCACAGGCAGAGCTTAGCCCCAGGGCAGAATATAGGGGTTTTATGAGGTAGATGTTGCTGGTGGGGTGTAGTGAAGGTGATGGCGCAGATAATAATTCTAGGACACAGTGGGGTGCAGTCTTCAGATTTTATTCACAGTTGTTCAAGACTCCAGGTTGCCAGCGCCAGTGTGGAACCTCCCACGTCGTCCTGCATTCACCAAGGAAGGGGTTCAGCAATCTCTCCAGTATCTCAGGAGTACTTAAACGGGACCCCGTTCTATGTGCCTTCCTCGGTCGTCTTCCTGCACTGGCTCTCACCCTCCTGCCCTGCGCCTCACAATCAGTGTCCCAATCCAGAAGCCTCGGATCTTGTCGGGCGACCTGCAGTCACCTGAATTCTATGCGGCCACCTTTTAGGCGATATAATTGTGGTTTTGGACAGCTGCATCTTGAAAGTACAGTAGCCTCCGGTTTTCTAGCTGAGCCTTGTAGTTCTCCACTAGTTAGGGGCCGGTCCCCTCTGCGGCCTGATCCCTCCGCGTCCGTGTAGATTCGGGCGCACAGGTGGCTTCCTGCACTTCCCGTGCCCCTGGGATCCCCTCTGTTCCTCTTGGAGCCTTCCCTCTGCTCCCATCCTCTCAAAGTCTGTCCTCCTGGGCCTCTCTGTCTAGGCCCGCTCCTTCCTCCTCTCCTCCTGAGCAGAGCTCCTACAGAGCTCCTGCTCCCAACTCTCTCTGTCTTCTCACTCTCTCCTCAGACTGAACCGACTCCTTCAAGATGGTTCCCTTCTTATACTCCTTCTGAAAGTGCTCCCCTGTAGTTCTTCCTCCACCCACACCCACTACGTGGTTCCACCCTCCAGCTAGGGACCAGGGACTGTGCTCTCCCTTAGGAGTAATCTCGTCCTTCCCTTTGAAGTGGAGTGTAATGGATGCAAGTGTGTGGGTCCCGGGCAGTACTCCATCCTTACCTGAGAGTGGGGAACCACACCTCTGGCTGAGATGCAGTACCTCTGTGGCGACTGAACCCGCAGGGGCACCACAAATGCAGCTCCAGAACCACCATCAATGCATGAATGCAGCGCCAGAACCACATCAGTTCGTGAATGCTGCGCCAGAAACACTGTCAGTATATGACTGCAGCATCAGACCCGCCGCCAGTATATGAATGCAGCGTCAGACCTGATGTCAGTAGATTAATGCAGTGACAGACCCGCCGTCAGTACATAAACAAACCACCAAGCTTAGCCCCATGTACAATTGTATCGCATGTACCTACAACTCCCAGTATGTCTTTAACAATGGTAAGGAGATACTGAGAGTTATTGCTAACAGTCATCACTATACAGGAACCACAGTACAGATGAGACGCAGTACCACAAATAAGCAAATTTATTTGTTATAAATTTACATCCAGTTACCTTAGAGGTGACATCTTCTCTGATTGGAGCCATTCACATCCCTTTTGTCTCCATGAAGTATATATGCCATGATGAGATTTCATGCCCAGAGCTCATCTCTGCAGACTTCCCTTTTCTCAGTCTTCAGGACCACTTCCCGACATGAAGCTCTTAAAAGTAAGAGTATCATTATACTGCCCAATAAATAACTCCCATGCTGCGCCTCTAAATAAATAATTGTTATGCTTCCTTCTCAAAATGTCCACACACACACTGCCCTTCTCCAAAATATCCCCCCATACTTCCCTTCTCGATAATATTTCCCTTATGCTGCCTCTCTGCAAAATATCCCCCTCTACGCTGCCCCTCTCCAAAATATCCCCCCTCACACACACTTCCCCTCAGAATAAAGTATACCACCCACTGCCTCTCACAAAACTGTGCCCCCTTTCACAATTGTCCCCTAATTATGTGCCCTAACCCCCTCCCTCACTCATCCACATTGATAAAACATTTAATCTTCGGCTCCTTGATGGAGCGCTTACCGGTGCCTGACGTGTCTCTGCGGCACTAGCTGCAGTGTGATAATGTCAGCAGCGTGCTGACTAGAGATGAGCGGTGTTCGACTAGAACTGTTCGCCAATCTCAAATTCGAGCTGTTTTGGGCGGTGTTCGAGTTGTTCGACGAACCCGAACGATTTGCAAAAAATTCGGCTGTTCGAGGTTATGTTCGATAACTGTTCGTACACCAAAAGCTTGTCCTGCATGTCTGGTGCTATTTAGAGCACCAATCATGCAGGGATTGTCTGCCACTCACTGTAATGCCACAGCCATGGTGGTTGTGGCATTACAGTGATTGCCCAAATCGATGGGAACAGTGCCAACAGTGAAACATGAAAAGCCGGCAATTCAGCAGCGGCATACACCGGTACCCGACAATTTAGAACCGAAAGAATAGAGCTTCACACATAGATTAGATAGATAGAAACATGTCAGCCACATTTATATGAAGCACAGTGACAGTGTTGATTACTGTACTTGTCATTTAGTGTAAAGGATTTATTAAAAAAAATAATAGTGTTTTCATGCACTGTCTCTTTAAAAAAGCCGGCCGGCATTTCAGCATCTGTACCCGACAATTTAGAATAGAAGGAATAGAGCATCACACATAGATTAGATAGATAGAAACATGTCAGTCACATATATATGAAGTACAGTGACAGTGTTGATTACTATACTTGTCATTTAGTGTTAAAATAAAGGATTTATTTAAAAAAAAATTGGGCGTGGGGTTCCCCGTAATTTTAGTCTCTAGCGGAGGTTAAGCAGACGGCTGGGGCAGATGTTTGAAGCCTGGGAAGGGGGTAATACCCACGGAGCTTCCCAGGCTACTAATATCAGCCCCCAGCTGAATACCTAGCCTTTACTAGCTATTAAAATGGGGGACCCCCCCCAAAAAAAATGACGTGGGGTCCCCCCTATTTTAATAGCTAGCAAAGGCTAGGCAGACAGCTGGGGGCTGATATTAATAGCCCAGGAAGGGTGCCATGAATATTGGCCCCCTCCCAGGCTAGAAACACCAGCCGTCAGCTGCCCCAGAAATGGCGCATCCATAGGATGCGCCAATACTGGCACTTAGCCTCGCTCTTCCCACTGCCCTGGTGCGGTGGCAGTGGGGTAATAGGGCTGGGGTTGATGTCAGCTTATAATGCCAGCTGACATCAAGCCCAGGTTAGTAATGGAGAGGCGTCTATAAGACACCCCCATTACTAACCCCATAGTCAAAGTTAAAAGAAAACACAAACACCCAGAATAAAGTCCTTTAATTGAAATAAAGACACAATCCTTTATTGTTCTAAATTAAACCATACTTACCACCACGCCCATTCCAGCTGAAGCCAACGATCTCCTGCAATAAAAGTAAAATAATAAAGCAACCTCATCCTTACCTTTCTATGGTTCCCAGGACAGCTTCAGCTCTGCTACATTGAGATGACAGGCTGGACCGCTGCCATCCAGCCTGTCATCCCGCAGACACTGAGAAGCGCAGGCATGCTTGCGCTCCTCAGTGTCTCGCTGTGACGGCATAAAGATGAGCCGACAATGAACTCGGCTCACCTCATGCACGTCACTGACAGCGTGGGAGAATTCTCCTGCACTCAGCGCTTCAGCGTGAGAATTTTCACGCTGAAGCGCTGAGTGCAGGAGAATTTTCCCACGCTGTCAGTGACGTGCATGAGGTGAGTTCATTCATGTCCATTGAACTCAGCTGACCTCATGTACGTCACTGACAGCGTGGGAGAATTCTCACGCTGAAGCGCTGAGTGCAGGAGAATTCTTCCACGCTCTCAGTGACGTACATGAGGTGAGCTGAGTTCATTGAACATGACCTCGGCTCATCTGGATGCCGTCACAGAGAGACACTGAGGAGCGCAAGCATGCCTGTGATTCTCAGTGTCTGCGGGATGACAGGCTGGATGGCAGCGTTCTGCTACGGTCCAGCCTGTCATCTCGATGTAGCAGAGCTGAAGCTGTCTGGGAACCATGGAAAGGTAAGGATGAGGTTGTTTTATTATTTTACTTTTATTGCAGGAGATCGTTGGGTTCAGCTGGAATGGGCGTGATGGTAAGTATGGTTTAATTTAGAACAATAAAGAAATGTGTGTTTATTTCAATTAAAGGACTTTTTTCTGGGTGTTGTGTTTTTTTTAAATACTTTACTAGAAATTCATAGTGGTCATGTCTAATATTGGCGTGACCCCATGAATTTCGGGCTTAGGGCCAGCTGATAATGCCAAGCTGGCCCTAACCCCTTTATTACCCAGTGAGCCACCGCACCAGGGCCCTGGATGAGTTGGGTACAGCGCCAGAAGATAGCGCTTCTATGAACGCGCCATTTTCCGGGGTGGCTGCGGACTTCAATTTGCAGCTGGGGGGACCCAGAAAGCTTGGGCCTCCCTGCGCTGCAGATTCCAGCCCCCAGCTGCCTAGTTGTACCTGGCTGGACACAAAAATAGGGCGAAGCCCCACGTATTTTTTTTTTTAATTATTTCATGAAATTCATGAAATAATTAAGAAAAAAAGGGCTTCCCTATATTGTTGTGTCCGGCCAGGTACAAATAGGCAGCTGGTGGTTGGGGGCAGCCCGTTCCTGCCTGCTGTGCCTGGCTGGACACAAATATAGTGCGAAGCCCCACGTCAATTTTTTTTAAAATTATTTCATGAAACTAGATGGTGGCCCGATTCTAACGCATCGGGTATTCTAGAATATGTATGCGGCAGATCCGGCGCAATCAGCAGAGCGGTGTTTAAATTTGGCGCCAAAATCGCTGACTGGTCGCGGCCAGCAACCGCGACCAATCAGCAAAGCGGTGTTGAAATTTGGCGACTATATCACTGATTGGTCACGGCCGGCGGTCGCGACTAATCAGCAGAGCGGGGTTTAAATTTTGCGCCAATAATGCTGATAGGTTGTGGTTGCGACCAATCAGCAAAGCGGTGTTTAAATTTGGCGCCAATAATGGTGATTGGTCACGACCTCGACCATTCAGCAGAGCGGTGTTTAAATTTGGCGGCAACAATGTTGATTAGTCGCGGCCGGCGGTCACGACCAATCAGCAGAGCGGGGTTTAAATTTGGCGCCAATAATGCTGATTGGTCGCAATCGCCGGCCGCGACCAATCAGCAGAGCGGTGTTTAAATTTGGCGTCAAAATCGCTGATTGGTCGCGGAAGGCAACTGTGACCAATCAGCAGAGCGGGGTTTAAATTTGGCGCCAAAATCTCTGACTGGTCGCGGCCAGCAACCGCGACCAATCAGCAAAGCGGTGTTGAAATTTGGCGACTATATCACTGATTGGTCACGGCCGGCGGTCGCGACCAATCAGCAGAGCGGGGTTTAAATTTTGCGCCAATAATGCTGATTGGTTGTGGTTGCGACCAATCAGCAAAGCGGTGTTTAAATTTGGCGCCAATAATGGTGATTGGTCACGACCTCGACCATTCAGCAGAGCGGTGTTTAAATTTGGCGGCAACAATGTTGATTAGTCGCGGCCGGCAACCGTGACCAATCAGCCGAGCAGGGTTTAAATTTGGCGCCAATACTACTGATTGGTCGCGGACGGCGACCGCGATCAATCGGCAGAGCGGTGTTTAAATTTGGCGCCAATAATACTGATTAGTCGCGGCCGGCATCCGCGACCAATTAGCAGAGCGGGGTTTAAATTTGGCGCCAATCTCGCTGATTGGTCGCGGCTGGAGTCCGCGACCAATCAGCAGAGCGTTGTTTAAATTTGGCGCCAATCTCACTGATTGGACGCGTCTGGCGTCCGCGACCAATCAGCAGAGCGTTGTTTAAATTTGGCGCCAAGCTCGCTGATTGGTCGCGGCCGCTATTTAAATGTGGCGCCCAAATCGGTGATTGGTCGCGGGCAGCGTCCGCGACCAATCAGCAGAGCGGTGTTTAACTTTAGCGCCAAGATCACTGATTGGTCGCGTGCGGAGAGCGCGACCAATCAGCTAATCGTATTGGTGAGGACCGGGGAGCGCCGCTGCCTGGTCGGATACTTCCGTTGCGAGAAGCCGGGAGATGAGCGACTGCTCGTAGCAGAAGTATCCCGACCCGCAGCGCCGCTCCCCGGTCCTCCCTTGACACCCTAGCCGCTGATGTCCCCACAGTATCCGCATGGTGTTACAAAGATCCGGACATTTGTGTTAAAAATCGCCGGTTTGGGCGCCAAATTTAAATATCGGCCGCATCCAATCACCAATCTTGGCTCCACACTTAAACACCGCTGTGCTGATTGGTCGCCGACGCTGGGCGCGACCAATCACCGATTTTGGCGCCACATTTAAATAGCGTCCGCGACCAATCAGTACAGCGGTGTTTAAATGTGGAGCCAAGATGGGTGATTGGTCTCGGAGGATATTTAAATTTGGCGCCCAAATCGGTGATTGGTCGCGGCTGATATTTAAATTTGGCGCCCAAATCGGTGATTGGTCACGGGCAGCGCCAGCGACCAATCAGCGATTTTTAACACAAATGTCCGGACCTTTGTAACACCATGCGGATACTGTGGGGACATCAGCGGCTAGCGTGTGAAGGGAGGACTGGGGAGCGGCGCTGCGGGTCCGGATATTTCTGCTGCGAGCGCCCGCTCATGTCCCGGGTTCTCGCAGCGGAAGTATCCGCACAGGCAGCGGCGCTGACATCCAATTGGTCGCGGCCGCTATTTAAATGTGCGGCACAAATCGGTGATTGGTCGCCGTCTTGACCGCGACCAATCACTGATCTTGCCGCCAAAGTTAAACACTACTGTGCTGATTGGTCGGATATTTAAATTTGGCGCACAAATCAGTGATTGGTCGCGGGCAGCGTCCGCGACCAATCAGCACGGTAGTGTTTAACTTTGGCGGCAAGATCAGTGATTGGTCGCGCGCCAAGACCGCGACCAATCACCGATTTGGGCGCCACATTTAAATATCGGCCGCGACCAATCACCGATCTTGGATCCACATTTAAACAACGCTGTGCTGATTGGTCGCGGCCGATATTTAAATGTGGCGCCCAAATCGGTGATTGGTCGCGGTCTTGGCGCGCGACCAATCACTGATCTTGCCGCCAAAGTTAAACACTACCGTGCTGATTGGTCGCGGACGCTGCCCGCGACCAATCACCGATTTGTGCGCCAAATTTAAATATCAGCCTCATGCACGTCACTGACAGCGTGGGAAAATTCTCCTGCACTCAGCGCTTCAGCGTGAGAATTTTCCCACGCTGTCAGTGACGTGCATGAGGTGAGCTCATGTCCAATGAACTCAGCTCACCTCATGCACGTCACTGACAGCGTGGGAGAATTCTCCTGCACTCAGCGCTACAGCGTGAGAATTTTCCCACGCTGTCAGTGACGTGCATGAGGTGAGCTGAGTTCATTGGACATGACCTCGGCTCATCTTTATGCCGTCACAGAGAGACACTGAGGAGCGCAAGCATGCCTGCGCTTCTCAGTGTCTGCGGGATGACAGGCTGGATGGCAGCTTTCTGCTGCGGTCCAGGCTGTCATCTCAATGTAGCAGAGCTGAAGCCGTCCTGGGAACCATGGAAAGGTAAGGATGAGGTTGCTTTATTATTTTTCTTTTATTGCAGGAGATCGTTGGCTTCAGCTGGAATGGGCGTGGTGGTAAGTATGGTTTAATTTAGAACAATAAAGAATTGTGTGTTTATTTCAATTAAAGGACTTTATTCTGGGTGTTTGTGTTTTTTTTTTTAACTTTGACTATGGGGTTAGTAATGGGGGTGTCTTATAGACGCCTCTCCATTACTAACCTGGGCTTGATGTCAGCTGGCATTATAAGCTGACATCAACCCCAGCCCTATTACCCCCTGCCACCGCACCAGGGCAGCGTGGAGGAGCGAGGCTAAGTGCCAGAATTGGCGCATCCTATGGATGCGCCATTTCTGGGGCAGCTGACGGCTGGTGTTTCTAGCCTGGGAGGGGGCCAATATTCATGGCACCCTTCCTGGGCTATTAATATCAGCCCTCAGCTGTCTGCCTAGCCTTTGCTAGCTATTAAAATAGGGGGGACCCCACGTCATTTTTTGGGGGGGTCCCCCATTTTAATAGCTAGTAAAGGCTAGGTATTCAGCTGGGGGCTGATATTAGTAGCCTGGGAAGCTCCGTGGGTATTACCCCCTTCCCAGGCTTCAAACATCTGCCCCAGCCGTCTGCTTAACCTCCGCTAGAGACTAAAATTACGGGGAACCCCACGCCCATTTTTTTTTAAATAAATCCTTTATTTTAACATTAAATGACAAGTACAGTAATCAACACTGTCACTGTACTTCATATATATATATATATGTGACTGACAAGTTTCTATCTATCTAATCTATGTGTGATTCTCTATTCCTTCTATTCTAAATTGTCGGGTACAGATGCTGAATTGCCGGCCGGCTTTTTTAAAGAGACGGTGCATGAAAACACTATTATTTTTTTAAATAAATCCTTTACACTAAATGACAAGTACAGTAATCAACACTGTCACTGTCACTGTACTTCTTATATATGTGACTGACATGTTTCTATCTATCTAATCTATGTGTGATTCTCTATTCCTTCTATTCTAAATTGTCGGGTACAGATGCTGAATTGCCGGCCGGCTTTTTTAAAGAGACGGTGCATGAAAACACTATTATTTTTTTTGATAAATCCTTTACACTAAATGACAAGTACAGTAAGCAACACTGTCACTGTGCTTCTTATATGTGTGACTGACATGTTTCTATCTATCTAATCTATGTGTGAGGCTCTATTCCTTCTTGTCTAAATTGTCGGGTACCGGTGTATGTGTGACACCCCAGGGGTCTGGTTGCCACAGTAACGTAATGTTATGTCTGAGAGCAGGTGGGAGGTCCTTTAGTCAGGGATCCTGTGCATGCCACACCTCCTGCCCAGTCTTGGGAGGGGAAGAACTTCCCCTATATAAACCTGGGGCTGAGGCAGGGTGAGTGAGTAGAAGAAGAGAAGAAGTAGAGACAGCATAGGAAGAAACAGCAGTTACAAGGAGTCAGGGGCTGGCAGCTGCAGAGTTCGCCCTGACTAAGAAGACTTTTTACCGGACCCGGAGTCCGAGGCTGTGGGGACTAATTCCTGCCCAGCAGCAGAATCCGTCAGGCAGGGGATTTCAGGTCCTCTGGCCCAGAAGCCCGAAGGCACGGTCACACGCGTGGGACCAGCACCGCCATCGTGGAGCGGAAGCCATTAGAAGGCCCCGAGTCACCGGCCATACGGGTGAGCACCACACGGTACACTCAGGGACGTGGGCTACTTATATCAGCTCCTAGCAAGGTAGCCAGAAGAGTACAGTCAGTTTGGGAGGCCTACAACTACGCCTGGCCAGGGGAGATCCCATCTGCTCAAGGACTGACCAGGCCCCATCCGCTAGCAAGTACTCCGGGAGGGTCTTTTGTTGTTACCAGTAAAGACCCTGAACTACACCGTACCGTCTCTGAGTGGTTCCTGCTACCCCCATCATCCACGTCGGCTGCCCTGAGGCCATACCCCTCCCGTTGGGGGTTATACTATCACGCTGCACAATCCCACCATCGGCCTCAGCGGTCTGCCCTGCAGCAGCAGCCCCCTGGCTGCACTCAACGGGTGGCGTAGTCATCAACCATTTACTACTAATGGACTGCCGTCTAGTTTGACTCCCTGGGCACGGACCGGGTCACCGCCACGAGACTACAACCCTCCACAGATCCGGCTCCGGGTAAGCTCCCGCATGCGCAGCGCAGCGCGACACAGGCCCAGGGGCGCGTCAACTTTGGCGTAGTCGGCAGGATTTCGTGCCCGCAACCACCGGGTACTGCGTGCCTGAAAAGCAAAGACTGTTCAAACTTACCAGTGGTGAAGATTCCCGCTATCCGTGGAGGTTTCCCGCCATCCGGCGCCATCTTCTACCTTCTTCCCGCCATCCGCGAAGTTTTCCCGCCATCCGGCGCCATCTTTGACCTTCTTCCCGCCATCCGTGGAGTTTTCCCGCCATTGGACGCCATCTTGAGGACGCCGCGCGGGAAGAAGAGGGGCGTGGACTCCGAAAGCGCGCGAGAACTGAAGCCCCGCCTCACGTCCGGACGTTGCGTAAGGTCCTGGAAGGAGCCCAGCAGACGCCAACGTCACAGGAGCGCGACGGAAGGTCCTCAACCCTGACGATCCACTGCGGAGCCGCGGCCTACGGAAGAGGATCATCGCAAGGTAGGCCACGGTCCACTAGGGGGGAGGAAGATGTCGGATACGGAGGAGAGCTTCACTGCCTCAACCCCCGCCAGCGCTACCGCTGCTGCAGTTATGCCCTTCACCATGCCCTATATCCCGGGAGCAGCTTGGCTACCCCAGTACTCAGGGGAGTCACATACCCTGCATGACTTTAGAGAAAAGCTGGATAGCCTCTTCCAGGTGTACCCCCTCACAGAAGAGCAAAAAGTGAGCATCCTGGTGGCCCAACTAACCGGGGCAGCCAAAAGAGAAGTAAAATCTTGGCCACCTGGGAGGAGGACTGTCGCAGAGATACTAACCCGGCTGAGGGACACCTTCGATACCCGCACCTCAGCCGAGATCAAGCTTAGATTCTACGGGTGCAAGCAGCGAGCGCATGAGAGTATAAGGGACTATGCACTAAACCTACAAGAGGCCCTGAGGGCCATAAAGCAGACCGACCCTGATGGGGTGGGAAACGAGGACAGGCTGTTGACTGAACAATTTATAGAGGGTTTATATTGCAATGCCCACCGAACCCAGTTGCGGGCAATGGCCTTACAGGATCCCCATCTGGACTTTGCACAGTTCAAGGATAGAGCTATCCGGGTGCTCCGAGAACCAGCACCGGGTGGCGTTGTGACCCACAGGCGCCCAGCTATCACTTACCACCAGGAGGCGGCGCCCTTGTCGACAGGGCCTGTGGGAGCTCATGCGCAGGCTTTGGACAATGACCCGGCTCCAGACCTACACCATCAGGTCCAAGAGCTAGTTAAGAGCGTTGCTGCGCTAACCCGAACTGTGCAGTCTTTACAGGTTTCCACCCCAGGGAAGATCCAGCTGGCATCCGGACCGGAGGGCATCCCGTGGCGTCGACCAAGGAGGACCCCACCGGCCAGAGGAAGACCCAGTGACCGATACAGCGAGGACGGACGACCCATCTGCCGCCGCTGCAATCAACCCGGACATATGGAAAGGTACTGTTCTTTAAACGGGCACAACCTGGGGTAGAGGGCCAACCCCCAGGAAAAAGATCACCAGGCCCATCGAACTGGCGCGACAGATATGTGGGAGGACGTCCAGTCTTGCCTGTGGTACTGGATGGCATTCCCATGAGTGCCCTACTGGATACCGGGTCACAGGTCACCACCATCCCGTACGTGCTCTTCAAGCAGTACTGGAATGACTCGGATATTACCCGCTACCCTGACGACGACTTGAGTATCATCGCCAGCAATGGCCAGCCCGTGCCACAGATCGGATTTAAAGAGGTGACCCTCAAAATCGGTAGAGTCGAACTGGCCGCACAGGGACTGATCATTGTAGATATTGATAAACATGAGAGTCACCCAAAAATAACTCTAGGAACTAACGTAATTGAAAATTGTCTTGCAGAGGTGATTTTCCTTTTACAGCAGGTTGCCAAGAACGCCAGCTCCGGCGAGCAGCGGGTGCTCCAGAAAGAGATCCGGGCACTGATGCAACGGCAACAAGTGGAACTCTCCGGCGGTGAGATTGGTAGCGTAAGAATGTGTGACCCTTTTCCTATTGCCATGCCCCCAAAAAGTGAAATGATGATTTGGTGCCGGGCAGCTATTGGTCTGAGAGGTAGAGATTACCAGGCAATGGTAGAACCAGTTTACTCAGACAGTAGGCCCACCATTTTGACAGCACGGGGGGTGGTCAATGTACGCCATGGGAGGGTGCCCGTTCGCATAATAAATATCGGGGAGAGGGAAGTGTACCTGCCCCGGTATGCCACGCTAGCCAAATTATATACCACTAATCAAAATTCTATACAATCTGTGGAACCCTTGCCTCCATCTCACCCGGAGGAAGGTAACGGCTCTAAGAAAGACATGGAGGACTGGTGTCAGCAACTACATCTGGGTACTGACTCCACTCCCTCACATCAGAAACAAGGAGTCTATCGGGTGGTTCAAGAGTATGAGAGAGTGTTTAGTAAACACCCGTTAGACTTCGGGCGAGTCAAGGGGGTAGAACACCGCATCCCCACGGGAGATCATCCTCCCATAAAAGAGAGGTATCGACCCGTACCCCCTGCACATTACCAACACGCCAAGGGGATGCTTAGAGACATGAAGGAGGCTGGGGTAATCCGGGATAGCTGTAGCCCCTGGGCAGCCCCACTAGTTTTAGTCAAAAAGAAAGACAACACCATGAGGATGTGTGTAGATTACCGGAAAATCAACCGTATCACACACAAGGATGCGTACCCCTTACCAAGGATAGAGGAGTCATTGGCTGCTTTAAGATCTGCTAACTTCTTCTCTACCTTGGATCTCACTAGCGGGTACTGGCAGGTTCCTGTAGCAGAGGCGGACCGGGAGAAGACCGCATTCACCACCCCGATGGGACTTAGCGAGTTCACCTGCATGCCGTTCGGACTCTGCAACGCCCCAGGAACCTTCCAACGATTAATGGAGTGCTGTCTGGGCCACAGAAACTTCGAGACGGTCCTGTTGTACCTGGACGATGTCATCGTATACTCCAAAACTTATGAGGACCACCTGAAACACCTGGCGGAGGTGTTCGAAGCTCTGGCGAGTTACGGCCTAAAGGTGAAACCCTCCAAGTGTCACCTCCTGAAACCAAAGGTGCAATACCTGGGACACGTGGTGAGCGCTGACGGAGTGGCTCCCGACCCCGATAAGATCACCGCAATTAAGGGATGGCCAAGCCCCTCCAGCGTAAAAGAAGTGCGGCAGTTCCTAGGGTTGGTAGGTGTAGCGCTGGCGTCCCTGCCCTCTGCTAGGCAGGGACGCTGCTCCCCTCACCGCTCTGCTCCGTGCCCGGCGTCCTCTCCCCGCTCTGCTGTCAGCGCGCGCTCCTGCCCGGCGTCCTCTCCCCGCTCTGCTGTCAGCGCGCGCTCCGTCCCGGCGTCCTCCTCCTGCTCTGCTCTCGGCGCGCGCTCCTTCCCGGCCCCTGTGCTTAGGGCGCGCGCGCGCGCGCTCCCCTCCTCTTAAAGGGGCCGCGCGCGCCGCCCTAAAGAGTCCCCGGCCAATGGCCGGAGGACTTCATCATATAAAAGGCACCTCCTCCAAAATGGAGGTGCCCGAGCAATGTTGTTTGCACCTGTGTCTCACCTGTGCTTCAGCCCTCAGGTCCCGTTGCCAGTTACCTGCCAGTTTCCTGCCAGTTTCCTGCTAGTTACCTGCCAGTTACCTGCCTGATTCCTGCCTGAATACTTGTTACCTGTCTGCCAGTCTTAGGTCCGACGGTCTGCCTTACTACTCCTGTCAGTCTGTCTAAAGGACCAGCCTGCCCGCTCACCTGGGAGCGCATCTCCGTTACCTGCCTGCTTGCCAGCCCGGAGGTCCCGTTGTCACGTGCGGTGACCACCAGCTATTCCAGAGACTCTTGCCCGCTCACCTGGGAGCGCTTCTCCGTTACCTACCTGCCTGCCAGCCCGGAGGTTCCGCCGTCACGTGCCGTGACCACCTGCTATTCCAGAGACTCTCGCTTGCTCACCTGGGAGCACACATCTACCATCTGCCTGCTAGCCTACCCGGAGGCTCCGCCATCACAGGTCGTACCTACCCCTTACCCAGAGACTGCCCTGATCACTTGCCGTAACTCCCTGTCCGTTCACCCAGAGACTGCCACCCGCTCCCTTACAAGGGCCGCCCCCTTGTATAGTAGCTCAGAGGTTCCGCCTCCCGGACCCGTTACAGTTTGCTCGGGCCATGGAACCCGGTGGCACCCAAGCTCCCTCGCTCTCGGACCTCTGTCTTGAACTGTCCCGTCAGAGGTCCCAACAGGAGACCATCCTGGGTCACCTGCGGAATGTTAATACTCGCCTGAACACTCTGTCTGATCCACCAACAACCTCCGCCAGTGCCATGGTATCCTTTTCCGGACCCCGGCTCTCTGCACCTCCTCGCTTCGGAGGCGACTCCGTCCTGGCTCGGGGCTTCATAAATCAGTGCACCCTGCATTTTGAACTATTATCCCACCAGTTTAACTCCGACCGAGCCAAAATTGCCTTTATCATGTCCCATCTCACCGGGGAGGCCCTGGCCTGGCTAAATCCTCTATGGGAGAGAGGAGATCCCCTGGTGTCCGACTTGCCTGCCTTTCTCTTGGCTTTCCGGAAAGCCTTCGACGAACCCGGACGGAGGACCTCATCCGCATCTTCTCTGCTTCGCCTCCGTCAGGGAAGCCTCACCGTGGGCCAATATGCCATACGGTTCCGTACCCTTGCCTCGGAGCTGGCCTGGGATAACGAAGCCCTGGTATCCGTCTTCTGGGAGGGTCTGTCCGGCCGTATTAAAGATGAACTTGCTGGTCGGGACATTCCTACCACTCTCGATGATCTAATAACCCTTGCCACCCGGATTGACCTACGGTTCCAGGAGCGTGCCAAAGAGGTCACCCGTGAGAGAAGGATTCCACGTCTAGCTCCTACTTTCCAGGAACCCGTCATTCCTTCCGTTTCTCCACAGGTACACTCTCCTGAGCCTATGCAGGTCGACCAGACCAAGATGGTCAAATCCCGTCAGGATTTCCGCCGTGCCGAGGGGAGCTGCTTCTACTGTGGCAGTAAGGAGCATCTGATCCGTGCCTGCCCGGAGAGGTCGGGAGAACGCCTGTATCTAGGTTCACTCAGAGGGGTCGATCTAGACAAAAATAAATCCTCTCCATCCCTGCTGTTGTCAGTCTCAATCATCTGCGGGGAGAATCGTTATTCCGAACTAGCCCAACTTGACTCTGGAGCAGCCGGAAATCTTATTTCACAGTCCCTGGTGGAGAAATTCCGCATCCCCACCAAACCTTTGGCTGTACCCTTGTCTGTTGTTGCCGTGGATGGGGGCCTCTTACCTCGCCCCATCCAATTCATCACCGAATCCATTACTCTGCAGGTGGGAATGCTGCATTCAGAGAGTATCTCCTTTCACGTTCTGCCTGGTCTCCCTCACGCCCTCTTGCTAGGTCTGCCTTGGCTCCAGAGACATGCACCCGTGCTTGACTGGCAAACCGGAGAAGTCCTTCACTGGGGACAGGCCTGTCATAAAACCTGCCTGGTTCCCGTCCATTCCGTCCGTCCCTCTCCTATCCCAGCTAATCTACCTGGACTTCCGATTCCTTATTGGTCTAGTGCTGATGTCTTTGTTAAGGAGGAGGCAGAGACATCACCACCTCATAGACCATGTGACTGCCCCATCGATCCCGCCAGAGTAATGCAGGTGGCTCCCGTGAGTCTAAATTGTCTCCCTCCTGGTAAGACGTTCGTATCGGTACCTGATCGGGAGAGAATCCTACACTGGGGTCATTCGTCTAAACTAGCTGACCACGCCGGTCGGAAAAAGACCCTCCAGCTTATTACCCGACACTACTGGTGGCCTAACCTGCACAAGGATGTTATGGACTTTGTTTCTGCCTGTGTGTCCTGCGCCCGCAACAAAGTTCCGAGACACCTGTCGGCCGGCCGCCTCCTTCCTCTGCCAGTACCTGCTGCCCCCTGGCAGCATTTAGCGATGGACCCTCCTCAATTCCGTCCTGGGGATAAAGTCTGGCTCTCGTCCAAATATGTCCGACTCAAGATCCCTTCCTATAAGTTAGGGTCTCGGTTCATCGGCCCACTGGTGGTCATCGGTCAGATCAACCCGGTAGCCTATAAATTGAAACTCCCGGCCAACTTACGGATCCCTAACTCCTTCCATGTATCTCTCCTCAAACCTGTGGTACTTAACTCTTTTTCTAAGTCTACAGGTACGCCTCCTGCTCTGGTTTCTGCTGAGGACAAGTTTGAGGTAGAGAACATTCTTGCCAGCAAAAGGGTAAGAGGAAAGACCTTTTTTCTGGTAGATTGGAGGGGGTTTGGTCCTGAGGAGAGAACGTGGGAGCCCCGGGAGAACATCCATGCCCCTCTCATCCTAGCTAAATTTCTGTCTGGCCTAAAAAAGGGGGGGCCTAAAGAGGGGGGTACTGTAGCGCTGGCGTCCCTGCCCTCTGCTAGGCAGGGACGCTGCTCCCCTCACCGCTCTGCTCCGTGCCCGGCGTCCTCTCCCCGCTCTGCTGTCAGCGCGCGCTCCTGCCCGGCGTCCTCTCCCCGCTCTGCTGTCAGCGCGCGCTCCGTCCCGGCGTCCTCCTCCTGCTCTGCTCTCGGCGCGCGCTCCTTCCCGGCCCCTGTGCTTAGGGCGCGCGCGCGCGCGCTCCCCTCCTCTTAAAGGGGCCGCGCGCGCCGCCCTAAAGAGTCCCCGGCCAATGGCCGGAGGACTTCATCATATAAAAGGCACCTCCTCCAAAATGGAGGTGCCCGAGCAATGTTGTTTGCACCTGTGTCTCACCTGTGCTTCAGCCCTCAGGTCCCGTTGCCAGTTACCTGCCAGTTTCCTGCCAGTTTCCTGCTAGTTACCTGCCAGTTACCTGCCTGATTCCTGCCTGAATACTTGTTACCTGTCTGCCAGTCTTAGGTCCGACGGTCTGCCTTACTACTCCTGTCAGTCTGTCTAAAGGACCAGCCTGCCCGCTCACCTGGGAGCGCATCTCCGTTACCTGCCTGCTTGCCAGCCCGGAGGTCCCGTTGTCACGTGCGGTGACCACCAGCTATTCCAGAGACTCTTGCCCGCTCACCTGGGAGCGCTTCTCCGTTACCTACCTGCCTGCCAGCCCGGAGGTTCCGCCGTCACGTGCCGTGACCACCTGCTATTCCAGAGACTCTCGCTTGCTCACCTGGGAGCACACATCTACCATCTGCCTGCTAGCCTACCCGGAGGCTCCGCCATCACAGGTCGTACCTACCCCTTACCCAGAGACTGCCCTGATCACTTGCCGTAACTCCCTGTCCGTTCACCCAGAGACTGCCACCCGCTCCCTTACAAGGGCCGCCCCCTTGTATAGTAGCTCAGAGGTTCCGCCTCCCGGACCCGTTACAGTAGGCTACTACCGAAGGTTTATTCCCGGTTTCACCAAAAAGGCAGCACCTATGCAGGACCTCCTGATAGGCCAGTCCCGGAAGGCCAAGAACCAGAAGCCGCCCTTCAAATGGGAAAAGCTAGAAGAAGAGTCCTTCCGCCAGCTGAAGATGGCCCTCACGGGGGATGAAATCTTGGCGTACCCGGACTATAGCCAGCCCTTCATCCTCTACACCGACGCCAGTAACATCGGGCTAGGAGCCGTACTGTCCCAGATTCAGCAGGGGAGAGAACGAGTAATCTCCTATGCCAGCCGAAAACTGCGACCCACCGAAAGGAACCCCGAAAATTACAGCTCATTTAAGCTAGAGTTCCTGGCCGTGGTATGGGCAGTCACCGAGCGCTTTAGGCATTACCTCGCTTCTTCCCGGTTCACCGTATACACGGATAACAACCCGTTGACACACCTGGACACGGCAAGACTCGGTGCCCTGGAGCAGAGGTGGATGGCCCGTCTGTCCAACTACGAGTTCACAATCAAATACCGGGCAGGACGCTCCAATACTAACGCGGACGCCCTGTCCAGGATGCCCAACCTGCCGGACGAAGGAGAAGATCCGGAGGGACTGGAAGAAGTTGAACTCCCTGCGTTCCACCGTCATGGGACTATCCAGTATTCCCACCGGGTAAGGGGTAAGCAGGCTGCTACGTTGAACCCCTTACCCCACTACAACTGGGCGGAAACGCAAGACAGCGACCCTGCCGTCCGACTGGTGAAGGAGATGCTGACTCGGCCGGAGGCTCGCCTTGAACCAGACGCTCCGGAGGAAGCCAAACAACTATGGGCGGAGAAGAGTCGACTATTCCTTTACAAGGGGAAGTTGTGCCGCAGAATGGTCAACTCCCGGACGCATGAACTACTCTGGCAAGTAGTGGTGCCCCGAAGAGACGCAGCCATGGTGATGGAGGCATACCACGACGGAGCTGGACACTTCGGGTGGAAAAAGCTGGAGTTCCTGCTGCGCGAGCGGTTCCACTGGGTAGGCATGAGGGGAACCATCGAGAAGTGGTGCAGAGACTGTGGCCCATGCAATCTGAGAAGGAAGGACCGGGCCAGCCAGAAGACTCCCCTGCAGTCCATCGTCACCCGGCAACCGTTGGAACTGGTAGCCTTGGATCATGTAAAACTGACCCCAAGCAGAAGTGGCTACGTCTACGCGTTAACCATCGTGGATCATTACTCCCGGTTCTTGGTTGTCGTCCCCGTCAAGGACTTAACGGCTCAAACAGCAGCTAGGGCCTTCCAGCAGCACTTCTGCCGTCCACACGGGTACCCGGACCAAGTGCTGACGGACCAGGGACCTGCCTTTGAAGCGGAGGTCTTCCAGGAATTCTGCAATCTGTATGGCTGCCGGAAGATAAGGACGACACCCTACCATCCGCAAACTAATGGACTTTGTGAAAAAATGAACCAGGTGGTAATGGATCTTCTAAAAACATTGCCCCTGGAAGAACGCAGTCTGTGGCCTGAGAAGTTGCCCGATCTGGTGGACCTATACAACCACATCCCGGTAGGTTCCACCAACTGTACCCCGGCTTACCTAATGAGGGCGAGACCTGGTAAGTTACCTGTTGACCTGGAAATGGGAGTCCTGACACCTGAGGACACTTCACCAGAAACAGACTGGGACACAGAGAGGCAGCAGCAGTACCGGAGAGTACAGGAGAGCGTGGAGCGAAGTCTCTGTCAGGCTAGGGAAAGACAAGAGAAGACTTACAACCAGTATGCTCCCGCTGTTCCCCTGGTACCCGGAGAGCAGGTCTTGAAGAGGAAAAGACGGCTCCACAAGTTGGATGACCAGTGGGAGAAGGACCCGTACACCGTACTGCCCTCAAGCCACGAGAACCCGAAGGTCTGTACCATCAGTAAAGACGGAGGGGAAACCACAGCCATTGTATCCCGGGACCACCTGAAGAAGTGTCCCGAACAACTGAGGAACCCTGAAGAGGAACAAGAAGACCATCGACCCGTGGGAGAAAGGGAAGATATGGTTAGTACCGTGCTCGGGGACTTCCCTCGGTCTTGGACTCAAGTCAATGGTGCAGTTGTGGTACCCGTACTCACCTTCCTCCAACCATCATCCCAAGAACCTACGGAGCAACGGGTAGAGCTGGAAGAACAGCCGGTCCAGGAGGCAGAAGACTCCACACAAGTAGAACAGGAGAATCAACCCTCTGCTTATAGTGAGCCTGCCGTACCCCTAGTGAGACAAAGAGCCGGTAGACAGCTGCCCAGTTTACCCTTGACAGCTCCTACACCCTGTAGTTCAGGGCCAGACAGTCAGCTCCGTAGGTCCACTAGGGCCACTAGAGGCCAGTTACCCGCACGTTGGAGGATCTAAATGTTTAAGCTATTTTATAATGTTTACCTGTCTATAGTTGCTTGTGTGTAATTTTGTATTTCTAGTTGTTTTTAGGAATCCTTGGTGGATTTACCGGGAATCCTTGTATATAGTTGGAGCGTAACCCAGGATGGACTAAAGACTGTCAAGGACTCGGGGTAGAACAGACCCCTACCTGGTTACGTCTCCCTGTGTTGGTGAAATGGACACCTTGCTTTCTTCAGAGACTGCACCCGGTTGCGGACACGCCGTAACCATCTTTATGTGTTTTCTTATTGTATTATTAATGTTTTGCCTTGTTATGTTTTCTAAATGTGTTTAGTCCCGGAGTACTAAATTTTACTAGGGGGGAATGTGACACCCCAGGGGTCTGGTTGCCACAGTAACGTAATGTTATGTCTGAGAGCAGGTGGGAGGTCCTTTAGTCAGGGATCCTGTGCATGCCACACCTCCTGCCCAGTCTTGGGAGGGGAAGAACTTCCCCTATATAAACCTGGGGCTGAGGCAGGGTGAGTGAGTAGAAGAAGAGAAGAAGTAGAGACAGCATAGGAAGAAACAGCAGTTACAAGGAGTCAGGGGCTGGCAGCTGCAGAGTTCGCCCTGACTAAGAAGACTTTTTACCGGACCCGGAGTCCGAGGCTGTGGGGACTAATTCCTGCCCAGCAGCAGAATCCGTCAGGCAGGGGATTTCAGGTCCTCTGGCCCAGAAGCCCGAAGGCACGGTCACACGCGTGGGACCAGCACCGCCATCGTGGAGCGGAAGCCATTAGAAGGCCCCGAGTCACCGGCCATACGGGTGAGCACCACACGGTACACTCAGGGACGTGGGCTACTTACATCAGCTCCTAGCAAGGTAGCCAGAAGAGTACAGTCAGTTTGGGAGGCCTACAACTACGCCTGGCCAGGGGAGATCCCATCTGCTCAAGGACTGACCAGGCCCCATCCGCTAGCAAGTACTCCGGGAGGGTCTTTTGTTGTTACCAGTAAAGACCCTGAACTACACCGTACCGTCTCTGAGTGGTTCCTGCTACCCCCATCATCCACGTCGGCTGCCCTGAGGCCATACCCCTCCCGTTGGGGGTTATACTATCACGCTGCACAATCCCACCATCGGCCTCAGCGGTCTGCCCTGCAGCAGCAGCCCCCTGGCTGCACTCAACGGGTGGCGTAGTCATCAACCATTTACTACTAATGGACTGCCGTCTAGTTTGACTCCCTGGGCACGGACCGGGTCACCGCCACGAGACTACAACCCTCCACAGATCCGGCTCCGGGTAAGCTCCCGCATGCGCAGCGCAGCGCGACACAGGCCCAGGGGCGCGTCATATGCCGCTGCTGAATTGCCGGCCGGCTTTTTTAAAGAGAGCATCTTCTGAGCAGTTTGTCAGGTTTTGGACACCTTTGAAGGTGTTTTCTATGTGTTTCTATGTGTTTTTGTTTGCCTGCCATTGGTTTTAACGGTGTTCTAAGGTGTTCGACGAACAGTTCGACGAACAGTTCCTCGAACATCCCGGTGTTCGACGAACCGAACCGAACCCGAACACTACGGGGGTGGCTCAACACTAGTGCTGACCTCAACACACTGCTGCACGTCGGGGCGGGCTGACTAGCGGCCCTCTGTCCCAGTCCCCATGCTACACTGTTCAAATGTATTCATGGAAGGAGGGAGCGGCGTCTCCTGGACATCTCAGCGGGCCTGATATAGAGGCTTGATCTATCGTCACCTCCACTCTCTCTTCAGCACCATGCACACCAGGCAGCATTAGTTTCCCTTGTGCACACAATCGCGATGCAAAACTGAAATCAGCAGAGCAAGGGGGTGGCACAGAACAGCACAGCACGCCGCCACCTGGTCTTGCTGCTTTCAGCTGTGCAGCACAATCATATGTGCAAGTCATGTTAATGCCGCCTGGCGTGCATGCTGCTGAAAAGAGAGTGAAGGTGATTGAGCGGCCCACTACAGGGTCTGGCCCTTTTGGCATTTGCCAGAAATGCCAGATGGCCAGACCAGCCTTGGGTAGAAGAGAGGTAAACCATGTGGAGGGAGCCCAACAGCCCGCATTATAGTCATTAGCGAAACACTCCGCCGAGTGGGGGAGGGCACAAGCTCTTGAGGCCAGCCTTCAGGGATACCTTTCAATCTCACATTGTTCCGCCTGCCTCTATTTTCCTGATCATCCAGGTGGAATGCAAAGTCTTTTAATTGAGTACTGGATCTCTCATATTCTTCTCCAAAGTAGAAAATCTTTTTGCTAGGAACTTGTTTGCAGGTTCAGATGCAGAGATTCTATTATCAGAAGACCCCAGTTCCTGTGTATAACATTAAGAGCTTGCT
This sequence comes from Phyllobates terribilis, assembly GCF_046119375.1. Lineage (NCBI taxonomy): Eukaryota > Metazoa > Chordata > Amphibia > Anura > Dendrobatidae > Phyllobates > Phyllobates terribilis. The sequence goes on from NW_027362764.1 coordinate 123,993,915, forward strand.
GCTGGGATAGTTAAATTCTTGACACAATTGAGTCTAGGTATTTTTTTGTGGGGAGAGCCATCATTAAATCTCTCACAACCTGAAAGTCCAGTTGCATACTTTGTGATCATGGGGGAGGGGAAGGAGCTGGGCAGCTGCCCCCTTGTAGTGTACTGTAGTATCCTCCATGCGAATATCCCCATACCAGGAGATGTATTGCGGACTAAGATTGTGTTTCTTTCTCTCTCCTCCTAAGGTGCGAACAGAGCAGGAGCCGAGGACGCCATCTCTAACTCCTACTGACTCGCCGGTGTCATCTCTGCCTCCGAGCGGGACATGGACAGAGCTACTGAAGAAAGGAATCGCTGAATGTTTCTGAGCATTCTCAATGTCAAAGGCGAGGAGACTGAAGATCCTCTCTATCTCCCTGGCGTCACCAGACTACAGCCCCAGCAGGAAAGGTAAATAACACAGCCAGCCAAGGAACTCTAGAGAAAGACGACCTCACTCCTTCATGGCCAGACAATGCCCCCGAATATTTTTTACTTTGATCTCTATTCTCATGCATTGCAGAACTCGTGTATTGCAGTGCCTGAGGCCTGACTCTGCGCCAGTGAGATCTAACAGGCCACCGTACCCTGGGGTCATCAGATGACCTCAGGGTAACATGGCAATGATCGGCACCCACCTTTACGAACGCGGGGGGAGCGATCCTGACAACCCCCTTTTAACCACTTAGATTGACAGTTGTATTTAAGGGGTTAATCGGCACCGATTATTTCCAAAACTGATTGGGCAGATGTTGCAGAGCATCAGCTGTCAACCGCAGGAATTGCGCCTGTGACGCCTCATGCTCGAAAAAGCCCTTTAGTTTACCCTGGGTGATGGGGGACTCGGAGTCAGGTCTTATGATGAAGAGATGGGGTGCAGCCGTGGCCCGGACCCGACCCGTGCTCAGGGCCGTCACATTAAAAGAGATGGTGTGGGCTCATCCGGGTTGAGTGGCTGATTTAACGACTACGCCACCTGTGACACCTGGTGAAGGCCACCAGTGCCGCCGCAGTCCGCTGAGGCATGGTGTTATGGCGGATAAAGTTATTACTACTCCCCACAGGCGGAGCAAGGCCTCAGGGCAGAGGGACAGGATGGAGGGGATAGTAGTAGAGGATGACGGGCGCCGCGTCGTGCGGTGTAGTGCAGAATAAACAGTCCGGAGGCCATAGGGGTGAACTTCCAAGGCTTTAATCACTTTAGAGATGGCAGAAGGAAGGCGACTCCCTGCTCCCCGCGGAGTCCTGCGGTCACCAGGGACTGGGGTCCGACAACCTCCGAGTAAGTCCAGCATTCAGTCGGGACCCTACACCAGAGTGTTCCTGAACTACAGACCGAATCCTCTCCTGTCCGTGTGTGTGCAAATAGGCCGGGACTCCCTCTGAACTCCTCTCAGAACAAGGGCACGGGTGGCTGCTCCGCTCCGTCCGATACCCGGTGGGATCCTCAGGGCCTACTGGGCTTTCCCGACCAGGACTTGGAGTAACTAGGTTGGGTGTCGGGGGCCGGTACCCCTCTTGCAGCCGGAGTCCCTCTGAATATATCAGCATGGCGAGGACAGGTGGCGTATTCTGCTCCGTCTGCATCCTGCCTGGGATCCATTTGCTGTGGAGCCACACTCTTGAGCTCCGGGCCTTCTTGGTCTTGGTCATTGGCCAGGTTGAGACATTCCTCGTCTGCAACCTGCCCCTCGTCCCAAGGCTGAGGTACGAGGGCTGTGTCCCTTGCCGGTGCAGGCCCACACAGGATCTGTGCACCGGGAGGGAGGTCACATTTCACACAGTATATGACAGCACAGAGAACAGCTGAAAGGCCTTGACTAACAAGGACCGCGAAAAGACCAAGACCAAAGATGGCTTTTTATTAAATATCAAATTTAAAGTGTAACTAACTTGTAAGTCCTCCACCCTCACCCACTAACTGGTTCCCCTAACTCTTGGTTCCCCAGTCTCCCTGCAACCAGGGGAGCAGCACCTAGTGCATACTAGCTCCCTCTGGTGGAGAAATGTGGTGTTGGATGCAAAGGTTGGGTCACGACTATCACACTGTTCTTACCTCAGAGGAGGAACACTACACTCCATTAAAGAAGTGCAGCATCCCTATGGCGGTCGAACCCTCAGGGGCGCCACATTCCCCCCTGGTAAAACACAGCACGTCCGCGGGCTGCAAAAGAAGTAACACCCAGGAAATTTTCTTTTTAATATAACATTAACTATCTTCCCTTTATGGGAGGCACATCTCCTTAAACGTTGCATAACAGGGTATATATAAAATTACAAAAGTATAAAATTATAAAAGTGCTAGCATTTTTCCAGATACATTTGTGCAAACAGACGGGTTAAGGTGCAAAGACGCAGAGTCAGTTCAGAAGTGCGAGGGACCTGCCCTTAACCCTCAACATGGGCCCTGGGGTGGCTGCATGGCATGAAGATCCCAAGTTGGACCTCTCAGAGAGCCACCCTGACAGGTTTTTCTTCTGAGGTTTTGAGGTAGATAATGTCCGCGGTTTTTGTATAAAACCAATATGGAACACCTAAAAAGATGCAAACTATATACAATAGAAAGAGTCTGTCTGCTGCCAGTCCGCAGGGACACATGTCTCTAGAAATCCGGGGATTGAAAATGAGCAAAGGTAGAAAAGTCAACACTCATAAAACTGGTAAACGAAAACTGCAACAGCCGGGGCTGCCTTAAACCTCGGGTTCCCTCCTGGGAAAAGGCTCGTTCCTCCCGACGGAGGCTAACCGGTCCCCTGAGGCTGAGCGCGGGGTGGCGTCGCTCCCGGACACTTTGTGTACGTCCAGGGCGTACCACCCTTGCACCCCCTGGTGACGAGAAAAGGTTACCGTATCGCTCGGTAAGAGGTTCCGGCCAGGGTGTCCCTTCTTTAGACGCGGCTCGACGTCCCGCCGGTACTGGGGACTGCGGATGAACCCCCACCCCGCCTCATGGTGTAAGCGGACGACTTTGCCTTCCACTCGGGGACTGGGACGGGTGGCCTCTTCCTGCCGAGCCCGGGATTTGACAGCTTTGGCCCGTACCTCGAGGCGCTCGCAGCGCTGCTCCCGTTGACGCTGCTCCCGAGCGAGCTGGAAAATCTGGTCGCTGCACCACTGGCTCCTCCTCCGCGCTTCAGCCCGGGTCTCCCGGGGAAAGCCCATCAGGTCGCCCCCCTGGTTTTCCCAGGCCCACTCCTCATCCTCGGGCCAGGTTACTACTGGTGCGGGTAGCGGGGTCAAGACAGGTTGCTGCGGGTCCTCTACTGGCGCGGACCAGTCTGGGTTGGAGCCGGTAGATTCCTCCACAGTTTCAGGCACCTCCGATTCAGGGTTTGGGCAGCATCGCAGGTCCCCACCGAGAGCTGCCGCTTGCAGCTCCGGAGCCAAAGCCTGCTCCCAGGTGGCCGCGTGGGGAATTAAATACTCCGTCATGAGGTCCAGGATTGTCACGGTAGGCTCTGCAGCCAGGGCAGGGGTTGCACACTCACCCGCCGGGGAGCAGCACCTAGTGCATACTAGCTCCTTCTGGTGAAGAAATGTGGTGTTGGATGCAAAGGTTGGGTCACGACTATCACACTGTTCTTACCTCAGAGGAGGAACACTACACTCCATTAAAGAAGTGCAGCATCCCTGTGGCGGTCGAACCCTCAGGGGCGCCACACGCCCATGGCGGGGCGCTATTCACTTATTCCTGGCCGCTATTCTAAAACGGCGATCCGGAATTAGTTCCCTTCACAACTGCAGTTTTAATGCGTATTGGTGGTCATTAAGGGGTAAATCATTTTCTCACACCTACTGTACTGTACTTGTGTCCATTTACTTTAAAAAAAATATTTATTATAATAAAAAAAATAATATAAAACAAAAGCACATTTTCACAAAAGTAAAGAAAAGAATAATCTCAGACCATTGAAAAAATACAACTAAAGTAAACTTATTTTCAAACAAATATTAAAATAGAAAATTCATATTGGCTGGAGACTTTCTATAATCCGATCTCCCCATCAGTAATGTAAACCAACATTATGCAGTGGGTACTCAACTCTATACACCTATACTTGCATGCTAAGATCCAAAAACCACTTGCAAATCATATAAAAACAAAATTCTTTATTAAATATATTTAAAATACATAACAATATGCAGCATCAAAAGACAACCACATGGAGTTGAGGAAAGAGAAAATTCAAGAAACAGTAGGTGAAATGGTCCAGGGTAAGGTCCAGCTGTCATATGCATATATATTGTAGAAAAAATGTAACAGTTGCCCATAGTAAAAAATAGAAGGGTTAGCAATAACCCCCTTCCTCAAAATTATCTGGTCATAGCAGAGTGAGCAAATAATGTCCACTTATCAATCACAGCTCAAAAATATATGTATCCGCTCAAAGTGCCTGTACAAATCACCAATATGGAAAGCAGTATACCATGTAGCAAAGATTATCCCCCCCAAATCACCAAAGGGGAGAGGGTAAAATGATGACACTAGAGCCAGAGCCAACCAGAGCCAACCATGAGCAACCGCCTGCATAAGGCAGGCTATCGCAATGTAAGCAGTAGTGTTGATCGAGCACTAAAATGCTCGGGTGCTCGAAGCTCGGGCCGAGCTCGCCGTGATACTCGGGTGCTCGACCCGAGCAACGAGCCCAATGTTAGTCTATGGGAGACCCGAGCATTTTTGCGGTGGCACTCCCGGCAGTCTTTTAAAAGCCTAACAAGTGCCCAAAACGATAGTGACAGTGCTCAAATGACATGGGGACAGCATGGGGATCGCCCCAGGAAGCATTTCTGACTCCCAGGTCACTGCTGTCAAAAACGTGGTCAGAGGTATTAAGCCACTTTTGCGGGCTCACAATAAAACGTTCAAAAACAAAACTGAAACTTTTTTCCTGTGAAATATGTTAAGAAATTTCTTTTCCAGGGTAAAGACTTGTGTATAAGGTAAAATAAATAACCAAAAACAAAAATACTCCTCCACACCTTGGGCTATGTTCACAAGTAGCATTTTTTATGCGTTTTTGCACTTTTGTACTGCTTTCAACTGTGACAAATGCATTCACCGGGAAATGTCATTTTAACATTTTACAACCTTATCTGGCCATGTGCTGTGTGACACATGCATAAAGTGCTGAAAAGACATGGGAACAGCATGGGGAAGACCCCTGGAAGCATCTCTGACACCCAGGTCACTGTCTAAAAGTGTGCCCATCATAAGTGATCCTTGCCGCATCAGAAGATGCAGACTTGCAACTATCCCCGTGCAAGTTCTAGTCCCAGGGCAGTGTTCAATTATACCTCCCCCATTCCTTGCAATACAAGCGCAAGTATGCAGCCTGCCACCCACCCACCCCCAGGCTGCAATACTATACTGCTTGCTTGCTTGCACTTGAAATTGGGCCTTTTAGGCATGTGGAGGCGGAATCTGGCCACCACGTCATGGCTGCGCTGGCAGCCTGGAATCCATACTCAGTCCCCAGCCGCCCGGCGGCCGGGTGTCCATGCTCGGTCCCCAGCCGCCCCGCGGCCGGGTGTCCACACACAGTTCCCAGCCGCCTAGGGGCAGCCGGGTGTCCATAAACGGTCCCCAGCCGCCCCTATTTCTCCTTGGAACATCCCCCCACACACTTTTCTTAGCCCGGCCTGCTTTAGGGCAGCATTGGACGAGCCCACCAGAGAACCAGACTCATCCGGTGGGCCCTGGCTTCTCCATCAGGGGAGTTGAGAGTGCCAAGGTGAGGAGCATGATGATGATGACAGAAGTTAGCATCTGCTTTGTTTTCTTTTAATGCAAGTGTATTTGTGCAGCCTGCCACCCACCCACCCCCAGACTGCAATGCCATACTGCTAGCTTGCACTTGAAATGGGGCCTTTTAGTTTGGAGGAGGCCGAAGCTGGCCACTACCTCATGGCTGCTTCGGCAGCGAGGTATCCATACTCAGTCCCCAGCCGCCCCTATTTGTCCTGGTGTGCCTTATACATAAGATTAAGCGCGTATACCAAAACATTACCTGTGCCCTCCCCAGTGCATTTAGTGGGAAGGAGAGCCTATTCCGCTGTAGTGTGTGCATGCCAAACCCCTGATCATGGTACATGCGAAGATGCCTCCCACCCTGCACCTGTCGTTGCACACTTGCAACTATCCCCGTTCAAGTCCTTATCCCAGGGCAGTGTTCAATTGTACCTCTCCCATTCCTTGCAATGCATGCGCAAGTATGCAGCCTGCCACCCACCCACCCCCAGGCTGCAATACCATACTGCTTGCTAGCTTGCACATTAAATTGGGCCTTTTAGGCATGTGGAGGCGGAATCTGGCCACCACGCCATGGCTGCGTCGGCGGCCTGGTATCCATACTCAGTCCCCAGCCGCCCGGTGGCCGGATGTCCCCGCTTGCTCCCCAGCCTCCAGGGGGCGGCCGGGTGTCCATACTCGGTCCCCAGCCACCCCTATTTGTCCCGGTAACCTTTCCCACACTTTTCTTAGCCTGGCTTGCTTTAGGGCAGCATTGGCCGAGCCCACCAGACAACCAGACTCCTCCGGTGGGCCCTGGCTTCTCCATCAGGGGAGTTGAGAATGCCAAGGTGAGGAGCATGATGAGGATGATAGAAGTTAGCATCTGCTTTGTTTTATTGGAATGCAAGCGCATGTATGTAGTAGCGGCTAGGCCTGAGGTGGTCAGCGTTTTGGCGCATATCCTACCTCCTCCGAGGATTGCTGGATGTTTTCCTGCTACTATCCAAGTTCTATGACTCCCGTTAAAACAAAGATTCAGGTGATAAATGATGGATAAGGTAGTGGCAAAGGAGAAAGAGCAGGAGGAACAGGGACCATTCACATCAATATCAGGCCAGTCAACCAGATATGTCTTGTAGGATATGTTTCTGTAACAAAAGGAGCGGTTCGGCTACACAGTTATAGGGCATACAGTGAGTGCAATGCCTACCAAAAATTTCGAGGCACTCCAATGCCCCTTGGAAATGACATGGAGGTCAGAGGGCCTTAACTAAACCTTTTTTTCCATTTATAGCAACTGGGTCTCCTGTGCACTGTTGGCCTAAGCTGTGAATGGAAGGCTTTCCAAAAATTATGAGGAACTGCAATGCCCCTTACAAGAGCCATGCAGTACAGCATATTACAAACATAAGTCCCATTATTGGGGAGTGGGTCTCCCAAAGGATTTGCTTATGTCTTCCAAGCAAAAGCTTCCAAAAATTAGGATGGAGCAACTTGCAATGCCCCTTACAAGAGCCATGCAGTACAGCATATTACAAACATAAGTCCCATTATTGGAGAGTGGGTCTCCCATAGTATTTGCTTATGCCTTCCAAGCAAAAGCTTCCAAAAATTAGGACGGAGCAACTTGCAATGCCCCTTACAAGAACCATGCAGTACAGCATATTACAAACATAAGTCCCATTATTTGGGAGTGGGTCTCCCATAGTATTTGCTTATGCCTTCCAAGCAAAAGCTTCCAAAAATTAGGACGGAGCAACTTGCAATGCCCCTTACAAGAACCATGCAGTACAGCATATTACAAACATAAGTCCCATTATTGGGGAGTGGGTCTCCCATAGGATTTGCTTATGCCTTCCAAGCAAAAGCTTCCAAAAATTAGGACGGAGCAACTTGCAATGTCCCTTACAAGAGCCATGCAGTACAGCATATTACAAACATAAGTCCCATTATTGGGGAGTGGGTCTCCCATAGGATTTACTTATGCCTTCCAAGCAAAAGCTTCCAAAAATTAGGATGGAGCAACTTGCAATGCCCCTTACAAGAACCATGCAGTACAGCATATTACAAACATAAGTCCCATTATTGGGGAGTGGGTCTCCCATAGGATTTGCTTATGCCTTCCAAGCAAAAGCTTCCAAAAATTAGGATGGAGCAACTTGCAATGCCCCTTGCAAGAGCCATGCAGTACAGCATATTACAAACATAAGTCCCATTATTGGGGAGTGGGTCTCCCATAGTATTTGCTTATGCCTTCCAAGCAAAAGCTGCCAAAAATTAGGACGGAGCAACTTGCAATGCCCCTTACAAAAACCATGAAGTACAGCATATTGCAAACATAAGTCCCATTATTAGGGAGTGGGTCTCCCATAGGATTTGCTTATGCCTTCCAAGCAAAACCTTCCAAAAATTAGGACAGAGCAACTTGCAATGCCCCTTACAAGAGCCATGCAGTACAGCATATTACAAACATAAGTCCCATTATTGGAGAGTGGGTCTCCCATAGTATTTGCTTATGCATTCCAAGCAAAAGCTTCCAAAAATAAGGACGGAGCAACTTGCAATGCCCCTTACAAGAACCATGCAGTACAGCATATTACAAACATAAGTCCCATTATTGGGGAGTGGGTCTCCCATACGATTTGCTTATGGCTTCCAAGCAAAAGCTTCCAAAAATTAAGACGGAGCAACTTGCAATGCCCCTTCCAAGAGCCATGCAGTACAGCATATTACAAACATAAGTCCCACTATTGGGGAGTGGGTCTCCCATAGGATTTGCTTATGCCTTCCAAGCAAAAGCTTCCAAAAATTAGGACGGAGCAACTTGCAATGCCCATTACAAGAGCCATGCAGTACAGCATATTACAAACATAAGTCCCATTATTGGGGAGTGGGTCTCCCATAGTATTTGCTTATGCCTTCCAAGCAAAAGCTTCCAAAAATTAGGACGGAGCAACTTGCAATGCCCCTTACAAGAACCATGCAGTACAGCATATTACAAACATAAGTCCCATTATTGGGGAGTGGGTCTCCCATAGGATTCACTTATGCCTTCCAAGCAAAAGCTTCCAGAAATTAGGACGGAGCAACTTGCAATGCCCCTTACAAGAGCCATGCAGTACAGCATATTACAAACATAAGTCCCATTATTGGGGAGTGGGTCTCCCATAGGATTTGCTTATGCCTTCCAAGCAAAAGCTTCCAAAAATTAGGACGGAGCAACTTGCAATGCCCCTTACAAGAGCCATGCAGTACAGCATATTACAAACATAAGTCCCATTATTGGGGAGTGGGTCTCCCATAGTACTTGCTTATGCCTTCCAAGCAAAAGCTTCCAAAAATTAGGACGGAGCAACTTGCAATGCCCCTTACAAGAACCATGCAGTACAGCATATTACAAACATAAGTCCCATTATTGAGGAGTGGGTATCCCATAGGATTTGCTTATGCCTTCCAAGCAAAAGCTTCCAAAAATTAGGACGGAGCAACTTGCAATGTCCCTTACAAGAGCCATGCAGTACAGCATATTACAAACATAACTCCCATTATTGGGGAGTGGGTCTCCCATAGGATTTGCTTACGCCTTCCAAGCAAAAGCTTCCAAAAATTAGGACGGAGCAACTTGCAATGCCCCTTACAAGAACCATGCAGTACAGCATATTACAAACATAAGTCCCATTATTGGGGAGTGGGTCTCCCATAGGATTTGCTTATGCCTTCCAAGCAAAAGCTTTCAAAAATTAGGACGGAGCAACTTGCAATGCCCCTTACAAGAGCTATGCAGTACAGCATATTACAAACATAAGTCCCATTATTGGGGAGTGGGTCTACCACAGTCTTTGCTTATGCCTTCCAAGCAAAAGCTGACAAAAATAAGGACGGAGGAACTTGCAATGCTGGCACCCTGGTGGTATAGTGGTGGTGGAGGCTGAGGATAAGGAGAAGAACATAAAACAGCCAAAATGAGGAAGCGCATATCCATGTGTGGGTGTGAAGCGGTGCATGTGAATACGCCTCCCGAAATAACACAGTGGATTTGACTTTATGTTACTCTGCTGTCATTTGGTGGTGATGAGAAGTCTGGCCCAATCCAGCCCTTGTTCATTTTGATAAGGGTCAGCTTGTCAGCATTGTCAGTTGACAGGCGAGTGTGCTTATCAGTTATAATTCCCCCAGCGCCACTAAAAACACGCTCCGATAACACTCTAGCGGCAGGGCAGGCCAGGACCTCCAAGGCGTACAGAGCAAGATCATTCCAAGTGTCCAGCTTGGATACCCAATAATTAAAAGGCACAGAGGAATCACGGAGGATGCTGGTACGGTCGGCAAGGTACTCCCTCACCATCTTTTGAAACTTTCCACTCCTTGTGAGAGTACCCCGCGCCTCAGGGCCTGTAAGCTGGGCGGGTGTCAGAAATCTGTCCCAGAACGTTGACAGTGTTCCCCTGCCTCTGCTGGATTGGAGTTGCATCTCTCTCGCCTGTACGCCTTGGTTGGGCAACGAGCTGTGACCTCTGCCGCTGGCGTGTTCAGATGGGAATTTTTTTAAGAGTTCTGCAGCAAGGGCCTTCTGGTACTGCCCCATTTTTGTAGACCTCTCCACCTCAGGAATAAGAGAGTGAAAGTTCTCCTTGTAGCGGGGGTCTAAAAGTGTCACCAACCAGTAATGACTGTCACCCACCATTTTGACAACGCGAGGGTCACAGTTAAGGCAGCGTAACATAAAGTCAGCCATGCGTGCCAGACTGGTAACGGGCAAGATTTCCGTGTCCTCACCAAGATGACGACTGACCATGCTATCCTCCTCCTCCCCACTGTCCTCAGGCCACCCACGCTGGACCGACGGTATGACTCTTGTACAGGTACTACCGTCTACAGCGCATGATAGCAGCTCCTGTTCTTCCTCCTCCTCCTCCTCCTCCTCTCCCTCATTGTCCCCCAATGCACGTTGGGATGAGATGAGGCTGGGCTGTGTGTAATCGCCCACTACGGCTTTTTGATCCATCTCATCATACTCTGGCTGCAATGCCTCCTCTTTAATTCTCTGCAGAGAGCGTTGCAAAAGACAGACAAGTGGGATGCTGACACTAATGATGGCGTCATCGCCACTCACCATCTTGGTGGCCTCCTCAAAGTTTGTCAGGATGGTACATATGTCAGACATTCAGGTCCACTCCTGAGGTCTTATGTGTGGAGTCTGACCTGAATATCGATGGCCTTGTTGCATCTGGTACTCCACAACTGCTCTCTTCTGCTCACAACTCCTTTGCAACATGTGGAGGGTAGAGTTCCAACGTGTGGGGACATCACACACCAGTCGGTGTGCCGGAAGCTGCAAACGCTGCTGCAACACAGCAAGGGCGGCGGAAGCTGTAGCCGACTTGCGAAAATGAGCTGACAGGCGGCGTACTTTCACAAGCAGATCTGGCAACTCGGGGTACGATTTAAGAAACCGCTGAACCACGAGGTTAAGCACATGAGCCAGGCATGGTACGTGTGTGATCTCAACTCGCCTCAGAGCCGCCACCAGGTTACGGCCATTGTCACACACGACCATGCCGGGATGTAGGTTCAGCGGTCTCAGCCACAGATCTGCCTGCTCTTTCACAGCTGTCCACAACTCACAAGCAGTGTGAGGTTTATCACCTAAGCTTATGAGTTTCAGCACAGCCTGTTGCCGCTTGGCAGAGGCAGTACTGCAGTGCTTCCAGCTTGTAACTGATGTGGTGATATCTGAGATGGAGGCTGAACATGAGGAGGAGGAGGATGATGTGCAGGAGCTATACACTGTGGGGGCAACTATGACTGACATAGGGCCCGCAATCCTCGGTGTGGGGAGGACGTGTTCCGTCCCAAGGTCTGACTGGGTCCCGGCTTCCACTATGTTTATCCAGTGTGCCGTCAAAGAGATGTACCGTCCCTGGCCACAAGCACTTGTCCACGTGTCCGTTGTCAGGTGGACTCTCCCAGTAACTGCGTTGTTGAGGGCACGGCAGATGCTTTGGGACACGTGCTTGTGTAGTGCGGGGATGGCACACCGGGCAAAATAGTGTCGGCTGGGGACCGAGTACCGAGGGACGGCCACTGCCATGAGATTGCGGAAGGATTCCGTCTCCACCAGCCTAAAAGGCAGCATTTCCAACGCAAGCAGTCGTGAAATGTGCGAATTTAGGACTGTGGCCTGTGGGGCGTTAGCTGCGAATTTCCGCTTTCATTCAAAGGTCTGGGATATGGACAATTGAACGCTGCGGTGGGACGTGGACGTTGATGCTGTTTCTTGAGAAATTGCCATAACAAGTGAAGATTGAGAGAAGGGGGCATCTTTACTTGCAGTATGGACAGGGGATTGCCTTGCACACACAACAGGGGGTTCTATTGCACGCACAATAGTGGAAGAAGCAGTGGTGACACCCGCTGACACTGGTCGTGGACCCTGGGTTTCGCCCCACAAAGTCGGGTGCTTTGCTGCCATGTGCCTGATCATGCTGGTGGTGGTCAGGCTGGTAGTTTTGTCACCCCTGCTGATGCTGGCATGGCAGGTGGAACATATGGCCTTTTTGGGGTTATCAGCAGAGTCTTTAAAAAAATTCCAGACTCTGGAAGACCTACCGCTTGTACTGGCAACGTCCCTCGTGTTGGTGTTACGGGGAACGGTTGCCTGCCTTCTGTCTGTGGCCACCACACTGCTTCTTCCTGCCTGTTGGGGTACTCTGCCTCCCTCCCCCTGTGTGCTGCTGGCCTCACTCTGCATGTCCTCCTGCCACGTTGGGTCAGTTACTAGATCATCCACCACCTCCTCCTCTTCCACTTGCGCACCACAATGCTCCTCCTAACTTCCTGGCAATTGTGTCTCTTCATCGTCCACCTCTTGTGACAAATTGCCAGCGTCAACTTCCTGTGGCCGTGGCTGTTCAAATATTTGGGCATCGCTACATGGGATCTCCTCTTCCACCACTTCAAGCGTATCAGGCGAGGGGCACAAATATGGAAATGGACCAGTGAACAGCTCTTCAGAGTGTCCAAGTGTGGGATCAATTGCTGTCTGATGACACTCGGCATGGTGGGAGGAAGGAGCATCAGGGTGAGGAGGAGTATGCGGTCGAGACTCACGGCTACTAAGAGTTGACCATGTGGAAGACAGACCGGAGGTGGTGGTGCCCAGGTAACTGGAAGTATTATCTGCTATCCAATTAATAACCTGTTCACACTGATCAGTTCTCAATACTGGTGTTGTTCTGTGCTTCCCTAGTAATTCGGTCAAGAAGTGGGAGCGAGAAGATGTGGCTGTTGGTTGTGGCACATTTTCACCTTGGCCACGGCCCCGTCCTCTGCACGAACCATCACCAGAACGTCCACTTCCACGTCCCTTGCCACGCGCCTTGCCCATTGTAAAGGAAGTAAAATAGCTTACACTTGCACTATCAATGGAAAAAGGGTAATAAAAAGTAGATTAGAACCGTGGAAGAGGAAAACCACAGTTCTATTTCTCTGGCCTACACCCGACTCTTTTAAACAATCTGAACAATCAGGGAGAAACTATTACTGTTTTTCTTTACGGAAAAAATACCAAAACCTGAATAATAGAGATTTTTTACTGTGGGATGGCAAAACCACAGTTATTGTTTACTGGGGTATACCAGACTTTTTTAAATATATAGATTTGCGGCAGAACAGTGAGCGACACACTCAAACTGTGTTTTTTAGATACCAAAGGCCCAAAACTGGATAGCACAGAGATTTGACCCGTGGAACTGCAAAACCACACTGGGATTTGTCGGGCCTACACCAGACTATTTTCAACAGATATATTTTTGTGTCACAACAGTCAGGAGACACTACTGTTTTTCTTTACGGAAAATATACCAAAACCTGAATAATAGAGATTTTTTACCGTGGGATGGCAAAACCACAGTTATTGTTTACTGGGGTATACCAGACTTTTTTAAATATATAGATTTGCGGCTCAACAGTGAGCGACACACTCAAACTGTGTTTTTTTAGATACCAAAGGCCCAAAACTGGATAGTACAGAGATTTGACCCATGGAACTGCAAAACCACACTGGGATTTGTCGGGCCTACACCAGACTATTTTCAATAGATATATTTTTGTGTCACAACAGTCAGGAGACTCTACTGTTTTTCTTTACGGAAAATATACCAAAACCTGAATAATAGAGATTTTTTACCGTGGGATGGCAAAACCACAGTTATTGTTTACTGGGGTATACCAGACTTTTTTAAATAGATATATTTGCGGCTGAACAGTGAGCGACATACTCAAACTGTTTTTTTTTTAGATACAAATGGCCCAAAAGAGGATAATACAGAGGTTTGAACCGTGGAAGTGCAAAACAACACTTCTGTTTCTCTAGCCTACACCTGACTATTTTCAACAGATATATTTGTGTCTGAAAAATCAGAGACACGCTTTTTTTTGGGGGGGGGGTGAAAAAAGATGAAAAAAAAAAAGATTTTTCCTGTCCTCTGAGACCTGGAGCTAAGTCCAGCAATTTCAGCAACAGGAGCAGCACACAGGACTGTAATGCAGCATTTGCTGGTATAACCACTGCATCTCCTATACAGCCTGCCTGCCTGATATCTGGGATGGATATTAGTCCTGAGAAGGACTGTTTGTTTGATCACGCAGCCTTTACAGACCCTACACTAGCTATTTCGCAGTTTATATCTCTCCCTAAATCAGCAGCGCTGTCCCTACACTGTCTGATCCGGAGCGACTGTGTCCAAGATGGCGGTGCCTGGTTTTAAATACTCGAGGTGACGCTGTGCGGCCAGCCAATCACTGTAATGCCCTCAACCAACATGGCTGCGGCATTACAGTGACTGGCTGGCAATCCCTGCATGTTCATTGGCTCTGTAAAGAGCGCCAAACATGCAGGGCGGAGACCCGAGCTCCCGCCCGAGTAACCCGGAAATGCTCGGTGCTCGCCGAACATCCCGAGTAGCGTGATGCTCGGGTGAGTACCGAGCAGTGTCGAGCATGTTCGCTCAACACTAGTAAGCAGCTTACCCATGTGAGCTTGTGTTAATCTGGACTACCACATAAGAATACCCCGACGCGCGTTTCACACTCTCCAGGCTTTCTCAAGGGGAGTGTTTGAAGAGTAAAGTCCCATCCTATTTGTACCCATTACAAAGGTATGTGCGCCAATAAACACAGCGCATATTCGTGCCGCCTCTGTGTCCCAAGTGTATATAGTTCCTGCACTCCTTTCTGGTATGGATCAGGGGAAATCTCCATTAGACGTCATCGGCGCATACCGGAAGTGACGGAGGCCTTCACCAATGCAGGGATAGACAGGTTTGGCGTGCATGTTCATGCCGGTGCCATCTTAACAGAGTCCCATGTACGCTGCCATCTTGCCAGGTCCATATCTAAATATTCACATATACGCAGGTCAACCCATATGCACAGAACATGTCACATAACCTAACGCACACAAGGCAAGTCCATCCATACCCACCAATCATACAATATATTGTGAAAACTATATATGTACATAAAGAGAATATCTTCATATCGCGCAAGGCAATTTATCAGGGTGTTCCAAGAACAAATAATAACTACCAAGGTCCAAGGGTATTGAAAATACAATTATCCCATAACACCATTACTATCCCTGTACAGCAAACCCAAAGCAATATAGATGGTATATCAAAAGATCATGTCTGATGGTGAACTATCCTCCCATAGTCAGAAATGTACCGTCAAGGAATATTAGTACTAATCAAACCACAGGTCTTTGTCACAGTGTGCAGAATCAGTAAAAGATAGACAATTAGAGCACTATACTCCTAGACCCAATTAAAGTCAGAAAAGTCCCAAAATATTGTAACATCTTCGTATATTTCAGGTTGAGGGATGACACTCTCAGTCATGGAAATATAACATCATCACTCCGACCATGGCATCCGGCTGACACGCATCTCTCTTCCAAGGTAAGTAGGTCCGGTATTCAGTAGAACAATTGGAACTGTATATACAAATTCTTTACTATAATCAAGAAAGGAAGAAAAGGGAAAAATTAAAAAAGGGCACACAACTTAAAAAGCAGGGTTAAAAATGCAGAGATCACAGGAAAGGCGAGAAACTAAGCTTCTCATTCAGCCCACAATGGGACATTGTTCCCAAATCAACAATCCATTTCAGCTCCAGCTGAGCCAGTGCTTTCTTAAGGCCCCGTCACACTTAGCGACGCTGCAACGATCCCGACAACGATACGACCTGTCAGGGATCGTTGCTGCGTCGCTATGTGGTTGCTGGTGAGCTGTCAAACAGGCAGGCTCACCAACGATCAGGGGAGCAGCGACATCGTGGAAAGAATCTTTCCACGATGTCCTGCTCCTGGTTACGAGCCTGCTGAAGCAGCAGCAGGCTGGTAACTATGGTAAACATCGGGTTACTAGGGGCACACGCGCACCTAGTAACCAGCTGTTTATCATGGTTACCACTCTGCTACGGTGAGCGGGAGGTTACCGCTCACTTTAGCAGGCTCGTAGCCATGATAAACAGCGGGTTACTAGGTGCGCGTGTGCCCCTAGTAACCCGATGTTTACCATAGTTACCAGCCTGATCGCTGCTCCCGCTGGTCACACACAGCGATGTGTGCTGACCAGCGGGAGAGCAACGACCAAAAAATGGTCCAGGACACTTTGCAGCGATCAGCGACCTCACAGCAGAGGCCTGATCACTGCAAAGTGTCACACATAGCGACATCGCTGGTGAGGTCGCTGTTGCGTCACCAAAACCGTGACACAGCAGCGATCTCGCTAGCGATCTTGCTATGTGAGACGGGGGCTTTACTCCCCACCTCTGATCCCACAGTGGATTCTATCGATTCCTCTGATTTTGAGTCCCCGTGGGTCAGAGTTGTGGCAAAGTTTAAAATGCTTCGGTATTGTTTTTAAGGAGAGGTAAATAACACAGCCGGCTAAGGAACTCCAGAGAAACACAACCTCACTCCTTCATGGCCAGACCATGCCCCCGAGTATTTTTTACTTTGACCTCTATTCTCATGCATTGCAGACCTCGTGTATTGCAGTGCCTGAGACCTGACTCTGAGTCAGTGAGATCTAACAGGCCACCATACCCTGGGGTCATCAGATGACCTCAGAGTAACATGGCAATGATCAGAACCCGCCATTACGAACGCGGGGTGAGCAATCCTGACAAAGGAGGTCTTTTAACTCCCTTTTAACCACTTAGATTGACAGTTGTATTAAAGGGGTTAATTGGCCCCGATGATTTCCAAAACCGATTGGGCAGATGTTGCAGAGCGTCAGCTGTCAACCGCAGGAATTGCGCCCATGGCGGGGCGCTATTAACTTATTCCTGGCCGCCATTCTAAAACGGCAATCCGGAATAAGTTCCCTTAACAACTGCAGTTTAATGCGTATTGGCAGTCATTAAGGGGTCAGTCATTTTCTAACACCTACTTGTGTCCATTTAGTTTAAAAAAAATATTTATTCTAATAAAAAAAAAAAATAAAACAAAAGCACATTTTCACAAAAGTAAAGAAAAGCATCTCAGACCACTGAAAAAATACAACCAAAGTAAACTTATTTAAACTTTGGAGAGCAAAAATGTTTGATTTTCTTAATAATATTTAATAAACATTTAGCCTATTTTCCTCCTAAGAAATAATTAAAGTACCTTCATCATTTTAAATAAAAACCCACAAAAGAAAAGAAGAAATTATTGGACATCTGAAGGGCTCATAATACCGCACTATGATACTGACAATCATTCATGTTAACAGAATACACATCCCAAGAAAAGATGTCCACCATTTTATTTCCCTGTACACAGCTGTATATTCACCAAGGAATCCTGCCATCATTCAGTAACATTCAGCATTATCTATAACGGCTGAGGAACCTTGTGCTCCAGCGTGACCGCTGCCTCCGGGTGTCACAAGCTTCATGTGAATTTATATGTGTGCTGGTTAGGGAAATTATAAGTAGAAATGCCAGCTACAGAAGATATTGCGGGGGGAAAGTATTATTACATAGTGGCAATTAACCCCTTAATGACCGGAGCATTTCCCATTTTTGCTTTTTTGTTTTTTGCTCCCCTTGTTCCCAGAGCCATAACTTTTTTATTTTTCTGTCAATATGGCCATGTGAGGGCTTATTTTTTGCGGGACGAGTTGTACTTTTGAACGATATCACTGGTTTCACTATATCATGTACTGGAAAACGGGAAAGAAATTCCAAGTGCGGTGAAATTGCAAAAAAAGTGCAATTCCACAGTTGTGTTTTGGTTTTTCTTTTACCACGTTCACTGAATGCTAAAACTGACCTGCCATTATTATTCTCCAGGTCATTATGAGTTCGTACATACTAAATATGTATAGGTTCTTTTTTATTTAAGTGGTGAAAAAAAAATCTAAAGTTTGCTAAGATAAAAAAAAATGGCACCATTTTCCAAGACCCAAAGCGTTTTCATTTTTCAGGTTCTGAGGCCGAGTGAGGGCTTATTTTTTGTGCGCCGAGATGACGTTTTTATATATACCATTTTGGGGTAGATATGATGATTTGATCACCCATTATTGCATTTTATTACAATGTTGCAGCGACGAAAAAAAGGTAATTCTGGAGTTTAGCATTTTTTTCTCGTTACGCCGTTTACCGATCATAATAATAATTTTTTTATATTGATTGATCCGGTGATTTTGAACGCGGTAATGCCAAATATGTGTATGTGGTTGTTTTTTATTGTTTTATTTTGAATGGGGCGAAATGGGAGTGATTTAAACTTTTATATATTTTTTCTTTTTTTAATATTTTTAAAAACATTATTTATTTTTTTTTACTTTTTGCATGTTTCTATAGTCTTGCCTGATCGGCTTTGCTGCATACAGGCGACGAGCAGATAACCTGTATGCAGCAGAAATGCTCACTTGCTATGAGCGCCGACCACTGGGCAGCACTCATAGCAATCTTGACATAACAACCACAGAGATCTGCTGCAGACCCATCGGTGACATGCGATCATGTGACGTGGTCACCGATGGTGGATAACGACACGCATCCGGCTTGCGCGAGTTAAATTCTGCAGTCAGAAATTGACAGCGGCATTTAACTAGTTAACAGCCACGTATGGATCGCGATTCCACCCGCGGCTGTTGCGGCCACATGTCAATTGTATAGATCAGCTGACATGTGCCCGGTTCAGTGCGGGCTCAGCGCCGGAGCCTGCAATGAACAGGGGGTGGCGACGTGATGCGTACTATTACGTACCACGTCGGTAAGGGGTTAAAGAGGACCTGTCACCAGGTCAAAAAAGTGGACAGTTTTTGCTTTTATTTTATTCCTGCTGCTCCTCTAAGTATTTTTTTTTAAATCCCCCATATAGCGCCACAGATATGGGCCTTTTTATTAAGTGCCCCTATTATGCTAATTTTATAGTCCTTATTAGGTCAGATGTGCAGCCGTAAAGAAATGTCTGCAGAGAATTTTGTGAGCCTCTTGGGAAAGACCATAAAAGTTACCATATTGGACCTACTAAATATAAACTCCCATATCTCTGGAACCGTATGGCAAATTTAAAAATTAAAAAAAACCTCAATAAATAAAAAATAAATAGTTATTATTTAAAGAATAAGATAAAAGCAAACACTGGTCACTTTTCACTGGGCTAAGATCCTCTTTTAAAGGTGTACTCCCATGTCGTTCATTTCTACCCACAGGACATGCCATGAATGCATGGTGGGTACAGGTCTCGATAGTCAACCTGCACCAAACTTGATAATAAGCCCCAAGACACGGCTGTCGGTGGAGACATGCAATGAGCAGTAATGATGTGTATGGCAACTCCAACCACCTCTTCCCTGACAATGGTGGTAAAAATCAAGTTTTTCCTTCGGTCACTTCCAGCACTGAATGGACGCACCATCACGAATTAGCTATCAATTTATTCATACATTTCCATGAGGAATAACAGAGGTACGATAATGCATAGACTGCAAGAGTGCAAGTGTATATAACCCCCAATCAGCAAGTGATCAGCTTTTAAAGGATATGACTCGTAATCAATGTCTGTGTGAGGACGCCGGTGAGCACAAACTCTGCATTATGGACATCTGTGAAGAGAAAAAATAATAAAAAGTATTAAACTATTAGGCAACTTTCAGATTGCGTTCTGTGTCTCCGCCGGGGCATTATGTATGGGACTGCCAGAGATGGCGCTGTCATCAGCTATATCCAGCATTATGTATGGGACTGCCAGAGATAGCGCTGTCATCAGCTATATCCAGCATTATGTATGGGACTGCCAGGGATGGTGCTTACCTCCACTATATCCAGCATTATCTATGGGACTGCCAGTTATGGTGCTTACCTCCACTATATCCAGCATTATCTATGGGACTGCCAGTTATGGTGCTGTCCTCCGCTATATCCAGCATTATCTATGGGACTGCCAGGGATGGTGCTGTCATCAGCTATATCCAGCATTATGTATGGGACTGCCAGGGATGGTGCTGTCCTCCGCTATATCCAGCAGTCCCATAGATAATGAATGGAGCGCTGCCCCAATCACATGGTTCCAGGGATCCATAGGATCAGTGATAACTTCTAGATTGCAAGGAGTTTGTATGTTCTCATCCTCCAGGTTCACAGTTTTCCTCCCACACTCCATAGACATACCGGAACTAGACCGTGAGCCCCAATGGGGACAGTGACGAGAATGTCTGTAAAACGCTGTGGAATATGATGGCATTATACAAGTACAACATAAATAAGATTGGTGCTCTGATCATCCTATAGAAAGTTAATAATTTCTGTAATGCAGCAGCTTGCGGCATTACTGTAATGGTCCAGGATGTGTTTTGGCTGACCATGTACCTCCCCCTCAGGTGACTGGTCACATGACTGTGACATAGCACAGGTCCTGTGCACACAGAATGTCTGATCACATGACTGTGACATCAGCACAGGTCCTGTGTGCGTTGGAAGATACATAAACCCTGGTCGTTTTGAGACAGGGTATGTAAGGAGTGAGGCCTCTTCTCGTGTGGGACACCGCTAGAGTTTGAGGCCTAGTGAGGCCTATTGAAGCCTGGTGAAGCCTGAAAGGCAGAGGCTGGATCCTCAGGTGTAAGCGATCCCAGTAGCCTTGGAGGGCCAGCGGCTTGGAAGGCAAGAGTCCTGGAAGGCAAAGGCTGGATGTGAGGTGAGACCACATACCAGTAGCCTTTGAAGGAACGAGGTCTGGAGACCCCCATCTGGGAAGCCGTAAAGCCACAGTCTGAAGTCTGAAGTCTGAAGCTGCTAAAACCCAGCAAAGGTAAAAACACTGCTTGATGTGGACATTTCTATAAGTGACTTTGCTGGGGGCTGCAACTGGAGCCAAGTGGGCCTGTCTGCCACTTGAAAGGCTCCTGGACATTATAGCTAATATGTCGGCGAGCCACTGAGTTGGACTCGGTTATAGCAGTTATGATGTATAATAAACTGCTGGAGTGTGAAAACTGGAAAAACGTGGCTGGTGTGCTTTAATTGACCCGGTGCAGCGAGTATCCCCCAGTATGATGACTAGCGCTGCCTTATACTTCTTAAGGGAATACCTCTATAGAAAGGTTGTACACAATATCTTATAGTCAGCCATCACTACACAGAACCACACAAGGAATACAGACCTGGATCTACTAAGGCACATAAGATTAAAATAAAATAACGTGAATTTCGCTATTACTTCAATAAGAGATAGTGTAAATGGATATGCAGAATCCATCTGTGGCCAGCAGATGAGATCCACCTCTTACCTGAAGGCTTCTCCTTTGAGCAGCCGCCTGGCTTAGTGTCATTGCCCGTACAGGATGCACATGTGACATGGCGCCAAGCTGACTAATCTAAAGAAGAGCCGGAGATCTCAGATTATGGATGTGGCTGCTAAATCGGTTCCTGGAAATCGATTTCCATCATCTCTAATTGAAATATATTATGTTTAGTGATTTATCAAATTTCAACAAGTTTTCTGTAAGTGGAAATCCCATTTTAATCAGCTTGAACGAGCCCTTTAAATTATATTTGGGAAATCAGAGATGAACAGAAGTCTACATCCAACTTACTTTGTTTTGTTTATGCTCCATAATTTTTCAGAAAGAAGGGGGTTTTGTTAATATTTTCCTGCCGGCACACTGATGATGTAAAAAATACTTTCCCTAAATGAAAAGTGAAACATTTACCATATTTTTCAGACTATAAGACTATAAGAAGCAACCCAGGTTTAGACAGCAGAAGATAGAAAAACATTTTCTCCTAATTATTGAAACTTCCCTGACAGTGTAAGGTGGAGAGGTCATTATCACTAATTGTAATGTACAAGGGTAGAATAGGGAAGCAATGTGCTTTGTGTCTGCCAGCAAAGGGAATGGGAAATTCACTTTGCCGTTCAGACACTGTGTAATTTTACGCAGCGGGAAAGCGCAACTGCGTAAAGAATTGGCATGTCAATTCTTTACGCAGCTGCGTCCTGCGCTTTCTCTCTATTGTGCCCATTATAAGCGATGGAATTACGCAGCGGTGTTCACACACTGCGTAATTCCATCGCTTTTTTACGGAGGCGCAGGATGGATACTCACCTACCCGATGTCAGGGGAGAGGCGTCCGGTCCGGTCCGCTCCAATCCCGCGCTTCCAGCATCTACCGGTGAGCCGATCAGCTGTTAGCTAACCAGCTTGTAACCGGCCGGTCAGCTGATTACAAGTCGGTCACGTGACAGTCAGCTGATCGCTTCACGGCAGATGCTGCAAGCGCGGGACGGAGCAGACGCGTCTCTCATCCATCGGGTCGGTGAGTATCCATAGTCTATACACTGCTAGGGACACACACACGACACATAGACACACAGTACACATAGACACAGACAGTACACACACACGACACACAGACAGTACACGTCACCCTTCATTTTCACACTGCGTTTTTTGCTGCGCTTTTTTACGCAGTGTGTGAATGGAGGTGCTTTTTTTGCCTGCTTAAAAAAACGCAGGTAAAAAAAGCAGGAAAATACGCAGCGTAAAAAAACGCAGGGAAATACGCAATGTGTGAACGCAGCCTTATACATACTGTATGTAGCAGAGCTGTATTGTATGTACATATACATACACACACAGCTCTGATACATGTGCATATATGGAGACACACAGCTCTGCTGCATATGCACATATACATACATACACACAGCTCTGCTACA
Source organism: Phyllobates terribilis (assembly GCF_046119375.1). Lineage (NCBI taxonomy): Eukaryota > Metazoa > Chordata > Amphibia > Anura > Dendrobatidae > Phyllobates > Phyllobates terribilis. The sequence goes on from NW_027362764.1 coordinate 124,016,896, forward strand.
TATAGTATGTACATATACATACACACAGCTCTGCTACATGTGCATATATGGAGACATACAGCTCTACTGCATATGCACATATACATACACACAGCTCTGCTACATGTGCATATTGTAAGGCGGCGGTGTACACACCGTGCAGTAACTGAGGCAGTGACCCAAGCAAGTCCAACATAAACAGCTTTTATTCAGCAACTCCCGGGTAAACAGAAAGTCCTCCGGTTCGCAGCCGGGTTAACATGAGTCCATAAACAACGGTTGCCGGGGAAAACGGCCAAGCCGGGGCCGCTCAGAGCCTGACAGGTGCAGAGCCTTCCTAGGCGGTGGTTCAGCCACACTCAGTCCTGCTGAGCTAACCTGCTGTGCTCCTAGCAGGTTGCAACATAGAACAACACTAATAGTTAGTGCAGGAGTTTTAAAGGACCTGTGGCAAGAGCCACTGGAAAATCCGGGTTGGAGGGAGGAGGCCGCCCCACTGCCTTCTGTGACATCCTCCAAGAAATGAAGGCCCTGCCGGGTTTTACTTAATCTGCCTTAGCCAGGTAGTCTGACCAGGTCATTGCTCACCTTCATTCCTGCATTGCAGCCGCAGCTGTGTGTGTGACTGCAATGCACTCCAATGGATTTAATAGGTCTCTGTACACATTCTGGGGATATATAACGTCCCTCGTATATGATCCCGGTAACTGCCTCACAATATATAGACACACACAGTGCTCTGCTGCATGAATTTATAGACACACAACTCTGCTACATATGCACATATACATAGACACACAGCTCCACTGCATAAACAAAGACACACAGCTGTACTACATGCGCATATGTGGCACCCCAGGGGTCTGGTTTCCACAGTAATAGCAGTATTACGTCTGTGAGCAGGTGGGAGGTCTCCTGGGCAGGAATCCTAAGCATGCCACACCTCCTGCCCAGTCCTGGGAGGGGAAGAACTTCCCCTATATAAACTGGGGCTGAGGCAGGGTTAGAGAGAGGAGTTCCAGACAGAGACGGAGTCTGGTCTGGACACGCAGAAACAGGGACAGATAGACCTCAGGAGCTCTGTAGGAGCCAAGGAGAAGCGCCAGGGGCTGGAGCTGTGCAGAGCTCGCCCTGGGAGAAGGTACAAAAACTGGACACAGGAGTCCGAGGCTGTGGGGACTAAGATATACCCAGCAGCAGAATCCATCCGGCAGGGGATTCCAGGTCCTCTGGCCATAAAAGCCCGGAGGCTCAGTCACAACGAAGGGACCAGCACCGCCATCCCGGAGCGGAGGCTAACAGGAGGCCCCAGGTCACCAGCCATACGGGTGAGCACCACACGGTATACCCAGGGACGTGGGCTACTTGTAACCGCCGAAAGCAGGGTAGCCAGGAAGGGTACAGACTAACGGGAAGGCCTACAACTCCACCTGGCCAGGGGGACTCCGGCTTACTCGCAGACTAACCAGGCCCCAACTACTAGCCAGTACTCCCGGGGGAATTTGCCTTGTACCATCAGTAAAGACCCTGAACTGTACCCTCGCGTTTCCGTGCTTCCTTGTCGCACCGTTAGTGCTGGGACATCCACACCATCACTCCCAACATCATCCACATCCGCTGCCCTGAGGCCATACCTCTCCTGTTGGGGGTTATATCAACATTGCTGCACACCTATACCACCGGCCTCAGCGGTCTGCCCTGCAGCGGCGGTTTCATAACCGCATTCAACGGGTGGCGTAGTCGGACACTAATACCATCATACCAATAACCGCCACTAAGTTTGACCACCCTGGGCGCGGACCGGGTCACCGCCACACGAAGACTACTACCCCCATCGGATCCGGCTCCGGGTATCCCCGCGCGCACGCGCGCCGCACTACAGCACTGGCCCAGGGGGTGAGTCAATTTTGGCGTAGTCGGCAGGATTACGTGCCCGCAACCACCGGGTACTGCGTGCCTGAAAAAAGAGACTTTTATACTTACCTGTGGTGAAGTTTCCCGCCGTCCGGAGTCGTTTCCCGCCATCTGGAGCCGATTCCCGCCATCCGACGCCATCTTCTGCCTTCTTCTCGCCATCCGTGGAGTTTTCCCGCCATTGGACGCCATCTTGAGGGCGCCGCGCGGGAAGAAGAGGGGCGTGGACTCCGAAAGCCCGCGAGAACTGAAGCCCCGCCTCACGTCCGGACGTTGCGTAAGGTCCTGGAAGGAGCCCAGCAGACGCCGACGTCACAGGAGCGCGACGGAAGGTCCTCAACCCTGACGATCCACTGCGGAGCCGCGGCCTATGGAAGAGGATCATCGCAAGGTAGGCCACGGTCCACTAGGGGGGAGGAGGATGTCGGATACGGAGGAGAGCTTCACCGCCACAGCCGCCGCCAGCGCCACCGCTGCTGCGGTCATGCCTTTCACCATGCCCTATATCCCGGGGGCAGCCTGGCTACCCCAGTACTCAGGGAAGTCACATACCCTAAATGACTTCAGAGAAAGGCTGGATAGCCTCTTCCAGGTGTATCCCCTCACGGAGGCGCAAAAAGTGAGCATCCTGGTGGCCCAATTAATCGGGGCAGCCCAAAGGGAGGTAAAGTCCTGGCCACCTGGGAGGAAGAGGACTGTCAGAGACATACTAACCCGGCTGAAAGACACATTTGACACCCGCACCTCAGCCGAAATAAAACTAAGATTTTATGGGTGCAAACAACGGGCACATGAGAGTATAAGAGACTATGCTCTAAACCTACAAGAGGCCCTGAGAGCCATTAAGCAGGCAGACCCTGACAGCGTGGGAAATGAAGATAAGCTGTTGACTGAACAATTCATTGAGGGTCTACTGTGCAATGCCCACCGAACCCAGTTGCGGGCAATGGCCTTACAGGACCCTGACCTGGACTTTGCACAGTTCAAGGACAGAGCCATCCGGGTGCTCCGAGAACCGGCACCAGGTGGCGCTGTGACCCACAGGCGCCCTGCCATCACTTATCACCAGGAGACGGCGCCCTTGTCTGCAGGGACTGTGGGAGCTGATGCGCAGGCTTTAAACAGTGACCCGGCTACAGACCTGCACCATCAGGTCCAAGAGCTAACTAAAAGCGTTGCCGCGCTAACCCGAACTGTGCAGTCTTTACAGGTTTCTACTGCAGGGAAGATCGAGCTGGCATCCGGACCGGAGGACATCCCGTGGCGCCGACCAAGGAGGACCCCACCGGCCAGAGGAAGACCCAGCGATCGATACAACGAGGACGGACGACCTATTTGCCGCCGCTGCAATCAACCCGGACATGTGGCAAGGTACTGTCATTTAAACGGGCACAACCTGGGGTAGAGGGCCAACCCCCAGGCATAAGACCATCAGGCCCATCAAACTGGCGTGATAAATACGTAGGGGGACGTCCAATCTTGCCTGTGGTACTGGATGGCATTCCTATGAGTGCCCTACTAGACACTGGGTCACAGGTCACCACCATCCCGTACGTGCTCTTCAAGCAGTGCTGGAATGATTCGGACATAACCCGCTACCCAGACGACGACCTGAGTATCATCGCCAGCAATGGTCAGCCCGTGCCGCAGGTGGGATTCAAGGAGGTGACCATTAAAATCGGTAAAGTCGAACTGGCGGCACAAGGACTGATTATAGTGGACATAGACCGTCATGAGAGTCACCCTAGAATCACCCTGGGAACCAATGTAATTGAAAATTGTCTTGCAGAGGTGATTCTCATTTTACAGCAAGAACGCCAGTTCCGGCCAGCAGCGTGTGCTCCAAAAAGAGATCCGGGCACTGATGAAGCGGCAACAGGTGGAACTATCTGGTGGTGAGATAGGTAGCGTGAGAATGTGTGACCCGTTCCCTATTGCCATGCCCCCAAAAAGTGAGATGATGATTTGGTGCCGGGCAGCTATTGGTCTAAGAGGTAGAGACTACCAAGCAATGGTAGAACCCGTCTACTCAGACAGTAGGCCCACCATTTTGACAGCACGGGGGGTGGTCGATGTACGCCATGGGAGGGTGCCCGTTCGCATCATAAATATCGGTGAGAGAGAAGTACACCTGCCCCGGTATGCCACGCTAGCTAAATTGTTCACCATAAACCAGAATTCTGTACAGGCCGTGGAACCCTTGCCTCCATCTCAACCAGAGGAAGGTAACGGCTCTAAGAAACCAGTGGGGGACTGGTGTCAGCAACTACATCTGGGTACCGACTCCACTCCCTCACACCAGAAACAAGGAGTCTATCGGGTGGTTCAAGAGTACGAGAGAGTGTTTAGTAAACACCCGTTAGACTTCGGGCGAGTAAAGGGGGTAGAACACCACATCCCCACGGGAGACCATCCTCCCATAAAGGAGAGATACCGACCCGTACCCCCTACACACTACCAACACGCCAAGGGGATGCTTAGAGACATGAAGGAGGCTGGGGTAATCAGAGACAGCTGTAGCCCCTGGGCAGCTCCACTAGTCTTAGTGAAAAAGAAGGACAACACTATGAGAATGTGTGTAGTTTACAGGAAGATCAACCGTATCACACACAAAGATGCGTACCCGTTACCAAGGATAGAAGAGTCCTTAGCTGCATTAAAATCTGCTAACTTCTTCTCTACTTTGGATCTCACTAGCGGGTACTGGCAGGTTCCTGTAGCAGAGGCAGACCGGGAGAAGACCGCATTCACCACCCCGATGGGTCTCAGCGAATTTAACTGCATGCCGTTCGGGCTCTGCAACGCACCAGGAACCTTCCAACGGTTGATGGAATGCTGTCTGGGACACCGGAACTTCGAGACGGTCCTGTTATACCTGGACGATGTCATCGTCTATTCCAAGACCTACGAGGACCACCTGAAACACCTGGCAGAAGTGTTCGAAGCTCTGGCAAACTACGGCCTAAAGGTGAAACCCTCCAAGTGTCATCTCCTGAAACCAAAGGTGCAATACCTGGGACACGTGGTGAGTGCTGATGGAGTGGCTCCTGACCCTGATAAGATCACCGTGATTAAGGACTGGCCAAGACCCTCCAGCATAAAGGAAGTGCGGCAGTTCCTCGGGTTGGTAGGCTAGTACCGAAGATTCATTCCCGGTTTCACCAAAATGGCAGCCCCTATGCAGGACCTCCTGATAGGTCAATCTCGAAAAGCCAAAAACCAGAAGCCGCCCTTCAGGTGGGAAAAGCTGGAAGAGGAGTCCTTTTGCCAGCTGAAGATGGCCCTCCAGGGGGATGAAATCCTGGCATATCCAGACTACAGCCAGCCCTTTATCCTCCACACGGACGCAAGTAACATCGGGCTAGGAGCCGTGCTGTCCCAGATCCAGCAAGGAAAAGAACGGGTAATCGCTTACGCTAGCCGAAAGCTACGACCCACCGAGAGGAACCCTGAGAATTATAGCTCATTCAAGCTGGAGTTCCTGGCAGTAGTGTGGGCAGTGACCGAGCGTTTCAAGCATTACCTTGCCTCCTCCAAATTCATCGTGTACACGGATAACAACCCGTTGACACACCTGGACACTGCAAGGCTCGGTGCTCTGGAACAGAGATGGATGGCTCGCCTGTCCAACTTTGAATTCACCATCAAATACCGGGCAGGACGCTCAAATGCCAACGCGGATGCCCTGTCTAGAATGCCGAACTTACCGGACGTAGGGGAAGATCCAGAAGATCTGGAAGAAGTTGAGCTCCCTGCGTTCCACCGTCATGGGATTACCCTGTATTCCAGCCGTGTGAAGGACAGGCGCTCCGCGACGTTCAATCCCTTGCCCCACTACAACTGGGCGGAGACGCAAGACAGTGATCCTGCAGTCCGCCTGGTGAAGGAAATGCTGACCGAAGCCGATGCCAGTCTGGACCCAGACGCCCCAGAGGAGACTAAGCAACTGTGGAAGGAGAAAAGTAGGCTGTTCCTCTACAGGGAGAAGTTGTGCCGGAGAATGGTTAACTCTCGAACGCATGAGTTGACCTGGCAGGTAGTGGTCCCCAGACGAGACGCGGCTATGATTCTGGAGGCGTACCACAACGGAGCAGGACATTTCGGGTGGAAGAAGCTGGAGTTCTTATTGCGTGAACGGTTCTACTGGGTAGGCATGAGAGGAGCCATCGAGAGGTGGTGCAGAGACTGTGGACCGTGCCACCTAAGAAGGAAGGACCGTGCCAGCCAGAAGACTCCCTTGCAGCCCATCATCACCCGACAGCCACTGGAACTGGTAGCCCTGGACCATGTGAAACTGGCTCCAAGCAGATCTGGGTATGTCTACGCCCTCACAATCGTAGATCATTACTCCCGGTTCCTGGTGGTGGTCCCGGTCAAGGACTTAACGGCTCAAACAGCAGCTAGAGCCTTCCAGCAGCACTTCTGCCGTCCACACGGGTACCCGGACCAAGTGCTGACAGACCAAGGGCCAGCCTTCGAAGCGGAAGTCTTCCAGGAGTTCTGCAACCTGTATGGCTGCACGAAGATAAGAACAACGCCCTATCACCCACAAACTAATGGACTCTGCGAGAAGATGAACCAGGTGGTGATAGACCTCCTGAAAACATTGCCCCTGGAAGAACGCAGTATGTGGCCTGAGAAGCTGCCTGATCTGGTGGACCTATACAACCACATCCCTGTAGGTTCTACCAACTGTACCCCGGCTTACCTAATGAGAGCGAGACCTGGTAAGCTGCCTATCGACCTGGATATGGGAGTCCTGACGCCCGAGGACACCTCGCCAGAGGCAGACTGGGATACAGGGCGGCGGCAGCAGTATCGGAAAGTGCAGGAGAGCGTGGAGCGAAGTCTGTCTCAAGCTAGAGAAAGGCAAGAGAGGGCTTATAATCAGTATGCTCCCGCTGTTCCCCTGGTACCTGGAGAGCAGGTCTTGAAGAGGAAAAGACGGCTCCACAAGTTGGACGACCAGTGGGAGGAGGACCCGTACACCGTACTGCCATCAAGCCATGAGAGCCCAAAGATTTGCGTGATCAGTAAGGATGGAGGAGAAACCACAGCCGTTGTCTCCAGAGACCACCTGAAGAAGTGTCCCGAGCAGCTGCAAAGCCCTGAAGAAGAAGATCAAGAAAACCCTCGACCCGCAGAGGAAAGGGAAGAAATGATCAGGACTGTACTCGGAGACTTCCCCCGGTCTTGGACACAAGTAAACGGTGCTGTCATGGTACCCGTCCTCACCTTTATCCAGCCAGTCCCGCAAGTGCCTACAGAAGAACCAGTAGAGCTGGAAGAGCAGCCGGCCCAAGAGGCAGAAGAATCCACACCAGCAGTACAGGAGGATCAACCCTCTGCTAGTAGTGAGCCTGCCGTGCCCCTAGTGAGCCAAAGAGTGCGCAGAAAGCTGCCCAGCCTGCCCATAACACCTCCTACACCCTGTAGTGCAGGACCAGTTAGTGAGCTCCGTAGGTCCACTAGGGTTACCAGAGGCCAGATGCCCGTACGTTGGAGGATCTAAGGTGGCTAGTTGCTTTAACTATTTTATGTTTACCTGTTTTGTTGTAGCCGTTGCTAATTATGTTTTTCAGTTACAGGTTTCTTTATATGGACTGACAGGTTATGGACAGTGAGTAACCGGAACTCTGTTGTAAATATGTTTGGAGCGTAACCCAGGAATGGACTACAGACTGTTAAAGACTCGGGGCAGGACAGACCCCTACCTGGTTACGGCTCCCTGTTCTTTGGTGAAATGGACACCCTTATTGCTTCCCGGTTACGGACACGCCGTGACCATCTCATGTATTTAATTGTTATTGTTTATACCCTGTTATGTTTAGTCCGGGAGTACTAAATTTCACTAGGGGGGAATGTGGCACCCCAGGGGTCTGGTTTCCACAGTAATAGCAGTATTGCGTCTGTGAGCAGGTGGGAGGTCTCCTGGGCAGGAATCCTAAGCATGCCACACCTCCTGCCCAGTCCTGGGAGGGGAAGAACTTCCCCTATATAAACTGGGGCTGAGGCAGGGTTAGAGAGAGGAGTTCCAGACAGAGACGGAGTCTGGTCTGGACACGCAGAAACAGGGACAGATAGACCTCAGGAGCTCTGTAGGAGCCAAGGAGAAGCGCCAGGGGCTGGAGCTGTGCAGAGCTCGCCCTGGGAGAAGGTACAAAAACCGGACACAGGAGTCCGAGGCTGTGGGGACTAAGATATACCCAGCAGCAGAATCCATCCGGCAGGGGATTCCAGGTCCTCTGGCCATAAAAGCCCGGAGGCTCAGTCACAACGAAGGGACCAGCACCGCCATCCCAGAGCGGAGGCTAACAGGAGGCCCCAGGTCACCAGCCATACGGGTGAGCACCACACGGTATACCCAGGGACGTGGGTTACTTGTAACCGCCGAAAGCAGGGTAGCCAGGAAGGGTACAGACTAACGGGAAGGCCTACAACTCCACCTGGCCAGGGGGACTCCGGCTTACTCGCAGACTAACCAGGCCCCAACTACTAGCCAGTACTCCCGGGGGAATTTGCCTTGTACCATCAGTAAAGACCCTGAACTGTACCCTCGCGTTTCCGTGCTTCCTTGTCGCACCGTTAGTGCTGGGACATCCACACCATCACTCCCAACATCATCCACATCCGCTGCCCTGAGGCCATACCTCTCCCGTTGGGGGTTATATCAACATTGCTGCACACCTATACCACCGGCCTCAGCGGTCTGCCCTGCAGCGGCGGTTTCATAACCGCATTCAACGGGTGGCGTAGTCGGACACTAATACCATCATACCAATAACCGCCACTAAGTTTGACCACCCTGGGCGCGGACCGGGTCACCGCCACACGAAGACTACTACCCCCATCGGATCCGGCTCCGGGTATCCCCCGCGCGCACGCGCGCCGCACTACAACACTGGCCCAGGGGGTGAGTCACATATACATACACACAGCTGTGCTACATGTACATATATAGACACACACAGCTCTGCTACATATGCATATATAGACAAACAGCTCTGCTAAATGTGCACATATACATAAACACACAGCTCTGCTGCATGCACATATACATATACATACATACCACTCTATTACATATGCATATATAGACAGACAGCTCTGCTAAATATGCACATGTACATACACACACAGCTCTGCTGCATGCACATATAGACACACACAGCGCAACTACATGCCCATATAGACATACACAAAGACATACACAGCTCTGCTACATGCACATTTAGACATACACACTATACATTACCACATCCTGCAGTTCCTGATCAGCATCTGTACAGAGGCTGAACAAGCTGAGAATTTGTAGAACCTTCCACTTGATCAACTCAAGCACCTTCCAAGTCATGTGATCTGTCCTGGAATTACTGGCGCAGAATATCCTGCAGCCTACATTCAGTCCCGGTTGCTTCCTCTCATGCTCTGCACCGATCACATAGATCAGTGTTAGACAGGAGGAGAGACAGCAGAAGGACACAGTGTCAGCATTCTCCTCCATCATAGGAAGCTGCATTAGGACTATAAGACGTACACACTTTTTAACAAGAGTTTTTCTTGTTAAAAAGTGTGTCTTATAGTCCGAAAAATACTACATGCATCCTACTTATTATCACTTGATAGAAATTCCACGTATGTATCTTATACAACCCTAATGACCCATACAAGTATTATTAATGAGTGAATCATGGACTGTGGCCATGCCAGCAGTCCATGACTGCCGGATGGGAGCTTTGCAAACCGCCTCCTATCTGCCGCAATTCCCGGCCCCTCTTTTGATTTATAAGCTAGGAGTGACGTCACTTTTGTGGCATGACACACACATGATATTGTGCCGGGCTCCACTAATCAGGAGAGGAGCTGGGGACTTAGGCAGGTGAGAGGTGGTCCACAATGCTCCCATCTGACAGTCAAGGACCAAGTTCCTGTGGATCAACTTGCTCATCTCTCCGGTTGATCATAGGTAACCAATAAGAATAATAACTACAGATCTGTATGCTCTTCAGGGGAAAAGTAACATTATTCTAGGACTCATTAGGATGTCCACTTTTTTTTGTTAATGCAAAAAACAGACCGCTGGATCACTTTTTTTTTTCTTATGAAAAAAGACGTGCAAATCCCTATAGTAATGGAGTGCGTGAAACATGAACGTCTGAATGATTTCATGTCTGAAAAGAGTAACGTAAAATACCCTAAAACAGCAAACTAAACATGTGAGCAAGACGAGAGAGTCGTATGTCACCAGAGTAGTAGTACATTACATCCAGTGATCCGTTACCTTGAAGAGAGCGGCCACTCGCGCTCTTTTTAGAGACTCTTCTAAACTAAAGCAGAAGAGAACTTCCACTTCGGCGTCTCGCAGGATGTAGCTCTGTTTCTCTATGAATGGAAACACAGAAAGCGAGAATTTGTGAACAAAATTAAACAGGCAATATAAATGGACAGTTTGGTCACATTTTTCTCTCCATGCTTAATGACAATCTATTAGTCTGGTTGCAATGTATTCTTATATCCCATTGAGCCGAAGAAATCTGGGTCTATTCACACCTCTCAACAAAATGATGTGCAAGTACATTATCAGGAGAAAATGATCCCGGACATTTCTCTCTTAGGCACAATGATCCATTCCGATTTTACTGTGGGCAAATAGAGGAATTTCCTTTGTCTCGTCCCAATCAACCTCAGAAACATTATACAAGGGCTGAGGGGGGCCTTAATATAAAATCACCTACAATACCCCAGCCTCTGCAATCACTGTATGCATATGGTGATCATTGCAGAATGGTGCGATGTGATCCTACCTTCACATACTGCAGTACTTGATTTCGGTCAAATCCAGTGAACAATACATGTGGCGTCTGATCAGGTGAGTTTTTAAGTTGGAGGAAGAAGGTCTTCAGTTCTGGAAAGAGCAAAAAAATTAAGAGTAGAAGAGAAAAAAAAACACACAGATACAAATAAAGTTTTTTAAAAATTCTGAAGGTAATCCAGGAAAACCGTGGTGCTTTGGTAGATCTACATGTGTCCTCTGTCTCACCGGCTTCACCCAATGATTATATTGTGCGCACATGCCCAGAGCCGTCTTCTCTGTGGTAACGCAATTGTGGCGCCCTGCTATGCATTGGTGCCACAGAACCCAGAAGGGTGCATGGATGGACTTCTCCACAAGAGGCCCTCACACATTCACACCCCTCCACCCTACCACCTCAGACCAGCAGAGTGAGCCCGTTAGGGATATATATAGGGAGGGTGGAGCCAGGCAGCTCAGTTAGTTTCAGTCTTGTTCTTAGTTTCTGTTCAGTCTGTGAGTGTCCAGACAGGAACACAGCTCTGAGTGAGCTGAGAGCGTGCCAACGCTCAGAGAGCGGTGAAGACACAGCACGCCAGCTGCCAAGTAGTGAGGGCCCCAAGTGTGGTCGACGGCGAGAGGAAAAGGACAGTGGAACTAAGGGGGAGGAGGAGCATAGTAAGCTCACCCCGATTTATATACCGGACACCGGGTCCGCACCTACAGGGACTCCTTACGCCCAGTAGGAACCACGGGAACCCCTAGAGAACTACAGGTCCCAGGTTCACCTAATGCTGATTGTAGTACCAGAGCCAGGAGTCACAGAGGTCCCAGCATCCAGGGAGAGTGATCTCCAAAGAGAAGGCACTACCACTAGGTCAGCAGGTGCAGAGAGAGACAGTAACCAAGCTAGGCCTAGCTCCAGGCAGGCCAGAAGTCTAGAAAGTAAAGCAACGGATCAGGAGGCCCTATATCCGCTCACTGGGGAGAGTCCAGAAGTGCGCCCTTCACCTGGAGTACCCTGGACCGTGCCTGCAGCATCACCAGTAAAGGTACTGAAGCTTACCCCTGTGTGAGTGTCCATCCTTCCTATGGGACCGTCCTGCCGTCTCTCCCCTGCACCACCATCCAGTGCATACCCCACGCTGCCCTGAGGCCCGCTCCACCTGTGGGGAGCCATTCGATCCCAAGCTGCCCTACCATCGGCCTCAGAGGACTCTTGCAGCGCTGGTGATCCTCACTAGACACCACAGGTGGCGTCACGAAAAACCCCATATAAAAGTATTCCCCCATTTCACTGACCGCCCTGGGTCACGGACCGGGCCAGCCACCGTGATATCCCCCGGCAACCAGAGGCCCGGCTGCCGAGTACCCCACAGCCCTGGGGGCGAGTCATGTTCTGGCGTCACAAACAGGATTCCATGCCAGTTGCCACCGGGTACTGTGCGCCTTAAAAGACTGTTACTCACTGTGGTGAAGTTTTCCCGCCATTCCTGAAGTTTTCCCGCCATATCCGCCATTTTTCCTCTTGCCGCGCGGGAAGAAGAGGGGCGTAACTGTTGGAAGCACGCGAAGCCTAGGACATGCCCCGCCCCTGACGTCGAATCAGGAAGTGTCAGGTCCTGGAAGGAGCTAGAGGACGCTCTGACGTCAGACGCGAGCGACGCAAGGTCCTGAAAGAAGACCGTCGCCCGAGTAGCTGCGGCCTACCTGTTGAAGAAGGAAGGCTCCGGTTCACTAGGGGGGCGCAACCATGGCCGACGACCAGCAAGCCGCCGGAGCACCGGTAACGCTCCTGATGCCCAATCTGCGCCCGGTGCCGCACAGGCCGGAGCGGTCGCTCCAGCAGCCGGGGTCGTAACTCCATTGATACCTATGGCCCTGCCGTATATCCCTGGAGCGAAGTGGTTCCCCCAGTATAATGGTAAGCCAGACACACTGTCCAGATTCAAGAGGAAAATATGCGGCATACAGGATATGTATTCTATGACTGGCAAGCAGAGAGCCGCTGTAGTGTTAGGACAATTGACTGGTGCCACTGAGCGAGAAGTTGAAACCTGGCCAGCCGCAGACCAAGAATCAGTGTCCATCATCTTTAAAAAATTGCAGACAGCGTTTGAAAACCGCACTGAGACAGATCTCCGGATGAGGTTCTACCAGTGTGTCCAGAAACCCGAGGACAGTATCCGGGACTATGCCTGGCGCTTACAGGAGGCCCTGCGGGCCCTGAAACAGGTTAGTCCAGCCAGCATCCATGAGGAAAATAAAATGCTGATGGAACAATTCATCCAGGGGTTGAAGTCCCAGGAGGAGAGCAGAACTGTATGGTGGTGGGCCTTAGACCATCCAGATGCCACCTTTGACACCCTTAAGGACATGGCTATAAAGGGCCTGCAGCCCCTGGAAACCACAGACACTGCTATCCAGCGTTACCAGTTTGGGGCCACCCCAGTGCCCGCAGCACCCACTGCTCCTCCATTGACGGCTGAAACAAGGATGCAAACAGTGCCCCTTAGCGAGCTGGACAGCTTACGCTCTGAAGTGCGCCAGTTAAGTAAAACCCTGGCCACTGTCATGAGCACCCTGCAGCTACAGACGGAGCCTGAGCCGGAAGGAAGGATTCTGCTAGCCGATAGCCCTGAGGATGTCCCCTGGATGAGAAGAAGGAGGACAACGCCACCCCATAGGAGGACAACGCCACCCCGTAGGAGGACAACGCCACCCCGTGGGAGGACCAACGACGCCGTCCAGAAGACTTCATCTGCTACCGCTGTAATAAAGCAGGCCACACCACGCGGACCTGCCCTTTAAACGAGGAAACCCTGGGGCCGAGGGCCGACGCACAGGAGCAGACCAACCAGGCTCAAACTGGTACCGCCGTTTCGTGGGAGGAAGACCTTTCCTGTCCATTGTGCTGGATGGCATCGCGACACCTGCCCTGCTGGACACAGGATCTCAGGTAACCATCATGCCTGATGTCCTCTACAAAAGGTTCTGGTCCATAGACGAACTTCACCCGCCAGATCCCAACCTTTCCGTTTATGCCTCTAATGGCCTCCCCCTTAACCTAGTCGGGGTTACGGATGTGGCAGTAAAGGTGGGAAGAGTGGAACTGAAGGACCAGGGACTAATTGTAGTAGAGACTAATCCTGATGATACAGACTTGTATATGGTACTTGGCACAAATATTGTTAGTAACTGTTTGGGAGAAGTGTTGTTCATGCTCCAACAGATGGCTGACACCGCCAGACCAGGGCAGAGGAGGGTGCTCCAGAAAGAGATCCGAGCCCTTATGTACCAGCAACAGGTAAAGCTATCAGGTGGTGAAATTGGTAATGTATGGGTGACAGACCCGATACCCATTGTGATTCCCCCGATGAGTGAAATGCTGATTTGGTGTAGAGCAGCAATAGGTCTCAAAGGACGGAGCTACCAGGTGGTAGTAGAGCCCCTTAGCTCGGAGCATAGAACTACACTCTTGACTGCCAGAGGGGTGGTGGATGTACGCAATGGGAGGGTGCCCGTACGCCTCCTAAACTATGGGGAGGACGAGATTAGATTACCACGTTACGCCACTGTTGCCAAACTGTACACAGTAAATAACAACTCCATACACACAGCGGAGTCCTTAACCTCACCAGACGAAGTGGAGGATAATGACCCAGGAACCCAGGTGGAGGATTGGTGTCAACAGCTCCATGTTGGGACAGACACCACTCCTGCCCATCAGAAACAAGGTGTACACCGGGTGGTTCAGGAATACGAGCAGGTATTCAGTAAGCACCCACTTGACTTTGGGAGGATTAAAGGGGTACAACACCATATACCCACAGGTGACCATCCACCCATCAAAGAACGTTACAGGCCCATACCACCAGCACACTACCAGAAGGCGAAGGAGATGTTGCACGACATGAAGAAGGCAGGGGTAGTAAGGGACAGCTGTAGTCCCTGGGCAGCTCCCCTTGTCCTAGTCAGGAAAAAGGACGGAAGCATGAGAATGTGTGTAGATTACAGACAGGTAAATCACATAACACACAAAGATGCATACCCTTTGCCCCGTATAGAGGAATCCCTGGCTGCATTAAAGTCTGCAAATTACTTCTCCACCCTTGAACTCACTAGTGGGCACTGGCAAGTAGCTGTTGCTGAGGAGGATCGGGAGAAGACGGCCTTTACTACCCCGATGGGATTCTGCAAGTTCAATAGTATGCCGTTTGGACTCGGCAATGCCCCCGGAACGTTCCAGAGATTGATGGAGTGCTGCCTGGGACACCACAACTTCGAGACTGTACTGCTATACCTGGATGACGTGATAGTGTACACCAAAACATACGAGGACCATTTGAAGCACCTCGTAGAGGTATTTGAGTCGCTGTCCCGGTACGGGAAAAAGCTGAAGCCCTCCAAGTGCCACCTGCTCAAGCGAAAGGTACAGTACCTGGGGCACATCGTCAGTCCAGAAGCAGGAAGGAGTAGCACCGGACCCGGAGAAGGTCACTGCCATCCGGAAATGGCCGGAGCCGAAGAGCCTCAAGGAGGAACGTCAGCTCCTGGGACTAGTCGGGTATTACCGGAGGTTGAAGGACTATACCAAGAAAGTAGCGCCTCTGCAAGATCTCCTGGTAGGACAGTCCGGGAGAGGCAGAAAACCCCCGTTCCAGTGGGGTAAGGAGCAAGCTGAATCCTTTGAAGTGATGAAGGAGATCCTGACCGGCGAAGAGATCCTAGCCTACCCTGACTACAGCCAACCGTTCCTGCTGTACACTGATGCCAGCAATGAAGGATTAGGAGCTGTGTTAAGTCAGAAGCAGAATGGCCGAGAGAAGGTGATCGCCTATACAAGCAGGAAGCTCCGCCCGACCGCGAGGAACCCAGAGAACTATAGCAGCTTCAAACTGGAGCTCCTGGCCCTGGTCTGGGCCATCACCGAGCGGTTCAAGCACTACCTAGCCTCCAGTAAGTTCACTGCCTACACTGATAATAACCCCTTGACTCATCTAGAAATAGCCAAGTTAGGAGCCATGGAGCAACGATGGATGGCTCGGCTGTCAAACTACCAGTTCACCATTAGGTACCGGGCAGGCCGCAAAAATGCCAACGCCGATGCCCTGTCCAGTATGCCTCACCAGTCGGACACTGAAGAAGAAGTGGATGACCTGGAGGAGATTGAGCTACCTGCCTTCCACCGCAATGGAATGGTCCACGAGCAACGAGCCTCCAGGAGGTATCGTAGTAAGACGTTAAACCCCAGGACAGCGACCCAGTTGTCAGCCGTATCAAAGAACTGATAACCCAGGAAGGTTCCTCCCTGGAGAAGGACGTGTCTCCACAAGCCAAGCAACTGTGGAATGAGAGAAGCCGGCTGTTTATCTATAGAGAGAAGCTGTGCCGAAGGTACGTCAACCCAAGGACCCATGAGATGGTATGGCAGATCTTAGTGCCCAGGACGGACATCCAGATGGTGTTGGAGGCCTTCCACGATCAAGCGGGGCACTTTGGCTGGAAGAAGCTAGAAACCCTGCTGAAAGGTCGGTTTTATTGGGTTGGAATGCGCAGTTCCATAGAGAGATGGTGCCGGGATTGTGGACCCTGTAGCCTCAGAAGAAAAGACTACAGCAGCCAGAAGGCACCCCTGCAACCCATCAAGACAACTCGACCCTTGGAGATCGTGGCCATGGATCATGTCAAGCTGTGTAACGGGTCTGGGAGGCGGAACCTCTGGGCTACTATACAAGGGAGCGGTCCTTGTAAGGGAGCGGGTGGCGACCAGGCAGGCAGTCACAGCAGGTGACCGGGACAGTCTCTGGGTGTACGGGCAGGAGGTCACGGCAAGTGATCAGGGCAGTCTCTGGAAGAACGGGCTGGAGGTCACGGCAAGTGACCGGGGCAGTCTCTGGAAGAACGGGCTGGAGGTCACGGCAAGTGACCGGGGCAGTCTCTAGGTAAGGGGTAGGTACGACCTGTGATGGCTGAACCTCCAGGTAGGCTAGCAAGGCAGATGGAGGATGTGTGCTCCCAGGTGAGCAAGCGAGAGTCTCTGGAATAGCAGGTGGTCACAGCACGTGACGGCGGAGCCTCCAGGTAGGCAAGCAGGCAGGTAGCGGAGAAGCGCTCCCAGGTGAGCGGGCAAACTGGTCCATAGACAGACTGACCGGAGTTGTAAGGCAGAACGTCGGACCTCAGGCAAGCAGGCAGGTAGCCGATGTGCGCTCCCAGGTGAGCGGGCAAGTTGGTCCTTAGACAGACTAACCGGAGTTGTAAGGCAGACCGTCGGACCTCAGGCAGGTAACAGGAAATCAGGCAGGATTAGGACAGCAAGCTGGCAGGAATCTGGCAGGTAACTGGCAGGTAACTGGCAACGGGACCTGAGGGCTGAAGCAGAGTAGAACGGTGCAACAACATTGCTCGGGCACCTCCATTTTGGAGGAGGTGCCTTATATATGGTAAAGTCCTCCGGCCATTGGCCGGGGACTCCTTAGGACGGCGTGCGCGGCCCCTTTAAGAGGGAGGGAGGGCGCGCGCGCGCCCTAAGCACAGTGGCCGGGAAGGAGCGCGCGCTGCCAGCAGAGCGGGAGATGGACGCCGGGCACGGAGCAGAGCGGTGAGGGGAACAGCGTCCCTGCCTAGCAGAGGGCAGGGACGCCGGCACTACAGTACCCCCCCCTTTAGGCCCCCCCTTTTTTAGGCCAGATAGAAATTTAGCTAGGATGAGAGGGGCATGGATGTTCTCCCGGGGCTCCCACGTTCTCTCCTCAGGACCAAACCCCTTCCAATCTACCAGAAAAAAGGTCTTTCCTCTTACCCTTT
Source organism: Phyllobates terribilis (assembly GCF_046119375.1). Lineage (NCBI taxonomy): Eukaryota > Metazoa > Chordata > Amphibia > Anura > Dendrobatidae > Phyllobates > Phyllobates terribilis. Next base: position 124,034,390 of record NW_027362764.1, read on the forward strand.
TGGTGGCAAGAATGTTCTCTACCTCAAACTCGTCCTCAGCAGAAACCGGAGCAGGAGGCGTACCTGTAGACTTGGAAAAAGAGTTAAGCACCACGGGTTTGAGGAGAGATACATGGAAGGAGTTAGGGATCCGTAAGTTGGCCGGGAGTTTCAATTTATAGGCCACCGGGTTGATCTGACTGATGACCTCCAGAGGACCGATGAACCGAGGCCCTAACTTGTAAGAAGGTATCTTGAGTCGAACATATTTAGATGAGAGCCAGACTTTATCTCCTGGACGAAATTGTGGAGGATCCAGGCGTTTTTTGTCAGCGTGTCTTTTCATACGCTCGGATGACAGAAGGAGTGCGGACCGGGTACTCTCCCATATGGAGGAAAATTTGCTAACGAGAGATTCCGCAGCCGGGTTGTCCACAGAGGTGGAGACAGGAAAAGGAATCCGAGGATGCTGACCAAAGACTACAAAAAACGGGGATTTGGAGGATGATTCGCTCTCGTGATTATTATAAGAGAACTCGGCCCATGGTAGGAGATCCACCCAGTCAGAATGGTGGGCATTAACGAAGTGCCGGAGGTAACTGGTCAGGTTCTGATTGATCCACTCCACTTGACCATTGGACTGTGGGTGGTAAGCGGAAGAGAAGTCCAGGGTGACGTCTAGTAGTTTACAAGTGGCTCTCCAGAAACGTGAGGTGAACTGTACCCCACGATCCGACACGATGTGGAGGGGCAGGCCATGAAGACGGAAGATGTGACGGATAAAGTCTTTAGCCAGCTCGGGTGCAGACGGAAGGCCTGGCAGGGGAATAAAGTGAGCCATCTTGGAAAAGCGGTCAGCGACCACCCAAATGACCGTACAACCGGCAGAGACGGGGAGATCAGTTATAAAGTCCATTGCTATATGCTGCCAGGGGGCAGCAGGTACAGGAAGCGGAAGGAGGCGTCCGGCTGGCAGATGTCTCGGGACTTTGTTGCGGGCGCAGGACACACAGGCAGAAACAAAGTCTATTATGTCCTTGTGCAGGGTAGGCCACCAATAGTGCCGGGCAATAAGCTGGAGGGTCTTTTTCTGACCGGCGTGGCCAGCTAGTTTAGACGAATGGCCCCAGTGTAGGATCTTCTCCCGATCAGGTACTGAAACAAACGTCTTACCGGGAGGGAGACGATTTAGACTCACGGGAGCCACCTGCATTACTCTGGCGGGATCGATGATATGCTTAGGTTCTTCCTCGAGATCGGACACCAGAAAGGATCGGGACAAGGCGTCTGCTTTGACGTTTTTGTCAGCCGGGCGAAAATGAAGAACAAAATCAAAGCGAGCAAAAAACAAGGACCACCGGGCTTGGCGCGGGTTAAGTCTCTGGGCATGCTGGAGGTAAGCCAAGTTCTTGTGGTCAGTGTAAATTATTACCGGATGAAGAGCCCCCTCGAGTAGGTAACGCCACTCCTCCAACGCCAGCTTGATGGCCAATAACTCTCGGTCTCCTATGGAATAGTTGCACTTAGAAGAGGAGAAGAGTTTGGAGAAGAAGCCACAAGTTACCATTCTCCCGGAAGATGATTTTTGAGTAAGTACCGCTCCGGCTCCAGAGGAGGAGGCGTCAACTTCCAGAAAGAACTGCTTGTTGCCGTCCGGGCGATGCAGCACCGGGGCGGAAGAGAAGGCCTGTTTTAGGGAAAGAAAGGCCTCCTCTGCTTCGGGCGGCCACTCTTTGGGATTAGTACCCTTACGGGTGAGCGCGGAAATTGGGGCAGTCCGGGAAGAGAAGTGCGGGATGAAGAGGCGGTAATAGTTGGCGAAGCCCAGGAACCGTTGAATAGCCTTCAACCCCTCTGGTCGGGGCCATTTCTCGATGGCAGACAGTTTCTCAGGATCCATTTGTAGGCCGGTCTGAGAGATAATGTAGCCCAGAAACGGAAGCGAGGTCTGCTCAAAGAGGCACTTCTCATATTTAGCGTAGAGATGGTTCTGCCTGAGCCTGAGCAGGACCTGACGAACATCCCTCCGGTGAGTCTGGAGATCCGGAGAGAAGACCAAGATGTCGTCCAGGTACACCACTACGCAGGAGTAGAGAAGGTCCCGGAAGATGTCATTGACCAACTCTTGAAAGACGGCAGGAGCGTTACAGAGGCCAAAGGGCATTACCAGATATTCATAGTGGCCGTCCCGGGTGTTGAATGCCATCTTCCATTCATCCCCCTGACGGATACGAACCAGGTTGTACGCCCCACGGAGGTCCAGTTTGGTGAAGATTCTAGCCCCCCTCAGACGATCAAATAACTCCGGAATGAGCGGAAGGGGGTACTTATTCTTCACCGTGATCTGGTTAAGGCTTCTATAGTCTATACAGGGACGGAGAGAGCCGTCCTTCTTTTTGACGAAAAAGAAGCCTGCTCCCGCCGGGGAGGTAGATTTCCGGATGAATCCCCTGGCCAGATTCTCCTCAATATATTCGGACATCGACCGGGTCTCAGCAGCGGATAATGGATAAATACGCCCACGGGGAGGAGAAGTACCAGGTAACAAGTCGATAGGGCAGTCGTATGGTCTATGAGGGGGTAGTGTCTCTGCCTCCTTTTTATTAAAGACATCAGCATAAGACCAATAAGGAATCGGAAGTCCAGGTAGATTAGCTGGGGTAGGAGAAGGACAGACGGGATGAACGGGAACCAGACAGGTCTTATGGCAGCCCTGTCCCCAGCGAAGGACTTCTCCGGTCTGCCAGTCAAGAACGGGTGCATGTTTCTGGAGCCAAGGTAGGCCTAGCAAGAGGGCGTGAGAGAGTCCAGGCAGAACATGGAAGGAGATACTTTCAGAATGCAGCATTCCCACCTGCAGAGTAATGGATTCGGTGATGAGTTGGATGGGGCGTGGTAAGAGCCCCCCATCCACGGCAGCAACAGACAAGGGTACAGTCAGAGGTTTGGTGGGGATGCGGTATTTCTCTACCAGGGACTGTGAAATAAGATTCCCGGCTGCTCCAGAGTCCAGTTGGGCTAGTTCGAAATAACGGTTCTCCCCGTAGACGATTGAAACTGACAACAGCAGGGATGGAGAGGATTTATTCTTGTCTAGGTGGACCTCTCTGAGCGAACCTAGACACAGGCGTTTCCCGACCTCTCCGGGCAGGCACGGATCCGGTGCTCCTTACTGCCACAGTAGAAGCAGGTCCCCTCGGCACGGCGTAAGTCCTGACGGGTCTTGACCATCTTGGTCTGGTCGACCTGCATAGGCTCAGGAGGGTGTACCTGGTTAGAGACAGAAGGAGTGACGGGTTTCTGAAAAGTAGGAGCTAGACGTGGTAACCTCCTCTCACGGGTGACCTCTCTGGCACGCTCCTGGAACCGTAGGTCAATCCGGGTGGCAAGAGTTATTAAGTCATCGAGAGTGGTAGGAATGTCCCGACCGGCAAGTTCATCTTTAATACGGCCGGACAGACCCTCCCAGAAGACGGAAACCAGAGCGTCGTTATCCCAGGCCAGCTCCGAGGCAAGGGTACGGAACCGTATGGCATATTGGCCCACGGTGAGACTTTCCTGACGGAGGCGTAGCAACGATGATGCGGATGAGGTCTTCCGTCCGGGTTCGTCGAAGACTTTCCGGAAAGCCGTGAGAAAAGCAGGCAAGTTGGACACCAGGGGGTCTCCTCTCTCCCATAGAGGATTTAGCCAGGCCAGGGCCTCCCCGGTGAGATGGGACATGATGAATGCAATTTTGGCTCGGTCGGAGTTAAACTGGTGGGACAATAGTTCAAAGTGCAGGGTGCACTGATTTATGAAGCCCCGAGCCTGGGCTGAGTCGCCTCCGAAGCGAGGAGGTGCAGAAAGCCGAGGTCCGGGGTAGGATATCATGGTGTTAGTGGACAGCGGAGCTGCCGGATTGCGAGACATGGCACTGGCGGAGGTTGTTGGTGGAACAGTCAGAGTGTCCAGGCGAGTATTGACATTCCGCAGGTGACCCAGGATGGACTCCTGTTGGGACCTTTGACGGGACAGTTCATGACACAGGTCCGAGAGCGAGGGAGCTTGGGTGCCACCGGGTTCCATGGCCCGAGCAAACTGTAACGGGTCTGGGAGGCGGAACCTCTGGGCTACTATACAAGGGAGCGGTCCTTGTAAGGGAGCGGGTGGCGACCAGGCAGGCAGTCACAGCAGGTGACCGGGACAGTCTCTGGGTGTACGGGCAGGAGGTCACGGCAAGTGATCAGGGCAGTCTGTGGAAGAACGGGCTGGAGGTCACGGCAAGTGACCGGGGCAGTCTCTGGAAGAACGGGCTGGAGGTCACGGCAAGTGACCGGGGCAGTCTCTAGGTAAGGGGTAGGTACGACCTGTGATGGCTGAACCTCCAGGTAGGCTAGCAAGGCAGATGGAGGATGTGTGCTCCCAGGTGAGCAAGCGAGAGTCTCTGGAATAGCAGGTGGTCACAGCACGTGACGGCGGAGCCTCCAGGTAGGCAAGCAGGCAGGTAGCGGAGAAGCGCTCCCAGGTGAGCGGGCAAGCTGGTCCATAGACAGACTGACCGGAGTTGTAAGGCAGACCGTCGGACCTCAGGCAAGCAGGCAGGTAGCTGATGTGCGCTCCCAGGTGAACGGGCAAGTTGGTCCTTAGACAGACTGACCGGAGTTGTAAGGCAGACCGTCGGACCTCAGGCAGGCAGGCAGGTAACAGGAAATCAGGCAGGATTAGGACAGCAAGCTGGCAGGAATCTGGCAGGTAACTGGCAGGTAACTGGCAACGGGACCTGAGGGCTGAAGCAGAGTAGAACGGTGCAACAACATTGCTCGGGCACCTCCATTTTGGAGGAGGTGCCTTATATATGGTAAAGTCCTCCGGCCATTGGCCGGGGACTCCTTAGGACGGCGCGCGCGGCCCCTTCAAGAGGGAGGGAGGGCGCGCGCGCGCGCCCTAAGCACAGTGGCCGGGAAGGAGCGCGCGCTGCCAGCAGAGCGGGAGAGGGACGCCAGGCACGGAGCAGAGCGGTGAGGGGAACAGCGTCCCTGCCTAGCAGAGGGCAGGGACGCCGGCACTACAAGCTGTCACCCAGCAGGTCAGGATATTCCTATGCCCTGACCATGGTGGATCACTACTCCCGGTTCCTGGTGGTCGCCCCCGTCAAGGATCTGACGGCAGAAACTGCGGCGAAGACGTTTCAGGCGTACTTCTGCAGACCCATGGATACCCGGAGCAGGTGCTGACAGATCAAGGCACTGCCTTCGAGGCCCAATTGTTCAAGGAGTTCTGCCATCTGTACGGGTGTAAGAAGATCCGGACTACACCGTACCACCCCCAAACCAATGGGTTATGTGAAAAGATGAATAACATCGTCATCGACCTGTTGAAGACCTTACCGCTAGAAGAAAGAAACAAGTGGCCCGACAAGCTACCTGACCTGGTAGATTTGTACAACCACATACCTGTGAGTTCCACCAATTGTACTCCAGCATATCTCATGCGAGCAAGACCCGGAAAGTTGCCCATGGACCTGGAGCTTGGTGTAGTAGAACCCGAAGCAGATATGTCCACTGAGGACTGGGATACGACTCGACAGGAGCAGTACTGGAGAGTACAGGCCTGTGTCGAAGACAGTCTGAATAGGGTAAGAGACAAGCAGGAAGCACAGTACAACAAGAATGCGCCAGCAGAACCCTTAGCATCTGGAGAAGTCGTGCTAAAGAGAAAAAGAAGAAACCACAAGCTTGATGACCAGTGGGAGAAGGAACCCTACACTCTGTTAAATTCAAGATTCGACAATAAGAAGACCTGCCTAATTAGTAGAGACGGAGGAAGAACAACTGCTACGGTATCAAGAGACCACCTGAAGTTGTGTCCAGGTCTTTTGAAGCCCCACGAAGAAGTGCCTCTCACCATACCGGAGGAGCCTAAAGAATAAGCACTCCGTACTGAATTAGGAGATTTCCCGGCAGATTGGCCTCAATTGGATGGAGCACTAATAATACCTGTGATCCCCTTCTACCAACAGCCAGAAGACCCTCCACAGCAAGTAGAACCTGTAAGTGCCCCAGAAGAGCCTGCTCAGGAAGAATCCCCGGAAGAAGGATCCCCGGTTGGAGCAGAGCAAGAAGGCCCAGCCAATGGTACACTTGCCAGTCCCGTAGAGAGGTTAAGGCAGTCTTGCAGCCCCTTCACACCTAGAACTGACAGAATGGGAGGTAGTACAAACAACAGTACCACACGCATCCCAGTACTACGTAGGTCAACACGTAGCACGCAAGGTCAGACCCCTGTCAGATACAGAGAGTAAAAAGAGAAACTCTAATAGTGTAAATAGTTGCCCCTGGGGTATGTTGTTCTTGTGTAATTTTCATGTATTAATTATTGATGTGTTTTGCCTTACAATGGACAATTTAGGTGACATGGACACTTAGCATTGCATTTAGTTACCCGTAAGGGTATATATATATATATATATATATATATATATAAAAGACTCTGTGGCTGAGGACTGTGAGCAGCTCAAAAACTGTTCATTTACATAATTGCACTCCCTGGAGTGCCTTGTAAGTAACCACTGGCCGGAGACGTGGTCCATCACCTGGATCACTTATGCCCTGCAGCCACGCCCAGGTCCTACGTTGAGGGTTTTTGGACGGGTCCCTCATGCTACTCATCCACTTTCGGTGAAATGGACACCAGGTTACGGGACTTGCTGTGACTTAATTAATGTTATTATTGTATTATAATGTTACCTGTAACGTTCAAGAAAAGTGCCTCCCATAAAGGGAAGAAATGTTATTATTAACCTGTTTTTGAAAAAAATGCTTCAGTCCAGGAGTACTGAGTTTTACTAGGGGGGAATGTGGCGCCCTGCTACGCATTGGTGCCACAGAACCCAGAAGGGTGCATGGATGGACTTCTCCACAAGAGGCCCTCACACATTCACACACCTCCACCCTACCACCTCAGACCAGCAGAGGGAGCCCGTTAGGGATATATATAGGGAGGGTGGAGCCAGGCAGCTCAGTTAGTTTCAGTCTTGTTCTTAGTTTCAGTTCAGTCTGTGAGTGTCCAGACCGGAACACAGCTCTGAGTGAGCTCAGAGAGTGCCGACGCTCAGAGAGCGGTGAAGATGCAGCACGCCAGCTGCCAAGTAGTGAGGGCCCCGAGTGTGGTCGACGGCGAGAGGAAAAGGAGAGTGGAACTAAGGGGGCAGAGGAGTATAGTAAGCTCACCCCGATTTATATACCGGACACCGGGTCCGCGCCTACAGGGACGCCTTACACCCAGTAGGAACCACCGGAACCCCTAGAGAACTACAGGTCCCAGGTTCACCTAATGCTGATTGTAGTACCAGAGCCAGGAGTCACAGAGGTCCCAGCGTCCAGGAAGAGTGATCTCCAAAGAGAAGGCCCTACCACCAGGTCAGCAGGTGCAGAGAGGGACAGTAACCAAGCTAGGCCTAGCTCCTGGCAGACCAGAAGCCTAGAGAGTAAAGCAACGGATCAGGAGGCCCTATACCCGCTCACTGGGGAGAGTCCAGAAGTGCGCCCTTCACCTGGAGTACCCTGGACCGTGCCTGCAGCATCACCAGTAAAGGTACTGAAGCTTACCCCTGTGTGAGTGTCCATCCTTCCTCCGGGACCGTCCTGCCGTCTCTCCCCTGCACCACTATCCAGTGCATACCCCATGCTGCCCTGAGGCCAGCTCCACCTGTGGGGAGGCATTCCATCCCAAGCTGCCCTACCATCGGCCTCAGAGGACTGTTGCAGCGCTGGTGATCCTCACCAGACACCACAAGTGGCGTCACGAAAAACCCCATATAAAAGTATTCCCCCATTTCACTGACCGCCCTGGGTCACGGACCGGGCCAGCCACCGTGATCTCCCCCAGCAACCAGAGGCCCGGCTGCCGAGTACCCCACGGCCCTGGGGGCGAGTCACAATGATGGGGAGGGAACTACTAATGAGCTTGTCAGGACAATGTGTACAGGACGAGGAGAAATGAGGGAGCACATATGTCCTGCAAGGGTGCACCTCCAGCCTTCCACAGTCCGCGCAACAAAATGTCTACTGGACTAAGTATCAATTAGCAACTTGGCAAGTAATGATCTTAAGACAAAGACATAACTGAAAAAATATAATAATAATATAAGCCTGCCAAACCCCTGCTGTATCTTTTCCCTGATGTTCTGTAATGGAGTTATCTCAATTGTCACAAGCTATAAAATTAAGATCTTTGTAATGGTAGAAGGAGGAACGGATTCTTAGCTGAATACTATACCTGGGCGGTTTCGGCTGAACTGCGGACTCATTCTGTTTAGGCTTCAGTGGAATTCTTCTACTCTGTAAAAAATGGATAAATGTATAACGAGAGAGCTCACTGAAGAACGATCGTTTTGTCCAATGTTACAGTAAGGCAATGGAATAAGACCCACCATTAGCACTTCTGAAGACACTTTCAAAGGAAGTCTCCACGCATCTATAGACACAAAACATTGTGAACATTTCATCATCGGACTCAAGGTGCAGAAAGATGTGAGGATGGATTTTTATCAATTAGCAACCAAAGACTAGTAGCCATTTCTACAGACAGCTGTGACACAAGATATATGCTTAAAGGGGTTGTCCAGCCACAGGATAGGTCATTAATATGAGATCGGTGGGCGTCCGACAGCCCCATTGATCAGCTATTATTTGGTACAGTGACGGCTGGATGTAAATACTTTGAATGAAGCTGGAGATGTGCAGCGGTCGCTGCCAGGTACTGCTAATATACAGATTAGGCTCTGTACTGTAGCACCTCGCAGCGGACGCTAAATATTGCATGGAGGTGTGCTTTGTAGCTCAGTCAAAGGAGCTTACATCCAGCAGTCGCCTAAGTAAATACCAGCTTATAGATATGGGTGCAGAGTGTCGGACCCCAACTGCTCTCATACTCATATTAATGACCTGGGGATAGATCATCAATACTTTAATACTTTCCATGAACACGTAATGTGTAATAGTCATTACAAGCAAAAGTTAATGAGGTATGACTAGCTTATACATTCAGGAGATATATCCTCAGAATATGCCATGAATGTAGTATATGTCTGTATCCTAGACATAGGACCCCCGCACATCAGGTAGAAAACTAATTAACAGGTGGTCTCATACATCTGTGGACCTCTCTATTCAGTTGTATAAAAGTCAGTGAAATAGCCAAGTACGCCAAGCTTGTATGTTTCCATAACTCTCACAGAAGTGAAAGGACAGAGCCACGCACGTGTGCCACCTATACATTCATTCTCCATCCATTTGTGTCAGACACCTCACCAGGCAACACATGATCTGGAGATAGATGTTGGTCCCAGATGTGGGTCGTAAATCAGACAACAGAAATATAAGAAGACATCTTACCGAGCAGATTTGACACCAGATATGATGAAGGAGCAAGTGGGTCCTTTAGGTTAAACATTGTGTATCGGCCATTTTGAATTTGTCGTAAACCCTCAAAATTTCCAAAAAGAATGTCACAGAGCCACAGGGCGTTGACACAGGGTATCCTCCATTCTTTATCTTTCTCATATTTCATACCAGTGGGCCTATATTCCGAAACAAAAAGTTACAAATCATCAATGTAATTCCCAGGATGCAACTCCAGGGTGACACATAATGTCTACTATATGGAATGTAACTGGTGATGTAAAAAACAGTCCGTAGGCGACGAGGATCATCTCACTCTTTACAGATGAGAACCGTGTTGCTGCGGCAGAGATACCCTGTGTACTTGGCACCTGCCACACAGGCCATAAGCTCGAAGTCATCTCTATCACTATCGACAAATCCAGTGACAGAAATGATCTGGAAAGAAATATAAAATAATGTTATGATGTGACAATTATTCTTACTTTTTTTAACCCATTCCCAAGGTACTTTTATGAAGACCTGCCTTTGATAGTGCAGTACATACCGTATTTTTCGGCCTATAAGACGCACCGGACCATAAGACGCACCCCAAATTTTAGGGTGGAAAATAGGAAAAAAAATATTTTTTATAAGATGGGGGTCCGTCTTATAGTCTGAATAGGTATCTTAACTGGGGGGGGGCGGTGGAGCTGGGGTCACAGGAGGCAGGGTCCTTCAGGAAGCTGACGGAAGTGGAGGCATGCTGGTACCTGGTGGCTGGGGGCCAGGCGCTGGGGGCTTGGTGGCCTGGTAACTGAGGTGCTGGTGGCCTGGTACCTGGGGTGCTGGGGGCCGGGGTGCTTGTGGCCTGGTGCTGGTGGCCGGTGTGCTGGGGGCCTGGTACCTGGAGTGCTGGTGCCTGGGGCTGGGGTGCTGGGGGCCAGGGTGCTGGTGGCCTGGTACTTGAGGTGCTGGTGGCCTGGTACCTGGGGTGCTGGAGGCCGGGGTGCTGGTGGCCTGGTGCTGGTGGCCGGGGTGCTGGGGGCCTGGTACCTCGAGTGCTGGGGGCCTGGTACTCGGGGTGCTGGGGGCCTGGTACCTGGTGTGTTGGTACCTGGGGTGCTAGGGGCCGGGGTGCTGGTGGCCTGGTACCTGGGGTGCTGGTGGCCTGGTGCTGGGGGCCTTGTACCTGGGATGCTGGTACCTGGGGTGCTTGGGGCCAGGGTGCTGGTGGTCTGGTACCTAGGGTGCTGGTGGCCTGGTGCTGGTGCCTGGGGGCCGGGGTGCTGGTGGCCTGGTACCTGGGGTGCTGGTGCCTGGGGTACTGGTGGCCTGGTGCTGGTGACCTGGTACCTGGGGTGCTGGGGGCCAGGGTGCTGGGGGCCTGGTACCTGGGGTGCTGGTGCCTGGTACCTGGGGTGCTGGGGGCCGGAGGCCTGGTACCCTGGGGCCTGGTACCTGAGGTGCTGGTGGTCTTGTGCCCTGGTCCTGGTGGCCTCGTACCTGGGGTGCTGGGGGGCCGGGGTGGTGGGGGCCTGGTGCCGGGGCCAGTGTATTGCTGTGGTGGTGGAGCGGGATCACAGGGCGGCGGCGGAAGAAGAGGTGAGGCGGGCCGGTATCTGGCTGGAGGCCGGGCCTGGCCGGGTACCAGGGCCAGGCCTGGCCGGGTACCGGGGCCGGTGTATTGCTGTGAGCGGAGTGGCAGAGCAGAGTGAGCGGCTTCCGGTGGCCGCGGCCATCTTTCTGAAGCTGTGCTCTACAGGAAAATGGCCGCCGACTCGGCAGAGCGCATGCACCGGCTTCGGTGGCCATTTTCCTGTAGAGCACAGCTTCAGGAACATGGCCGCGACCACCGGAAGCCTCTCACTCTGCTCTGCCACTCCGCTCACAGCAATACACTGGCCCCCATACCTGGCCAGGCCCGGCCCCCAGCCAAATACTGGCCCGCGTCACCTCTTCTTCCGCCGCCGCCCTGTGATCCCGCTCCACCACCACTGGTAAGTTGCGTTCGGACCATAAGATGCACCCCCCATTTTCCTCCCAAATTTGGAGGGGGGGGGGAAGTGCGTCTTATGGTCCGAAAACACGCACCACATACATAGTTAAAGTGATCGGACAATCACAGATTCAAGTCCCCTAAAGGGACTAATAAATAAAGTACCACACAATGAACACCATGAAAACAAAACTCAAAAAAACAATAATGGAAAAATGTTGTTTTTTATTTAATTTTACCACACTTGAATTTTCATCCAAGCTTTTGAAAACGCTGAATGATAAAATGAATGGCGGCATTCAAAACTAAAATGCGTCTTGCAAGAAAATAAGCCATCATATGGCTTTATGTGGATGGAAGTATAAATAAAAGTTATGGCTCTTAGAAAGGGAGGAAAAAAACAAAAATACATTGCATAACGTCTAGAGTAGCATTTACATACAGAGTATGGCTTCCTTACATGTTGAGAACATGGCTTTCCTCCTGGTGGAAACGCCACTGGAAAGTGTAGCGTTCGATGAGGTGGCACCATTTTCTTCTTCAAGACTGTGCTCAGTCAGTGAGCGGTGAGGCATCGCCTTCTCTCCTTTATTGCGTATAAATGACAGAATCAGATTGCTTATAGAGTCCCACCAACCGCACAAAACATTTAAGTCGTCAGGTTACTCAAGTTTCCATTTAAAATGAACCCCAAGTAGGTGATAATTTGCAAATCGGTGAGGATCCAAGTGCTAATGATCCTGAGAGAGGAGTTTTGAATTGCAAGCATTTTCTATAGGACAGCTGGAGATAGCCGACTACCTCCACAAACTAGTAGAAATGCTAATGAAACCATGTAAGACACTGAGGAAGCAGGTCACAAATCACACTAAACCTACCCGTTTCCAAGTTGCTCCAGATAATCAGTGATTGCAAACACACAGCCCATCTCAAAGTAATCTTCAGGAACTGAAAGTTCAAAGATAGACCCATAAATGAGAGGGAATAATGCATCATCAGAAAAATGACAACCATGTTTTTATTACAATTTGATCGTGATGTGACTATCACAACAAAAATAAATCTGGAAATATTGCAGTTATCAGATTAGGGATTGTAGCACACATACAGCTGACATTCCCTGCTTCTGTAGCTCACTTGTCAAATTTACTGTGTAACAAAGAGAATGACGGCACTTCCACTACAAAAACTAGGTGTGAACAGGTGCTTACTAAGAGCAGCTACCTCCATATATAATGAACAAATAAAGTAGCACACTGTAACACTGAGTATATAGATGTGAAATATGAAATATGAATAGCATAACTGCTATAAAAAATAGAAATAAATGAAAAATTTTTTGAAAAATTTTTTTAGCGCATGAAATATGAAGTATGGAAAATGAATAGCATTACTGCTGTAAATAAATGAGAAATCTTAGCGCATAAATTGGCCAATTCATGTGTACCTGACAGCCGCGGTAAGGCGTTTCTCGATGTCAGGACCTACCAATGTGAATACCTCTCTAAGAGACCTCCGTCTGCTTATGTGTGGGAAAGACAGATCCTGATGCATTTAAAACCACCTGCGGCATAGGGGTGGGGGTGGAGTGCTCAGTCAACGCTAAATCTAGTAACAAAGAGAATTTTTCATTTATTTCTATTTTTTATAGCAGTTATGCTATTCATATTTCATATTTCACATCTATATACTCAGTGTTACAGTGTGCTACTTTATTTGTTCATTATATATGGAGGTAGCTGCTCTTAGTAAGCACCTGTTCACACCTAGTTTTTGTAGTGGAAGTGCCGTCATTCTCTTTGTTACTAGATTTAGCGTTGACTGAGCACTCCACCCCCACCCCTATGCCGCAGGTGGTTTTAAATGCATCAGGATCTGTCTTTCCCACACATAAGCAGACGGAGGTCTCTTAGAGAGGTATTCACATTGGTAGGTCCTGACATCGAGAAACGCCTTACCGCGGCTGTCAGGTACACATGAATTGGCCAATTTATGCGCTAAGATTTCTCATTTATTTACAGCAGTAATGCTATTCATTTTCCATACTTCATATTTCATGCGCTAAAAAAATGTTTCAAAAAATTTTTCATTTATTTCTATTTTTTATAGCAGTTATGCTATTCATATTTCATATTTCACATCTATATACTCAGTGTTACAGTGTGCTACTTTATTTGTTCAAATTTACTGTGTAGACTGGGACAGATTAGGCAGCGTTATCTCACGGATGGAATATTTAATAACAGCTCTATGAGAAGCCCTGTTGCTTTGCTGCGCTGGGGCTCTTGGTTCAAATCCCACAGAGGACAACACCTAGCAAGGAGTTCATATATATTCTCCCTGTGTTTGCGTGGTTTTGCTCCGAATACTCCAATTTCCTTCCACAATCCAAAGACATAGTAATAGAGAATTTAGATTACTAAGCCCAGTGGAGACAATGATTATGATATCTGGAAAGCGCTGTGGAATATGAAGGCGCCATAGAAGTAAAATAAATAATTATTCTGCTGCATGCCTAATTAGAGAATGATGGCCATAGGGGACATACATACAGAGATTAGTGGAGTTGCTGTAGTGCAGGAAAACCTGAAATATAGTAAAATCACCTGTAGTAAAAAAAAAGAAAAAGTTTAATTAGCTTACTATACAGTGATGGGTCATGTCCATGAAGTTGTTGAGACTGGGGTGGTTGCTGCTGTTGAAGTTGCTATTGTAACTTCTGAACATTGTGTTTCTGCTGCTGAGCTTGTTAGGCTTGGAGCGGGGGCTGAGGAAGGGTCACCTGCTGAACCAAGGTCCCCTGCTGAACCTGCACCTGTTGCAGCGTCACTAGCTGTTGAATTTTTGATTGCGGAGTCTGCGGCATTTGCTGCTGCTGAAGCCCAGCGTGTTGCAGCTGCTGCTGTAGCTGAATTTGCTGTTGTTGGAGCAGTGTCTGCTGTTGAAGTTGCTGCTGTTTTACTTGCTGCTGTTGAATCTGAAGTGTTTGTAGCTGCTGCTGGAATTGCTGTTGATTGAGGGATTGCGGTTGGAGCATTTGTGAGAGAATCTGATGCGATTTATGAGTTTGATTCTGAGTTTGATGTTGAATCTGAAAAATGTGTGGTTTCATTTGGTGTTGCTGAAGCGCTGTGCCTGTACTTGATGCTGCTGAAGGGCTTGTGGTTGCACATAATGCTGTGGAGTTTGTGCCTGGATTTGCTGCTGTTGTAGGGATTGTCCCTGGATTTGCTTCTGACGTAGGGACTGTGCTTGCATTTGATGTTGCTGCTAAATGGCTGATGGCTGAATCTGCTGCTGGATTGACTGGGACTGAATCTGCTGCTGTTGTAGAGCTTCATTCTTGATTTGCTGCTGCTGCGTGTGTGTACCTGAGGCTTGAGGCTGAATTTGCTGATGCTGAATAGTATGCTGTTGAAGTTGCTGTTTTTGCTTCAATGTTAAATATTGTATCTGCTGTTGCTGAAGTTGCTGAATGCTTTGTTGCAGGTTTTGCTACTGTATACCGGGCTGAAGGGTTTGCTGTTGCTGAATTTTCTGCTGTAGTATCTGTTGCTGCTGTATAGACGTCTGAATTGTCATCTCCTGCTGCTGCAGTGTCTGCTGCTGTCCAGGAGTCTGCTGTTGTTGAAGAATTTGCTGTATATTTTGCTGCTGACGCGTTTGCTGTAGTGCTTGTTGCTGTTGAAGATGCTATTGCAACTGCTGGTGCTGCTGCTGAAGTGCATGCTGCTGTTAGAAGTGCTGCATGGTTTGCTGCTGTGGACAATGTATCTGTTGCTGCTGTGAGTATTGCAACAGAGTGAAGTGTTGCTGTTGGTTTACTTCTGAAAACTGATGCTGCGGAAAAGCCTGCTGGATGATTTGCTGCTGCTGTTGTTGCTGCTGCATTTGCATGAGCAGCTGAGGCTGAAACTGAACAAGAGGATAGTGCTGCTGCGGGGTCTGATGGGACTACTGCTGTAATAGTTGTTGAGCTTCTTGCGTTAGGGATTTCATCTGATTGAACAACATGGCATAAGGATGTCCTTGCTGGGGATGGCTGTCTTGTTCTAAGTTTTTGGTTGAACCAGACAGTGTTTGTAAAAGCTAAGGAAGAATGAGAGCAAGTTAGAGACAAGAAGAGATATATACAGATATACAGTACTGTGCAAAAGATTTAGGCAGGTGTAGAAAAAATACTGGAAAGTAAAAATGCTTTAAAAAATGGAAGTGTTAACAAATCAGTTAACAAAATGCAAAGTGAATAAACAAAAGAAAAATATAGAATCAAATCAATAATTGATGTGACCACTCTTTTCCTTCAAAACAGCACCAATTCTAGGTACACTTACGCAACCTCAGGAATTTTGTAGGATTATAGTCAGGCATATTATAATTATATTATTATATTTATATATATATATATGACGCGCCCCTGGGCCTGTGTCGCGCTGCGTTGCGCACACGGGAGCTTACCCGGAGCCGGATCTCTTGAGGGTTGTAGTATCGTGGCGGTGACCCGGTCCGTGCCCAGGGAGTCAAACTGAGCGGCGATGTAACAGCGGTAGATGTAGGACGACTACGCCACCCGTTGAATGCAGCTATGGAGCTGCCGCTGCAGGACAGTCCGCTGAGGCCGGTGGATGGATGGTGCAGCGTAGATGGTATAACCCCCAACGGGAGGGGTATGGCCTCAGGGCAGCAGATGGATGATGAGGGTAGCAGGAACCACTCAGAGACGGTGCGGTGTAATTCAGGGTCTTTACTGGTAACAACGATAGACCCTCCCGGAGTACTTGCTAGTGAACGGGGCCTGGTCAGTCCTTGAGCAGATGGGATCTCCCCTGGCCAGGCGGAGTTGTAGGCCTCCCAAACTGACTGCACTCTTCTGGCTACCTTGCTAGAAGCGGATATAAGTAGCCCACGTCCCTGAGTGTACCGTGTGGTGCTCACCCGTATGGCCGGTGACTCGGGGCCTTCTAATGGCTTCCGCTCCACGATGGCGGTGCTGGTCCCACGCGTGTGACCGTGCCTTCGGGTTTCTGGGCCTGAGGACCTGAAATCCCCTGCCGGTCGGCTTCTGCTGCTGGGTAAGAGTTAGTCCCCACAGCCTCGGACGCCGGGTCCGGTAAGAAAGCTTCTCAGTCAGGGCGAGCTCTGCAGCTGCCAGCCCCTGACTTGTAGTAGTATTGCTCCCACTGAGCTTCTGCTGTTTCTTCCTGTGACTGTTTCTTGTCTTTACTCTCCTTGACTCCAGGCTCAGGCCCCTGGACAGGGCCTGCCTGTGGAGCAGAGCCCATAGAGCAGCTCTGCTCCCTGTCTTCTCCTCTCAGAACTCCCTACCCTGCCTCAGCCCCAGGTTTATATAGGGGAAGTCCTTCCCCTCCCAAGACTGGGCAGGAGGTGTGGCATGCACAGGATCCCTGACCAAAGGACCTCCCACCTGCTCTCAGACGTAATATCTCTATCACTGTGGCAACCAGACCCCTGGGGTGTCACATATATATATATATATATATATATATATATATATATATATATATATATATATATATATATATATATATATATATATATATATATATATATATATATATATATTATATTATAACCAATTATATCAGACGGTGATAATGATCATCATTTTCATATGTAGGTTAAAACATAGTCAGGAACTATAACAGAAACAGCTATGTAGAAGGCTTAAAACCGGGTGAGGAACATCCAAACTTTGATACAAAGATGATTGTGTGGAAGACAGTTTCATGTCACAGGTCATTCATCGTGGAAAGACTGAGCACAGCGACAAGACACAAGGTAGTTATACTACAAGAACAAGGTAGCTCCCAAACAAAAATTTGGGATTTGGGGTTTATGGTAAGTGCACGAGGTACACGGCACAATTGGATTAAGTCCCGATATCTCAAATATGGAACATACCAAGAAAATCAGTCAATGACCTGAATCATGAGAAGACCCATAAAAAACATGGGATAAAAAATGACTAGAGTGATCAAGGCCCGGGATGAGACGAAACATTATGTATAATATTGAAAAGTCACAGTTTTCCAGTCCTAAAGCCACATTATTACATCTATTGAGTTTTGCAAATAGAAATTCACTATTGAAGCAAAAATTAAGGGAGTGCTGGATCTTAACTTTTTGTGGACTTTTTTCTTACAATCACCTCTTGAGTGCTGATCTTCTTTGTCTACATTGCAGTTTCTTCCTAAGGCAATCAGGAAAGCCTCAACGTCATCCTCCAGAGTTATTTTCTGCAAGGCCTCCCATACTGTTCACCTTACCCGGATACCTTCACTTTGGCTGGCAGGTGATGCCATTTCCCTGGTCCAGACACTTACTGCCAGGAGAGCCAGCTGATGCTGCAGCTTTAACTCCTTCTGCTGCTGTTGACACTGCAGGATCAGGAGTTTTAGTCTCCTGTTGGGTCTGCTGCTTCTGTAACTGCAGATTGGCCTGGATCAGTTGCTTAAAGGGGTTGTCCTATCTGTGTGACTGAAGACTTATGAATTCCCTTAGCACACTCACTGTGCACTACGAGGATTTGCCAGTTTCTGAGCTGGGAATGGCAGTGATGATGCATGACCTCGCTCCATACATTAGACGGCCGTGCCCACTAGACAGGTTCTGCCCAGAAGCATGCATAATATGACTTTTATATAGGTATAACAGAACTGGACCTATCCCCACCTCAGTTTCCCACCACCCTTTAAATTCCGGATGACTTGTTCATTATTAAGCTACATATTTCATATTGACCCCATACAGGTTACTCAAATTTTCGCTGTTAACTTGAGTTGTGATCATTTCACTGTCTTTGTCTATTTACTGGTTATCACTTGTATGAAATCTTTTGCTGTAACTAACTTATACAAAATCATAGTAGAAATAATGAAAGAAAATAATATTTTTTGTAGAAGAAATACAAAACAATGATAAAAAGTAATGAAAAAATAATAAATAGAAATTTGAAAAATATTGTTCCATGGTACCAAAGTCACTATCCACAGACATTCTAGTTGTACCAGCAGGTGTTTTACATCACCCCTGATGCCACAGTGGAGCCGGTCAATGCCTCACACCTTAAAACCAGTAGGGTAGCAGCCATGACAGGACATGTAGTGCCTTGAAATGGTCTTGAGCACAGAGATGTCATAAATCTCATGTGCAGCCTGGATATCTGACATGCTCCCTGGTCTGTATATACAGAGTTCCCGGGAAGTTAAACCTACATAAGTAAATAACATGTAGTGTTACATAATATCTTTGTGATTTTAATTTTTTTTTACATCTGCAGAATCAAATGTAACAGACCTAATGATGTTTTTACATGCAATATAATCTCTGCTGGGGAACAATCCCATCTTTGGTCCCCTGCATACAGTATTGAATAGTGTGATTGGTCTGGCCACGTAGTGGCCCCTAACCAGCAAATCCTTTAAGTTTTTAATCCTTCTATTTGTCAATAAGGGAACTTCAGGAAGTGTCAGAGCCAATGGTGGGTCAGTTTTTAGGATAGACCAAAGTTTTTGCAAAATGTCACGGATGACCTCCCATTGAGAACTATATGTAGCACCCTGAGGATTCGGCTGCTACAGGGGTATTACACCTCAAGCCAGAGGTGTGGTATTCCACTCCCGGGTAAGGATGGAGTGTGGAACTGAGCTCAGTAGGCTGCATGCACTACATACATCCCATTTCCGGGGGACAGAACTACGGTACTCCCACCAGTATATGTGCAGGTACGACAGCGTCTGTCCCTGGCTGGAGTGGGAGGGGGGTGGAACATCCCAGTAGTGTAGGGGCAGATAGGGGGAGTAGTCTGGGTAAAGCTAGGAGCTCATTGGGTGCTAGTCACCTGGGCTCACACATAGAGGGAGTATATATGGTGGGCACCATCTTAGGACAGGGTCTTTTTAGCCTGAGGAGCAGAGCAGAGGAGCTCAGCCAGGAGGGCTGACAGGGAGCTGTGGCTCCGGCTGGGCCCAGCTCCAGAGCCAAGCCTGCAGAGGGAGAGAGGAGAAAAGAAGGACCCAGAGAGAAAGACAAGAAGGGAACCCCAAGATCCCAGAATAAAGACAAAAGGGTGAAGGGTTGGCGGACAAGGGTACCGGATCCCAAGCTGGCAGAGGCCAAAACAAACCTTAGCCAGGAACCGGAGGTCGTGGGCAGGATCTGCCACGACCCTCACCAAATCCACCAGAATGGCACACCGAGCATAGGGTCAGGGAAGCCAGGGAAGGTTCAACCAACAAGAGACCCGAGGGAGCCGGACACAGGTGGATCCCTGGTGGGAACGGCCAGAGAGAGAGAGAGAGAGTCAGAAGGGAGCTCAGGACCACGCTCCGGAATCGCCTGGGGGTTAGCCGAGTCCAGGACCTGGTGGACGCAGCACGGCTCGGGTGGTCACTCAAGGCCAGAGTGACCAAAAGAACACCAGTAAGTAAAAACCCTGAACTGCATCTCCTGACTCTGAGTCTTCTTTCTGCATCATCACAACCCCCATCATCCACACCTGCTGCCCTGAGGCCATACCCCTCCCGTTGGGGGTTATACCATCACTGCTGCACATATACCACCGGCCTCAGCGGACTGCTCTGCAGCGGCGGCGTCAAAGCCGCACTCAACGGGTGGCGTAGTCGACAATCAAGTTAACATCTACTGCCATAGACTGCCACTTAGTTTGACACCCTGGGCACGGACCGGGTCACCGCCACAAGGACTACTACCCCTATCCAGATCCGGGTATCCCTTGCACATGGCCCAGGGGGTGCGTCATATAAGTGAAAATAAATCTCAATGTGGGATCACTCTGTGTTTTTTTTTCAAAGTGGAGGTCAATAAATTGAAGCAGGGTGCAGATTTACCACAGCGATAGCCATATTTAATAGATGTTTGGCTCGAGGTTATAACAAAATAGTTCTTTCAGATCATTTGCTTGTCTCGAAACTTTTCTCAGAAGAACAGATCCTCTTTATCTTCAGGAACTGATCAGTGAGAATGGTCTGTATAATTGATCTAATATGGGCTGAAGATGTGTGCAATAATGAATTATCTGATGTCTCCTTTCTGAAGACATCCGTTTGTATTAGGTCATCCCCTGATGTTTTGAGTTGGATAGCCAAAAAATCAATTTGTTGTTTTTGAAACCTGTACGTGAGCCTGATATTGGAGTCATTGCGGTTCAGTGCAGTCATAAAATCTTTATGTTCCATTTTGGAGCCCTGACAAATTATTAGCAGGTCATGAATGTACCTGTACCAACAATGCACATGGGAAGCAGCCTGGGGGTCACTGTGAAAAATCTCCCTCCCCCATAGGCCTGAGAAAGAGATTTGCATACGATGGTGCACAGGCCGTGCTCAAGGCAGTGCCTTGCTTCTGTAAAAAGAATCTATCTTTGATTGTAAAATAATTATACGTCCTCCTACCTCCCCTCCTATACACACACCTACCTGCCCTCATCAGCGTATAATTCTGTTTTTTTTTCATAAAAATCAAACTCATTTGTGACCACCCGACTGTTTATATGATAATCATTCAACACTTAAGATGATTCTGATTAGAGTTTGTAAATGTTAAAATCTTTAAATAAATAAATTATACTTACGTTTTCTTTAATCTGTCATGGTGCTGCTGAAGCAGCAGACAAATGCTCTGAGGAGCCTAGTGTTTAGAATGGAGAAAAAAAGATGGGAAGGTCAGTGAATTTGAAAAACGGGAACTGAAAAGCGAAATGCTTTTCTCTCACTATGGGACATGTAATGTGGCGTATGTAATGTGATGCACCACTTCTGGGGCAGCTGTGGGCTGGTATTTTTAGGTTGGGAAAGGCCCAATAACCATGGACCTTCCCAGCCTGATAATATCACCTCACAGTTGTCTGCTTTTACCTTTGCTGGTTATCAAAAATAGGGGAGACCCCATGTAATTTTTTAAAATTATTTATTTATTAGGTTAAACAAGGCTAAACACCCTTTGTGGCACATGAAAGGCACTAAAGGGTGCAAGTTTATTATATGTAGGGGGCTTGTGATATGAAATATGTACTGTATAGGATATCTGTCTATTATGAGGGTTGTGGCTCCTCTCCAGAGGAGACTGGAGAGGTGAGTATACAGGTTTTTTTTATTTTTAACTTTTTTATTTCTTTTTTTCACCGCTTGGTAGCCGGGATGAAGAGGAGTTGTAGTCTCCTCTTCATCCTGGGTACCAAACGCACCGCGATTACGCTGAAAATTCGTGGCCATTGAATTTAATTGAAACGCAGCAAATCCACATATACCGGCGGGTTTGCTGCGTTTCAATGTTCCTCAATGGCCGCAAATTTGCAGCGTAATTGCGGTAGAAATGGCCATGCTGCGTTTTGCAATGCAATGCGAATTCGGCACGCTAATTAGCGCATCATGTGCACAGCACATCCGAATTCACATTGCTTTGCATGGCAGACGGTTTTACAAGCGTTTTCACAGTGTTTTTGCGGCCGCAAAAACACTACAAAAACGCTACGTGGGCACATGGCCTAAGTGTAACAACGTGTCACATACAACAATGGGAGAAGCTTTTACTTACTTTGGTGGACGGCTCACTTTTTCTTTTTTGTCGCTTCTGCTGCTGGAGAAATAGAATAAATTATCACAAATAAATACCATGTAAAATAATAATCAGGAGCAAATCCTAGAGTCCCATAGGGACACAGACAATAAACATAATATATGACCTGTCTCATATACTTCACCACATTATATAGATAGATGTCATTGCTAATTATTAGCTAATTGTATAAATATCACATTCACTTGTAAGAGGACTGATCTTCTGCCTGTGTAACTACCAGGATGAATCAATGTATAATTTTACATCTAGAAGACTGTAATTAGGACATAAGGGCACGTCCAATTGTGGGAAGGGTTAAAATACCTACATGTTTTTGACTATGGTCTTGTTCGTTCTTGTAAACCATTTGGGCATCCACCATTTACGTTTGTGCCTTAAAAAATCCAAACAAACAAATTGAGACTCAGACAGTTCACATTATCATTCTGATCAGTCTATAGGATATATACAGAGATATTGTCCTGTGTAATGTCCTGCGCTTATGTCACAATATGGTGTCATCCTTCACAAGTCCAAGGATCCATTGGAGTAAATGCAGCCATGATTGCTCTTATTACTTACGGGATTGGCTCTGTGTCGGCCCACGCTGTCTTTATTTCATATCTAGAATAAAAATGAAGTTTTCATTATAAGCAGAGATACTTAGAAAATATCCTCTGTATAGTGTGTCTCCTAAATAAATGCAATGACTGAAATAGTAGCGATCAGGGGCAGTTATAGAGAGTTAGTAGATAAAAAACAGATGACCAACAATGGACTCCATGAACTTCACTTCTATCTATGTAACAACCTTTACATCCGGATGTGAAAAATTCAGAACAAACGACTTGAGGGTTTCTGACCTCACTGGTCTTATGTATTCTTCACAGAATATTTGCACTAAAGGGGCAAACGGGCAGATAGGAGTCACTGATTTCTGTGACCACATTCCATTTATTGCTCCTTTTGTGACTTTATGTTCAATATGTCATTTATCCACAACTGACATTCATTGACTCCGTTAAAGAGGAAGAACTACAGCTATGTGTATTGTAAGATGGCCACGGGACAGGTCCACGAAGGGAGATATGTATCATCGAGGTTGGTAGCCTCAGTGATTTAAGCCTGGAAAAGCAGGTTCCAGCACATATAGTGCTGTGAGAGTTAATAGGGTGTGTCTAGGGCCCGGTTTACAAGCAGTTAGTTAGATGGGTGTCAACATATCCCCATCCTGGGGCATGGTACAGAAGTCCAGCTGTATCATTAGGGTGCTGTGTGCAGAGGTAACGAGACCTTGCTTGTGTGGTTCAGTGTCAGCTGGAGGCTGAGTGAAGCTCTGACGTACAGTACAGACCAAAAGTTTGGACACACCTTCTCATTTAAAGATTTTTCTGTATTTTAATGACTATGAAAATTGTACATTCACACTGAAGGCATCAAAACTATGAATTAACACATGTGGAATTATATATTTAACAAAAAAGTGTGAAACAACTGAAAATATGTCTTATATTCTAGGTTCTTCAAAGTAGCCACCTTTTGCTTTCATGACTGCTTTGCACACTCTTGGCATTCTCTTGATGAGCTTCAAGAGGTAGTCACCGGAAATGGTCTTCCAACAATCTTGAAGGAGTTCCCAGAGATGCTTAGCACTTGTTGGCCCTTTTGCCTTCACTAAGCGGTCCAACTCACCCCAAACCATCTCGATTGGGTTCAGGTCTGGTGACTGTGGAGGCCAGGTCATCTGGTGTAGCACCCCATCACTCTCCTTCTTGGTCAAATAGCCCTTACACAGCCTGGAGGTGTGTTTGGGGTCATTGTCCTGTTGAAAAATAAATGATGGTCCATCTAAACGCAAACCGGATGGAATAGCATGCTGCTGCAAGACGCTGTGGTAGCCATGCTGGTTCAGTACACCTTCAATTTTGAATAAATCCCTAACAGTGTCACCAGAAAAGCACCCCCACACCATCACACCTCCTCCTCCATGCTTCGCGGTGGGAACCAGGCATGTAGAGTCCATCCCTTCACCTTTTCTGCGACTCACAAAGACACGGTGGTTGGAACCAAAGATCTCAAATTTGGACTCATCAGACCAAAGCACAGATTTCCACTGGTCTAATGTCCATTCCTTGTGTTCTTTGGCCCAAACAAGTCTCTTCTGCTTGCTGCCTGTCCTTAGCAGTGATTTCCTAGCAGCTATTTTACCATGAAGGCCTGCTGCACAAAGTCTCCTCTTAACAGTTGTTGAAGAGATGTGTCTGCTGCTAGAACTCTGTGTGGCATTGACCTGGTCTCTAATCTGAGCTGCTGTTAACCTGCAATTTCTGAGGCTGGTGACTCGGATAAACTTATCCTCAGAAGCAGAGGTGACTCTGGGTCTTCCTTTCCTGGGGCGGTCCTCATGTGAGCCAGTTTCTTTGTAGCACTTGATGGTTTTTGCAACTGCACTTGGGGACACTTTCAAAGTTTTTCCAATTTTTCAGACTGACTGACCTTCATTTCTTAAAGTAATGATGGCCACTCGTTTTTCTTTACTTAGCTGCTTTTTTCTTGCCATAATACAAATTCAAACAGTCTATTCAGTAGGACTATCAGCTGTGTATCCACCAGACTTCTGCACAACACAACTGATGGTCCCAACCCCATTTAAAAGGCAAGAAATCCCACTTATTAAACCTGACAGGGCACACCTGTGAAGTGAAAACCATTTCCGTTGACTAGCTCTTGAAGCTCATCAAGAGAATGCCAAGAGTGTGCAAAGCAGTCATCAAAGCAAAAGGTGGCCACTTTGAAGAACCTAGAATATAAGACATATTTTCAGTTGTTTCACACTTTTTTGTTAAGTATAGAATTCCACATGTGTTAATTCATAGTTTTGATGCCTTCAGTGTGAATGTACAATTTTCATAGTCATGAAAATACAGAAAAATCTTTAAATGAGAAGATGTGTCCAAACTTTTGGTCTGTACTGTATAATCGTGTGATCCCGTGTTAGATGTAGGCTGTTTATTTTCTGTTTTGGTGCTGTTATACCTTTTGGACCCAGAAAAGGCAGTTTTTGTTTATTAAGGCAGACGGTTCATGGACATTTAATAAACCGCACGTTTCTTATGAACCAATGAATCGGACCCCTGTGTGCACCAGCGTCTACATGAGAGCTGATCCCTTACAATATGTACAGCCATGTTTTATATCCCCCTAGTCTCCACCTTGTTACACATACAGTAACAGATTATATGCATTAACTCTCTAATAAATGACCATTGTTGCAGTTGATCCTTTTATAAGTGAGTGAGTATTAGGCTACGGTCACACTATCAGTATTTGGTCAGTTTTTTACATCAGTATTGAAACCAGGAGTGGAACAATCAGAGGAAAAGTATAATAGAAACACGTCACCACTTCTGTATTTATCAACCACTCCTGGTTTTGGCTTATAAATACTGATGTAAAATACTGACCAAATACTAAACATGTGAACGTGGCCTTAGAGTGGGGTCACTTCTGACAGCCATTGACACCCCCCTCCTACGTGAGACGCAGTTGTGGTGTGGCGATCGTTATTATGGCAGCCGGAACCTTCTGGAGGCCTCCATGTCTGCCATGTGAAATCTACTGTAAACCTTAGCCTGAGCCCTCTTCAGTCTGTACCCGGCTGTAACAGTCAGTTATCAGTCACAATTACACATATACAATCATATACAACCCATAATATGTGTGTCTCATTATCTCTTTACTTACGGACTGATGTTTTCGTCACTTTCATCTATTTTGAATTCCTCGATCATGGTGATCTCTTCTCCTTTCTCTTCATCACTAAATAACAGAACCCATTATAAGAGGGGGTTAGAGCGTGTACACACATTGCAATCATGGTGCATTTTTTGTAATGTTTTTTGCTGCGATTTTGGAAAAATATGGCAAGAAACACACCTCAATCACATGGTGAGAACCCACCGCAGAGAAGAATCCTCTAGATTCTTTAAGAATTAATCTTTCTGATGTTATCATCTGTTCTCTGCAGCACATGCACACAGGACAATGTGCTGCTGAGAACAATGATATTTAAAGCGAGTCTTTCACCCCCAAAATGCCATTTAACCTGCATACACATTAATAAAAGACTGAACATGTGGACAGCGAGGCGTCTTTACATCGCAGTGTATGAGCTCATTCTCTTTAGCATTTATTTAGAGCTTTTTCTGGTGGATTACAGAGAAGATCTGCCTGATAAAGTCACTGTGTGCACATACCCTTACTCTGACTGATCAGTAAGGGGCGTGATCACTTACTGTGCCTAGATCAGCATGAAAACCAAATACGATTCTGCTAAAGGGGAAAATGGGCATGTAGGGAACATTACATTTAGTGGCCATTTTCCATTAATTCTCACTTTTATGGCTTTTTCACTACCTCCTTTCTGTCCAACTGACAGATATTGACCCCTATAGTACCATTCCATAAAAGAAGTGAGAGAGGAGAGGAGGAGGACGAGGACAATTAATGCGTAATGGGTCCCAATGTGATACAACAAAGAAAGGCATTAAATAAGCAAAGGATTAACCCTGACACTCAGTAATTCGCTGACACTTTTCGGAATAGAAAAGTGTGAGAAATCTTTTTTAGGCTGTGTGCCCACGATGCGTTTTTTAAGCGTTTCCGCAGCGGCAATTCCGCTGCAGAAACGCTTAAAAAACGCATGGTAGAAGGTCTGCCATGTTCCCCAATGATAATCCACATGTGCTGTGCACATGCTGCGGAAATTTCTGCTGCGGATTATCATTGCGGAAAAAAACGCAGCACTACCAATTATTTGCGGAAGCGCTGCGTTTTCGCCGCCATTGACTTGCATTGGAACACATGGAATCCACATCACTGCATCTGTGCGTTTCAATGTGCGGATGGTACCCGGGTCTAGAGGACAGGAGACTCTCCTCAAGACCCGGGTACCATAGAACCTGTAAAAAAAAGAATAAAATAAAATATAAATATTATACTTACCTTCTGATGGCCCCCGGTGTGCTTGTCTTGGCTTGCCGGCAGATCGCGGTGGACTGAAGGACCTGCGCTGACGTCATTTAGTCATGTGACGGGTCACGCGAACGCTGACGTCGGCAGGTCCTTCAGTGTACCGCGAACTGCCGGCAAGCCAGGACGGATCGAATAAAGACTACGGGGGCCATCAGAAGGTAAGTATATATTTATTTTTTTACCATTCTTTACGGTCACACATAAATCCATGCCGTTTGCATGGATTTACTGTATATAGTGTGACCAAGTTGACAATCACTTTCCAAGTGATGCTAAAATCGCTTGGAAAGCTCTTGACAACCCGCATGCGGAAATGCATGTGAAGAACGCTTCACATCCGCATGTCCCTGGCAGGAAAAACGCATGTACAATCCGCAGGGAGATGCAGAAACGCTCAGGAAAAAATCTGGAGCATTTCTGCATCGTGGGCACATAGCCTTAAGTTAACTTCTTGCGTAAATATAAAATATTTATATATACAGTATATATATATATATGTATATATATATATATAGGCGTTCTTCAAGATAAGATTTTTTCTAGGTCTCCCCCAGTCCGGGTCTATGGTTTCCATTGGTGCGAATGCAGCTATGATAGTTCTGATAACTTACTTGTTCGTCCGGGCTGATTTCTTTTGTCTCATTGTCCTATAAAAAAAATGTAGTGTTTGTTAGAAAAAGTGATACTTAAGTAACAGAAAATATCTATTTAACGTCTGGTTAATAAATGTAATGAGTAGCATTTAGGAGCATATAAGGAGTTATTAGGAAAAAAACAACCGGCACCAGGAATTGTACATGTGCACAGAGGCTGGGGTGAGATATACATTTACATATATATAGGGGAGCAGAAGGAGCAGTTGCATTGGGACATGGTGCCTATATGTGTCCAAAAGCCCTTCTGCTACATCTAAATTTATCAGTATTATGAATGGTTTATGGTAGTTGAGGGTTCCTGTTACATATTTTGTATTGGGACCTAAGATGTTCAGTTTACACCTCTGATTGCATCTATGTCTCATAGTGAAAAATAACTGAGGACTTCACACATTGAAAGTCGTGCACCATGATTACCCCAATTACTTACGGCAGTGACTCTACACTGGGCCATGCTCTTTTTATATGGTATCCAAAGAGCCTGAAATAAAAAAATACAGCTCTGGTTAGAAAAATTGATGCTTAGGAAGAATTGATGCTTATGGATAAAGTTATCTGACTGTATACATCTGCTATAGATGTATCCTTGACTAACTTTTTCCAGGAGACTCGGGGATGTTCTGGGAGTGTTGGTGAGTACGTTATAATCTCACTATCTCTCTACTTACATTCTGATGTTCTTATTGCTGCCTTTTGATGTTTTGTCTATCATATCCTCCTCTTTTTCCTCCTCTTCCTCCTCTTCTTTTTCTTCCTCTTCAACCTCCTCTATATCCTCCTCTATCTCCTCCTCCTCTTCTTCCTCTTCTTTGTCCTCCTCCTTCTCTTCCTCCTCCTCCTCTATCTCCTCCTCCTCCTCACTATTGGATATATAACATAGACGCAATTTAGCAATTCTCATAAATTACCATTGTTATAATCACTCATTTTATAAGAGACATTTTTCTAAAAACGTCTGAATTTCTATCGATGGTCACTGTTATCCTCCAGTTGCCAACCATTAGCAGAAGACTTGGTGCTTAGGAAGACTACGGAAAAAGATATCTGACTGTATACATCTGCTATAGATATATCCTTGAGTTACTTTTTCCAGGAGACTCGGGGATGTTCTGGGAGTGTTGGTGAGTACATTATAATCTCACTATTTCTCTACTTACCAACTGATGTTCTCATTGCTGCTGCCTTCTGATGTTATGTCCATCACGTCCTCTTCCTCTTCCTCCTCCTCCTCCTCACTATTGGATATATAACATAGACTCTATTTAGCAACTCTCATAAACTACCATTGTTATAATCACTCATTTTATATGAGAATTTTTTCTAAAAACTTCTGAATTTCTATATGGTCACTGTTATCCTCCAGTTGCCAATCATTAGCAGAATGTAGGCTGCTATTTATGGTGGACTGTGTATGGAGGACATAAATGAATCAATAAAAATCCCAGGCATGATCCATGAAAATATCTCTAAGAAAAAGTGTCCGTGTTACTCACAGCAACCAATCAGATCATTGCTCTCATTTTAAAGGAAACTGAGATGCTGAAATCTGCCTTCTGATTGGCTGTGATGGGCCCCACTGATATTTTGTCTTAGAAGAGTTTTTATACATGAGTGCCCCTGTGTCTGCTGATGGCGGCTCAGTGACAATGAGGGTATGTGAAATCCTCATGCATTTCCAACTCTTTTTTACATCATTCCCCCTATTAGATGCATTGATTATGGCAATAGAATATATGGGGGAACCGCTTACAAATATGACCCTGTTTATTACAGCAACTTACTAAATTGTCTCCAGAGTAGGGACGCGGGAAGCTTTTTGGAATAAATTACTCCTATAAAAGAACATACAGCTCTGGTTAGAATCATTAACACATTGGCTCATCATTTCTGGCTTTTTTTAAGACACTTTTTTTCCTTTTTTGTCTTCTGGTATTAGTTGCAGTTTTGGCATCAAATTCATCAAAATAATGTGCGTGATTCATGAATTTGTCGCAAAGTCCAAAATGGGCTTTTTTCCTCTCTTGAACTACTTTTGCGAAGTCTGGTCCCATATTTTGATATATTCAAAAATACACCACACGGAGGAAAGGGGAGACTAGAGTGAAATTGTGCCAAATTTTGTGACTTTTTAGAAAGTCACAATTGTTGAATCAGGCAAAAACATCTGGAATTGCTAAACTACGGCCACAAAGAGGAAAACAAAAAAGGCGAATACATGTAAAATAGACTTAAAAAAGGCGCAAATAGAATAAAGAATTGGGTGAAAACAACAAAAGTAGACAGAAAGGTGGTGATGAATCGGGGCCATTATGTATACAACCTGTCCCTCAGATTACAGCATGGACATAAACTCCAAAATCTCTACAGCTCTGCGATCACAAAGACTGTACTATACAGTGTGACTATACATTAATCTCGGGCTCCAAGACAACATTTGGTCGGTCAAGAGTCTGGATAAATTTGTAGCATTACTGTAATTTGCTCATGACCTCATTGTTATTCTATGAAGAAAAGGGATGAGGAACAGTATGAAGAATTCAACGGGGTTGAAATTGTTTATTATTAAAAGCAATTTTATCCTTCCTATGGAAACACTGTAAATGCCCATGAGTGAGAGCAGTAATGCCGTGATACCATCACTATGGAGTCCTCCCCTTACTGGTATCATCACTATAGAGTCCTCCCCTTATTGGTATCATCACTATGGAGTCCTCCCCTTACTGGTATCATCACTATGGAGTGCTCCCCTTACTGGTATCATCACTATGGAGTCCTCCCCTTGTTGGTATCATCACTATGGAGACCTCCCCTTATTGGTATCATCACTATGGAGTCCTCCCCTTATTGGTATCATCACTATGGAGTCCTCCTCTTATTGGTATCATCACTATGGAGTCCTCCCCTTATTGGTATCATCACTATGGAGTCCTCCCCTTACTGGTACCATCACTATGGAGTCCTCCCCTTACTGGTATCATCACTATGGAGTCCTATCCTTATTGGTATCATCACTCTGGAGTCCTCCCCTTACTGGTACACATACTACTCCTATATGAATGTGAAAGGAAGATGTAATAAGATAATTACTCAAATGCTGGCTTCCATTTCTCCACACCCCACAGCCATCTATTAAAAAAAAAGAAAGAATGAATAATATTACAGATACACATTCACCATAATGATAGGAAGAGAAAGTATACTATTGAGCCTTAATATAACCAATGCAGACTGATAGTGAACATCTCTGCAGTGGATTATTACAGTTAGAGTCTAGAAGAATCAATAATCCCAATTATATGATATACATACAGCTCAAATAGATATTCATCAAACTCTTTGTCATCCTCCTCTGCTATATTCATCCTATTGAAGAGTAAGGAAGACAATTAGAAATGATTGTATCTGCTCCATAGTCGATAACACAAGATCATTGATGGTCACTAAAATGTACCACTTTTGTATGCCATAAACTGGCGCAGTGTAAGGCCCCCTTCACATGTATGTGTTACCGGTACATGCAGCATCCGTTTTCACACATACTGGAGACACATATCCACACGTACCCATTATAACCTATAGGGCTGATCACATGTCCATGTTTTACCAGCAGCACAGATGACAAGGGCCAATACAAGTCTATGGGTCCGTGTACAGCACGTACAGCACACAGATGGCATCCATGTGTCATCCGTGTGCCGTCCGTGAACTGTCCGTGTTTAACATTGTAAATATAGGAGAAGCTTTGGAATTTATTTTTCTTAAGCCTTAGTGGAGAAAAACAGATGTCATATGGATGGCACACGGGTGATACCATTGATGACACTTATGGCATGCGGGTGACACACCGATGACACACTGATGACACATGGCTGACACACTGCTCATTGATGGGTCACTGATGACACCCATACAGTTTTTTCCAGTATTGGTATTATACGGACATGTGAAGGGGGCTTAGGGTGTTTCTCCCTATGAATGAATTTCCAAAAATGTGGACACTATAAATCTGTCACATCTGAACTTGGCCTTCGGCTAATGCTCGGCGGTAATACAGAGTCACTGGCCATTCTCCTTCCTCACATGGAGCTTCAATGTTTCCCTGTGGGAAGTAGATTGGCAGGAGACTATGGGTGACATGGAAGGTGACTCTCCGCTATCAAGAGGCCCTAGTCTACCAGAGAAATTGCAGATTTAGGATAAGTAAGCATTTACCTCATTCTCCTCTCTATAAACTCGCTCTGTCACTATAAAACCCTAAAATGATAGAGAAATAAAGAATTATAGCAGACATTGTATCTCATTCCTGTTTTGATATTTGTGAAGAATTGAAGGGGGAGGGTCGGTTACTGACACCTCAGCTCATTAACTAAATAAAGATTCACTTTTTAAACGGAATATAAATCTATAAGGGCGTGGAAGTGACATCCTGACATTACAGGGTTAATCCCTATAGATAGAGGAGAAACTACCAGGACATAATAAAGGACATAAAAAGAGGCTAATACAAAGTTCACTTACACTTCACTGCTGACTGCCCCTCAAGTGAGTGTCCCCTCGGCAGTTACCATGATGTCACTGTCTGATGTCATCCCATTCCCTGGATCACTAATCACCAGTAACAACAGTAACTGTCAGAAGTGACAAAAACCTGCAACCAATCCAGTGTCCATGAAATGGTGCTTTAAGGGATTGTGCAGTAATAGAAAAACATAACTGCTTTCTTCCAAAAACAGCGCTACACCCATCCACGGCTTATGTTTGGCACTGTAACTCGGCTTCATAGAAGTGAATAGAGCTGAACTGTAATACCGGACACAACCAACAGACAGGTGTGGCGCTGTTTTTAAAAAAAACAAGACAAAATTTTTCAAACCTTGTACAACCCTCTTAGATTCTTTATCCTAAGTCAAAACCTTATATAAGAGATATCAATATAATTATCTAGATATCAATCAAATAGCCTTTTCACAGAGGAAGAGGACAGGAGCTCCAGTACCATCTATTGGAGATAGCAATCCTAAAAGTCAATATAGACCCTTTAATGAGCCTTGGCACAGGACTTGGGATAAAAGCCAAACCAGAAGCTCCATTTACAGACAAGTGTTTTGGACTTTTTGCTTGATATCAGTGCAAAGCTACCATCAATAGGAGGCACTAGAGCTCCTGTTCTCTTCCTCTGAACAGGCATCTTGTATATTAAATTCCCCAGAGGAGCATTACTTGGCCTATAAGTCTCCCCATGCCAACTGGCGCCCTCCACAAGGAAAAACTTTACTCCTTAGACCCTCTAAATATTATGTAACTGGTAAAAAAAAAACAGTAAAAAATAAAGATTTATGGCAGTTATTTCTATATTCCCAATTATACCTAATCTATACATTGAACTGTATTGGTCGCATGTATGGATGGTGGATACAAAGAGAGAAGGCCGGTTGGATTAATGACACATTTTGCTCATTAGCGAAACAAAGGTTGAGATATTATTAGAGAATGAGGGAAATGGGGAGCGAGAGACCCAGAAACAAGGGATATTATGGGACATAAATTAGGAGCTAATATACATGATGCTACTCACACTCCACTAACTGAAACCCTCAGAGGAGTTCCGTTCGGCAGTTGATTATATGTCACCGTGATGTCACAACATTCCGCCACCTCACAACCGGCAGTAGCCTACAACGAATACACTATGCATGAATGGTCTTCTAACCCCTTATGGACACAACTGGTTTTGGCCTTAAAGGGGTACTCCAAGAAATGTAATAAAATAAACAAATAAAATAAATAATACATATTTAAATATTAAACATTTTTCTAAATCCTTTTATTTAGCAAAAATGTATACTTTATGTACTTCACACTGTCAGGATTTTTGCAAAAAAGAGTAGTCCAGAATTCCAGTTGAGAGGTGTAAGAAGTTTGTTGATGGTTATAGAAAGTGATTGATGCAGTTATTTATTCCAAAGGGTGTGCAACCAAATATTAAGGTGAGGGTGCCAACAATTATGTCTGGTCCATTTTTAGGGTTTTGTGTGAAATGATGTCCAATTTGCCTTGCACCAAGGGCTTGCTCATAATCGTGTATAAAATAATCGATACGATGTTGCTCAAACAAAGTTGGATGAGTGGAATCTGTATGGCTGAACTTATGTTATGCAAGTGTAATGAGAGTGTGCGATTTTTTTCTCACGTAGCATCCGTATGACATCCGTATACAATGCGTTTTTAACATAATCTTTTACATACTGTAATTCTCTATGTAATTTAAAGCTAGTTTACAAACTAATAAAGCAATCGTATATACAGATATAGATAGATGGATGTTAGAAATATATTACATATATAATAGATAGATAGAATACATTGATAGAATAGATATAATAAACTTGCACCCTTTAGTCTCTTTCATGTGGCACTAAAGGGTGCTTAGCCTTGTTTAACATAATAAATAAATAATTTACAAAAACGACGTGGTGTCCGCCCTATTTTTGATAACCAGTAAAGGTAAAGCAGACAGCTGTGGGCTGATATTATCAGGCTGGGAAGGTCTATTGTTATTTGGCCCTTCCCAGTCTAAAATACCATCCTTCACCCACCTCAAAACTGGCGCATTACATTAAATGCGCCAATTCTGGCACTTTGTCTGGCTCTTCCCAATTGCCCTGGTGTGGTGGCAGTCGGGGTAATGGTAGTCGGGGTTGACGTCAGCTGTAATTTGTCAAAATTCACAGCTGGCATCAAGCCCTGGGGTTAATAATGGAGAGGTGTCTATCGGACACTTCTATTACTATCCCAGTAATGGCAAAAAAAAAACACAGACAGAAAAATAAATTATATTTGAAAAAACACTCCCCAACACTTTTTCCTGGTTCACCAATTTATTTTTGAAAAAAAGCCATGCAGGTCTGCCGTAGTCCTTTGCATCCATCGTAGTCCAAGAATGGATACCTGAAAAACAGAGAAAAAAAAATACACTGTCCCTCTGTGAGCAAGTTATTAGGATGCAACATACAGACAAGGACAAGGTGGAAGTAACCAACTTAACTATTTATTTTCTTAACACAGATACAGTTAGGTCCACATATATTTGGACAGAGACAACATTTTTCTAATTTTGGTTCTAGACATTACCACAATGAATTTTAAACAAAACAATTCAGATGCAGTTGAAGTTCAGACTTTCACCTTTCATTTGAGGGTATCCACATTAAAATTGGATGAAGGGTTTAGGAGTTTCAGCTCCTTAACATGAGCCACCCTGTTTTCAAAGGGACCTAAAATAATTGGACAGATTAAATAATTGTAAATAAAATGTTCATTTCTAGTACTTGGTTGAAAACCCTTTGTTGGCAATGACTGCCTGAAGTCTTGAACTCATGGACATCACCAGACGCTGTGTTTCCTCCTTTTTGATGCTCTGCCAGGCCTTCACTGCGGTGGTTTTCAGTTGCTGTTTGTTTGTGGGCCTTTCTGTCTGAAGTTTAGTCTTTAACAAGTGAAATGCATGCTCAATTAGGTTGAGATCAGGTGACTGACTTGGCCATTCAAGAATATTCCACTCCTTTGCTTTAATAAGCTCCTGGGTTGCTTTGGCTTTATGTTTTGGGTCATTGTCCATCTGTAGTATGAAACGACGACCAATCAGTTTGGCTGCATTTGGCTGGATCTGAGCACACAGTATGGCTCTGAATACATCAGAATTCATTCGGCTGCTTCTGTCCTGTGTCACATCATCAATAAACACTAGTGACCCAGTGCCACTGGCAGCCATGCATGCCCAAGCCATCACACTGCCTCCGCCGTGTTTTACAGATGATGTGGCATGCTTTGGATCATGAGCTGTACCACGCCTTCGCCATACTTTTCTCTTTCCATCATTCTGGTAGAGGTTGATCTTGGTTTCATCTGTCCAAAGAATGTTCTTCCAGAACTGTGCTGGCTTTTTTAGATGTTTTTTAGCAAAGTCCAGTCTAGCCTTTTTATTCTTGATGCTTATGAGTGGCTTGCACTGTGCAGTGAACCCTCTGTATTTACTTTCATGCAGTCTTCTCTTTATGGTAGATTTGGATATTGATACGCCTACCTCCTATAATTCACTTGGTTGGCTGTTGTGAAGGGGTTTCTCTTCACCATGGAAATTATTCTGCGATCATCCACCACTGTTGTCTTCCGTGGGGGCCCAGGTCTTTTTGCATTGATGAGTTCACCAGTGCTTTCTTTCTTTCTCAGGATGTTCCAAACTGTAGATTTTGCCACTCCTAATATTGTAGCAATTTCTCGGATGGTTTTTTTCTGTTTTTGCAGCTTAAGGATGGCTTGTTTCACCTGCATGGAGAGCTCCTTTGACCGCATGTTTACTTCACAGCAAAACCTTCCAAATGCAAGCACCACACCTAAAATCAACTCCAGGCCTTTTATCTGCTTAATTGAGAATGACATAACGAAGGGATTGCCCACACCTGTCCATGAAATAGCCTTGGAGTCAATTGTCCAATTACTTTTGGTCACTTTAAAAACAGGGTGGCTCATGTTAAGGAGCAGAAACTCCTAAACCCTTCATCCAATTTTAATGTGGATACCCTCAAATGAAAGCTGAAAGTCTGAACTTCAACTGCATCTGAATCGTTTTGTTTAAAATTCATTGTGGTAATGTCTAGAACCAAAATTAGAAAAATGTTGTCTCTGTCCCAATATATATGGACCTAACTGTATAAGGAGGAGTTATTTTTGTTAGGAAGCCAATTGCAGCAGGAAACCGCTATACTATCTAGTTACTTTCTAGTAGGTGCGACGTCCACAACAATAAGAACGCCACTAAAATGGTTCAACACAGTTTACTTAACCCACAAACAAAAAGTTCACTTTAATGAATAGATCTTGGAATAATAACAATATGTTCTGCAATTGGATATGTTTAAAGAAAATGTTCCTGTGCTGAGATAATCTTATAAATGTGTCCCTGCTGTGTAATGGCTGTGTCCAGAACATGGTCTGATCTGATTTGAGTATATACTGCAGATAGCACAGCATGGTATCACAGCTGATTCTTTCTGTGAGGTAAAGCATTTCCCTGCTTGTTTTTAAACAATGTTTTACTTCAAAGAAAGAATCAGCTGTGATCCTATGCAGTAAAGTCTGCATTTATTTATTTTATTCACTTATATAGTGCCATTAATTCCACAGCAATTTACAAACATTATGGGCACTGTCCCCATTGGGGCTCACAATCTAGATTCCCTATCAGTATATCTTTGAAGTGTGGGAGGAAACCAGAGAACCCGGAGTAAACCCACGCAAACACGGCGAGAACATACAAACTCCTTGCAGATGTTGTCCTATATCAGCACAGGAACATTTTATTTAAATATATCTAATTGTGGAAGTTATTACCATTTAAAAAAATATCGATTAAAATTAACTTTTGTTCGTCGGACAATCCCTTAAAGTTCAGGCGCTAACGGGGGTCACCGGTATTTCCCGTTAGGCAACAAGTCTTTCTAACAAAGTGAAGTAATGCTCTATGCGCCCCTTCACACTGTCCGGCCCCAATCCCATCTGCTGCAAAGCCCCGTAACGAACCCCACTAATGCCTGCATTCAAAGTAACAGCCCAGCTCACTCTGCCTTCTCATCATCACAGCAGACATCCACTTCCGGACTGAAGTCCGCCCCTGGTCTTTGGTGCTTGACCTGCGATGGTTATCTATCGGGCTAGGGCGAATGAGGGCTGGGTTTAGGGTCTTGACCAGTGAGGTCTGGTTCACGGGTATTGACCAACGTAATCTGGTTTATGCATCTTGACTGGCATGGGGCTAAGCCTCAGGTCTTGACCGGCGTAGTCAGGCTCACGGTTCTTGACTGGCGACATCTGGATCCCACCAACTGGCTCACAACACCCCACTGGTCTAGGCCTCCAAGCACATCCTGGTGACTAGACCACGGTGTCCCTCTCTGCACACATCCTGCTGGTTTCACTTATTGGCACCAACTCCCTTCCCACCTTGTCACTCTGGCCTTTTATATGAGGTATCTGCATCACAGATGTCCTGACCCAGTGCTCTCTATAGACCCATCCTTTTCAAAACACTACCCCCCATCCTTTAGTTCCACTGGATTCAGTTTGAACAGTAGTTGGCAATCTCTGGTCACAAAGGCTGCACAATGCTGGGGAGCTTCATCTTCCACAGCACACCCCCTTACACCTCGTTCACCAATTTATTTGAAAAAATGTTCCTATGTAGCTCTGACATAGTCAAGCATTCCCCGGAGCCAGCACTGGCAACTGTGAATAGCAGTAAGTAATAAACCAGGCGGCTCTGAACAGCGGTCACGTCAGTAACTACACTGCTCATCAGAGTAGCCGGGTTTAACAGAAGGCAGCGTGATTCGGTGGGTCTGATGAGCGGTGTAGTTACTTACATCACTGCTGCTCAGAGCCATCAGTGCTCACGGAGCGCAGCGGAAGCAGGAAACTCTGATTAGCGGTGACGTAAATACCCAGCGCCTATGAACAGCAGTAATATTATTTACTGCTATTCAAAGTCACCAGATTCGGGGAATGCTGGACTACGTCAGAGCTGCGTGTGAAATTTTTTTCAAACAAATTGGTAAACGAGGGACAGTGTATTGTTGTTTTTTTTTCTCTTTTTGTGTTTTTTAGGTATACATTGGTGGACTATGGCGGATTCGGTGGATTATGACGGATTATCTGGACTACGGCGGACCTGCATGGCTTTTTATGTCAAAAATGAAATGGTGAATCATGGAAAGTGTAGAGGAGTGTTTTTTCAAATAAAATTCATTTTTCTGTCTATTTGTTTTGCCATTACAGGAATAGTAATAGGGGTATCTGATAGACAACTCTCCATTACTAACCTCAGGGCTTTATGCCAGCTGTGATTTTTGCCAAATCACATCTGAAATCAACCCCAACTATCATTACCCCGATTGCCACCATACCAGAGCAATCGGGAAGAGCCAGACAAAGTGCCAGAATTGGCACATCTACTGGGATGCCCCCAGAGGCGTATCTAAGGGGGCATAGGCTGGGTATGTGCCCTGGGCGCAGCCAGCAGGGGGGCATTGTCGGGTCGTCTAATGCGGCTGCGGTCCGAGGTGTCTCCACAGGCGGCTACATTCTGCCGCCCCCCGGACTGAGAGTTCTCTGAGCCAGCTGTCAAGCTGACTGCCGGCTCAGAGAAGCTGCAGCGCGCCGGCTCCCAATGATTAATTATACTCGAGTCTTGAAAAATGTGTTGTAGCTATTTTGATTCTGACCCAGTCAGATATGCCGGA
Source organism: Phyllobates terribilis (assembly GCF_046119375.1). Lineage (NCBI taxonomy): Eukaryota > Metazoa > Chordata > Amphibia > Anura > Dendrobatidae > Phyllobates > Phyllobates terribilis. The sequence continues at coordinate 124,073,313 of NW_027362764.1, forward strand.
TCATCAGTGAGGCCGAATTAAGAGATTAGGCCCTCCAATATTACAGGCGCTCAGAGAAAAGACTGCACACAGGTCGTGAGCACATCAGTTTATGTTTATTCACAACAAGAGTAGTATTTTTTATACCATTTACAAGCAATGCAACTCAATGCAGCCCGCGTAGCCCCCCGCTTTGTCCAGGTCATGATGACTTTATTCATCCTGTTCCATAACATGATTTTAGCAGTAGTTAGCAGAATGTTACATATGAGATAAGAAGCATAAGATCCTTGAGCGGAGACTCAGAGACTGGATAACTCTAAACAAAGTATGTGATAGAGGAAGGTCAGGCATCTAGAGAACATAGAGAAATATAGAGCAGAGAGGAAAAACATTAACCCTTCTATATCAATTTCCCCTTTTTGCAAATGGTATATATATATATATATATATATATATATATATATATATATACAGTACAGACCAAAAGTTTGGACACACCTTCTCATTTAAAGATTTTTCTGTATTTTCATGACTTTGAAAATTGTACATTCACGCTGAAGGCATCAAAACTATTGTAACATACCTGGCGGCGTCCTTGCATGGTGGTCCATCTCCCACTGTGCAAGAGGGCGCACTTGATCTCCTGTCCAGAATGTCTCTCTGGCTTCCCTCCATGCTGTCTGTTTGTGTCTGTTTCTGCTGCTTAAGGGCGGCGCCCGATCACTTCCTGCCTTTTGTACCTGCTGTGGGTCACACCCCTTGTGCGTCCTCAGCCTATTGCTGTCTGTCACTTGGTATATAGCTCAGCAGCTCCCTTCTATCCCTGCCTGAGCATAGTGTTTCCTTCAGTGTGTGCTTGCACTCTGAAGGTGCCAGGTCCCGTCTCTTGTCTCCTGCTTTTTGTATCAGTTCCCGTGTCTGAACTGAGTCCTGTATGTCTCCTGCTTTGCGGTATCAGCTCCCGTGTCTGGTCTGTCCTGTCTGAACACGCTCCTTGCCTGTTCGTTCCGCCTTCTAGTGGCCGATTTCCTAGACCCGCTCCTGCGTCTGGTCTGTCCTGTCTGAACACGCTCCTTGCCTGTTCGTTCCACCTCTCTGGGGGCCGTATTCCCAGACCCGCTCCTGTATCCCTCTGCAGTGTCGGTCTCCTCCGTACACTCAGTTCCAGTCTGAACTCTCTCCTGTCCTTTACCTGTTTTGCCTCTATGTCCGTTCCCTTCCTTTTTCTGCAGAGTCTGAACTCGTACCTAACTCCTGCTTGTTGTCTCTGCAAGTACTGTGTGAGTATCTGGCTCTGTCTTTCCCTTCCTGTCTGTTCCGTGTGAACAGAGCCCTGTCCTCCCTGCTCAGCCTTGTCTGCACTCTAGCTGTGCTTGTCTGTAACCCTCTGCCTGTATTGTTCCTGAGTCCCGGTGTGTACTGGGTCCTATCCCGCCTGTGTTCCTACCTGCTAGTGCCTCCCTGTCTGCACTCTAGCTGTGCTTGCCTTTACCCCCCTGCCTGCATACCCGCCTGCCTGCATACCAGTCGTGCCTGCCTATACCCTCCAGTCTGTGTGCCAGCCTACCAGCCTGTTCCTGTATTCCCCTGTGTGGGTCAACAGCCGTGTCCGGGGTCTGTCCTGGAGTAGCACCTGGTCCCTCTGCTCGGTTCCTCCTTGGTGCACTGGCGTCGTATGCCGTCGTGCGACCCTGGTCGGATCGGGTGAATACTTAGTCACGCCCCTCCAGGCATTCACTCTCCGGCACGGTCCAGTGGAATCACTACCAATCACTCGCACACGCCGCTTAGCCCGGGCGTGTGCATAACAGCATGCTCAGGCCATGGTTCCCGTTGAGCCCCACGGCCTTCGCTCTTTGAGAAGTTTTTCCAGCGAATACTTGCATTAAAATAAAATAAATAAATTTTTTTTCCCCCTTTAGCTGAGTTCCAGGCGAATTACGCACCCGTCCAGATGGATCTATCTGCTCTCGTTCCTGCGGATCCGCCACGTTACTATGGGGATCCAAGACAGTGTCGTGCATTTGTGGAGCAATGCATGCTACACTTTAAGGCCTACCCTCTCTATTTTCCTTCCGATTGGGCTAAAGTGGCCTTTATGATTGACTACCTAGCGGGTGATGCCTTGAAATGGGTCACCCCCCTATGGGAAGCATGGGATCCTGTCATCCTTGACCTGCAGGCCTTCCTGGTGGCCTTTCGTATGGTCTTCGAGGACCCTAACTCTGAAGCCCCTGCTGAAGCTTCACTTCCCAATATCCCGGAGCAGCCCCGACGGGTAATGTGTGTGGGTAGCGCAATAGTCCTCCAGCCCAATGAGACTACTGCCCACCCAGAATCCTCACAGGGTGACTACGCTTTCCGGAATACTTCTCTCAACCTCAAGAGGCAGTCCAGACGTGCTAGACTTAGAGGCAAGCCGTCACGCCAGGGTCTGTCCTCCCTGAGACCTCCTGACCCCAACCTTGAAGTCCCTACTGAAGCTTCATCTCCCTGTATCCCGGAGAAACCCCAATGGGTAATGTGCGTGGGTAGTGCACCAGTTCTCCTGGCCGAAGAGACTTCTGCCCATCCAGACTCCACACAGGAGAACTTCCTGCACCCGGCATCAGATGCTTCTTTCTCTTTAACCGGTGTGCATGTCCAAGGATGCTCCAAAGCTGTGGTTACCTCAGAGTCTGTGCACCTCTACTACCTGGCGGAGGATCCCCTGTTGCCTCCTGAACCCTCCGGGATACCACTCGATGACAAATGGAGAGAGACTTCTCTACACCCGGTACTCAATACTTTGTCCGCTTCGTCCTGTGAGCCTGACAATGGGTACCCCAAAGTGGTAGTTACCTCCGAGTCTCTACACCCCTCCGACCAGGCGGAGGATCTCCAGTTGTCTCCTGAACCCTTCGGGGTGCTACCTGGTAGCGAAAGGACAGAGACTCTCCTATACTCTGTACCTGATACCTCGCTCGCTTCGTCCAGTGAGTCCAACTTAGTGTACTCCGAAGCAGAGGTTACTCCTGAGTCTCTACACCCCTCCGACCAGGCGGAGGACCTCCAGTTGTGTTCAGAATCCTTCGGGGTGCCACCTGGTGGTGAATGGACAGAGACTTTCCTATATCCTGGATCTGATACCTCGCTTGCTTCGTCCAGTGAGTCCGACCTAGTGTACTCTGAAGCAGAGGTTACCCGTGAGTCTCTACACCCCTCTGACCAGGCGGAGGACCGCCAGCTGTCTCCAGAACCCTTCGGGGTGCCACCTGGTGGTGAATGGACAGAGACTTTCCTATACTCGGTACCCGATACCTCGCCTGCTTCCTCCAGTGAGTCCGACCTAGTGTACTCTGAAGCAGAGGTTACCCGTGAGTCTCTACACCCCTCTGACCAGGCGGAGGACCGCCAGCTGTCTCCAGAACCCTTCGGGGTGCCACCTGGTGGTGAATGGACAGAGACTTTCCTATACTCGGTACCCGATACCTCGCCTGCTTCCTCCAGTGAGTCCGACCTAGTGTACTCTGAAGCAGTTGTTTTCTCTGAGCCTCTGCACTCTTCTGACCCGGCGGAGGACCTCCAGTTGTTTCCTGAATCCTCCGGGATACCACCAGATAACAAAGAGACAGTGACTTTTCCTCATTATGTACCTGATAACCCGTCTATTTCTTCCTGTGAGCTTGACAAGATGTACCTCGAAGCAGAGATTACCCTTAAGTCTCTGTCCCCCTCCAACCCAGTGAACGACTGGCCCTCGAATTCCCTGCGGAAGATTCTGGCAGGCCTGAAGAAGAGGGGGCGTAAGGGGGGAGGTACTGTAACATACCTGGCGGCGTCCTTGCATGGTGGTCCATCTCCCACTGTGCAAGAGGGCGCACTTGATCTCCTGTCCAGAATGTCTCTCTGGCTTCCCTCCATGCTGTCTGTTTGTGTCTGTTTCTGCTGCTTAAGGGCGGCGCCCGATCACTTCCTGCCTTTTGTACCTGCTGTGGGTCACACCCCTTGTGCGTCCTCAGCCTATTGCTGTCTGTCACTTGGTATATAGCTCAGCAGCTCCCTTCTATCCCTGCCTGAGCATAGTGTTTCCTTCAGTGTGTGCTTGCACTCTGAAGGTGCCAGGTCCCGTCTCTTGTCTCCTGCTTTTTGTATCAGTTCCCGTGTCTGAACTGAGTCCTGTATGTCTCCTGCTTTGCGGTATCAGCTCCCGTGTCTGGTCTGTCCTGTCTGAACACGCTCCTTGCCTGTTCGTTCCGCCTTCTAGTGGCCGATTTCCTAGACCCGCTCCTGCGTCTGGTCTGTCCTGTCTGAACACGCTCCTTGCCTGTTCGTTCCGCCTCTCTGGGGGCCGTATTCCCAGACCCGCTCCTGTATCCCTCTGCAGTGTCGGTCTCCTCCGTACACTCAGTTCCAGTCTGAACTCTCTCCTGTCCTTTACCTGTTTTGCCTCTATGTCCGTTCCCTTCCTTTTTCTGCAGAGTCTGAACTCGTACCTAACTCCTGCTTGTTGTCTCTGCAAGTACTGTGTGAGTATCTGGCTCTGTCTTTCCCTTCCTGTCTGTTCCGTGTGAACAGAGCCCTGTCCTCCCTGCTCAGCCTTGTCTGCACTCTAGCTGTGCTTGTCTGTAACCCTCTGCCTGTATTGTTCCTGAGTCCCGGTGTGTACTGGGTCCTATCCCGCCTGTGTTCCTACCTGCTAGTGCCTCCCTGTCTGCACTCTAGCTGTGCTTGCCTTTACCCCCCTGCCTGCATACCCGCCTGCCTGCATACCAGTCGTGCCTGCCTATACCCTCCAGTCTGTGTGCCAGCCTACCAGCCTGTTCCTGTATTCCCCTGTGTGGGTCAACAGCCGTGTCCGGGGTCTGTCCTGGAGTAGCACCTGGTCCCTCTGCTCGGTTCCTCCTTGGTGCACTGGCGTCGTATGCCGTCGTGCGACCCTGGTCGGATCGGGTGAATACTTAGTCACGCCCCTCCAGGCATTCACTCTCCGGCACGGTCCAGTGGAATCACTACCAATCACTCGCACACGCCGCTTAGCCCGGGCGTGTGCATAACAACTATGAATTAACACATGTGGAATTATATACTTAACAAAAAAGTGTGAAACAACTGAAAATATATCGTATATTCTAGGTTCTTCAAAGTAGCCACCTTTTGTTTTGATGACTGCTTTGCACTCTCTTGGCATTCTCTTGATGAGCTTCGAGAGGTAGTCACCGGAAATGGTTTTCACTTCACAGGTGTGCCCTGTCAGGTTTAATAAGTGGGATTTCTTGCCTTATAAATGAGGTTGGGACCATCAGTTGTGTTATGCAGAAGTCTGGTGGACACGCAGCTGATAGTCCTACTGAATAGACTGTTAGAATTTGCATTATGGCAAGAAAAAAGCAGCTAAGTAATGAAAACGAGTGGCCATCATTACTTTAAGAAATGAAGGTCTGTCAGTCTGAAAAATTGGGAAAACTTTGAAAGTGTCCCCAAGTGCAGTTGCAAAAACCATCAAGCGCTACAAAGAAATTGGCTCACATGAGGACCGCCCCAGGAAAGGAAGACCAAGAGTCACCTCTGCTTCTTATGATTAGTTTATCCGAGTCACCAGCCTCAGAAATCGCAGGTAAACAGCAGCTCAGATTAGAGATCCGGTCAATGCCACAGAGAGTTCTTGCAGCAGACACATCTCTACAACAACTGTTAAGAGGAGACTTTGTGCAGCAGGCCTTCATGGTAAAATAGCTGCTAGGAAACCACTGCTAAGGACAGGCAACAAGCAGAAGAGACTTGTTTGGGCTAAAGAACACAAGGAATGGACATTAGACCAGAGGAAAACTGTGCTTTGGTCTGATGAGTCCAAATTTGAGATCTTTGGTTCCAACCACCGTGTCTTTGTGCGACGCAGAAAAGGTGAATGGATGGACTCTACATGTCTGGTTCCCACCGTGTAGCATGGAGGAGGATGGGTGGGAGTGCTTTGCTGGTGACATTGTTGGGGATTTATTCAAAATTGAAGGCATACTGAACCAGCATGGCTACCACAGCATCTTTCAGCGGCATGCTATTCCATCAGGTTTGTGTTTAGTTGGACCATCATTTATTTTTCAAAAGGACAATGACCCCAAACACACCTCCAGGCTTTGTAAGGGCTATTTGACCAAGAAGGAGAGTGATGGGGTGCTACGCCAGATGACCTGGCCTCCACAGTCACCACACCTGAACCCAATCGAGATGGTTTGGGGTGAGCTGGACCGCAGAGTGAAGGCAAAAGGGCCAACAAGTGCTAAGCATCTCTGGGAGCTCCTTCAAGATTGTTGGAAGACCATTTCCGGTGACTACCTCTTGAAGCTCATCAAGAGAATGCCAAGAGTGTGCAAAGCAGTCATCAAAGCAAAAGGTGGCTACTTTGAAGAACCTAGAATATAAGACATGTTTTCACTTGTTTCACACTTTTTTGTTAAGTATATAATTCCACATGTGTTAATTCATATTTTTGATGCCATCAGTGTGAATGTACAATTTTCATAGTCAAGAAAATACAGAGAAATCTTTAAATGAGAAGGTGTGTCCAAACTTTTGGTCGGTACTGTATATATATATATATATATATATAAACTTCTACCATGGGGTTAGCTGATGTCCACAAAGGAGCTACGGTCTCATGAGCCTAATACTCATAAGGGGTCTTCCTACCTGCTTCGCCCATCCGCCCTCATTGTGGACCCCCACTTCCCCCATCATTAGTGATTATCTGCGGTTTATGATACACTATGGAGGGTTCAACATTAGATTAACGCATATATTATTCAATAGCTTGGGAAATGGAAATATATATCAGTGCTTTTACTGTTGCATAGTGCAATAAGCAAAACAATAAACTCTGCATACAAATCTGTAAAATACTAGGAATCCAACCCACTAGGCCACTGTATCAGTTGGCTAGATTTAAAAAGGAGAATGTATTCCCCCACCTGGAGTCTCCATTTGCGCAATGTGTTGCTTTAACAAATTGACTCTAAGTTCACTCATTTTAGGTTGGCAAGAGTACCTGTAAGCACGATGTCCTCAAACCAAGAATGCTCCTTCTGGGAGAACCCGAACATGGGAAGGGGTCAGTATACATTGGTATAAATTCAAAAAGCCCCAACATGGCTTTGTGGGCGCATCAAATATTATTCATTTGTTTTCCGTCTATACCAAATGTACATTTACCTCTTTCCTTGCTTACTACCATATTTTCCGGAGTATAAGACGATTCCCAACTTTCCAGTTAAAATATAGAATTTGGGATACACTCGCCGTATAAGACTACCCCTTTTCTAACACACATATGGTAAAATGAAAAAAAAATCAGATTTGATTTCAATATGGTAATTTTAAAGTGATGAACCTTACCGGCGATTGGCTGGTTGTTGTATACAAATCCTGCTTGGATTGGTCAGCTCTCCCTGCCTGCCCAGCTCTCCCTGTCTCCAAGACTATCAGAGCGGTAGCACATCCCTCTGGCCCGCCCTTGTATCCTATTACTGGTACCCCCTTCTCTGGCTCTCTGATCTCGCTCCTGAGGACTGCAGTGACGAGGTGAGGGGGCGCCTCACCGGGAAGGTGTAAGTGAAGCAAGCTGCAGGTGTCCGGGACGCCCGGGGTATGGAAAAAGAGAAAGAGCGGTGCTGTGCCCAGAAAAACACGCCTCTTTCACTCGTCTGGCTCGCCCTTGTATTACCTCCTTCTCTGCCTCTCAGATCTCGCACATGCGCACCTGCGCTGCTTCACTGCAGTCCTCAGGAGCGAGATCTGAGAGGCAGAAAGGGAGGTAATACAAGGACAGGCCAGACGAGTGAAAGAAGCGTGTTTTTCTGGGCACAGCACCGCTCTTTCCCTTTTTCCATACCCCGGGGGCGTCCCAGACACCTGCAGCGTGCTTCACTTACACTTTCCCAGTGAGCCGCCCCCTCACCTCGTCACTGCAGTCCTCAGGAGCGAGATAAGAGAGGCAGGTACCAGTAATAGGATACAAGGGCTGGCCAGAGGGATGTGCTACCGCTTTGATAGTCTTGGAGACAGGGAGGGCTTATAAATTACCATAAATATTGTATTTTTCGGACTATAAGACGTACCGGACCATAAGACGCAGCTAGGTTTTAGAGGAGGAAAATAAAAAAAAAAATTAAGCAAAAAATGTGTTCACGATGCACTTTTAAGGGGGAGGGGGTCTTCTGCTGACACTGGTATAGGGGTAATGTCCCCCAATTCTCACAATATCCCCCATCCCGGTAGATATGCCCCCCCTTCCTTTTATACATGGCCCCATCCCCATCCTGGTATGCTTGTCATCCCTCCATCCTGGTATGCATGGAACCCCTCCATCCTGGTATGCATGGCACCCCTCATCCCTATCCTGGTATGCATGGCACCCCTCATCCCTGTGCTGGTATGCATGGCACCCCTCATCCCTATCCTTGTATGCATGGAACCCCTCCATCCTGGTATGTATGGCACCCCTCATCCTGGTATGCATGGCATCCCTCATCCCTGTCCTGGTATGCATGGCACCCCTCATCCCTGTCCTGGTATGCATGGCACCCCTCATCCCTATCCTGGTATGCATGGAACCCCTCCATCCTGGTATGTATGGCACCCCTCATCCTGGTATGCATGGCATCCCTAATCCCTATCCTGGTATGCATGGCACAGCAATCCCCATCCTGGTATGCATGCCACCCCTCATCCATGTCCTGGTATGCATGGCACCCATCATCCCTGTCCTGGTATGCATGGCACCCCTCATTCCTATCTTGGTATGCATGGAACCCCTCCATCCTGGTATGCATGGAACCCCTCCATCCTGGTATGCATGGCACCCCTCACCCCTGTCCTGGTATGCATGGCACCCCTCATCCCTATCCTGGTATGCATGACACAGCAATCCCCATCCTGGTATGCATGACACCCCTCATCCCTGTCCTGGTATGCATGGCACCCCTCATCCCTGTCCTGGTATGCATGGCGCCCCTCATCCCTGTCCTGATATGCATGGCACACCTCATCCCTATTCTGGTATGCATGGCACCTCTAATCCCTATCCTGGTATGCATGCCCCCCTCATCTTTATCCTGTTATGTATGCCCCCCTCAGCCTTATCCTGGTATGTATGGCCCCCTCACCTTTATCCTGTTATGTGTGCCCCCTCATCCTTATTTTGGTATGCATGGTCCCCCTAATCCCCATCATGCTGCACATAAAAAAATAAACACTCCTACTCACCTTTCTTCTCTCCTCCAGCGCTGCATCCTGTCTGCCCACACTGATCTCGCCACGTGAGCCACGCATGGCGTCATTACCATGCGCGGCTCACAAGGAGAGATCAGCTGCCGGAAGTCTCTGCTCCCCACGTCGGGACTGTGTGCGCGGGGAGCAGTGACTTCATGCTCCTTAATAGCGGCACACAGTGTAGTCGCAGCGCGGATCCTGCTGCAGCCGGGCGATCGCGTGTACCCGCTATTAAAGGGCATGAATATTCACCCCTCCCCATGCCCATGGGGCGTGGGGAGCAGTGAATATTCATTTTCTTTAGCAGCGGGGACAGTGTAGGATGCAGCAGGCGCCTGCTGCCTCCTGTGCCCCGCTCCTCTGCGGCTACCGCTCCCCCCACACTCCACACATCATATATATATACCCCCTCCTCCCCCAACATTCAGACTATAAGGTATACGCCCTATAAGATGACACCCGGCGTATAAGACGACTCCTGACTTTTGAGAAGATTTTCAGGGGTTAAAAAGTCATTTTATACGCTGGAACATACGGTATTTTACTGATAGATGATGTATTATATCCTTCAACACCATTTTGGTATACTGCCTCATTAACCTGGGTTTGATCATGCATATACTGTATATTTAACTGAAATCAGGGATTAGTTACTCAACCGACTATAGTCCATGAAGCAGATATGTCACAAGGCACATCTTTTCTCCAAAATTTAGATTGAGTCCAGTTCTTATTGTGTATGAAGTGTGATGTTAATACCTCCCATGGCTCCAGAGGTAAGACTAAGTATTGCATAGTTCTTTTAGATACTATAAGTATGTCTTAGTCCTTGCAGATACTGGGCTGTGTGTGCAGATCCAACAGTCAACAGTCTTTGGCTTTTCTTCTTCCATGTCTTTTATAAGAAAAGCACGATGTCGAATAAGTTTTGTTGTCCCAGTCCATATTTAAAAGTTTATCCAAGGTCTCTGTAGGGTGCAATAATCATGTTACTTCCAGCAGGGTGATAAAAAGGACAGTCATTCTAGCGGTGAAGTGTTCTTTTTGAAGTAACTGACGTGGATCTAGGTGGGCCTTCCCTCAAGCTTCACTGAGGTGGATGTGGTCAGCTGGACTTGGAATGGGCCATCAAATTGTGGATCTAGGCTCCTTCTCACTTGTCTGCATATGACCACCCAATCACCTGGATTCAACTGATAAACGTCTGCACTTGCATTAGGATCTGGAATGGATGAAAACACATGTTTATGTACCACATCAAGTTTTTTTCGGCAAGGCCTGGACATAGGCTGTCATAGTACCATGTTGCATTTGCAGTACCTGCGGGAAGTTCAGACCCTGTTTTTGGGGAACTTCCAAACAGGACTTCAAAAGGAGACAAACTTGTCTTTCTATTTGGAGCGTGTCTGACTGGAAAGAGTGCAAGTGTCATGCACTTTACCCAGTTCTTTCCTGTGACTGTCATATTTTTAGTTTAAGTGTCCCATTTAACCTTTCCGCTTTCCTACTGCTTTGTGGCCTATATGGGGGTGTGAAATACTTGCTTTATTCCTAGAAGTGAAGTGTGTACCCCTGTCACTTTCTATGGTTTCTGGGACACCATATCTGTTCTTTCAGATCAGTTCTTTTATCAGTTTGTTTGCAGTTATCTTAGCATTGGCAGATTTTTTTCTGGATAAGCTCTTGGCCAACCTAAGAAGAGATCTACACATACTAGGACATATTCATACACTCCTACCTTGGGTAGTTGTATGTAGTTAATCTTCAGTCTCTGAAGCGGGTAGAGAGGCCTTGGTGTCGCTTTCTTAGGGACTTTTACTGTTTTACCTGGGTTGTGATGTCCGCAGATGAGGTGTAACTGCGTAACTGAAATCAGGAGCAATCCAGAAGGCATTTACCATGGTACACATGTGACTTTTTGAGGCGTGAGTTTGGCCATGTGTTGCTTGCGCCGTCACAGGGAACAGGGACCTCTGTAAGCACAATCTATCCCTAGTCTCCCATACTCCATTCAAATTTAGCACAGCTCCCATTTTTCCCCAGTATTCCTTCTCTGAGGGGGTACCCTGATGCTGAAGGGATTTCAGGGCATCCAGACTGGCCGTGGCTGAAATTCGCTGACTCCCTGCCACAGTCCTCTGCTCTCTAGGTCGCCTTGCTGCTACTTTAGCGGCCTCGTCCGCCCTTCTGTTGCCCGCTACCTCCAGTGAGTCACCTTTTGTGTGTGCTTTCACCTTGATTATGCCAACCTGGACTGGTTACATCAATGCCTCCATTAATTGTTTCACCAGCTCTGCATTTTTAATGGGCTTACCAGCTGATGTAAGAAAATCTCTGCTTCAGATAGGGCCACAATCATGTGAAATTCCTCATCCATAACTTGAATCTGTGTAAATATTAGCAACTTTACCTGCAGCAGCTCTACACGCCTCAGTGAGTGCCTTCAACCCTGCCTCCTGCGCTGACATGTGAGGAGAGAGTGGTTCAGCTCCGATTACCTCATGTGAGGATACTACTGCATACCCAGTGTAGAATCTCCCATCCTGGTGGTATCTGGAGCCACCTACAAAAAAACTCAAAATCTGCATTAGGAACAGGTTTATCATGAACATTTGAAAAACCCACTGTCTCTTTACTCATTAGTTCTATGCAGTCATGTTCATGCGCCATGTCAAAGTGCTCTTCCTCCATTGCTAATACTGTCACCAATTCCCCCTTTTTTGAATCCACAGGCAGAATTGTGGCTGGATTCAGAACATTACATCTTTTGAGGGTGACATAATCAGGAATTAGAAGAGCACATTCAAGTCTGAGCTGTCTGGCCATAGGCAGGTGTTTTGACTGAACCTGTATGAGTATGTGCATGGATGTCATGTGGGGAGTAAATCGTCAAAGGAAAGTCAATGTGATCTTGCATGCCTTTCCTAGCAGCAATGCAGCAGCACTTACAGCACGGATACACGTGGGAGATCCTCTGATCACTGGTTCTAATTGTGCTGAGTAGTAAGCTATTGGTCTGTCAGCATGCTGTTGTGTCAGTACTGCATGACCTCCTTGTTATGTGCAAAACAAGAAAAATGGCTGATCATCTGATCATAGCTTGGCATGCCTAGGGCTGGGGCTGACACAATGAGCAGTTTTGAGAGAATGAAATGAATCAATAACTTCCTAAGTGAGATCAAAGGGGTCTAATGATAAACAGTCATAGAGTGTTTGCATCATTTGGGAAGCACACCTTATCCAAGGCCTATAATAGGGCTCCAAGCCTAAGAAGGTACACAACTTCGGCACAACCTGGGTAAAGAGAGATGTTGAACTGCCTATTTTCTCTCTTTAGTCAGGTGTCTTGTACCTTCAGCAATACAATGGCCTAAAAGTGTCATCTTTTGTTTGCAGAAAGGTAATAGGTCACGTGAGACTTTGTAACATTTTGCTGCTAAGAAGCATAGCAAGGAAACTGTGGCTTCCTTGCAGGATGTCTGGTGTGTGTGTAGCACCCCGAGGACTCGGCTGCTACAGGGGTATTGCACCTCAGACCAGAGGTATGGTATTCCACTCCCGGGTAAGGATGGAGTGTGGAACTGGGCTCAGATAGCTGCATGCACTACACTCACCCCATTCCCGGGGGACAGATCAACGGTACTCCCACCAGATAGATGTGCAGGTACGACAGCTTCTGTCCCTGGCTGGAGTGGGGGGGGGGGAGGAACATCCCAGTGGTGTAGGAGCAGACAGGGGAGGGACTCTGGGCATAGGAAGGAGCCCATTGGGTGCTTGTCACCTGGGCTCGGGTGTCAGAGGGAGGTATATAAGGTGGGCACCATCTTAGATCAGGGTTCAGTTCAGGCAGGAGGAGAAGAGGAGAGGAGCTCAGCCAGAGAGGGCTGACAGGGAGCTGTGGCTCCGTCTGGGCCCAGCTCCAGAGCCAGGCCTGAAGCAGAGAGAGAAAGAGAGAAGGAAAAAGGAGGAAGAAGAGAGACGCAAGGAAAGGCCCAGAGACGAAAGCATAGAGGGAACTCTGAGATCCCACGAGAGAACGGAAACGGGTGAAGGGTTGGCAGAGCAGGGTACCGGATCCCAAACTGGTGGAGGCCAATTATCCTTAGCCAGGAACCGGAGGTCGTGGACAAGTTTTGGCGCGACCCCTCGCCATATCCACCAGGAAGGCATACCACGTATAGGGTCAGGGAAGCCGGGAAAGGTTTCACCACCAGAAGGCCCGAGGGAGCTGGATAAAGGTGGATCCCTGGTGGGGACGGCCAGTAGGAAGGAAGAGAGGGGAGCTCAGGACCACGCTCTGGAACTGCCTGGGAGTTGGCCGAGTCCCTGACCTGGTGGACGCAGCACGACTCGGGTGGTCCTACTGTGCACGGGCGACCTGGTAAAGAACTGTGAGTAAAGCTTTTGAAACTGCATTTCAAGCCTCCGTATTTCGTCGTCGCACCTGCACCATCAGTACTGGGACACCCGCACCATCACTCCCATCTCCATCTCTAGTATATCTGCCCTGAGGCCGTACTCCTCCCGTGGGGAGTCATCTCATTCTCAGCTGCACCAACAACACCGGCCTCAGCGGTCTGCCGTGCAGCGGCGGTTTCGTGACTGCAATCCACGGGTGGCGTAGTCGAACATTCTAACATCTACTGCTAAACACCGCCACTTAGTTTGACTCCCTGGGCACGGACCGGGTCACCGCCACGAAACTACTACCCCTATCAGATCCGGCTCCGGGTAGGCCCCCCCCCGCGTGCGCGCGATGCCGCACGACACAGGCCCAGGGGCGCGTCATGTGCAGCAAAGGGTCATCCACATACTGTAATAGCACGATCTGTGGATGAGGTGGTTGCCACTGCTACAGGATCCATGCCATTGCTGATGAATAAATCGTAGGGGAGTTCATTACTCCTTGTGGGAGGACTGTCCAGCAGTACTGTTTCCCTTCATATGTGAACGTGAAAAGTTACTGACAGTCAGAGTGAAGGGGCACAGAGAAAAGTTGTCAATGGCGCGCCCCCTGGGCCGTGGGGTACCCGGTGCCGGTCCGGTAGATGCTGGGGAATGTCACAGTGGCGGTGACCCGGTCCGTGACCCAGGGCGGTCAATAAAAAGGGGTTATTGATAGGGGATTTATAGTGATTGTATAAAGTTTGTGACGCCACCTGTGGTATGCGGCTAAGGGAGCCGCCGCTGCGGAGCTGGTCCTCTGGAGCTGATGTTACTGCAGCAGCTTAGCTCCAGGGCAGTGTAGATGTTATGGGTTATGCTGGGCCTTGTAGTACAGGGGTTGATGGCAGCAATAATCAGTCCACAACTTAATGGCGGTTTCCTCTTATCTTTACTGGTGGTGATTAGACAAGCCGGGACTAGGGTACTGGCTAGAAGTGGAAGTCCGGGCAGCCTGGAAGCAAGTAAAGAATCCTCCTTGCCAGGTGAAGTTGGAGGCCGTCCCTTTCCACTAAACTTTTTGGCCCTGCTGCTTGTAGCTGTGCAGTGGCCCTCGTCCCTGAGTGCAACGTTTCTGAGCTCACCCGTATGACAGGCAGCTCGGGCCTTGCTGGTGCGTCGCTCCCACGTGGCGGTGCTGGGCTCTCTGTGCTGCTGAGCCTCCGGGCGTCTGATGGGGCCAGGAGACCTGCAGTCTCCTGCCCTCCGGTTTCTGCTGCTGGGCCTTCAGTGCCCCACAGCCTCGGACTCCGGTGTTCGGTTCTTCTGTGTCCCTCTGGGGTGAACTGCCGCGCAGCTCCACTCCCCAGCTCCTCTCTCATCGACTTCAACTCCTCACACTAAAACTAACTAACCCCGCCTCCAGATCCCAGTTGCCAAGGGGAGGAACTCCCCTTGCTGGTCTGGAGCCAGGAAAGTGTTGCATGCTTAGTAAAACCTGATTAGGGGACCCCTGCTTGCTTCCAGTCATGGCATCACCTCTTATGAGGGAGGCAATGCCACTGTGGCAACCGGACCCCTGGGGTGCCACATCAACATCCAGTTTGTCCAGTAGTTCGTGAGGTAACAGGCACAGAGAAAAATGCATTTGTCAAGTCAATTACTGTGAAACATTTAAGCTACGTGCCCACGATGCAGAAATGCTCAGGATTTTTTCCTGAGCGTTTCTGCATCTACCTGGCAGAAAAAAACACATGCGGATTGTACATGTGTTTTCCTGCCAGGGACATGTGGATGTGAAGCGTTCTTCACTTTCATTTCCGCATGCGGGTTGTCAAGCGCTTTCCAAGCGATTTTAGCATCACTTGGAAAGTGCTTGTCAACTTGGTCACACTATATAAATCCATGCAAACGGCATGGATTTATATAATGTGACCGAAAGAATGGTAAAAAATAAAAAAAATCTATACTTACCTTCCGATGGCCCCCGGTGTCTTGATTCCCTTCGTCCCGGCTGCCGGCAGATGTACACTGAAGAACCTGCCGACGTCAGCGTCGTGTGACCCGTCACATGACTATGACGTCAGCGCAGGTCCTTCAGTCCATCGCTAGCTGCCGGCATGAAAGGACGAGTGCAGGGGGGGCCGTCAGAAGGTAAATATAATCTTTATTTTTTATTTTATTCTTTTTTTCACAGTTTTCTATGGTACCCGGGTCCGGAGGAGAGTCTCCTCTCCTCTACACCCGGGTACCATCCGCACATTGAACGCGTGCATTCCGCATGTCCTTATCTAGTTAAGCGGAATGCACGCTTTCTAATGCAAGTCAATGGCGGCGAAAACGCAGCACTTCCGCAAAATAATTAGTAGTGCTGCATTTTTATCCGCAATGATAATCCGCAGCGTAAATTTCCGCAGCATATGCACAGCACATGCGGATTATCATTGGGGGACATGGCAGGCCTTCTACCATGCGTTTTTTAAGCGTTTCTGCAGCGTTTTTGCCGCTGCAGAAACACTTAAAAAAACGCATCGTGGGCACACAGCCTTAGAGCTCGCTGGGATCTGTGCCAGTAATGTGTGTGTGCTAGAAACAATCGAGGTCACACTTTCTGTAACATCATTAACCGCTCTCAAATCATGTACCATTCTGTAAGTGTCAGGGAAACTCTTCTTTTATTTTTTTTAAAGGGATACAAGGGGGGAGGATTTTTGTACCAGTGCCCACTGCATGAACATATCCGTTTAAATCCCTGGTTAGAGCCATTGATTTTTTAACAGGGAGGAAGCTCCTAGGCTAAAGGCAGAGGAAGTGGAAGGTCAGTCAGTCTACTCTGTCTCCTTCCTAGAGTTTTCACAATGTTTGATGTAATGTGTGTCTTCTCTACAATTCCAGCACTGCACTCTTGTCAGGTCATTAGGTCCCCTACTGAGTCTCCACTGTTTTCCTTGTGCTCTAGCATACATGACTAGTCGCTTGGTCCTTGCCTGTTCAACTCCTCTAACAACTTGTAAGAGATATTTTGGGTCATTATTTCTCCATTCAGGTCTGGCTGTCTGTACTGCCTTACGTAAGCCTTTGTTCATACCGTCAATGAATGCACTTATCAGTATTTTAACATCAAGAGTGTTCCTGGCACTGTACCCCATGTCTGCCCACTTCAGCTGTGACCGTTCAAAGTATGTCTCCATACTTTCCCCTTTTTGCTGTGTCACATCAGTCAGGAGTACAGACTGCTCTGATTGTTTCAGTGTAGCCCATTCTTTCAGTGCTTCACAGTACATCTCCCCAGACCGTACACATTGATCACTCATGTTCCATGTTTGATCCTTTGTCACGTCTATATAAGTCTTAATTATGTGTCCTAGTACGTCACCTGCCTTTGCAGTCACCAAACTCTCTAGGTCTGCCCAAGTGCACTTATACGTCCGTTGTATTCTCTGTATTTGTCTGAAAAATGTTAAAGGTCGGTTGTTAGGGTCAGGCAACTGTTTCAGCATAGCTAACTGGTCAGAGGTGCTCCAGGGATACTACTCCTCTGTCTGTCTTACTTTAGTCACCCTTCTTGGTCCTGGTTTGGGTTGTTGTCTGGCGGTGGAGGTGGAAGGATGTTGGATGGAGGTGACATGGGCTTCTACACTTTTCTCCCTCTCAGGGTTACTGTCAGCTTTCTCCCCAAAAGTCAAAGCCCTCACTTCTGTGTCAGCATCTTCGGTCACTACATGTGATTTTGTCTGAACAGGATTCAGTGTAACTCGCTTAGGTCGGGTAATAGCACATGTCACATAAGTATCTCTCTAGTCTGGGTTTTGCTGACCACAATGTTTACAAGTCCATCCGTCTTGTCTGGGTCTCTGGTGACACACCGGTGAAGCTGTAGCAGTCATAGTCTTAGATTTTTGTCCATCAAAACATTCAGAATACCCCACTGCAGTCTTTTTACTGATGTGTTTTCTCAGCCACCTGACACCATTTATTCCTGTGCCTGAAACTGTGCCTCTTTTGTACATTCAAACATCCACACTCTTCACTGCTTCCTCTCCGTGTCTGTCTTTTTCTGTCTGTACAGCTGTTTCAGATCCCATTGGGGGCCCTGACTGCACTCAGAACAAGTTTCCCATGGCTTTATCTTATTATACACACAGCTTACCTTTCTGCAAATGCCCTCTCTGTGTGCCTGGACATTGTCTACAGGCCACACTCAAGCAAGTCAGTTTGAGCTGGCAAGGTGTAGTGGGAAGGCTCTCATAGCTCTCTCACCCGTTAAACCAGCTGACTGTAATGGGAAGGCCCAGCAGATATCATTCAGAGGTTCTCATAACATGTATACAAAAATTCACACAAACCTCAAATCTCACAGCCTGCCTATTGAACCTAGCAATAAGTACAAACTTATAAGGACTGTAGTGCTCACTGAAGCTTCGGCAACACCCGAAGCCACTTACATAAACATGAACACAGCCTATATAGCCTTAAAGAATGTACTACCAATCCAAAATAACCACAGCAATAGAATCACACAGAGACTGTCCTAACTCTGCAGCTCTCTGCACTACACAACCGGCGCAACAAGTTAGCAGACAGATAAATAATAATACAGGTGATACTTCTAATACTTATAATCTTACCACTCTATTATTCAACTCTCATACAACTTAAAATATTTATTACTCTATTATTCAACTCTCATACATGAAAACTCACTGGTGATGTCGGTTCTTTGAACCGTAATTTTTGCAGCCTTCATCCAAAGATATTGCAAGAGTTCCAAGAGATTGAAAGCACAAAGACTAAGAGTTAGAATAAAGGCTTCTTACCATGCTGCAGCTGGAATTTGAAGTTTTAATCTCTCCGGAGAGTCCCATATATGGCTTTCGAATAGGCTGGCTACCACGGCCCCACTTTTGGCGCCAAAAACTGCTGTAGGTGTTTTGATTCACCAGTGAGGCTGAATTAAGAGATCAGGCCCTCCAATAGTACTGGCACTCGGAGAAAAGACTGCACACAGGTCGTGAGTAGTGATGAGCGAGTATGCTCGCTACTGCTCAGTGCTCGCCCGAGCATCTCACTGTTCGAGATGCTCGGCGCTCGCCGAGTATTTCCGAGTTTCTCGGGCGGGAACTCGGGTCCCCTCCCTGCATGTTTGGTGCTCTTTAGAGAGCCAATGAACATGCAGAGATTGCCTGCCATGCACTGTAATGCCACAGCCATGTTGGTTGTGGGCATTACAGTGATTGGCTGGCCACACAGCGTCATCAGGTCTATATCAGACCTGGCGCCGCCATGCTCGTCACAGTCAATCTGGATCAGACAGTGTAGAGAGAGCTGCTGCTGTGTCAGGGAGAGATTTGATTGTGTATTAGGTTGTGTAGGGAAAAAAAACGTACATTACACATATCCATCTTAATAAACAGTCCTTCTGAGGACTAATCCATCTGCAGAGATATCAGGCAGGCAGGGTGTATAGGCAGGCGGTGTATATAGCAGACTGCAGTGCATATAGCACAAGAGGCTCCATTCCAATTCTGCCTTTTGCTGCTGTTAGATATTTCTATACAAAGGCCCAGGTCTCAGGGGCCAGGAATACTTTTCTTTGAATCTTAATCCTCATTATTTGCTTAAAAAGCAATCCAGAGAACACCGTTTTTCTGCGTCATTTGCTTGTTTTGGGAGAGGTGCTGCTGCGTCAGGGACAGATTTGCTTGTGTATTAGGTAGTGTAGGGAGAAAAAACGTACATTACACATATCCATCTTAACAAACAGTCCTTCTGAGGACTAATCTATCTGCAGAGATATCAGACAGGCAGGGTGTATAGCCAGGGTGTGTATATAGCAGACTGCAGTGCATATAGCACAAGAGGCTCGATTCCAATTCTGCCTTCTGCTGCTGTTAGATATTTCTATACAAAGGCCCAGGTCTCAGGGGCCAGGAATACTTTTCTTTGGATCTTAATCCTCATTATTTACTTAAAAAGCAATCCAAAGAACACCATTTTTTCTGCGCCATTTGCTTGTTGGCACTACAGAATACAGCCAGGTCCTTTCCATATTAGAGCGCTAGAAATACATCTATTTAAAACTGTGTTTTCTCCGTCAAATGGATCACACATACGTTGTCAGAAAATACTGCCATTTCTGGCTTCCATTAAAAATTTCATTTAGTGTGTCATTGAAGCAATTCACCTCAGTTTGCTGTTCAAACTACTTACCTACAGGCCAGGTATTGAAAACTGTGTTTTCTCCGTCAAACGGATCACATATACGTTATCAGAAAATACTGCCATTTCTGGCCTCCATTAAAAATTTCCTTTAGTGTGTCATTGAAGCAATTCACCGCAGTTTGCTGTTCAAACTACTTACCTACAGGCCAGGTATTTAAAACTCTGTTTTCTCTATCACGAGGACCACATATAAGTTTGCTCCAAACTCAGTCATTTGTAGTGAGCTTGGAAGATACTGTCCTCCATTTAAAATGGGCAAGGCACGTGGCAAGGGACAGGGAACTGGACGTGATGGTAATGGTGCATGAAGAGGCCGAGGACAAGGCCGTGGGCAAGCCGAAATTGTGCCACATCAAACACCCACATCTTCTCGCCTGACCTTCCTGTCCCAATTTCTAGGGGACCGCAGCACACCACTATTGAATCCAGAGCCGTGTCAAAAGGTTGTTGGTTGGATAGCGGATAATGCTTCCAGTCACTTAGCCACCATCACCACCACCCTGTCTTCCACACGGTCAAGTCTCAGTAGCCGTGAGTCTGGACCGCATATTCCTCACCCTGATCCTCCTTCCTCCCACCATGCCGAGTACCCAGAGACAACTGATCCCACACTTGGACACTCTGAAGAGCTGTTCACTTTTCCATTTATAGATTCGGGCCTCTCGCCCGGTCCACTTGAAGCGGGACAAGAGGAGATCGCGTGTAGCGATACCCAAATATTTGAGCAGCCACGGTCACATGAAGGCGACGGTGGGAAAGTGTCACAAGAGGTGGACGATGATGAGACACAATTGCCAGAAAGTAAGGAGGAGGACCAGGGTGCGGAAGTGGAAGACGAGGTGGTGGATGATATAGTAACTGACCCAAACTGGCAGGAGGACATGCAGAGCGATGACAGCAGCACACAGGGGGAGGGAGGCAGAGCACCCCAACAGGCAGGAAGAAGCAGTGTGGTGGCCGCAGACAGAAGGCAGGCAACCGTTCCCCGTAACACCAACACGGGGGAAGTTGCCAGTACAACTGTTAGGTCTTCTTGAGTCTGGTTGTTTTTTAAAGACTCTGTTGATAACCCCAAAAAGGCCATTTGCACCACCTGCCAGGCCAGCATCAGCAGGGGTGGCAAAACGACCAGCCTGACCACCACCAGCATGATCAGGCACATGGCAGCAAAGCACCCGACTTTGTGTGCCGAACCCCAATGTACAGATACAATGTCTGCGGGTGGCACCATTGCTTCTTCCTCTGCTGTGCATGCAAGTCAATCCCCTGTCTATGGTGCATGCGAAGACGCCTCCTACCCTGCACCTGTCATTGCACACTCTCAAGTAGCAGCATCAGGAAGCACGTCCATGTCCTTGTCCCAGCGCAGCGTTCAGTTGTCCATACCCCAGTCCTTGGAACGCAAGCGCAGATATGCAGTCAACGCCCCACAGGCCACACTACTAAATTCTCACATTTCACAACTGCTTGCGCTCAAAATGTTGCCTTTTGGCTCGTGGAGACGGAAGCATTCCGCAACCTGATGGCGGCGGCCGTCCCTCGGTACTCGGTCCCCAGCAGTCACTATTTCTCCCGGTGTGCCGTCCCCGCATTACACAAGTACGTGTCCCAAAACATTAGCCGTGCTCTCAACAATGCAGTTACCGGTAAAGTCCACCTAACCACGGACACGTGGACAAGTGCTTGTGGGCAGGGATGGTACATCTCACTGATGGCACACTGGGTTAACCTAGTGGAAGCCGGGACCCAGTCAGACCTTGGGACGGAACACGTCCTCCCGATGCCAAGGATTGCGGGCCCTAGGTCAATCAGGGTTGCCCCCACGGTCTACAGCTCCTGCACCTCATCCTCCTCAGCTTCCTCCTCCTCTTCAGCCTCCATCTCCGAAATGACCACATCAGTCACAAGCTGGAAACACTGCAGCACTGCCTCAGCCAAGCGGCAACAGGCTGTGCTGAAGCTAATATGCTTAGGTGAAAAACCGCACAATGCTGAAGAGTTGTGGACAGCTCTGAAAGAGCAGGCAGATCTGTGGCTCACACCACTGAACCTACAGCCAAGCATGGTCGTGTGTGACAATGGCCGGAACCTGGTGGCGGCTCTGAGGCGAGGGGAGCTCACACACGTACCATTCCTGGCCCATGTGCTTAACCTCGTGGTTCAGCGGTTTCTCAAATCCTACCCGGAGCTGCCGGATCTGCTTGTTAAAGTACACCGCCTGTGTGCCCATTTTAGAAGGTCAGCTACAGCTTCCGCTGCCCTTGCAGTGTTTCAGCAGCGTTTGCAGCTTTCGGCTCACAGACTGGTGTGTGATGTCCCCACGCGTTGGAACTCTACACTGCAGATGTTGGGAAGGATTTGTGAGCAGAAGAGGGCAGGTGTTGAGTACCAGCATCAACAAGGCCGTCGGTATTCACTTCAGACTTCACACATAAGACCTCAGGAGTGGACATGGATGTAAAACATATGTACCATCCTCCAAAACTTTGAGGACTCCACCAAGATGGTGAGCGGCGATGACGCCATAATTAGCGTCACCATCCCGCTTCTCTGTCTTCTGAAACGCTCTCTGCTCACAATCAAAGAGGATGCATTGCCGGTGGAGCACGATGAGATGGAGCAAGGAACCATACAGGGTGATTACACACAGCCAAGCCTCATCTCATCCCAATGTGGATTGGGTGACAATGAGGAAGAGAAGGAAGGACAGGAGCTAGTTTCATGCACTATAGATGGTAGTACCTGCACAGCTGTCATACCGTCTGTTCAGCGTGGATGGCCAGAGGACAGAGAGGAGGAGGCGGAGGAGGAGAGCATGGTCAGTCATCCTCTTGGTGAGGACACGGAAGTCTTGCCTGTTAGTAGTCTGGCACGCATGGCTGAGTTTATGTTACGCTGCCTTTCCCATGACCCTCGCGTTCTCAAAATTTTGGGTGACAGTCATTACTGGTTGGAGAACTTTATATCTCTTATACCTGAGGCGGACAGGTCTACAAAAATGGGGCAGTACCAGAAGGCCCTTGTTGCGGAACTATTAAAAAAATTCCCATCTGAAAACGCTGGCGGCAGAGGGCACACTTCGTTGGACAACCAAGGAGTACAGGCGAGAGAGACACAACTTCAATCCAGCAGAGGCAGGGGAACACTGTCAAAGTTATGGAAGAGTTTCTCAGACCCTCCCATCGCACGGGCCCTGAGGCGCGGGGTACTCTCACAAGAGGTGCAAAGTTTGGGAAGATGCTGAGGGAGTACCTTGCCGACCGTACCAACGTCCGCCGTGATTCCTCTGTGCCTTATAATTATTGGGTATCCAAGCTAATGAACTGGCTCTCTATGCCTTGGAGGTCCTGGCCTGCCCTGCCGCCAGCGTTTTTAGTGCCGCTGGTGGAATTATAACTGATAAGCGCATCCGCCCGTCAACTGAAAATGCTGACAGGCTGACTCTTATAAAAATGAACAAGGGCTGGATTGGGCCAGACTTCTCAACACCACCGAATGATAGCAGCGTAACATAAACTCAAGTCCAGTGTCTTTTCTTGGGAGGTGTATTCCCATGCACCTTTTCACACCCACACATGGGTATACACTTCCTGATTTTGTCTATTTGCACTTGTCCTCCTCCTTCTCCTCATTCTCCACCACCATATCACCAGGGTGACCGTGGTCCGTGATGCAACACCCATATAATTTTTTTAAAGGGTGTTTAGGATGCCATGAAAATTTTTTTTTATACAGTATGTTCATGTATACCCCCCAGGGGTAAATGTTTATCAGCCCATACACTTAGTGCATGGGCATTACAAGTATAGGAGGCCCGCTCCTTTCTAATGGGAACATTTTTTTATGAGGCCCTCCTCCACATCTCTTCCAAGGGGCATTGAAGTGCCTCCAAATTTTTGGCAGCCCTTGCATTCACTGCATAGACCAACAGTAAGGGAGACTCTCTCCTTTCTAATGGGAATTTGTCATTACTGTGGCCCTGCTCTATGTGTCTTTAAATTCTTAGTGGGGTTTTTCCTAAAACTGGTCAGCCATTGGACTCACTGCATACCCTATAACTGTATAGCAGACCCTCTCCTTTCTAATGGGAACATGTCGTACTTGTTACTGTGGCCCTGCTCTGTGTGTCTATAAATTCTTAGTGGGGTTTTTTCTAAAATTGGTCAGCCGTTGAACTCACTGCATACCCTATAACTGTATAGCAGACCCTCTACTTTCTAATGGGAACATGTCGTACCTTGTTACTGTGGCCCTGCTCCGTGTATCTTTAAATTCTTAGTGGGGTTTCTCCTAAAATTGGTCAGCCATTGGACTCACTGCATACCCTATAACTGTATAGCAGACCCTCTCCTTTCTAATGGGAACATGTCGTACCTTGTTACTGTGTCTTTAAATTCTTAGTGGGGTTTTTCCTAAAATTGGTCAGTCGTTGGACTCACTGCATACCCTATAACTGTATAGCAGTCCCTCTCCTTTCTAATGGGAACATGTACCTTGTTACTGTGGCCCTGCTCTATGTGTCTTTAAATTCTTAGTGGGGTTTTTCCTAAAATTGGCCAGCCGTTGGACTCACTGCATACCCTATAACTGAATAGCAGACAGTCTCCTTTCTAGTGGGAACATGTCGTACCTTCTTACTGTGGCCCTGCTCTATGTGTCTTTAAATTCTAAGTGGGGTTTTTCCTAAAACTGGTCAGCCGTTGGACTCACTGCATACACTATAACTGTATAGAAGACCCTCTCCTTGTTACTGTGGCCCTGCTCTATGTGTCTTTAAATTCTTAGTGGGGGTTTTCCCAAATTTTGGCAGCCCTTGCAGTCAGAGCATGGGCATTACCACTATAGGAGACCTGCTCCTCTATAATGGTAACATTTTTTTTACTGAGACCCTCCTCTATGTCTCTTCAAAGGGGTATTGGATTGCGTCAGAATTTGGTCAGTACTGTATGTATATATATATATATATATATATATATATATACAGTACAGACCAAAAGTTTGGACACACCTTCTCATTTAAAGATTTTTCTGTATTTTCATGACTTTGAAAATTGTACATTCACACTGAAGGCATCAAAACTATGAATTAACACATGTGGAATTATACACTTAACAAAAAAGTGTGAAACAACTGAAAATATGTCTTATATTCTAGGTTCTTCAAGGTAGCCACCTTTTGCTTTGATGACTGCTTTGCACACTATTGGCATTCTATTGATGAGCTTCAAGAGGTGGTCACCGGAAATGGTTTTCACTACACAGGAATGCCCTGTCAGGTTTAATAAGTGGGATTTCTTGCCTTATAAATGGGGTTGAGACCATCAGTTGTGTTGTGCAGAAGTCAGGAGGATACACAGCTGATAGTCCTACTGAATAGACTGTTAGAATTTGTATTATGGCAAGAAAAAAGCAGCTAAGTAAAGAAAAACGTGTGGCCATCATTACTTTAAGAAATGAAGGTCAGTCAGTCCAAAAAATTGGGTAAACTTTGAAAGTGTCCCCAAGTGCAGTTGCAAAAACCGTCAAGTGCTAAAAAGAAACTGGCTCACATGAGGACCGCCCCAGGAAAGGAAGACCAAGAGTCACCTCTGCTTCTGAGGATAAGTTTATCCAAGTCACCAGCCTCAGAAATCGCAGGTTAACAGTAGCTCAGATTAGAGATCAGGTCAATACCACACAGAGTTCTAGCAGCAGACACATCTCTACAACAACTATTGTTCAGCAGGCCTTCATGGTAAAATAGCTGCTAGGAAACCGCTGCTAAGCACAGGCAACAAGCAGAAGAGACTTGTTTGGGCTAAAGAACACAAGAAATGGACATTAGACCAGTGGAAATCTGTGCTTTGGTCTGATGAGTCCAAATTTGAGATCTTTGGTTCCAACCACCGTGTCTTTGTGCAATGCAGAAAAGGTGAATGGATGGACTTTACATGCCTGGTTCCCACCGTGAAGCATGGAGGAGGAGGTGTGATGGTGTGGGGGTGCTTTGCTGGTGACACTGTTGGGGATTTATTCAAAATTAAAAGCATACTGAACCAGCATGGCTACCACAGCATCTTGCAGCGGCATGCTATTCCATCCGGTTTGCGTTTAGTTGGACCATCATTTTTTTTTCAACAGGACAGTGACACCAAACACACCTTCAGGCTGTGTAAGGGCTATTTGACCAAGAAGGAGAGTGATGGGGTGCTACGCCAGATGACCTGGCCTCCACAGTCACCAGACCTGAACCCAATCAAGATGGTTTGGGGGTGAGCTGGACCGCAGAGTGAAGGAAAAAGGGCCAACAAGTGCTAAGCATCTCTGGGAACTCCTTCAAGATTGTTGGAAGACCATTTCTGGTGACTACTTCTTGAATCTCATCAAGAGAATGCTAAGAGTGTGCAAAGCAGTCATCAAAGCAAAAGGTGGCTACTTTGAAGAACCTAGAATATAAGACATATTTTCAGTTGTTTCACACTTTTTTGTTAAGTATATAATTCCACATGTGTTAATTCATAGTTTTGATGCCTTCAGTGTGAATGTACAATTTTCATAGTTATGAAAATACAGAAAAATCTTTAAATGAGAAGGTGTGTCCAAACTTTTGGTCTGTACTGTATATATATATATATATATATATATATATATATATATATATATATATATATATATATATATATCTTACATAGTCTCCTTTGTTATGTATATTACCTTCCCTTATTACACAGCGCCCTTTCTTGTTATGTACAGCACCGTCTCTCACATATTGGATTATATAGAGCCCTGATTTTTATTGCATATCGTCCTCTCGTTAGATACAGTTATATGACAAAGTATGAAATTGGTGTTTTTGCAACAGCTATTTCAGTTTGATATATGTAATAACTGTTGGACACAGTAATGTTTCTGCCTTGAAATGAGGTTTATTGTACTAACAGAAAATGTGCAATCTGCATTCAAACAAAATTTGACAAGTGCATAAGTATGGGCAGGCACCCTTATAATTTTCTTGTTTTAAATACTCCTACCTACTTTTTACTGACTTACTAAAGCACTTTTTTTGGTTTTGTAACCTCATTGAGCTTTGAACTTCATAGTCAGGTGTATGCAATCATGAGAAAAGCTACTTAAAGTGGCCACTTGCAAGTTGTTCTCCTGTTTGAATCTCCTCTGAAGAGTGGCATCATGGGCTCCTCAAAGCAACTGTCAAATGATCTGAAAACAAAGATTATTCAACATAGTTGTTCAGGGGAAGGATACAAAAAGCTGTCTCAGAGATTTAACCTGTCAGTTTCCACTGTGAGGAACATAGTAAGGAAATGGAAGAACACAGGGACAGTTCTTGTTAAGGCCAGAAGTGGCAGGCCAAGAAAAACATCAGTAAGGCAGAGAAGAAGAATGGTGAGATCAGTCAAGGACAATCCTCAGACCACCTCCATAGAGCTGCAGCATCAACTTGCTGCAGATGGTGTCACTGTGCATCGGTGAACTATACAACGCACTTTGCACAAGGAGAAGCTGTATGGGAGAGTGATGTGAAAGAAGCCGTTTCTGCAAGCACGCCACAAAAAAAACGTAATTCTGCCGTTTCGAATTTTTTTCTCGTTACACCGTTTACCGATTGGATTAATTCTTTTTTTATATTGATAGATGGGGCGATTCTGAACGCATCGATACCAAATATGTCTATGTAGGGTTTTTTTTTTTAGATTTTATTTTGAATGGGGCGAAAGGGGGGTGATTTAAACTTTTATATTTTTTTTATATTTTTAAAAACTTTTTTTTTTCACTTACTGCATGCTTCAATAGTTTCCATAGGAGACTAGAAGCAGCAGTTGTCTGATCGGCTCTGCTACATACAGGGGACCAGCAGATCCCCTGCATGCTGCAGAAATGGTCCTGTGCTATGAGCGCCGACCACTAGGTGGCGCTCATAGCGACCAGATCATGACAACCACAGGCGTCTGCTGCAGACCCTGGGTTGTCATGCCCACCCATCGGTGACCCGCAATCACGTGACGGGGTTGCCGATGGGCGGGGCTTATGACGCGCAACCCGGAAGCGCGCGTTAAATGCCGCTGTCGGAGATTGACAGCGGCATTTAACATGTTAACAGCCGCGGGTGGATCGCGATTCCACCCGCGGCTGTTGCGGGCACGTCAGCTGTAAGAATCAGCTGACATGTGCTCGGTTCAGTGAGGGCTCAGCGCAGCAGCCCTCACTGAACGGGGGGGTACGCAAATGTGTGTACTAAGACGTCATGGGTTGTAAAGGGGTTAAAAGCTACTGGAAGCGACTAGAGGCTGTTATTTTTGCAAAAGGAGGATCTACTAAATATTAATGTCACTTTTCTGGTGAGGTGCCCATACTTATGCACCTGTCAAATTTTGTTTAAATGCAGATTGCACATTTTCTGTTAGTACAATAAACCTCATTTCAAGGCAGAAACATTACTGTGTCCAACAGTTATTACATATATCAAACTGAAATAGCTGTTGCAAAAACACCAATTTTAAGAAAACATTAAGCTTAAGATTAATAGGGGTGCCCAAACTTTTTCATATAACTGTATATAATGCAATAACTGCTGATGGAGCATGGGAAAGCTTCTTTTCTGATGGAGGCGACTGATGGACTGGTCTTCTCATCACCGGCGGCTCCATCAGCTCCTCCATCAGCAGTAATTTTATATTTAATAAGAGAGGACTATCTAATTAAAGAGGGCACTGTGAATAACAAATTTAACAAGAATATGCTATGTAAGGGATGATGCTATATATAACAAGAGAGGGCACTGTGAATAACAATAACTAGAATATGCTATGTAAGGGACAGCACTGTACATAACAGCAGAGTGCGCTTTATAATAAGGGACGGCACCATATATAGTGGGTAAGAAAAAGTATTTCGTCAGCCACCAATTGTGCTAGTTCTCCCACTTAAAAAGAAGAGAGAGGCCTGTAATTGACATCATAGGTAGACCTCAACTATGAGAGACAAAATGAGAAAACAAATCCTGAAAATCACAGTGTCTGATTTCTGATTTGGAAAGAAATTTATTTTAAAATTTTGGTGAAAAATAAGTATTTGGTCAATTACACAAGTTCATCTCAATACTTTGTTATATATCCTTTGTTGGCAATGACGGAGGTCAAACATTTTCTGTAAGTCTTCACAAGGTTGGTACACACTGTTGCTGGTATGTTGGCCCATTCCTCCATGCAGATCTCCTCTAGAGCAGTGATGTTTTGGGGCTGTCGCTGGGCAACATGGACTTTCAACTTCCTGCAAATGTTTTCTATAGGGTTTAGATCTGGAGACTGGCTAGGCCACTCCAGGACCTTAAAATGCTTCTTACAAAGCCACTCCTTCATTGCCCTGGTGGTGTGCTTTTGGGATCATTGTCATGCTGAAAGTCCCAGCCACGTTTCATCTTCAATACCCTTGCTGATGGAAGGAGGTTTGCACTCAAAATCTCACAGTACATGGCCCCATTCATTCTTTCATGTACACGGATCAGTTGTCCTGGTCCCTTGGCAGAGAAACAGCCCCGAAGCATGATGTTGCCACCCCCATTCTTCACAGTAGGCATGGTGTTCTTTGGATGCAACTCAGCATTCT
Source organism: Phyllobates terribilis (assembly GCF_046119375.1). Lineage (NCBI taxonomy): Eukaryota > Metazoa > Chordata > Amphibia > Anura > Dendrobatidae > Phyllobates > Phyllobates terribilis. Next base: position 124,102,746 of record NW_027362764.1, read on the forward strand.
TTCTCCTCCAAACACTACAAGTTGTGTTTCTATCAAACAGTTCTACTTTGGTTTCATCTGACCATATGACATTCTCCCAATATACTTCTGGATCATCCAGATGCTCTCTAGAAATTTTCAGACGGGCCCAGACATGTAATGACTTAAGCAGGGGGGACATGTCTGGCACTGCAGGATTTGAGTCCTTGGCGGCGTAGTATGTTACTGATGGTAGCCTGTGTAACGTTGGTCCCAGCTCTCTGCAGGTCATTCACTAGGTCCCCCCTGTGTGGTTCTGGAATTTTTGCTCACCGTTCTTGAGATAATTTTGACCACATGGGGTGAGATCTTGTGTGGAGCCGCAGATCGACGGAAATTATCAGTGGTCTTGTATGTCTTCCATTTTCTAATTATTGCTCCCACAGTTGATTTCTTCACACCAAGCTGCTTGCCTATTGCAGATTTAGTCTTTCCAGCCTGGTGCAGGGCTACAATTTTGTTTCTGCTGCCCTTCGACAGCTCTTTGTTCTACACCATAGTGGAGTTTGGAGTGTGACTGAGGTTGCGGACAGGTGTCTTTTATACTCATAACAAGTTCAAACAGGTGCCACTACTACAGGTAATGAGTGGAGGACAGAGGAGCCTCTTAAAGAAGAAGTTACAGGTCTGTGAGAGCCAGAAATCTTGCTTGTTTGTAAATGACCAAATACTTATTTTCCACCAAAATTTGAAAAAAAATTCTTTCCAAATCAGACAATGCGATTTTCAGGATTTCTTTTCTCATTTTGTCTCTCATAGTTGAGGTCTACCTATGAAGTCAATTACAGGCCTCTCTCATCTTTTTAAGTGGGAGAACTGGCACAATTGGTTGCTGACTAAATACTTTTTCCCCACTTTATAACTATAGAGGATGGTATGTAATAAATGACAGTGTTATACATAATAAAAGAGGAAACTAACTATGTAACTAAGGGCGGTGCTATACATAATAAGTGAGTACACTATACACTAAGGGACTGTGCTATACATAATAAGGCTACATTCCTGTATCTGTGTGCAGTGTTGATGTGCTGCTCGCTTTTACAGATGCATTGAGCATGTCCTATTCTAATCCTCCCTCAAAATCGGATCAGAACAGGACATTCTCTGACCTTGACGGATCTCATTCTCAGATCCCTGATTTTCACGGATGTATGAATGGATCTATAAAACTCTAAGAGTCCATGTGCCATCCGATAAAAAAATCAGGCAGCACATGGACATATGACACTAATGTAAGAATGTGGCCTAAGGGATTTTACACATAACATTATCACGCCAAGTCACAAAGTGCAGATACAGAATAATATTTACATCCAGGCACTTACCGCTGATATCTCGTCTGATTAGAGATGTTTTTTGTTGTTTCGTCTCCATCTGATGAGACTTTCATGTCGACATCTCCGAGCCACGATTCGTCTTGTCATGATGATCACCGCAGCCCTAAAAATAAGAAACTCGCATATATTGTATATACATGTGTCTCCCCGGCACTGCTCCCCTGACTACAGATATGTACCCCTTCCCCACCATTAATATACTATTAGTCACACACCAATCAAAATATAAAGTGATAAGCAGCACTGTGCCCCCCATTAACTATAAGCTCCGCCACCCAGTAAACATAAATTATTCAGTCACTGTGACTCTCCCAAATTAACTGTTAGGCTATGTGCACACAGAAATTATGCAAGACTTTACAGTACAAGCAAAGTGAATGAGATCCCTGAAATCTCATGCACATGTTGCTTATTTTTTCCTTGCAGATTTGCAGCATATTAAAATCTGTATAATGTCAATTCTATTTCACCCATACTAATGAGTGGGGGAATATACGCAACAAAAGCAAGTCAAAAACATGTCAAGAAAATTATTTTATGCAGCGTTCTTCCTGCCAACACATTAGAATATGCAGAAGAATTACTCCTGCAAACCCTGAACATGTGCACATATTCTTAGTTCCAGTCCTGTGTCTCCCCCCCCCATTCATTATAAGTCTTTGATAGCATCATAATGAATTTGGGGGTGGGAAAAGACTTTATCAGTTACTTAACATCCTCCCCCACCTCCCAATTCATTACAAGTCCTGGACAGCGTCTTCTTTCAATTCATTATAAAGTGTCCTATGCATCTTACGCCCTCCTCTCTCACTCTCCAATAAATTTTAAGTCCCTAATAGTGTCATAATAAATTGTGAGATGGGGAGGAATGCTATCATAGACTTAGTAGTCTCCTCCACCACCTAATTCATTTTACATCCATATCTAACGTCCTCCTCCCCTGTTCATAAATCCATTATAAATCCCCTTACTCCCATTTCAATCCCTCATCCCCCTCATTGTCCTCTGCCTCACATCCCATCATTGTCCTCTTGTCACAGATGTGGTTTGTGGAACCAATGTGCCTGGAGGGGCGTGAATAAGCAAGCACCGGACTGTTCCCTAGAGCCTCTGATGGTGAGGTTAGACTTGGCTCCCAATGAATGCCAGGTGCCACTCCAGGACAGACCAACGGACGCGCAACAGCTGGACCCAGTAGGACAGACTGGATGGTGCAGCAGGCAGAGTTTGTATCAGAGTGCAGCAGGCAGAGAATGTAACAGAGTGCAGCAGGCAGAGTCTGCACCAGAGTGCAGCAGGCAGAGTCTGCACCAGAGTGCAGCAGGCAGAGTCTGCACCAGAGTGCAGCAGGCAGGATCTGCACCAGAGTGCAGCAGGCAGGATTTGCACCAGAGTGCAGCAGGCAGGATTTGCACCAGAGTGCAGCAAAGACTGGTATGCAACCTTACACAACTTAGACTGGATAACAGGAAGGTTGCTCAGGCACCTCCCCAGTGGGGAGGAAGCAATATATATGTAATGTCCCACAGCCATTGGCTGGGGAGATAATAGCAAGTGCACACGCTGACCCTTTAAGATGGCGGGAGCGCGTGCCCTAAGACCTTGGCTGGAGGCCCTGCTGGAAGCAGGCAGAGCGTGGGTAAGGGAAGCACCGATTGCAGCGCGGGTGAGTGAAGTGACACGCCGGAGACCTTGCCTGTCAGAGCAGGGATGCGGCTTGGTGCTAACACCTCTCCCACACATCCCATCATTGTCTTCTCCATCACATCCCATCATTGTCCTCTCCCCACACATCCCATTATTGTCCTTTCCCCCACTCCCATCATTGTCCTCTCCCCACTCCAATCACTGTGTCCTCTCCCCACTACAATCACTGTGTCACCTCTCCCCACTACAATTACTGTGTCCTCTCCTCAGTTCAATCACTGTGTCCTCTCCCCGCTCCAATCACTGTGTGCTCTCCCGGCTCCAATCACTGTGTCCTCTCCCCACTCCAATCATTGTGTCCTCTCCTCAGTCCAATCACTGTGTCCTCTCCCCACTCCAATTACTGTGTCCTCTCCCCACTCCAATCACTGTGTCCTCTCTCTGCTCCAATCACTGTGTCCTCTCCCCACTTCAATCACTGTGTCCTCTCCCCACTCCAATCACTGTGTCCTCTCCCCACTCCAATCACTGTGTCCTCTCCCCACTCCAATCGGTGTGTCATCTCTCCACACTCCCATCATTATCCTCTCCCCGGTGTATTAGGAAAAAAAAAAAGACTAGCCTCTCAGTCCGTTCCAAGCAGCATCATAGTCGCCGGCAACTTTCTCTCTGATACAGGTGCTGACGTCATCAAGCCACGCATGCCTGTGTCGCTGAGAAAGCGCCGGGCAGTCACAGTAGGATGGATCCCTGCAGGTCTGCTGCCATTTACTCTTGTAGACAGCGGAGCCGCAGGGATCGCTCCCTGCCTGCTGCGTATAACGAGGGCAATCTGGCCATGGGCCGTGCAACAGGCTAGATTGCAATTATTTGTTAAGGGGCTCAGCATAGGGCAGATATTTTTATTCAGGAGTATTATAATGACTGCTATCTTTAAGGGCATCGTGTCGGAATGTGCTGCAGAAGACCAGAGAAGATGAAAGTCTGCAGAGACGAGCTGTGGATGGGAAAACTCATTAAGGCATCTGGACAAGATGAAGAAGAAAAGAAAAAGAACGACTCCAGAGACGTTAACTATCAGGTACCTGAATGTAAATATTTTTGTGATACTGACTAATTCTCATGTTTTTATTTATGTAAGGAGCATTAAAGGGGTTGTTCAAGTTTGTTATGAGTCTGCAGTGATTCTATGTGACTGCAGACTTCTGAATTCTCACAGTGCGCACAGCATACTATCAGGATTCTCTCATGTTGACGATTTGCACACATGCCAACTAGACATATGTGGCCTCACTCAATGAAAATGAATTGAGTGAGGCTGGACTCATCTAGTCGGAATGTGGCCAGAAATATACAAATCACATACTTGTGCACGGGAGAATCCTGAAAGTGTGCAGTGCATGCGCTGTGAAAATTAAGAAGCCTGTGGTCACATAGAGTGACTACAGACTTTCATCTCAAACCTGGACAAGCTGTTTAATTATAAAATGAAGCCCTACAGAAGGCCAATCCTAACAACGTGCAATATACCCACTGTCAGGATTCAGCTCTGCTTGCAGGCATCAGCAGTCATCACATGGCCACTTCACTCATGCGATTTTCATACTTACAGTCACGTGACAATAAACTTCTCTTCTTGCTTCTCTCAATTTTTCACTGAACATTGAGAGAATTAGGGAGAGCAGCTCGTCGGCATGTGACTAAGTATGGAAATTGCATATGTTTTTGAGGGATGTGAAGGGGGGGGGCGCCAAACTGAATTTTTGCCCCGGGTGCCAGAAAACCGAGATACACCTCTGGATGCGCCACTTCTGGGGTGGCTTTGGACTAGTATTTTTAGGCTGGGAAAGGCCCAATAACCAGGGACCTTCCCAGCCTGCTAATTTCAGCCCACAGTTGTCTGCTTTACCTTTGCTGGTTATCAAAAATAGGGGGGACCGCACATACGATTAGAGCTGAGGAAAAACTTGCAGATCCGCAATGACTCATTGAATAACATTGGTCAAAGTGAAATGCGAAGTTTTCTCGCATTACACTCATCCATATTATACACCAGTGTGAGTGAGTACTAATTCTCAGTATCTGTATTATTCTGTATATATAGACTGCACAGTACTACTTCTCCTGTCCAGTATACTGGGTGTAATTCTAAGTATATGTATTATTCTGTATAAATACACACTGCACCGCACCACTTCTCCCGTCCTGTCAATATACACTGCACAGTGCCACTTCTCCTGTCCTGTATACCGGTGTAATTCGCAGTATCTGAATTATTCTGTATATACACTGCACAGTACCACTTCTCCTGTCCAGTATACTGGTGTAATTCTCAGTATCTATTATTCTCTAAATATACACTCCAGAGTGCCACTTCTCATGTCCTGTACACTGGGTGTAATTCTCTGTATCTGTATTATTTTGTATATACACTGCACAGTGCCACTTCTCCTGTCCTGTATACTGGTGTAATTCTCAGTATCTGTATTAATCTGTATATACACTGCACAGTACCACTTCTCCTGTCCAGTATACTGGTGTAATTCTCAGTATCTATTATTCTCTAAATATACACTCCAGAGTGCCACTTCTCATGTCCTGTACACTGGGTGTAATTCTCTGTATCTGTATTATTTTGTATATACACTGCACAGTACCACTTCTCCTGTCCTGTATACTGGTGTAATTCTCGGTATCTGTATTATTCTGTATATACACTGCACAGTGCCACTTCTCCTGTCTGGTATACTGTTGTAATTCTCAGTATCTGTATTAATCTATATATACCCTGCACAGTACCACTTCTCCTGTCCTCTGTACTGATGTTATTCTCAGTATCTGTATTATTCTGTATATACACTGCACAGTGCCACTTCTCCTGTCCTCTGTACTGATGTAATTCTCAGTATCTGTATTATTCTGTATATACACTGCACAGTGCCACTTCTCATGTCCTGTATACTGGTGTAATGCTTAGTATCTGCATTATTCTGTATATACACTACACAGTACTACTTCTGTCCTGTATACTGGTGTAATTTTCAATATCTGTATTATTCTGTATATACACTGCACAGTGTCACTTCACCTGTCCACTGGTGTAAATCTTAGTATCTGTATTATTCCGTATATACACTACACAATACCACTTCTCCTGTCCTGTATACTGGTGTAATTCTCAGTATCTGTATTATTCTGTATATTCACTGCACAGTTACACTTCTCCTGTCATGTCAGAGAGACAGCATTGGATTTCAGGATTGTTATTATCGGTTTAATAATTTCTACATTACCATGGGCAATTAAAAATAAATCTTGAAAAACCTGTATAAATGGGTTTTTAAATGTTCTGCTATGGAACCGAAATGTTGCCACGTGGCCTAATAAAGAGACCTCTACTTTTTTTCACAATTAATTGGAGTGCTGCACATACATAATTAGAGCTGATACTGAGAATTACACCATGTATACAGGACAGGATAAGTATACACAGCATACACAGATCAACACTATATACTGTATCAAAGAATAGTGAAGACAGATTTTCCCATTACTGAGATGGGAGATGGCAGTTGTTACGTCTATGTTGACGGGAGGAGGGAGGAGCTAGAGGCAGAGCTCCTCCCTCCTCACTCTCCTATTTACATAGACTTTAATCAGTAGTAGCTGCCATCTCCTATCTCTGTAATGGGAAAGTCTGTCTTCACTGAATACTGGTTTTACCCCAGAATTGAGGATTTTAATAATGACTGATCAATTCTGGCAGAGAAAGAAGCATTTTTTTTCTGATAAGATATATTACAAAGTTGCTTATTTTCACATGTATTATTGATTTATGGAATAAAAATTAAAATGACAGTTACTCTTTAAGTTTGGTTTCATTAATTAGATAGAAATATGTTGAAGACAAATTATGTGTTTTTATTTTTTTTTATATTGTATCTCTTCAAATTGTTTTGTTATATTGGTTGCACAACCAACCTGTATTGTCTGCATAAATTGTTTAACTGACACTGGGAACAGCAGTGTAGACTCAGTTCTGGACCAGGGGAAGCTAAGTTTTCTTAAAATAAATCATGCCTGGGAATAGGGTTTTCTGAAACTGGAAAACTCTTTTAATATTTGTCAAGTGTATAAGTCACTAGAAGCTGTATGTGTAGTGAGTGTTGTGTATGCATGATATGTGTCACGGATTTACTGTGACAGAGAGGAGCCAGAAGACCGTGCTGTCTGATTTCTCCTACTCCTGCACTGATAAGAAGCACTTCACCTTCATAGTAAACAGTGCAGGTTTCTTCTAGCAGTGCAGGGGTTAATCTGTTCAGTCAAGAGCTCCTGGAAGCTTTCCTGGGTAATGCTCTCAGCTGTTCAGTGTTGGCCACTCCCCTCTCCTAGATATACTTGTCTCTGGCAGGCAGGCATTGCCAGTATTAGCTTCATGTTGCATGGTTTAGGAGTTGGTGGAGTTTTGTTGTTTGAGAAGGAATTTGGTGGATTTATCTATCCTAGTGTAGGGACAGGGAAGGAGCCCCTGGCCCCTGGATACCCAACAGAGTCGTCACATTAACTGTGGCCGAAACCATTTTTTTTTTATCCATCATGGATCCTATTACTATTTTGACAGGGCAACTGCAGCAACTTAGCCTGGAGGTAGCAGACCACGCACTGTAGTTTTTCAGCATCCTAACCCATGAGATTTGGGGACTGTGACTCCCAGGCAACCCCTAGTGGAGCCCAAGATCACTTTGCCTGACAAGTTCTCTGGGGGGCATGACAAGTTTGTTGTTTTCAGGGAGGCCTGTAAGCTTTACTCTAAGTTACGTCCTTATTCCTCAGGAACCAAGGAGCAACAGGTGGGGATAATGATTTCACTCCTTCAGGGTGACCCCCAAGCATGGGCATTTTTAGATATGATGACCCCAACCGCGTCTTCCCAGCTGAGTCCACGTTATATCAGCTTCAGCAGGGAGACTGTCCAGTGGAGGAGTAGTGTTCCAAGTTTCGGATGTAGTCTACAGACACTAAGTGGAATGACCCTGTGCTCTGAAGCCAGTTCTGTCAAGGGCTATCTGTAAGGGTAAAGGATGCCTTTCCTCGGTTTCCCTTGAGGCGGATATGTCTCACCATCTTCGCCAGAGATACAAAGAGACACTTTAATTTTCAGGTGGTCTGGGGTCAAGGGAACCTTGGTCTGAGTCGTCTGTGGAACCTATGCAGTTGGGTGGGGCAACTCATTCTGTTGGTCCAACTGTAGTTCGGAAAAAAAGGGGGGAGTCTGTTTTTATTGTGGTGGAAAGGAACATTTTGTGGGTGCTTGTCCTTAGGTTAGCAACCCGGGTGTACATATCTCCTCCGTGGGTAGGTCACAATTTTTTCTACTGGCTGAGATCCACCTGGGCAAAAATAAGGTGGCTATTTGTGCCTTTCTGAACAGTGGGGTGGGGTTTAATTTGATCGATGCTAGTTTCATCCAGGTTCAAGGCCTCAAACCATATACACTGTCTAGACATATACCCATAATCACCATTGACTCTACACCCTTGAGCCAGAGGTATTTTACTCAAGTTGTCCAAGGGATACATATGCAGGTAGGGGCCATGCACTCAGAATGTATTGACTGTTATGTGCTAGAGGGTCTGCCCTCTCCTGTGATTCTTGGACTGCCTTGGCTTAAGCTGCACAATCCTGTAGTAGATTGACAGACTCAGGAGGCGGAAGAAGTGGAGGGAGTATAGTCAGGGACACTGCTTGGGCATCCAGCTAGCCAGGGTGAGAACCCAATCTGTGCCTGAATACCTGTCTGACTTTGGGGATGTGTATTCGTAGCAGGGGTGCCAAGAACTTTCTCCCCATTGTCCCTATAACTGCGCCATTAACCTTAGTCCTGGGCCTATGCTGCCAAAGAGCAGACTACATAATATTTCTGGTCCAGCGAAGCAGGCCATGAAGGACTATAGTCTGGCAAAGGGTCATATCTGACCATCCTCCTCCCCCGTTGCTGAGGGGATTTTTTTGTAAAGAAAAAAAACGGGAGTTACATCTCTAACTAGATTTCCACAAACTCAATCAGATCACGGCCCGGGATCGGTATCCTCTGCGTCTCATCCCGGACCTCTTTAACCAGATCGTAGGAGCAAAATGGTTTTCTAAACTGGATCTCAGGGGGGCGTATAATCTCTTTCGTATTAAATAGGGGGATGAGTGGAAAACAGCCTTCAATACACCTGAGGGACCCTCTGAGAACCTCATGATGTCATTTGGGTTGACTAATGCTCCCGCCATCTTTCAGCATTTTGTAAATGCCGTTTTTAGTCACCTGGCAGCTAGATTTGTTGTGATCTATTCTGATGTCATATTAATTTATTCGCTTGACCTTGAGTCACATCAGGTACATGTCAGGCAGGTCTTACAGATACTCATAGACAATAAATTATTTGTATAAACAGAGAAATGTATGTTCTCGGTTGAGGAGATCCCTTTTCTGGGTTATGCTTTATCGCCCACCAGTTTTCGCATGGATCCGGCGAAAGTCCGAGCAATACTGGATTGGAATCGTCCTGAGGAATTAAAGGCATTAGAGGTATTTGGGTTTCACCAACTACTACCGTAAATTCATCAAAAACTTTTCTGTAGTGGGCAAACCTCTGATGGATATGACCAGGAAAGGGACAGACTTTTCCAAATGGTCCAGTCCGGCCAGGGATGCATTCGATACCTTGAAGGGGTGTTTTGCGTCTGTGCTAATCCTCTAATCCTCATACATCCTGACGTCACTCGTCCCTTTATTGTAGAAGTTGACGCAAGTGAAGTGGGGGTGGGGGCTGTTTTGTCTCCTGGTAAATGGCATACGTATGCATATTTTTCTAAAAAACTGTCATCTGCTGAGATTGTAAGTAGAGAGCCATACTCTATTTACAATCATGAATGGCATAATATGAGATCTATTTTAAAGAAACACATGCCTATTCTTAAGACAGAATCGTCTTTGCACTCGAATCTACCAATCGCCCCTCTAATGACTTCTAGACGTTATAGAAATTTAAAAGATTTGTTAGTTAAAAGCCACTACACACCACGTGTGGCAAATTTGTTTGGAAATAGGGATCCTAATTTGGGATTTTTTCCGTGCGGCCGCTGTCTCGCCTGCATCAATGTCCTTCGCAGTTGTTCCTTCACGTCAGCTGATGGACTCCACCAATTTACAATCAAACATCATATCACTTGTACTAGTACAAATGTAGTTTATTATGTAACTTGCGGATGTTCAAAGATATACATCGGACTCACAACCCGAGAATTGCGGGTATGCGTACGGGAACATGTGAGGGACATTGCTGCGGCCAGGACAGCGGCTGATATTACCCAATTAAAAACTATCTCCCGACATTTTAAGATGCATCATGACTGTAGCCCCAAGTCCTTCAAGGTGAGGGGGATTGACCTTATCCATGCTGGCATACAAGGAGGAGATATAGGGAAACGTTTGGCGCAATGCGAGACCAAATGGATTGTCACCCTGGGGACCCTAGTTCCATGTGGTCTTAAGGAAGCACTCAGCTTCTCGTCCTTTTTATAAGTTATGTCTTTATTGACACTTGCCACCAATGTCACCAAGCAGTTTGTGTCTTGTTTTTAATTTTCCTTTTATTTTTAATTTTATGCTAATTTAATTTTCTTTTGTGAATCCATCTGCAGTTTCTGGTTCCCTTTACCTGAGACTGATTCTATGCATATTCTTCCGGCAATCTGAGGCAGCGGATAATATCTACAGATGCTTACCGTGCTTTCTGCATACCATCATACAGCTCTAGGAATGATCAGCTTCAGTGAAGGATCGACATAAAACAATTAATTTCCTTGTACTTTTGTCTAGTCAAAATGTAATTTTATTAATTATATAACGATGATATTTGTGTGTTTACTGCATTTATGGCATATTTATTGTATTTATTGCATATATAATGTAAACACACAATGCATTTTGTCTCCTTTCTTCTTTTTTCTATTTTCTTCTATTCTTTTGCATTCCTATTATGATGGTGGCCCTTTGGCGATTAGTCTCATTTTATTTTAATCTCTACCTATACTCACCACTAGTGTTGAGCGATACCTTCCGATATCAGGAAATATCGTATCGGATTGGATCGGGCCGATACCCAAAAAGTATCGGATATCGCCGATTCCGATACCGGAAACCAATGCAAGTCTATGGGACACAAATATCGGAATGAAAATAAACCCTTTCTTTCCTTGTAGGTTAATTCTACATGAAGGAAAACAACTAAGAATAATGTAGAATGACATGAAAAGCCGGCAATTCATCAGCGGCATACACCGGTACCCGACAATTTACAACAGAAAGAATAGAGCTTCACACATAGATTAGATAGATAGAAACATGTCAGTCACATATATATGAAGTACAGTGACAGTGTTGCTTACTGTACTTGTCATTTAGTGTAAAGGATTTATTAAAAAAAATAATAGTGTTTTCATGCACCGTGTCTTTAAAAAAGCCGGCCGGCAATTCAGCAGCGGTACCCGACAATTTATAACAGACAGAATAGAGCTTCACACATAGATTAGATAGATAGAAACATGTCAGCCACATATATAAGAAGTACAGTGACAGTGTTGCTTACTGTACTTGTCATTTAGTGTAAAGGATTTATTTAAAAAAATAATAGTGTTTTCATGCACCGTCTCTTTAAAAAAGCCGGCCGGCAATTCAGCATCTGTACCCGACAATTTAGAATAGAAGGAATAGAGAATCACACATAGATTAGATAGATAGAAACATGTCAGGCACATATATATGAAGTACAGTGATAGTGTTGCTTACTGTACTTGTCATTTAGTGTAAAGGATTTATTAAAAAAAATATTAGTGTTTTCATGCACCGTCTCTTTAAAAAATGCCGGCCGGCAATTCAGCATCTGTACCCGACAATTTATAACAGACAGAATAGAGCTTCACACATAGATTAGATAGATAGAAACATGTCAGTCACATATATATGAAGTACAGTGACAGTGTTGCTTACTGTACTTGTCATTTAGTGTAAAGGATTTATTTAAAAAAATAATAGTGTTTTCATGCACCGTCTCTTTAAGAAAGCCGGCCGGCAATTCAGCATCTGTACCCGACAATTTATAACAGAAAGAATAGAGGATCACACATAGATTAGATAGATAGAAACATGTCAGTCACATATATATGAAGTACAGTGACAGTGTTGATTACTGTACTTGTCATTTAGTGTTAAAATAAAGGATTTATTTAAAAAAAAATTGGCGTGGGGTTCCCCTTAATTTTAGGCTCTAGCGGAGGTTAAGCAGACAGCTGGGGCAAATGTTTGAAGCCTGGGAAGGGGGTAATACCCACGGAGCTTCCCAGGCTACTAATATCAGCCCCCAGCTGAATACCTAGCCTTTACTAGCTATTAAAATGGGGGAACCCCCCCAAAAAAAATAACGTGGGGTCCCCCCTAATTTAATAGCTAGCACAGGCTAGGCAGACAGCTGGGGGCTGATATTAATAGCCCAGGAAGGGTGCCATGAATATTGGCCCCCTCCCAGGCTAGAAACACCAGCCGTCAGCCGCCCCAGAAATGGCGCATCCATAGGATGCGCCAATTCTGGCACTTAGCCTCGCTCTTCCACGCTGCCCTGGTGCGGTGGCAGGGGGTAATAGGGTTGGGGTTGATGTCAGCTTATAATGCCAGCTGACATCAAGCCCAGGTTAGTAATGGAGAGGCGTCTATAAGACACCCCCATTACTAACCCCATAGTCAAAGTTAAAAGAAAACACAAACACCCAGAATAAAGTCCTTTAATTGAAATAAAGACACAATTCTTTATTGTTCTAAATTAAACCATACTTACCGTCACGCCCATTCCAGCTGAAGCCAACGATCTCCTGCAATAAAAGTAAAATAATAAAGCAACCTCATCCTTACCTTTCCATGGTTCCCACGACAGCTTCAGCTCTGCTACATCGAGATGACAGGCTGGACCGCAGCAGAACGCCGCCATCCAGCCTGTCATCCCGCAGACACTGAGAAGCGCAGGCATGCTTGCGCTCCTCAGTGTGTCTCTGTGACGTCATCCAGATGAGCCGAGTTCATGTCCAATGAACTCAGCTCACCTCATGCACGTCACTGACAGCGTGGGAAAATTCTCACGCTGAAGCGCTGAGTGCAGGAGAATTTTCCCACGCTGTCAGTGACGTACATGAGGTGAGCTGAGTTCATTGGACATGATCTCGGCTCATCTGGATGACGTCACAGCCAGACACTGAGGAGTGGAAGTATGCCTGCGCTTCTCAGTGTCTGCGGGATGACAGGATGGATGGCAGCGTTCTGCTGCGGTCCAGCCTGTCATCTCGATGTAGCAGAGCTGAAGCTGTCGTGGGAGCCATGGAGAGGTAAGGATGAGGTTGCTTTATTATTTTACTTTTATTGCAGGAGATCGTTGGCTTCAGCTGGAATGGGCGTGATGGTAAGTATGGTTTAATTTAGAACAATAAAGAATTGTGTGTTTATTTCAATTAAAGGACTTTTTTCTGGGTGTTGTGTTTTTTTAAATACTTTACTAGAAATTCATGGTGGTCATGTCTAATATTGGCGTGACCCCATGAATTTCGGGCTTAGGGCCAGCTGATAATGCCAAGCTGGCCTTAACCCCTTTATTACCCAGTGAGCCACCGCACCAGGGCCCTGGATGAGTTGGGTACAGCGCCAGAAGATGGCGCTTCTATGAACGCGCCATTTTCTGGGGCGGCTGCGGACTGCAATTTGCAGCGGGGGTGGCCCAGAAAGCTTGGGTCTCCCTGCGCTGCGGATTCCAGCCCCCAGCTGCCTAGTTGTATCTGGCTGGGCACAAAAATAGGGCGAAGCCCCACGCATTTTTTTTTTAAATTATTTCATGAAATTCATGGAATAATTAAGAAAAAAAGGGCTTCCCTATATTGTTGTGTCCAACCAGGTACAAATAGGCAGCTGGTGGTTGGGGGCAGCCTGTTCCTGCCTGCTGTACCTGGCTGGACACAAATATAGGGCGAAGCCCCACGTCAATTTTTTTTAAAATAAATCTTTTATTTTAACACTAAATGACATTTGAGGAGTTAATAAAGATGCAGTCCCTAAATTATTATTTATTTTTTAATTAATTTTTCCCAAAACTTTTGACGTGGGCTTCGCCATATTTTTGTATGCCAGCCAGGTACAGCATCCAGCTTCTATGAACGCGCCATTTTCCGGGGTGGCTGCGGACTGCAATTTTCAGCGGGGGGGGCAGAAAGCTTGGGCCTCCCTGCGCTGCAGATTCCATCCCCCAGCTGCCTAGTTGTACCTGGCTGGACACAAAAATAGGGAGAAGCTTCACGTATTTTTTTTTTTTTAATTATTTCATGAAATTCATGAAATAATTAAGAAAAAAAGGGCTTCCCTATATTGTTGTGTCCAACCAGGTACAAATAGGCAGCTGGTGGTTGGGGGCAGCCCGTTCCTGCCTGCTGTACCTGGCTGGACACAAATATAGTGCGAAGCCCCACGTCAATTTTTTTTAAATCATTTCAGGAAATTCATGAAATAATTTAAAAAAATTGATGTGGGGCTTCGCCCTATATTTGTGTCCAGTTAGGTACAGCAGGCAGGAACGGGCTGCCCCCAACCACCAGCTGCCTATTTGTACCTAGCCGGACACAACAATATAGGGAAGCCCTTTTTTTCTTAATTATTCCATGAATTTCATGAATTTAAAAAAAAAAAACGTGGAGCTTCGCCCTATTTTTGTGTCCAGCCAGGTACAACTAGGCAGCTGGGGGCTGGAATCTGCAGCGCAGGGAGGCTCAAGCTTTCTGGGCCCCACCCGCTGCAAATTGCAGTCCGCAGCCGCCCCGGAAAATGGCGCGTTCATAGAAGCGCCATCTTCTGGCGCTGTACCCAACTCATCCAGGGCCCTGGTGCGGTGGCTCACTGGGTAATAAAGGGGTTAAGGCCAGCTTGGCATTATCAGCTGGCCCTAAGCCCGAAATTCATGGGGTCACGCCAATATTAGACATGACCACCATGAATTTCTAGTAAAGTATTTAAAAAAAACACAAACACCCAGAAAAAAGTCCTTTAATTGAAATAAACACACAATTCTTTATTGTTCTAAATTAAACCATACTTACCATCACGCCCATTCCAGCTGAAGCCAACGATCTCCTGCAATAAAAGAAAAATAATAAAGCAACCTCATCCTTACCTTTCCATGGCTCCCACGACGGCTCCAGCTCTGCAACATCGAGATGACAGGCTGGACCGCAGCAGAACGCTGCCATCCAGCCTGTCATCCCGCAGACACTGAGAAGCGCAGGCATACTTCCACTCCTCAGTGTCTGGCTGTGACGGCATCCAGATGAGCCGACAATGAACTCGGCTCACCTCATGTACGTCACTGACAGCGTGGGAGAATTCTCCTGCACTCAGCGCTTCAGCGTGAGAATTTTCCCACACTGTCAGTGACGTGCATGAGGTGAGGTCATGTCCAATGAACTCGGCGCACCTCATGCACGTCACTGACAGCGTGGGAGAATTCTCACGCTGAAGCGCTGAGTGCAGGAGAATTTTCCCACGCTGTCAGTGACGTGCATGAGGTGAGCTGAGTTCATTGGACATGACCTCGGCTCATCTGGATGACGTCACAGAGAGACACTGAGGAGCGCAAGCATGCCTGCGCTTCTCAGTGTCCGCGGGATGATAGGCTGGATGGCAGCGTTCTGCTGCGGTCCAGCCTGTCATCTCGATGTAGCAGAGCTGAAGCTGTCCTGGGAACCATGGAAAGGTAAGGATGAGGTTGCTTTATTATTTTACTTTTATTGCAGGAGATCGTTGGCTTCAGCTGGAATGGGCGTGGCGGTAAGTATGGTTTAATTTAGAACAATAAAGAATTGTGTCTTTATTTCAATTAAAGGACTTTTTTCTGGGTGTTTGTGTTTTTTTTAAATACTTTACTAGAAATTCATGGCGGTCATGTCTAATATTGGCGTGACCCCATGAATTTCGGGCTTAGGGCCAGCTGATAATGCCAAGCTGGCCTTAACCCCTTTATTACCCAGTGAGCCACCGCACCAGGGCCCTGGATGAGTTGGGTACAGCGCCAGAAGATGGCGCTTCTATGAACGCGCCATTTTCCGGGGCGGCTGCGGACTGCAATTTGCAGCGGGTGGGGCCCAGAAAGCTTGGGTCTCCCTGCGCTGCAGATTCCAGCCCCCAGCTGCCTAGTTGTACCTGGCTGGACACAAAAATAGGGCGAAGCGCCACACATTTTTTTTTTTAATTATTTCATGAAATTCATGGAATAATTAAGAAAAAAAGGGCTTCCCTATATTGTTGTGTCCGGCTAGGTACAAATAGGCAGCTGGTGGTTGGGGGCAGCCCGTTCCTGCCTGCTGTACCTAGCTGGACACAAATATAGGGCGAAGCCCCACATAATTTTTTTTTAATTGTTTCATGAATTTCCTGAAATAATTAAAAAAAAATTGACGTGGGGCTTCACACTATATTTGTGTCCAGCCAGGTACAGCAGGCAGGAATGGGCTGCCCCCAACCACCAGCTGCCTATTTGTACCTGGTTGGACACAACAATATAGGGAAGCCCTTTTTTTCTTAATTATTCCATGAATTTCATGAAATAATTAAAAAAAAAAAAACGTGGAGCTTCTCCCTATTTTTGTGTCCAGCCAGGTACAACTAGGCAGCTGGGGGATGGAATCTGCAGCGCAGGCAGGCCCAAGCTTTCTGCCCCCCCCCCCGCTGAAAATTGCAGTCCGCGGCCGCCCCGGAAAATGGCGCGTTCATAGAAGCTGGATGCTGTACCTGGCTGGCATACAAAAATATGGCGAAGCCCACGTCAAAAGTTTTGGGAAAAATTTATTAAAAAATAAATAATAATTTAGGGACTGCATCTTTATTAAGTCCTCAAATGTCATTTAGTGTTAAAATAAAGGATTTATTTAAAAAAAAAATGGCGTGGGATCCCCCATAATTTTAGTCTCTAGCGGAGGTTAAGCAGACGGCTGGGGCAGATGTTTGAAGCCTGGGAAGGGGGTAAAACCCACGGAGCTTCCCAGGCTACTAATATCAGCCCCCAGCTGAATACCTAGCCTTTACTAGCTATTAAAATGGGGGACCCCCCCAAAAAAAATGACGTGGGGTCCCCCCTATTTTAATAGCTAGCAAAGGCTAGGCAGACAGCTGGGGGCTGATATTAATAGCTCAGGAAGGGTGCCATGAATATTGGCCCCCTCCCAGGCTAGAAACACCAGCCGTCAGCCACCCCAGAAATGGCGCATCCATAGGATGCGCCAATTCTGGCACTTAGCCTCGCTCTTCCACGCTGCCCTGGTGCGGTGGCAGGGGGTAATAGTGGTGGGGTTCATGTCAGCGCCAGCTGCCATGAAGCCCAGGTTAGTAATGATGGCCGTCTATATGACACCCCCATTACTAACCTACAAAGTGTTAAAAAGAAAAAACACACTACACCCAGAAACAAATAATTTATTTGAAATAAAACACCATTTTATTTAATTCTTAGTTTACTAAAAAAATAATAGTTACCTGTCCACGTTCCTGCGCTGATCTCCCATGCACAGCTGTCACATCTGGAGATGGTGACAGCTGTGCATGGCTGCTGTAAGCTCACGCTGCCGGGAACACGTCCGCTCCCGGCAGCGGGAGCCACTGACTGAGGTCACCGGAGTGCATTCAGGCAGCGCAGCTCCGGAGACCTCCTTTACGGCAGTGCTGTACCATGGGAATTTCTCACGATACAGCAGTGCCGTAAAGGAGCTAACCGGAGCAGCGCTGCCTGAACTCCGGTGAACCCTTACGGCCCCGTCATTCTAGCGGCGGCAGCGGTTCAGAGCGGTCACATTCTATGTGGCTGCTCTGAACTGGAGATCTTCGTGGGACACTCGTGGACTACTACGGAGGGGTAAGGATAAGGTTGTGGTTTATTATTTTATATTTTATTACAGGAGATCGATGGCTTCGGGGAATTAGGTGTCTAGATGAGTATAGGTGTAGTTTTTTATTTTTTACTTTATTTTAGGTGGCGATCGGCGGGGACAGGTAATGTATGAACTAATTTCTTTTAGGTAACCACTGGCCACCAATGACATGTATCTAACATTTATTGGGGACACAGTAGGGCAATTTAAATAGCAGGATCAGGCTGATGGGAACTACTGCTCCCATCGAGCTGATCCTGCTGGCACGAGTGGACGGGGGACAGACATAGGCCGATGGGAGTAGTAGTGTCACATCGGCCTATGTCTGCCTGCACGCACACACCCGCACACATCACACAGACACCGTGCACACCCGCGCACATCGCACAGGCACCGCACACATCGCACAAACATCGCGCACACACCCCGCACACACACACACCCCGCACACACACACACCCCGCACACACTAATCATGACGGGTCTGGGAGGAGTGGCTGACCTGTGCGGCCGTGGGAAAGTTGATGTGAGTTCATGCAGTCAAGCATGAACTCACATGAACCCTCTGAGGGCAACGCGGCGACTTCAAATGAACAGCTGATCGGCATCACCTGATACCTCAGCTGTTCATTTGAAATAACCGGCGGGAAAGCGCAGCACAGAACGGGAAAGCTGGCGGTGAAGTCTTTTCACTGCCGGCTTCCCCGCCCGGGTCCTTCGCTCCTTGGTGCTGCGCTCCCCGCCCGGTCCTAATTTAAGATTGGGATTGGAGGTGGCGAGGGGAGCGGAGGATCGGGGTGGGAGGCTGCGGGGAAGCAGTATGGGGCTGTGTGATTGTTTAAAAGCCGGCGGCTTTTTACCGCGCGCCGGCTTTTAAACAATCAGGAGAATTCTCCCACGCTGGGATGGCATTCTGATGACAAGCTGGATCGCAGCTGAGCGCTGCCATCCAGCTTGTCATCCTTCACAGACACTGCAGAGCGCAGGCATTATGGGAACTTCCGATTCCGGTATTCGATATTATAAAAGTATCGGAATTAAGTATCGGAATTCCGATACAGTGAATATCGGCCGATACCCGATATTTCAGTATCGGAATGCTCAACACTACTCACCACTTTATTGTGAGCGCGCGCCCTCTTCTCTGCCTCGTGGGCGTGCCGCGCCCCGGCGCCTTTATGCTGGTCTGGGCATGCTGGAAGTCCTTGTGCCTCCTGGTATGCTGGGATTCAGCTTGACAGCTGGGGGTGGGCGTTCTGCGAGTGCAGTGATCTGTGCATGCGCTGCCCACCCGCTCTCGTTGGTGAGATAGGACCATGTGACCAAATCACATGGTATGAACGTCCTACAGATGGGATTCCTCTACTTACCCTTGAGAAATCGTGTGGCTAACACGCGAAATGTGCGTACTTAGGGCTCTGCACTTTCTGCTTGTGCATTCCCTGGAGTGGGCTTCACCTGCCACATTGGTAAGGTTTCTTTTTATTGAATTATTTGATGGTGGTTTTTCTGTCATACTTTCATGTACACATGTGTGACATAGGACAGATTGTATACATGTCAAAATTCCACCTATCAGTCATAATACCTTCTATACTTGCATGTTGCATGTGTTTTCCCTACCCCAGGGTTTTTGCTTGTTCCTATTTTGCCTGTCCTGGTTATTTGCAAGAATGTTTTTAACCAGTATTTAATAAAAATTTATATTTTATACACACTCCCTTTGCTCCTTCTCGTTTCAAGTATTCATTTAGGAGTGTTCTAGATTTCTTTATGACGCGCTCCTTGGGCGGTGGGGTACTCGGTAGCCGGGCCGGTTGATGCTGGGGGATGTCACGATGGCAGTGACCTGGTCCGTGACCCAGGGCGGTCAATTAAAGGGAAAGTAAAAGGGGAATAAAGTTTTTAGAGATAATGTGCAGATCCTCTGGAGCTGATGGTGGCGCAGCAGAGTTGGTTCAGCTCTCCATAGGCAGAGCTTAGCTCCAGGGCAGTAGATGGTGATTTTATGAGGTAGATGTTGTTGGTGCGGTGCAATGCAGGTGATGGCGCAGATAATGGCCAGCCAACAGCTTAATGGCGGTTTCCTCTTATATTTACTTGCGGTTTTGATAAGCAGCCCGGGACACGGGTACTAGCTGGTAGTAGAGGTCCGGGCGGCTTGGGAGCAAGTTGGGGATCCACCTCGCCAGGTGAAGTTAGGCCTTCCCTCTGCACTAATCTCTTGGGCCCAGCTGCTTGAAGCTATGCTGCGGCCCTCGTCAACTGAGTAAAACTTCTTTTTCCTCACCCGTATGGCAGGCAGCTCGGGCCTTCCTTAAGTGTCGCTCCCACGTAGCGGTGCTGGGCCCTATGGTGCTGCTGTGCCGCCGGGCGTCTGGTGGGGCCAGGAGACCTGCAGTCTCCTGCCCTCTGGTTTCTGGTGTTGGGCCTTCAGTGCCCCACAACCTCGGACTCCGGTGTCTGGTTCTTCTGCGCTTCTCTGCTCTAGGGTGAGCTCGTACACAGCTCCCTTCCCCAGGTCCTTCCTCATCGCTATCCTGTCTTCAACTCCTCTCAACTTACTCTTACTAACCCCGCCTCCAGATTCTAGTTGCTAAGGGGAGGAGCTCCCCTTTCTGGTCTGGAGCCATGAAAGTGTTGTATGCTGGTGTACCTGATTAGGGGACCCCTCCTTGCTTCCAGGCATGGCATCACCCCTTATGAGGGAGGCAATGCCACTGTGGCAACCGGACCCCTGGGGTGCCACATTATCCCCTAGTTAAATTCAGTACTCCCGGACTGAGGATACCTTTTGGAATTAACAATTAACAACAATAACAATTCTCTTTACCAACAATTTACAAAGTCTCAAAAAGCAAAAATCACAAAAAAACAGAAAAAATTTGTAGCAGTCATTGCGGCGCTTAGTCTTTACGCCACTATCCGGGAACTGTATTTTTCCGGATACTTGAAGAGTAGTTGGTGGGAACCACCTCAACCCACTTCGTGTATCGTCCCTGGGCGTGGCTTCAGGGCACTGTCGGTGGGCCTGGTTTTCGGCCAAGCCTGCGGTATATTTTCAAGGCCAACACTTAACTTTATTCAACTTTGTTCTGACACCTAGTCCTGTGGTCCATTTGTCCATAAATTTAATAACTATATACTGTATATATCCAGGATTACTTAACGGTTGCAACTATATAACATATACTATTATTTTACTACACTACAGTCCCTATAATGGTCAGGGAGCTGACCTATGGTACTAGGGGGTTGATCTACGCAGTACATTTGTTACCAATGACCGACCTGGGTTTCTAGTGTCTACTGCTGGTGTGGTCGGTTCAGTGTGGGCTACACTACGGTTAGTCTGAGGTAACACCGGTAGGCTTGGTAGTCTTCTAAGAACTCTTTGACTCACTATGGGTATGACAGATTCACCGCTAGCAGGGGGTAGATTCACTTGTTCCACTGCGGTTGTGGCATCTGTTGCTGGGGCCGACTGGTCTCTCTGCTGTTCTTGAGTCTCTGCGGCTTCCGGTGAGGCTACTTGGGGAAAGGTCAAGACAGGTACCACGATTGCTTGGTTCACCTGCATCCAAGACCGGGGAAATTCTCCAAGGATGGTTTGAATCGTCTCTTACACCTTTTCTGTGTGCTGGGGGCTGTTTTGGTCTTCCTTTTTGTGTTTCAATTGATCAGGGTATATCTTCAGGTTGTCTCTTGAGACTGCCGCTGAAGTCTCTCCTCCATCTTTACTGACGAGGCATACCTTGGTGTTGTCGAAATTTGAAGGTAAGACAGTGTATGGCTCAACCTCCCACTGATCATCTAATTTGTGAATTCGTCTTTTCCTTTTGAGTACCTGTTCTGCAGGTGCATGCTGATTATAAGTTTTCTCCTGCCTCTGTCTCGTCTGGGACAAACTTCTCTCCACACAGTCTTGCACCTTGCGGTATTGTTGCTGCCGCTCCGTATCCCAGTCTGCATCTGGTGATGTCGTCTCAGGTGTTATGGGTAACTTGCCAGGTCTTGCTCTCATCAGGTAAGCGGGTGTACAGTTGGTGGAGTTCACCGGGATATGGTTATATAGGTCCACCAAATACGGAAACTTCTCTGGCCACAGGCTACGTACTTCAAGAGGCAACGTCTTCAACAGGTCTGTTACCACCTGGATCATTTTCTCGCACAACCCGTTGGTCTGGGGATGATACGGCGTCGTTCTTATTTTCTTGCAGCCGTACAAGTTACAGAATTCCTGAAACATTTCTGCTTCAAAGGCTGTGCCTAGGTCAGTAAGCACTCATTCAGGGTAACCGTGCGGGCGACAAAAGTGTTGTTGAAACGATTTGGCTGCCGTCGTAGCCGTCTGATCCTTCACTGGCACTACTACCAGGAACCGCGAGTAGTGGTCTACTATGGTGAGAGCGTAGACATAGCCTGAACGGCTTGAGGCTAGCTTCACATGGTCCAAGGCTACCAGTTCAAGTGGTTGTTTGGTGATTATGGGCTGCAGGGGAGCCCTCTGGCTGTCACGGTCCTTCCGTCGCAGGTTGCATGGACCACATTCTTGACACCATCTCTCGATTGCTTTCCTCATGCCAGCCCAGTAGAATCACTCATGTAGCAGGACTTCCAACTTCTTCAATCCGAAGTGTCCTGCTCCATCGTGGTACTCCTCTAAGACCATTGGTGCATCCCGCCTTGGGACTACCACCTGCCAGATCAGTTTGTGTGTCCGGGAGTTGATACTTCTTCGACACAGCTTTCCCTCGTAGATGAACAGCTTGCCCTTTTCTTACCACAACTGCTGGGTCTCCTGTGGAGCATCTGGATCAGGGTGCGAGACAGCTTGTGTCAGCAACTCCTTTACTAGGTGGACAGCCGGGTCGCTATCCTGCGTTTCTGCCCATCCATGTTGGGGCAATGGGTTAAACATGCCCTCTCTGTTGGCATAGTGCTTGTCCCTCACACAGTGGGAGCACTGGGTCACCCCATAATGATGGAAAGCGGGTAACTCTATCTCCTCCAGCTCTTCTGGGTCTTCTCCCCCATCTGGCAAGTTGGGCATCCTGGACAGCGCATCAGCATTTGCGTTTTTATGCCCTGCTTGATACTTGATGGTAAACTCGTAGATGGACAGTTGAGCCATCCATCGTTGTTCTAGGGCACCAAGCTTCGCAGTCTCCAGGTGCATCAGCGGGTTGTTATCCATGCAAACTGTAAATCTGGAGGAGGCGAGGTAGTGTCTGAAGCGCTCTGTTACAGCCCAGATTATGGCTAAAAACTCCAACTTGAAGGAACTATAGTTGTCGGGGTTCCTTTCCGTGGGCCGGAGCTTCCTGCTGGCATAGGCAATCACTCTCTCTCTGCCCTGCTGTACCTGGGAAAGCACCGCTCCCAATCCCATGTTGCTGGCATCCATATAGAGTACAAAGGGTTGGCCATAGTCGGGGTAGGCCAGGACTTTGTCTCCAGTAAGAACCACTTTCAGTCGAGTGAAGGATGATTCTTCTGTTTTACTCCACTTGAACGGAGGATTTGGGTTCTTAGCCTTCTTGGACTGGCCCACTAGGAGGTCCTGCATGGGTGCCGCTATCTTGGTGAAACCCTTGATGAATCTCCTGTAGTAGCCTACCAGCCCAAGGAACTGCCGCACTTCCTTGATAGTGGAGGGTCTTGGCCAGTCCTTGATCACGATGAGTTATTCAGGGTCTGGTGCTACACCTTTGGCGCTTACCACATGACCTAGGTACTGCACCTTGGGCTTCAACAGGTGGCACTTGGACGGCTTTACTTTCAGGCCATAACCAGATAGGGCTTCGAACACCTCGGCCAGGTGCTCCAGGTGGTCTTCGTATGTCTTTGAGTAGACAATTACGTCGTCTAGGTACAGCAGAACGGTTTTGAAGTTTTTGTGTCCTAGGCATTAACCGCTGGAAAGTTCCCGGGGCGTTGCAGAGCCCGAATGGCATGCAGTTGAACTCGCAGAGGCCCATTGGTGTTGTAAACGTGGTCTTTTCTCTGTCCTCCTCTGCCACGGGAACCTGCCAATACCCACTGGTGAGATCCAAAGTGGAGAAATAATTAGCGGATCTTAGTGCAGCTAATGATTCCTTAATTATGGGTAATGGGTAGGCGTCCTTATGTGTAATGTGGTTAATCTGCCTGTAATCAACACATATCCTCATTGTACCATCTTTCTTTCTAACGAGAACTAATGGAGCTGCCCAGGGGCTACAACTATCTCTGATCACCCCAGCCTCCTTCATCTCCCGTAACATTTCTTTGGCACATTGATAGTGAGGTGCGTGTACAGGCCGGTACCTCTCTTCAATGGGCAGATGATCTCCTGTGGGGATATGATGTTGGACCCCTTTTACCTGCCCAAAGTCTAGTGGGTGTTTGCTAAAGACTCGCTCATATTCTTGGACCACCTGATACACCCCATGCTTTTGGTGCAAAGGGGTGGAGTCAGTGCATACTTGTAGCTTCTGACACAAATCCTCCACCTGCCCCTTGGAGCCATTATCCTCCACCGGTTTGGATGGAGGCAAGGGTTCCACTTCCTTTATTGCATTGTTAGTGACAGTGAACAGCTTAGCAAGGGTGGCATACCGGGGTACATGGACCTCTTTCTCACCACAATTCAGGATGGTATCGGTACTCTCCCCTTGCGGACTTTGACTACCCCCCTGGCTGTCAAGATGGTGGGCCTGCTATCAGAGTACACGGGTTCTACCAGGGCCTGATAATCTTGACCCCTGAGACCTATTGCTGCCCGACACCATATTAACATTTCACTCATAGGGGGCATTGCAATGGGGAATGGATCACTCACTCTGACACCGCCGACTTTTCCTCCAGACAGCTCTACCTGTTGTCTTTGCATCAGGGCTCTGATCTCCTTCTGCAGAACTCGCTGCTGACGGGAACTGGCAGTCTCTGCGACCTGTTGCAACAAAACAATAATTTCCCCAAGACAATTCTCTATCACATTGGTGCCTATAGTTATCATAGGATGACTTTCTCAGCGATCAATATCAACAATAATCATTCCTTGTGATAGCAAATCTACTCGGTCAACCTTTATGGTCACCTCTTTATACCCCACCTGAGGCAAGGGCTGACCATTGCTGGCAAAGGTGTTAATATGTTCATCTGGACTGCGGGTAATGTCTGAATCAGTCCAGAATCGTTTGAAAAGGACATATGGCATCGTTGTCACCTGGGAACCAGTGTCCAGCAATGCTTTCATCGGGATGCCATCAAGCACGACAGGTAGGACCGGTCATCCTCCCACGTACTTGTCTCACCAGCTTTGTGGGCCTGGTCGTCTTACTCCTGGGGGTTGGCCCTCTGCCACAGGGGTTGCTCGTTTAAATTACAGAATCTTGCAAAGTGCCCTGTGACTCGCCCCCTGGGCCGAGGGGCACCCGGAACCGGGCTTCTGGGGGTTGTAGTATCCGTGGCGGTGACCCGGTCCCGTGGATCAGGGTGGTCAGGCCAATGGCGGTATTTTGTGGGATTTAAGTTAATTGTCCGACTACGCCACCCGTGGATTGCGGTTAGCGCGGACCGCCACTGCAAGGCAGACCGCTGGGGCTGATGGTGTGTGCAGCTGAGGTAGTGTGACTCCCCACGGGAAGAGTGGAGCCCCAGGGCAGTGTAGTTGATGGTGAGGGTGATAGTGCACAGGAGTCCCAGTACTGGTAGTGCTGGTGCGGCAATGAAGCAGGAACGACTCAGAGTCTTTGCAGTGCAGTTCAGGGTCTTTACTGGTGATATTAAGGGAGACCCTACTGGGAGTACTGGCTAACAAAAGGGGCCTGGTCAGTCTGCGAGCAAACAGGAGTTCCCCTGGCCAGGTGGAGTTGTAGGCCTCCCCGTCTATCTGCACTCTTTCTGGCTACCTTGCTGTAAGCGGGTAGAAGTAGCCCACGTCCCTGAGTATACCGTGTGGTGCTCACCCGTATGGCTGGTGACTTGGGGCCTTCTGTTAGCCTCCGCTCCTGGATGGCGGTGCTGGTCCCTTCCTTGTGACTGAGCCTCCGGACTTCTATGGCCAGAGGACCTGGAATCCCCTGTCGGCTGGTTTCTGCTGCTGGGTGGATATCCGTCCCCACAGCCTCGGACTCCTGTGTCCGGTTCCTAGATTCTTCTGCCAGGGCGTGCTATATCTCTGCTTAGCTTCCAGCCCCTGGTCTTCTGCTACTGCTCCTACAGAGCTCCTTGCTGACACTTTCCCTGTGTCTGGAACTGTCTCCAGGCTCTGACTCCCTAATCCCGCCCCAGACCCAGTTTATAAGGGCAGATTCCTCCCCTCCCAGGTCTGGGCGGGCGGTGTTGCATGCTTAGGGCTCCTGACCAAAGAAACCTCCCACTTGCTCTCAGATGTAATATTCCTATTACTGTGGCAACCAGACCCCTGGGGTGCCACACCCTGCCTTTTGACAGCGGCGGCAGATGGGTTGTCCTTCCTGGTCGTAGCGATCACTGTTCCTCCCTCTGGTCGGTGGAATTCTTCTCTGCCGTCGCCACGGGACGTCATCTGGACTGGAAGCCAGCTGGATTCTTTCCTTTGGAGACACTTGCATGGCCTGCACGGTTTTGGTTAGCATAGCCACACTTTTGGTCAGCTCCTGGACCTGAAGGCGTAGGTCTGCAGACGGGTCATTATCTAGGGTCTTCGCGTCAGCCTCCACAGGTGCCGGGGAAAAGGACGCCACCTCCTGGTGGTATGTGATAGCTGGGCGCCGGAGGGGTGCAGTGACACTTGGAGTTGGTTCTTGCAGCACCCGGATGGCTCGGTCTTTAAATTGCGCAAAGTCCAGATCAGGGTTGTGCAGAGCCATAATGTGCAGCTGTGTACGGTGAGCATTAGACTGGAGCCCCTCAATAAACTGATCAGTTAGCAATCTGTCCTCATCTCTCACACTGTCAGGGTCTACCAGTTTAATGGCCCGCAGCGCCTCCTGCAGGTTTAGAGCATAGTTCCGTACACTGTCCTGCAGAACTTCATTTTAATCTCTGCTGCTGTGCGGGTGTCAAAGGTATGCTTTAACCGGGCCAGTATTTCCTTAACAGTGCTTTTGTCCCTGGCCGGCCAGGACTTCACCTCTCTCTGGGCTGCACCGATTAGCTGGCCTATGAGGATGCTGACTTTCTGCTCCTCAGACAGGGGATACACTTGGAACAAACTGCGCAGTGTAACATACCTGGCGGCGTCCTTGCATAGTGGTCCATCTCCCACTGTGCAAGAGCGCGCACTTGATCTCCTGTCCAGAATGTCTCTCTGGCTTCCCTCCATGCTGTCTGTTTGTGTCTGTTTCTGCTGCTTAAGGGCGGCGCCCGATCACTTCCTGCTTTTTGTACCTGCTGTGGGTCACACCTCTTGTGCGTCCTCAGCCTATTGCTGTCTGTCACCTGGTATATAGCTCCGCTGCGCCCATCTATCCCTGCCTGAGCATAGTGTTTCTTTCAGTGTGTGCTTGCACTCTGAAGGTGCCAGGTCCCGTTCTGTGTTCTCTTGTCTGCCTATCCTGGAGGCTGTATTTCCAGGCCTGTCTGAACACGCTCCTAGCCTGTTCCTCCTGCCTTCTAGGGGCCGATTACCTAGACCTGTTCCTGTATCTTGTCTGACCTGTCTGAACACGCTCCTAGCCTGTTCCTCTCGCCTTCTAGGGGCTGATTACCTAGACCCGCTCCTGTATCTTGTCTGTCCTGTCTGAACACGCTCCTTGCCTGTTCGTCCTGCCTCTCTGGGGGCCGTATTCCCAGACCCGCTCCTGTATCCCGCTGCAGTGTCGGTCTCCTCCGTACACTCAGTTCCAGTCTGAACTCTCTCCTATCCTTTACCTGTTTTGCCTCTATGTCCGTTCCCTTCCTTTTTCTGCAGAGTCTGAACTCGTACCTAACTCCTGCTTGTTGTCTCTGTACTCCCGTTTGTGAGTTTGTGGTCCACTCGCTACTTCACTGCAAGTACCCTGTGGGTGTCTGGCTCTGCCTTTCCCTTCCTGTCTGTTCCGTGTGAACAGAGCCCTGTCCCCCCTACTCAGCCTAGCCTGCTCTGACTCCTTTGCTCACCGCTCCGGCGGTTCTAGCCTGCTCTGACTCCTTGCTCACCGCTCCGGCGGTTCTAGCCTGCTCTGACTCCTTTGCTCACCGCTCCGGCGGTTCTAGTCTGCTCTGACTCCTTTGCTTACCGCTCCGGCGGTTCTAGCCTGCTCTGACTCCTTGCTCACTGCTCCGGCAGTCCTGTCCTGCCCTGCTTCTGCCCGCTGCTCCGGCAGTCCTGTCCTGCCCTGCTTCTGCCCGCTGCTCCGGCAGTCCTGTCCTGCCCTGCTTCTGCCCGCTGCTCCGGCAGTCCTGTCCTGCCCTGCTTCTGCCCGCTGCTCCGGCAGTCCTGTCCTGCCCTGCTTCTGCCCGCTGCTCCGGCAGTCCTGTCCTGCCCTGCTTCTGCCCGCTGCTCCGGCAGTCCTGCCCTGCCCTGCTTGTGCTCGCTGCTCCTGCAGCCCTGTCCTGCTCTGTTCTTGCCCACCGCTTCGGGCGTTCCCTCTCTGCTGTGGTTGTCTACCGCATCTGCGGTTCTGTGACCCAGTCTGTACTGGGTCTTAACCTTTCTGTGCTCCAGCCCGTCCTTTCGGCCAGTACCTCCCTGCCTGCATACTCGCCTGTATCCACCCATCTGCATACCTGCCGTGTTTGCTTATATCCACCAGTCTGTGCCAGTCTAACCTGCCTGTTCCTGAGTCCCAGTGTGTACTGGGTCCTATCCCGCCTGTGTTCATACCTGCTAGTGCCTCCCTGTCTGCACTCTAGCTGTGCTTGCCTGTACCCCTCTACCTGTATTGTTCCTGAGTCCCAGTGTGTACTGGGTCCTATCCCGCCTGTGTTCCTACCTGCTAGTGCCTCCCTGTCTGCACTCTAGCTGCGCTTGCCTTTACCCGCCTGCCTGCATACCAGTCGTGCCTGCCTATACCCTCCAGTCTGTGCGCCAGCCTAACCAGCCTGATCCAGTAATCCCTGTGTGGGTCAACCCCCGTGTCCGGAGTTTGACCTGGAGTAGCACCTGGTCCTTCTGCCCGGTTTCTCCCTGGTGCACTGGCGTCGTATGCCGTCGTGCCATCTTGGTCGGATCGGCCAGATACTTAGTCACGCCCCTCCAGGCACTCTCCGGTTCATGGTCCAGTGGAATCACTACAATCACACGCACACGCCGCTCAGCCCGGGCGTGTGCATAACACGCAGTCTCTCCTCAGTCACTCAGGGTGTGCGACTCCCCTGAGTACTGGGGCAACCACGCCGCCCCCGGTATATATGGCATTGATAATGGCATCACAGTGGCGGCTGAATCTTCTCCCAGGTTGGGCATCCCCCCCCCCCACTAGTGAACCTCAGCCAGGTCCTGGGTTTCTGCTGACGTACCAGTATGCTGCTCTGCCGGCGAGAGGGATCGCTTACCCGGCGGCTCCGGATCGGGGCCTCCTGCTTCCCCTCGGCTGACGGCAAATGACGTGATGACAGAGTTCAGTAAAGTCAATGGCACACAGTACCCGGTTATACCGGACTTCGTGAATCCTGTTCGTGACGCCAAGTTGACACGTCCCCTGGGCCGTGGGGTACTCGGTAGCCGGGCCGGTCGATGCTGGGGGATGTCACGGTGGCAGTGACCCAGGGCGGTCAAATAAAGGGAAAGTAAAAGGGGAATAAAGTTTTTAGAGATAATGTTCATGACGCCACCTGTGGTATGCGGCTATATGGGGCCGTTGCTGCGGTGCAGATCCTCTGGAGCTGATAGTGACGCTGCAGAGTTGGTTCAGCTCTCCACAGGCAGAGCTTAGCTCCAGGGCAGTAGATGGTGATTTTATGAGGTAGATGTTGTTGGTGCAGTGTAATGCAGGTGATGGCGCAGATAATGACCAGTCCACAGCTTAATGGCGGTTTCCTCTTATCTTTACTTGCGGTTTGTTAAGCAGCCCGGGGCACGGATACTAGCTGGTAGTAGAGGTCCGGGTGGCCTGGAAGCAAGTTGGGGATCCATCTCGCCAGGTGAATTTGTAGGCCTTCCTTCTGCACTAATCGCTTGGGTCCTGCTGCTTGAAGCTATGCTACGGCCCTCGTCCCTGAGTAAAATGTATTTTTCCTCACCCGTATGGCAGGCAGCTCGGGCCTTCCTTGAGTGTTGCTCCCACGTGGCGGTGCTGGGCCCTATGGTGCCGCTGTGCCGCCGGGCATCTGGTGGAGCCAGGAGACCTGCAGTCTCCTGCCCTCTGGTTTCTGCTGCTGGGACTTCAGTGCCCCACAACCTCGGACTCCGGTGTCCAGTTCTTCTGCGCTTCTCTCCTCCGGTGCAAGGAGGGACCAGAGGGGCGTAACTACACTGTGTTCCAAATTATTATGCAAATAATATTTTCTCAGATTTTCCCAAATTCCCTATATGAATTGCAGTCATTGTAATTTTCCAGTCAAATAACTATTAGAGTACAATTGAAAGGTTTTTGTACAAACTGCCTATGATAACAGTATATTTTTAAAAAAATAAAACACTCAAACTGCACTCAAAATGCATGTTCCAAATTATTATGCACAGCAGAGTTTTCAACCTTTTCATTTTAATAAAGAACAAAAAAATGGTCATTTTTGAAATTATAAGCATTAGCAGGTTATTACAAACTGAAATCAAACAGTTTTCAACACAAAACTTTATTCTAGGTGATGTAACATTTGCACATAGGACCCCTTGTTTGAAAGGAGCTTCTGAACTCTCTCATTCATTGGATTTGTCAGGTTTTGGATGGTTTCTGCTTCAATTGTTTTGCATGAGGACAGAATACCCTCCCAGAGCTGTTGCTTAGATGTGAACTGCCTCCCGCCATCATAGACACTCCTTTTGATGATGCTCCAGAGGTTCTCAATGGGGTTGAGGTCAGGGGAGCATGGGGGCCACACCATAAGTTTGTCCCCTTTTATGCCCACAGCAGCCAGAGATGCAGATGTGTTATGTGCAGCATGAGACGGGGCATTATCATGCATGAAATGATCTCGATGGTCCAGATGGATGGAGTGGAGGATGGCTGGTTGATGGACACCCCATGCAAACACGGCTACGGCGCCAACAAGGAGGAGGTGGAGTAATGTTTTGGGCTGGAATCATGGTGAGAGAGATTGTCTGCCCTTTTAGGATCCCTGAAGGGGTAAAGATGAACTCCATAATGTATGTTGAGTTTCTCAAACAGCACATCCTTCCATGGTTCAAGAAGAAGAACCGTGCATTCCGCAGCAAGATCATTTTCATGCATGATAATGCCCCGTCTCATGCTGCACATAACACATCTGTATATTTATTTTTTTATTTTTATTCACACTATATAAATCCATACCGTTTGCATGGATTTATATAGAGTGACCTAGTTGTCAAGCAATTTCTAAGTGATGCTATCGCCTGGAAAGTGCTTGTCAGTCCACATGCAGAAACGCATGCGTTAACGCATGTGAATCCGCATGTATTCTGCAGGAAAAACGCATGCACAATCTGCATGCATTTTTTCTGGCAAGGGAGATGCAGAAACGCTGCAGAAATTTTCTGCTTCATTTCTGCATCATGGGCACATAGCCTAATGGTGTCTCCCTGACTGTTCAGACACAAATATATCTGTTCAAAATATTCTGGTGTAGGTCAGATAACTAGAAGTTTGGTTTTGCAGTTCCGCGGTTCAAATCTTTGTATTACGCAGCTTTTGGCCTTTTTTACATAAAAAAAACAGCAATAGTGTCTCGCTGAATGTTCAGACACAAATATATCTGCTTAAAATATTCTGGTGTAGGCCAGATAACTACAAGTTTGGTTTTGCAGTTCAACGGTTCAAATCTCTGTATTATGCAGCTTTTGGCCTTTTTTACATTAAAAAAACAGTAATAGTGTCTCCCTGACTGTTCAGACACAAATATATCTGTTTAAAATATTCTGGTGTAGGCCAATAACTAAAAGTTTGGTTTTGCAGTTCCACGGTTCAAATCTCTGTATTATGCAGCTTTTGGCCTTTTTTACATAAAAAAAAAACAGTAATAGTGTCTCGCTAACTGTTCAGACACAAATATATCTGTTTAAAATATTCTGGTGTAGGCCAGATAACTAGAACTGTGGTTTTCCTCTTCCATGGTTCAAATCTGGGTGTAATCCACCTTTTTGCATAAAAAAAACAGTAATAGTGTCTCCCTGACTGTTCAGACACAAATATATCAGTTTAAAATATTCTGGTGTAGGCCAGATAACTAGAATTTTGGTTTTGCAGTTCCACGGTTCAAATCTCTGTATTATCCTGCTGTTTTGCATTTTTTGCCGTAAAGAAAAACAGTAGTGTCTCCTGATTGTTCAGCTTTTGGCCTTTTTTCCATAAAAAAACTGTAATAGTGTCTCCCTGACTGTTCAGACACAAATATATCTGTTTAAAATATTCTGGTGTAGTCCAGATAACTAGAACTGTGGTTTTCCTCTTCCATGGTTCAAATCTGGGTGTAATCCACCTTTTTGCATAAAAAAAACAGTAATAGTGTGTCCCTGACTGTTCAGACACAAATATATCTGTTTAAAATATTCTGGTGTAGGCCAGATAACTAGAAGTTTGGTTTTGCAGTTCCACGGTTCAAATCTCTGTATTATGCAGCTTTTGGCCTTTTTTACATAAAAAAACAGTAATAGTGTCCCGCTGAATGTTCAGACACAAATATATCTGCTTAAAATATTCTGGTGTAGACAAGATAACTAGACGTTTGGTTTTGCAGTTCCACGGTTCAAATCTCTGTATTATGCAGCTTTTGGCCTTTTTTTTCATAAAAAAAACAGTAATAGTGTCTCCCTGACTGTTCAGACACAAATATATCTGTTTAAAATATTCTGGTGTATGCCAGATAACTAGAACTGTGGTTTTCCTCTTCCATGGTTCAAATCTGGGTGTAATCCACCTTTTTGCATAAAAAAAAACAGTAACAGTGTCTCCCTGACTGTTCAGACACAAATATATCTGTTTAAAATATTCTGGTGCAGGCCAGATAACTAGAAGTTTGGTTTTGCAGTTCCACGGTTCAAATCTCTGTATTATGCAGCTTTTGGCCTTTTTTACATGAAAAAAACAGTAATAGTGTCTCCCTGACCTGACTGTTCAGACACAAATATATCTGTTTAAAATATTCTGTTGTATGCCAGATAAATAGAACTGTGGTTTTCCTCTTCCATGGTTCAAATCTGGGTGTAATCCACCTTTTTGCTTAAAAAAAACAGTAATAGTGTCTCCCTGACTGTTCAGACACAAATATATCAGTTTAAAATATTCTGTTGTAAGCCAGATAACTAGAAGTTTGGTTTTGCAGTTCCACGGTTCAAATCTCTGTATTATCCTGCTGTTTTGCATTTTTTGCTGTAAAGAAAAACAGTAGTGACTCCTGATTGTTTAGCTTTTGGCCTTTTTTACATAAAAAAACTGTAATAGTGTCTCCCTGACTGTTCAGACACAAATATATCTGTTTAAAATATTCTGGTGTAGGCCAGATAACTAGAACTGTGGTTTTCCTCTTCCATGGTTCAAATCTGGGTGTAATCCACCTTTTTGCATAAAAAAAACAATAATAGTGTGTCCCTGACTGTTCAGACACAAATATATCTGTTTAAAATATTCTGGTGTAGGCCAGATAACTAGAAGTTTGGTTTTGCAGTTCCACGGTTCAAATCTCTGTATTATGCAGCTTTTGGCCTTTTTTACATAAAAAAACAGTAATAGTGTCCCGCTGAATGTTCAGACACAAATATATCTGCTTAAAATATTCTGGTGTAGACAAGATAACTAGACGTTTGGTTTTGCAGTTCCACGGTTCAAATCTCTGTATTATGCAGCTTTTGGCCTTTTTTTTCATAAAAAAACAGTAATAGTGTCTCCCTGACTGTTCAGACACAAATATATCTGATTAAAATATTCTGGTGTAGGCCAGATAACTAGAACTGTGGTTTTCCACTACCATGGTTCAAATCTGGGTGTAATCCACCTTTTTGCATAAAAAAAACAGTAATAGTGTCTCCCTGACTGTTCAGACACAAATATATCTGTTTAAAATATTCTGGTGCAGGCCAGATAACTAGAACTGTGGTTTTCCTCTTCCATGGTTCAAATCTGGGTGTAATCTATCTTTTTTCATAAAAAAACAATAATAGTGTCTCCCTGACTGTTCAGACACGAATATATCTGTTTAAAATATTCTGGTGTACGTCAGATAGCTAGAAGTTTGGTTTTGCAGTTCCGCGGTTCAAATCTTTGTATTATGCAGCTTTTGGCCTTTTTTACATAAAAAAAACAGTAATAGTGTCTCGCTGAATGTTCAGACACAAATATATCTGCTTAAGACATTCTGGTGTAGGCCAGATAACTACAAGTTTGGTTTTGCAGTTCCACGGTTCAAATCTCTGTATTATGCAGCTTTTGGCCTTTTTTACATTAAAAAAACAGTAATAGTGTCTCACTGACTGTTCAGACACAAATATATCTGTTTAAAATATTCTGGTGTAGGCCAATAACTAAAAGTATGGTTTTGCAGTTCCACGGTTCAAATCTCTGTATTATGCAGCTTTTGGCCTTTTTTACATAAAAAAAAACAGTAATAGTGTCTCGCTAACTGTTCAGACACAAATATATCTGTTTAAAATATTCTGGTGTAGGCCAGATAACTAGAACTGTGGTTTTCCTCTTCCATGGTTCAAATCTGGGTGTAATCCATCTTTTTGCATAAAAAAAGCAGTAATAGTGTCTCCCTGACTGTTCAGACACAAATATATCTGTTTAAAATATTCTGGTGTAGGCCAGATAACTAGAAGTTTGGTTTTGCAGTTCCATGGTTTAAATCTCTGTATTATGCTGCTTTTGTCCTTTTTTACATAAAAAAAACAGTAATAGTGTCTCGCTAACTGTTCAGACACAAATATATCTGTTTAAAATATTCTGGTGTAGGCCAGATAAATAGAACTGTGGTTTTCCTCTTCCATGGTTCAAATCTGGGTGTAATCCACATTTTTGCATAAAAAAAACAGTAATAGTGTCTCCCTGACTGTTCAGACACAAATATATCTGTTTAAAATATTCTGGTGTAGGCCAGATAACTAGAACTGTGGTTTTCCTCTTCCATGGTTCAAACCTGGGTGTAATCCACCTTTTTGCATAAAAAAAACAGTAATAGCGTCTCCCTGACTGTTCAGACACAAATATATCTGTTCAAAATATTCTGGTGTAGGCCAGATAACTAGAAGTTTGGTTTTGCAGTTCCATGGTTCAAATCTCTGTATTATGCTGCTTTTGGCCTTTTTTACATAAAAAAACAGTAATAGTGTCTCGCTAACTGTTCAGACACAAATATATCTGTTTAAAATATTCTGGTGTAGGCCAGATAACTAGAACTGTGGTTTTCCTCTTCCATGGTTCAAATCTGGGTGTAATCCACCTTTTTGCATAAAAAAACAGTAATAGTGTCTCCCTGACTGTTCAGACACAAATATATCTGTTTAAAATATTCTGTTGTAGGCCAGATAACTAGAAGTTTGATTTTGCAGTTCCACGGTTCAAATCTCTGTATTATCCTGCTGTTTTGCATTTTTTTGCCGTAAAGAAAAACAGTAGTGTCTCCTGATTGTTCAGCTTTTGGCCTTTTTTACATAAAAAACTGTAATAGTGTCTCCCTGACTGTTCAGACACAAATATATCTGTTTAAAATATTCTGGTGTAGGCCAGATAACTAGAACTGTGGTTTTCCTCTTCCATGGTTCAAATCTGGGTGTAATCCACCTTTTTGCATAAAAAAAACAGTAATAGTGTGTCCCTGACTGTTCAGACACAAATATATCTGTTCAAAATATTCTGGTGTAGGCCAGATAACTAGAAGTTTGGTTTTGCAGTTCCATGGTTCAAATCTCTGTATTATGCTGCTTTTGGCCTTTTTTACATAAAAAAACAGTAATAGTGTCTCGCTAACTGTTCAGACACAAATATATCTGTTTAAAATATTCTGGTGTAGGCCAGATAACTAGAACTGTGGTTTTCCTCTTCCATGGTTCAAATCTGGGTGTAATCCACATTTTTGCATAAAAAAACAGTAATAGTGTCTCCCTGACTGTTCAGACACAAATATATCTGTTTAAAATATTCTGGTGTAGGCCAGATAACTAGAACTGTGGTTTTCCTCTTCCATGGTTCAAACCTGGGTGTAATCCACCTTTTTGCATAAAAAAAAACAGTAATAGCGTCTCCCTGACTGTTCAGACACAAATATACAGTACAGACCAAAAATTTGGACACACCTTCTCATTTAAAGATTTTTCTGTATTTTCATGACTATAAAAATTGTACATTCACAGTGAAGGCATCAAAACTATGAATTAACACATATGGAATTATATACTTAACAAAAAAGTGTGAAACAACTGAAAATATGTCTTATATTCTAGGTTCTTCAAAGTAGCCACCTTTTGCTTTGATGACTGCTTTGCACATTCTTGGCATTCTCTTGATGAGCTTCAAGAGGTAGTCACCGGAAATGGTTTGCACTTCACAGGTTTGCCCTGTCAGGTTTAATAAGTGGGATTTCTTGCCTTATAAATGGGGTTGGGACCATCATTTGTGTTGTGCAGAAGTCAGGTGGATACACAGCTGATAGTCCTACTGAATAGACTGTTAGAATTTGTATTATGGCAAGAAAAAAACAGCTAAGTAAAGAAAAACGAGTGGCGATCATTACTTTAAGAAATGAAGGTCAGTCAGTCCGAAAAATTGGGAAAACTTTGAAAGTGTCCCCAAGTGCAGTTGCAAAAACCATCAAGCACTACAAAGAAACTGGCTCACATGAGGACCGCCCCAGGAAAGGAAGACCAAGAGTCACCTCTGCTTCTGAGGATAAGTTTATCCAAGTCACCAGCCTCAGAAATCACAGGTTAACAGCAGCTCAGATTAGAGACCAGGTCAATGCCACACAGAGTTCTAGCAGCACACACATCTCTTCAACAACTGTTAAGAGGAGACTTTGTGCAGCAGGCCTTCATGGTAAAATAGCTGCTAGGAAACCACTGCTAAAGACAGGCAAAAAGAACACAAGGAATGGACATTAGACCAGTGGAAATCTGTGCTTTGGTCTGATGAGTCCAAATTTGAGATCTTTGGTTCCAACCACCGAGTCTTTGTGCGACGCAGAAAAGGTGAAAAGATGGACTCTACAAGCCTGGTTCCCACCGTGAAGCATGGAGGAGGAGGTGTGATGGTGTGGGGGTGGTTTGCTGGTGACACTGTTGGGGATTTATTCGAAATTGAAGGCATACTGAACCAGCATGGCTACCACAGCATCTTGCAGCGGTATGCTATTCCATCCGGTTTGCGTTTAGTTGGACCATCATTTATTTTTCCACAGGACAATGACCCCAAACACACCTCCAGGCTGTGTAAGGGCTATTTGACCAAGCAGGAGAGTGATGGGGTGCTACGCCAGATGACCTGGCGTCCACAGTCACCAGACCTGAACCCAATCGAGATGGTTTGGGGTGAGCTGGACCGCAGAGTGAAGGCAAAAGGGCCAACAAGTGCTAAGCATCTCTGGGAACTCCTTCAAGATTGTTGGAAGACCACTTCAGGTGACTACCTCTTGAAGCTCATCAAGAGAATGCCAAGAGTGTGCAAAGCAGTCATCAAAGCAAAAGGTGGCTACTTTGAATAACCTAGAAAATAAGACATATTTTCAGTTGTTTCACACTTTTTTGTTAAGTATATAATTCCACATGTGTTAATTCATAGTTTTGATGCCTTCAGTGTGAATGTACAATTTTCATAGTCATGAAAATACAGAAAAATCTTTAAATGAGAAGGTGTGTCCAAACTTTTGGTCTATACTGTATCTGTTCAAAATATTCTGGTGTAGGCCAGATAACTAGAAGTTTGGTTTTGCAGTTCCACGGTTCAAATCTCTGTATTATGCAGCTTTTGGCCTTTTTTACATAAAAAAAAACAGTAATAGTGTCTCCCTGACTGTTCAGACACAAATATATCTGTTCAAAATATTCTGGTGTAGGCCAGATAACTAGAAGTTTGGTTTTGCAGTTCCATGGTTCAAATCTCTGTATTATGCTGCTTTTGGCCTTTTTTACATAAAAAAACAGTAATAGTGTCTCGCTAACTGTTCAGACACAAATATATCTGTTTAAAATATTCTGGTGTAGGCCAGATAACTAGAACTGTGGTTTTCCTCTTCCATGGTTCAAATCTGGGTGTAATCCACATTTTTGCATAAAAAAAACAGTAATAGTGTCTCCCTGACTGTTCAGACACAAATATATCTGTTTAAAATATTCTGTTGTAGGCCAGATAACTAGAAGTTTGATTTTGCAGTTCCACGGTTCAAATCTCTGTATTATCCTGCTGTTTTGCATTTTTTTGCCGTAAAGAAAAACAGTAGTGTCTCCTGATTGTTCAGCTTTTGGCCTTTTTTACATAAAAAACTGTAATAGTGTCTCCCTGACTGTTCAGACACAAATATATCTGTTTAAAATATTCTGGTGTAGGCCAGATAACTAGAACTGTGGTTTTC
The DNA here is from genome assembly GCF_046119375.1 of Phyllobates terribilis. NCBI lineage: Eukaryota > Metazoa > Chordata > Amphibia > Anura > Dendrobatidae > Phyllobates > Phyllobates terribilis. Next base: position 124,141,334 of record NW_027362764.1, read on the forward strand.
CTCTTCCATGGTTCAAATCTGGGTGTAATCCACCTTTTTGCATAAAAAAAACAGTAATAGTGTGTCCCTGACTGTTCAGACACAAATATATCTGTTCAAAATATTCTGGTGTAGGCCAGATAACTAGAAGTTTGGTTTTGCAGTTCCATGGTTCAAATCTCTGTATTATGCTGCTTTTGGCCTTTTTTACATAAAAAAACAGTAATAGTGTCTCGCTAACTGTTCAGACACAAATATATCTGTTTAAAATATTCTGGTGTAGGCCAGATAACTAGAACTGTGGTTTTCCTCTTCCATGGTTCAAATCTGGGTGTAATCCACATTTTTGCATAAAAAAAACAGTAATAGTGTCTCCCTGACTGTTCAGACACAAATATATCTGTTTAAAATATTCTGGTGTAGGCCAGATAACTAGAACTGTGGTTTTCCTCTTCCATGGTTCAAACCTGGGTGTAATCCACCTTTTTGCATAAAAAAAAACAGTAATAGCGTCTCCCTGACTGTTCAGACACAAATATACAGTACAGACCAAAAATTTGGACACACCTTCTCATTTAAAGATTTTTCTGTATTTTCATGACTATAAAAATTGTACATTCACAGTGAAGGCATCAAAACTATGAATTAACACATATGGAATTATATACTTAACAAAAAAGTGTGAAACAACTGAAAATATGTCTTATATTCTAGGTTCTTCAAAGTAGCCACCTTTTGCTTTGATGACTGCTTTGCACATTCTTGGCATTCTCTTGATGAGCTTCAAGAGGTAGTCACCGGAAATGGTTTGCACTTCACAGGTTTGCCCTGTCAGGTTTAATAAGTGGGATTTCTTGCCTTATAAATGGGGTTGGGACCATCATTTGTGTTGTGCAGAAGTCAGGTGGATACACAGCTGATAGTCCTACTGAATAGACTGTTAGAATTTGTATTATGGCAAGAAAAAAACAGCTAAGTAAAGAAAAACGAGTGGCGATCATTACTTTAAGAAATGAAGGTCAGTCAGTCCGAAAAATTGGGAAAACTTTGAAAGTGTCCCCAAGTGCAGTTGCAAAAACCATCAAGCACTACAAAGAAACTGGCTCACATGAGGACCGCCCCAGGAAAGGAAGACCAAGAGTCACCTCTGCTTCTGAGGATAAGTTTATCCAAGTCACCAGCCTCAGAAATCACAGGTTAACAGCAGCTCAGATTAGAGACCAGGTCAATGCCACACAGAGTTCTAGCAGCACACACATCTCTTCAACAACTGTTAAGAGGAGACTTTGTGCAGCAGGCCTTCATGGTAAAATAGCTGCTAGGAAACCACTGCTAAAGACAGGCAAAAAGAACACAAGGAATGGACATTAGACCAGTGGAAATCTGTGCTTTGGTCTGATGAGTCCAAATTTGAGATCTTTGGTTCCAACCACCGAGTCTTTGTGCGACGCAGAAAAGGTGAAAAGATGGACTCTACAAGCCTGGTTCCCACCGTGAAGCATGGAGGAGGAGGTGTGATGGTGTGGGGGTGGTTTGCTGGTGACACTGTTGGGGATTTATTCGAAATTGAAGGCATACTGAACCAGCATGGCTACCACAGCATCTTGCAGCGGTATGCTATTCCATCCGGTTTGCGTTTAGTTGGACCATCATTTATTTTTCCACAGGACAATGACCCCAAACACACCTCCAGGCTGTGTAAGGGCTATTTGACCAAGCAGGAGAGTGATGGGGTGCTACGCCAGATGACCTGGCGTCCACAGTCACCAGACCTGAACCCAATCGAGATGGTTTGGGGTGAGCTGGACCGCAGAGTGAAGGCAAAAGGGCCAACAAGTGCTAAGCATCTCTGGGAACTCCTTCAAGATTGTTGGAAGACCACTTCAGGTGACTACCTCTTGAAGCTCATCAAGAGAATGCCAAGAGTGTGCAAAGCAGTCATCAAAGCAAAAGGTGGCTACTTTGAATAACCTAGAAAATAAGACATATTTTCAGTTGTTTCACACTTTTTTGTTAAGTATATAATTCCACATGTGTTAATTCATAGTTTTGATGCCTTCAGTGTGAATGTACAATTTTCATAGTCATGAAAATACAGAAAAATCTTTAAATGAGAAGGTGTGTCCAAACTTTTGGTCTATACTGTATCTGTTCAAAATATTCTGGTGTAGGCCAGATAACTAGAAGTTTGGTTTTGCAGTTCCACGGTTCAAATCTCTGTATTATGCAGCTTTTGGCCTTTTTTACATAAAAAAAAACAGTAATAGTGTCTCCCTGACTGTTCAGACACAAATATATCTGTTCAAAATATTCTGGTGTAGGCCAGATAACTAGAAGTTTGGTTTTGCAGTTCCATGGTTCAAATCTCTGTATTATGCTGCTTTTGGCCTTTTTTACATAAAAAAACAGTAATAGTGTCTCGCTAACTGTTCAGACACAAATATATCTGTTTAAAATATTCTGGTGTAGGCCAGATAACTAGAACTGTGGTTTTCCTCTTCCATGGTTCAAATCTGGGTGTAATCCACATTTTTGCATAAAAAAAACAGTAATAGTGTCTCCCTGACTGTTCAGACACAAATATATCTGTTTAAAATATTCTGTTGTAGGCCAGATAACTAGAAGTTTGATTTTGCAGTTCCACGGTTCAAATCTCTGTATTATCCTGCTGTTTTGCATTTTTTTGCCGTAAAGAAAAACAGTAGTGTCTCCTGATTGTTCAGCTTTTGGCCTTTTTTACATAAAAAACTGTAATAGTGTCTCCCTGACTGTTCAGACACAAATATATCTGTTTAAAATATTCTGGTGTAGGCCAGATAACTAGAACTGTGGTTTTCCTCTTCCATGGTTCAAATCTGGGTGTAATCCACCTTTTTGCATAAAAAAAACAGTAATAGTGTGTCCCTGACTGTTCAGACACAAATATATCTGTTCAAAATATTCTGGTGTAGGCCAGATAACTAGAAGTTTGGTTTTGCAGTTCCATGGTTCAAATCTCTGTATTATGCTGCTTTTGGCCTTTTTTACATAAAAAAACAGTAATAGTGTCTCGCTAACTGTTCAGACACAAATATATCTGTTTAAAATATTCTGGTGTAGGCCAGATAACTAGAACTGTGGTTTTCCTCTTCCATGGTTCAAATCTGGGTGTAATCCACATTTTTGCATAAAAAAAACAGTAATAGTGTCTCCCTGACTGTTCAGACACAAATATATCTGTTTAAAATATTCTGGTGTAGGCCAGATAACTAGAACTGTGGTTTTCCTCTTCCATGGTTCAAACCTGGGTGTAATCCACCTTTTTGCATAAAAAAAAACAGTAATAGCGTCTCCCTGACTGTTCAGACACAAATATACAGTACAGACCAAAAATTTGGACACACCTTCTCATTTAAAGATTTTTCTGTATTTTCATGACTATAAAAATTGTACATTCACAGTGAAGGCATCAAAACTATGAATTAACACATATGGAATTATATACTTAACAAAAAAGTGTGAAACAACTGAAAATATGTCTTATATTCTAGGTTCTTCAAAGTAGCCACCTTTTGCTTTGATGACTGCTTTGCACATTCTTGGCATTCTCTTGATGAGCTTCAAGAGGTAGTCACCGGAAATGGTTTGCACTTCACAGGTTTGCCCTGTCAGGTTTAATAAGTGGGATTTCTTGCCTTATAAATGGGGTTGGGACCATCATTTGTGTTGTGCAGAAGTCAGGTGGATACACAGCTGATAGTCCTACTGAATAGACTGTTAGAATTTGTATTATGGCAAGAAAAAAACAGCTAAGTAAAGAAAAACGAGTGGCGATCATTACTTTAAGAAATGAAGGTCAGTCAGTCCGAAAAATTGGGAAAACTTTGAAAGTGTCCCCAAGTGCAGTTGCAAAAACCATCAAGCACTACAAAGAAACTGGCTCACATGAGGACCGCCCCAGGAAAGGAAGACCAAGAGTCACCTCTGCTTCTGAGGATAAGTTTATCCAAGTCACCAGCCTCAGAAATCACAGGTTAACAGCAGCTCAGATTAGAGACCAGGTCAATGCCACACAGAGTTCTAGCAGCACACACATCTCTTCAACAACTGTTAAGAGGAGACTTTGTGCAGCAGGCCTTCATGGTAAAATAGCTGCTAGGAAACCACTGCTAAAGACAGGCAAAAAGAACACAAGGAATGGACATTAGACCAGTGGAAATCTGTGCTTTGGTCTGATGAGTCCAAATTTGAGATCTTTGGTTCCAACCACCGAGTCTTTGTGCGACGCAGAAAAGGTGAAAAGATGGACTCTACAAGCCTGGTTCCCACCGTGAAGCATGGAGGAGGAGGTGTGATGGTGTGGGGGTGGTTTGCTGGTGACACTGTTGGGGATTTATTCGAAATTGAAGGCATACTGAACCAGCATGGCTACCACAGCATCTTGCAGCGGTATGCTATTCCATCCGGTTTGCGTTTAGTTGGACCATCATTTATTTTTCCACAGGACAATGACCCCAAACACACCTCCAGGCTGTGTAAGGGCTATTTGACCAAGCAGGAGAGTGATGGGGTGCTACGCCAGATGACCTGGCGTCCACAGTCACCAGACCTGAACCCAATCGAGATGGTTTGGGGTGAGCTGGACCGCAGAGTGAAGGCAAAAGGGCCAACAAGTGCTAAGCATCTCTGGGAACTCCTTCAAGATTGTTGGAAGACCACTTCAGGTGACTACCTCTTGAAGCTCATCAAGAGAATGCCAAGAGTGTGCAAAGCAGTCATCAAAGCAAAAGGTGGCTACTTTGAATAACCTAGAAAATAAGACATATTTTCAGTTGTTTCACACTTTTTTGTTAAGTATATAATTCCACATGTGTTAATTCATAGTTTTGATGCCTTCAGTGTGAATGTACAATTTTCATAGTCATGAAAATACAGAAAAATCTTTAAATGAGAAGGTGTGTCCAAACTTTTGGTCTATACTGTATCTGTTCAAAATATTCTGGTGTAGGCCAGATAACTAGAAGTTTGGTTTTGCAGTTCCACGGTTCAAATCTCTGTATTATGCAGCTTTTGGCCTTTTTTACATAAAAAAAAACAGTAATAGTGTCTCCCTGACTGTTCAGACACAAATATATCTGTTCAAAATATTCTGGTGTAGGCCAGATAACTAGAAGTTTGGTTTTGCAGTTCCATGGTTCAAATCTCTGTATTATGCTGCTTTTGGCCTTTTTTACATAAAAAAACAGTAATAGTGTCTCGCTAACTGTTCAGACACAAATATATCTGTTTAAAATATTCTGGTGTAGGCCAGATAACTAGAACTGTGGTTTTCCTCTTCCATGGTTCAAATCTGGGTGTAATCCACATTTTTGCATAAAAAAAACAGTAATAGTGTCTCCCTGACTGTTCAGACACAAATATATCTGTTTAAAATATTCTGGTGTAGGCCAGATAACTAGAACTGTGGTTTTCCTCTTCCATGGTTCAAACCTGGGTGTAATCCACCTTTTTGCATAAAAAAAAACAGTAATAGCGTCTCCCTGACTGTTCAGACACAAATATATCTGTTCAAAATATTCTGGTGTAGGCCAGATAACTAGAAGTTTGGTTTTGCAGTTCCACGGTTCAAATCTCTGTATTATGCAGCTTTTGGCCTTTTTTACATAAAAAAAAACAGTAATAGTGTCTCCCTGACTGTTCAGACACAAATATATCTGTTCAAAATATTCTGGTGTAGGCCAGATAACTAGAAGTTTGGTTTTGCAGTTCCATGGTTCAAATCTCTGTATTATGCTGCTTTTGGCCTTTTTTACATAAAAAAACAGTAATAGTGTCTCGCTAACTGTTCAGACACAAATATATCTGTTTAAAATATACTGGTGTAGGCCAGATAACTAGAACTGTGGTTTTCCTCTTCCATGGTTCAAACCTGGGTGTAATCCACCTTTTTGCATAAAAAAAAACAGTAATAGCGTCTCCCTGACTGTTCAGACACAAATATATCTGTTTAAAATATTCTGGTGTAGGCCAGATAACTAGAATTGTGGTTTTCCTCTTCCATGGTTCAAACCTGGGTGTAATCCACCTTTTTGCATAAAAAAAAACAGTAATAGCGTCTCCCTGACTGTTCAGACACAAATATATCTGTTCAAAATATTCTGGTGTAGGCCAGATAACTAGAAGTTTGGTTTTGCAGTTCCACGGTTCAAATCTCTGTATTATGCAGCTTTTGGCCTTTTTTACATAAAAAAAACAGTAAAAGTGTCTCCCTGACTGTTCAGACACAAATATATCTGTTCAAAATATTCTGGTGTAGGCCAGATAACTAGAAGTTTGGTTTTGCAGTTCCATGGTTCAAATCTCTGTATTATGCTGCTTTTGGCCTTTTTTACATAAAAAAACAGTAATAGTGTCTCGCTAACTGTTCAGACACAAATATATCTGTTTAAAATATTCTGGTGTAGGCCAGAAAACTAGAACTGTGGTTTTCGTCTTCCATGGTTCAAATCTGGGTGTAATCCACCTTTTTGCATAAAAAAAACAGTAATAGTGTCTCCCTGACTGTTCAGACACAAATATATCTGTTTAAAATATTCTGGTGTAGGCCAGATAACTAAAACTGTGGTTTTCCTCTTCCATGGTTCAAACCTGGGTGTAATCCACCTTTTTGCATAAAAAAAAACAGTAATAGTGTCTCCCTGACTGTTCAGACACAAATATATCTGTTTAAAATATTCTGTTGTAGGCCAGATAACTAGAAGTTTGGTTTTGCAGTTCCACAGTACAAATCTCTATATTATGCATCTTTTGGCCTTTTTTACATAAAAAAAAAACAGTAATAGTGTCTCCCTGACTGTTCAGACACAAATATATCTGTTCAAAATATTCTGGTGTAGGCCAGATAACTAGAACTGTGGTTTTCCTCTTCCATGGTTCAAACCTGGTTGTAATCCACCTTTTTGCATAAAAAAAACAGTAATAGTGTCTCCCTGACTGTTCAGACGCAAATATATCTGTTCAAAATATTCTGGTGTAGGCCAGACAACTAGAAGTTTGGTTTTGCAGTTCCACGGTTCAAATCTCTGTATTATGCAGCTTTTGGCCTTTTTGTACATAAAAAAAACAGTAATAGTGTCTCGCTAACTGTTCAGACACAAATATATCTGTTTAAAATATTCTGGTGTAGGCCAGATAACTAGAACTGTGGTTTTCCTCTTCCATGGTTCAAATCTGGGTGTAATCCACCTTTTGGCATAAAAAAACAGTAACAGTGTCTCCCTGACTGTTCAGACAAAAATATATCTGTTCAAAATATTCTGGTGTAGGCCAGATAACTAGAAGTGTGGTTTTCCTCTTCCATGGTTCAAATCTGGGTGTAATCCACCTTTTTGCATAAAAAAAACAGTAACAGTGTCTCCCTGACTGTTCAGACACAAATATATCTGTTCAAAATATTCTGGTGTAGGCCAGATAACTAGAAGTTTGGTTTTGCAGTTCCATGGTTCAAATCTCTGTATTATGCTGCTTTTGGCCTTTTTTACATTAAAAAAACAGTAATAGTGTCTCGCTAACTGTTCAGACACATATATATCTGTTTAAAATATTCTGGTGTAGGCCAGATAACTAGAACTGTGGTTTTCCTCTTCCATGGTTCAAATCTGGGTGTAATCCACATTTTTGCATAAAAAAAACAGTAATAGTGTCTCCCTGACTGTTCAGACACAAATATATCTGTTTAAAATATTCTGGTGTAGGCCAGATAACTAGAACTGTGGTTTTCCTCTTCCATGGTTCAAACCTCGGTGTAATCCACCTTTTTGCATAAAAAAAACAGTAATAGCGTCTCCCTGACTGTTCAGACACAAATATATCTGTTTAAAATATTCTGGTGTAGGCCAGATAACTAGAACTGTGGTTTTCCTCTTCCATGGTTCAAACCTGGGTGTAATCCACCTTTTTGCATAAAGAAAAACAGTAATAGCATCTCCCTGACTGTTCAGACACAAATATATCTGTTCAAAATATTCTGGTGTAGGCCAGAGAACTAGAAGTTTGGTTTTGCAGTTCCACGGTTCAAATCTCTGTATTATGCAGCTTTTGGCCTTTTTTACATAAAAAAAAAACAGTAAAAGTGTCTCCCTGACTGTTCAGACACAAATATATCTGTTCAAAATATTCTGGTGTAGGCCAGATAACTAGAAGTTTGGTTTTGCAGTTCCATGGTTCAAATCTCTGTATTATGCTGCTTTTGGCCTTTTTTACATAAAAAAAACAGTAATAGTGTCTCGCTAACTGTTCAGACACAAATATATCTGTTTAAAATATTCTGGTGTAGGCCAGATAACTAGAACTGTGGTTTTCCTCTTCCATGGTTCAAATCTGGGTGTAATCCACCTTTTTGCATAAAAAAAACAGTAATAGTGTCTCCCTGACTGTTCAGACACAAATATATCTGTTTAAAATATTCTGGTGTAGGCCAGATAACTAGAAGTTTGGTTTTGCAGTTCCACAGTACAAATCTCTATATTATGCATCTTTTGGCCTTTTTTACATAAAAAAAACAGTAATAGTGTCTCCCTGACTGTTCAGACACAAATATATCTGTTTAAAATATTCTGGTGTAGGCCAGATAACTAGAACTGTGGTTTTCCTCTTCCATGGTTCAAACCTGGTTGTAATCCACCTTTTTGCATAAAAAAAACAGTAATAGTGTCTCCCTGACTGTTCAGACGCAAATATATCTGTTCAAAATATTCTGGTGTAGGCCAGACAACTAGAAGTTTGGTTTTGCAGTTCCACGGTTCAAATCTCTGTATTATGCAGCTTTTGGCCTTTTTGTACATAAAAAAAACAGTAATAGTGTCTCGCTAACTGCTCAGACACAAATATATCTGTTTAAAATATTCTGGTGTAGGCCAGATAACTAGAACTGTGGTTTTCCTCTTCCATGGTTCAAATCTGGGTGTAATCCACCTTTTGGCATAAAAAAAACAGTAACAGTGTCTCGCTAACTGTTCAGACACAAATATATCTGTTCAAAATATTCTGGTGTAGGCCAGATAACTAGAAGTTTGGTTTTGCAGTTCCATGTTTCAAATCTCTGTATTATGCTGCTTTTGGCCTTTTTTACATAAAAAATACAGTAATAGTGTCTCGCTAACTGTTCAGACACAAATATATCTGTTTAAAATATTCTGGTGTAGGCCAGATAACTAGAACTGTGGTTTTCCTCTTCCATGGTTCAAATATTGGTGTAATCCACATTTTTGCATAAAAAAAACAGTAATAGTGTCTCCCTGACTGTTCAGACACAAATATATCTGTTTAAAATATTCTGGTGTAGGCCAGATAACTAGAACTGTGGTTTTCCTCTTCCATGGTTCAAACCTGGGTGTAATCCACCTTTTTGCATAAAAAAAAACAGTAATAGCGTCTCCCTGACTGTTCAGACACAAATATATCTGTTCAAAATATTCTGGTGTAGGCCAGATAACTAGAAGTTTGGTTTTGCAGTTCCACGGTTCAAATCTCTGTATTATGCAGCTTTTGGCCTTTTTTACATAAAAAAAAACAGTAATAGTGTCTCCCTGACTGTTCAGACACAAATATATCTGTTCAAAATATTCTGGTGTAGGCCAGATAACTAGAAGTTTGGTTTTGCAGTTCCATGGTTCAAATCTCTGTATTATGCTGCTTTTGGCCTTTTTTACATAAAAAAACAGTAATAGTGTCTCGCTAACTGTTCAGACACAAATATATCTGTTTAAAATATTCTGGTGTAGGCCAGATAACTAGAACTGTGGTTTTCCTCTTCCTTGGTTCAAATCTGGGTGTAATCCACATTTTTGCATAAAAAAAACAGTAATAGTGTCTCCCTGACTGTTCAGACACAAATATATCTGTTTAAAATATTCTGGTGTAGGCCAGATAACTAGAACTGTGGTTTTCCTCTTCCATGGTTCAAACCTGGGTGTAATCCACCTTTTTGCATAAAAAAAAACAGTAATAGCGTCTCCCTGACTGTTCAGACACAAATATATCTGTTTAAAATATTCTGGTGTAGGCCAGATAACGAGAACTGTGGTTTTCCTCTTCCATGGTTCAAACCTGGGTGTAATCCACCTTTTTGCATAAAAAAAAACAGTAATAGCGTCTCCCTGACTGTTCAGACACAAATATATCTGTTCAAAATATTCTGGTGTAGGCCAGATAACTAGAAGTTTGGTTTTGCAGTTCCACGGTTCAAATCTCTGTATTATGCAGCTTTTGGCCTTTTTTACATAAAAAAAAACAGTAAAAGTGTCTCCCTGACTGTTCAGACACAAACATATCTGTTCAAAATATTCTGGTGTAGGCCAGATAACTAGAAGTTTGGTTTTGCAGTTCCATGGTTCAAATCTCTGTATTATGCTGCTTTTGGCCTTTTTTTACATAAAAAAACAGTAATAGTGTCTCGCTAACTGTTCAGACACAAATATATCTGTTTAAAATATTCTGGTGTAGGCCAGATAACTAGAACTGTGGTTTTCCTCTTCCAAGGTTCAAATCTGGGTGTAATCCACCTTTTTGCATAAAAAAAACAGTAATAGTGTCTCCCTGACTGTTCAGACACAAATATATCTGTTTAAAATATTCTGGTGTAGGCCAGATAACTAGAAGTTTGGTTTTGCAGTTCCACAGTACAAATCTCTATATTATGAATCTTTTGGACTTTTTTACATAAAAAAAACAGTAATAGTGTCTCCCTGACTGTTCAGACACAAATATATCTGTTTAAAATATTCTGGTGTAGGCCAGATAACTAGAACTGTGGTTTTCCTCTTCCATGGTTCAAACCTGGTTGTAATCCACCTTTTTGCATAAAAAAAACAGTAATAGTGTCTCCCTGACTGTTCAGACGCAAATATATCTGTTCAAAATATTCTGTTGTAGGCCAGACAACTAGAAGTTTGGTTTTGCAGTTCCACGGTTCAAATCTCTGTATTATGCAGCTTTTGGCCTTTTTGTACATAAAAAAAACAGTAATAGTGTCTCGCTAACTGTTCAGACACAAATATATCTGTTTAAAATATTCTGGTGTAGGCCAGATAACTAGAACTGTGGTTTTCCTCTTCCATGGTTCAAATCTGGGTGTAATCCACCTTTTGGCATAAAAAAAACAGTAATAGTGTCTCCCTGACTGTTCAGACACAAATATATCTGTTCAAAATATTCTGGTGTAGGCCAGATAACTAGAAGTGTGGTTTTCCTCATCCATGGTTCAAATCTGGGTGTAATCCACCTTTTTGCATAAAAAAAACAGTAACAGTGTCTCCCTGTCTGTTCAGACACAAATATATCTGTTCAAAATATTCTGGTGTAGGCCAGATAACTAGAAGTTTGGTTTTGCAGTTCCATGGTTCAAATCTCTGTATTATGCTGCGTTTGGTCTTTTTTACATAAAAAAAAACAGTAATGGTGTCTAGCTAACTGTTCAGACACAAATATATCTGTTTAAAATATTCTGGTGTAGGCCAGATAACTAGAACTGTGGTTTTCCTCTTCCATGGTTGAAATATTGGTGTAATCCACATTTTTGCATAAAAAAAACAGTAATAGTGTCTCCCTGACTGTTCAGACACAAATATATCTGTTTAAAATATTCTGGTGTAGGCCAGATAACTAGAAGTTTGGTTTTGCAGTTCCACGGTTCAAATCTCTGTATTATGCAGCTTTTGGCCTTTTTTACATAAAATAAACCAGTAATAGTGTCTCCCTGACTGTTCAGACACAAATATATCTGTTCAAAATATTCTGGTGTAGGCCAGATAACTAGAAGTTTGGTTTTGCAGTTCCATGGTTCAAATCTCTGTATTATGCTGCTTTTGGCCTTTTTTACATAAAAAAACAGTAATAGTGTCTCGCTAACTGTTCAGACACAAATATATCTGTTTAGAATATTCTGGTGTAGGCCAGATAACTAGAACTGTGGTTTTCCTCTTCCATGGTTCAAACCTGGGTGTAATCCACCTTTTTGCATAAAAAAAAACAGTAATAGCGTCTCCCTGACTGTTCAGACACAAATATATCTGTTCAAAATATTCTGGTGTAGGCCAGATAACTAGAAGTTTGGTTTTGCAGTTCCACGGTTCAAATCTCTGTATTATGCAGCTTTTGGCCTTTTTTACATAAAAAAAAACAGTAATAGTGTCTCGCTAACTGTTCAGACACAAATATATCTGTTCAAAATATTCTGGTGTAGGCCAGATAACTAGAAGTTTGGTTTTGCAGTTCCATGGTTCAAATCTCTGTATTATGCTGCTTTTGGCCTTTTTTACATAAAAAAACAGTAATAGTGTCTCGCTAACTGTTCAGACACAAATATATCTGTTTAAAATATTCTGGTGTAGGCCAGATAACTAGAACTGTGGTTTTCCTCTTCCTTGGTTCAAATCTGGGTGTAATCCACATTTTTGCATAAAAAAAACAGTAATAGTGTCTCCCTGACTGTTCAGACACAAATATATCTGTTTAAAATATTCTGGTGTAGGCCAGATAACTAGAACTGTGGTTTTCCTCTTCCATGGTTCAAACCTGGGTGTAATCCACCTTTTTGCATAAAAAAAAACAGTAATAGCGTCTCCCTGACTGTTCAGACACAAATATATCTGTTTAAAATATTCTGGTGTAGGCCAGATAACGAGAACTGTGGTTTTCCTCTTCCATGGTTCAAACCTGGGTGTAATCCACCTTTTTGCATAAAAAAAAACAGTAATAGCGTCTCCCTGACTGTTCAGACACAAATATATCTGTTCAAAATATTCTGGTGTAGGCCAGATAACTAGAAGTTTGGTTTTGCAGTTCCACGGTTCAAATCTCTGTATTATGCAGCTTTTGGCCTTTTTTACATAAAAAAAAACAGTAAAAGTGTCTCCCTGACTGTTCAGACACAAACATATCTGTTCAAAATATTCTGGTGTAGGCCAGATAACTAGAAGTTTGGTTTTGCAGTTCCATGGTTCAAATCTCTGTATTATGCTGCTTTTGGCCTTTTTTTACATAAAAAAACAGTAATAGTGTCTCGCTAACTGTTCAGACACAAATATATCTGTTTAAAATATTCTGGTGTAGGCCAGATAACTAGAACTGTGGTTTTCCTCTTCCAAGGTTCAAATCTGGGTGTAATCCACCTTTTTGCATAAAAAAAACAGTAATAGTGTCTCCCTGACTGTTCAGACACAAATATATCTGTTTAAAATATTCTGGTGTAGGCCAGATAACTAGAAGTTTGGTTTTGCAGTTCCACAGTACAAATCTCTATATTATGAATCTTTTGGACTTTTTTACATAAAAAAAACAGTAATAGTGTCTCCCTGACTGTTCAGACACAAATATATCTGTTTAAAATATTCTGGTGTAGGCCAGATAACTAGAACTGTGGTTTTCCTCTTCCATGGTTCAAACCTGGTTGTAATCCACCTTTTTGCATAAAAAAAACAGTAATAGTGTCTCCCTGACTGTTCAGACGCAAATATATCTGTTCAAAATATTCTGTTGTAGGCCAGACAACTAGAAGTTTGGTTGTGCAGTTCCACGGTTCAAATCTCTGTATTATGCAGCTTTTGGCCTTTTTGTACATAAAAAAAACAGTAATAGTGTCTCGCTAACTGTTCAGACACAAATATATCTGTTTAAAATATTCTGGTGTAGGCCAGATAACTAGAACTGTGGTTTTCCTCTTCCATGGTTCAAATCTGGGTGTAATCCACCTTTTGGCATAAAAAAAACAGTAATAGTGTCTCCCTGACTGTTCAGACACAAATATATCTGTTCAAAATATTCTGGTGTAGGCCAGATAACTAGAAGTGTGGTTTTCCTCATCCATGGTTCAAATCTGGGTGTAATCCACATTTTTGCATAAAAAAAACAGTAATAGTGTCTCCCTGTCTGTTCAGACACAAATATATCTGTTCAAAATATTCTGGTGTAGGCCAGATAACTAGAAGTTTGGTTTTGCAGTTCCATGGTTCAAATCTCTGTATTATGCTGCGTTTGGTCTTTTTTACATAAAAAAAAACAGTAATGGTGTCTAGCTAACTGTTCAGACACAAATATATCTGTTTAAAATATTCTGGTGTAGGCCAGATAACTAGAACTGTGGTTTTCCTCTTCCATGGTTGAAATATTGGTGTAATCCACATTTTTGCATAAAAAAAACAGTAATAGTGTCTCCCTGACTGTTCAGACACAAATATATCTGTTTAAAATATTCTGGTGTAGGCCAGATAACTAGAAGTTTGGTTTTGCAGTTCCACGGTTCAAATCTCTGTATTATGCAGCTTTTGGCCTTTTTTACATAAAATAAACCAGTAATAGTGTCTCCCTGACTGTTCAGACACAAATATATCTGTTCAAAATATTCTGGTGTAGGCCAGATAACTAGAAGTTTGGTTTTGCAGTTCCATGGTTCAAATCTCTGTATTATGCTGCTTTTGGCCTTTTTTACATAAAAAAACAGTAATAGTGTCTCGCTAACTGTTCAGACACAAATATATCTGTTTAGAATATTCTGGTGTAGGCCAGATAACTAGAACTGTGGTTTTCCTCTTCCATGGTTCAAACCTGGGTGTAATCCACCTTTTTGCATAAAAAAAAACAGTAATAGCGTCTCCCTGACTGTTCAGACACAAATATATCTGTTCAAAATATTCTGGTGTAGGCCAGATAACTAGAAGTTTGGTTTTGCAGTTCCACGGTTCAAATCTCTGTATTATGCAGCTTTTGGCCTTTTTTACATAAAAAAAAACAGTAATAGTGTCTCGCTAACTGTTCAGACACAAATATATCTGTTCAAAATATTCTGGTGTAGGCCAGATAACTAGAAGTTTGGTTTTGCAGTTCCATGGTTCAAATCTCTGTATTATGCTGCTTTTGGCCTTTTTTACATAAAAAAAACAGTAATAGTGTCTCGCTAACTGTTCAGACACAAATATATCTGTTTAAAATATTCTGGTGTAGGCCAGATAACTAGAACTGTGGTTTTCCTCTTCCATGGTTCAAATCTGGGTGTAATCCACATTTTTGCATAAAAAAACAGTAATAGTGTCTCCCTGACTGATCAGACACAAATATATCTGTTTAAAATATTCTGGTGTAGGCTAGATAACTAGAACTGTGGTTTTCCTCTTCCATTGTTCAAACCTGGGTGTAATCCACCTTTTTGCATAAAAAAAACAGTAATAGCGTCTCCCTGACTGTTCAGACACAAATATATCCGTTCAAAATATTCTGGTGTAGGCCAGATAACTAGAAGTTTGGTTTTGCAGTTCCACGGTTCAAATCTCTGTATTATGCAGCTTTTGGCCTTTTTTACATAAAAAAAACAGTAATAGTGTCTCCCTGACTGTTCAGACACAAATATATCTGTTCAAAATATTCTGGTGTAGGCCAGATAACTAGAAGTTTGGTTTTGCAGTTCCATGGTACAAATCTCTGTATTATGCTGCTTTTGGCCTTTTTTACATAAAAAAAACAGTAATAGTGTCTCGCTAACTGTTCAGACACAAATATATCTGTTTAAAATATTCTGGTGTAGGCCAGATAACTAGAAGTTTGGTTCTGAAGTTCCATGGTTCAAATCTCTGTATTATGCTGCTTTTGGCCTTTTTTACATAAAAAAAACATTAATAGTGTCTCGCTAACTGTTCAGACACAAATATTTCTGTTTAAAATATTCTGGTGTAGGCCAGATAACTAGAACTGTGGTTTTCCTCTTCCATGGTTCAAATCTGGGTGTAATCCACATTTTTGCATAAAAAAAACAGGAATAGTGTCTCCCTGACTGATCAGACACAAATATATCTGTTTAAAATATTCTGGTGTAGGCCAGATAACTAGAACTGTGGTTTTCCTCTTCCATGGTTCAAACCTGGGTGTAATCCACCTTTTTGCATGAAAAAAAACAGTAATAGCGTCTCCCTGATTGTTCAGACCCAAATATATCTGTTCAAAATATTCTGGTGTAGGCCAGATAACTAGAAGTTTGGTTTTGCAGTTCCACGGTTCAAATCTCTGTATTATGCAGCTTTTGGCCTTTTTTACATAAAAAAACAGTAATAGTGTCTCCCTGACTGTTCAGACACAAATATATCTGTTCAAAATATTCTGGTGTAGGCCAGATAACTAGAAGTTTGGTTTTGCAGTTCCATGGTTCAAATCTCTGTATTATGCTGCTTTTGGCCTTTTTTACATAAAAAAACAGTAATAGTGTCTCGCTAACTGTTGAGACACAAATATATCTGTTTAAAATATTCTGGTGTAGGCCAGATAACTAGAACTTTGGTTTTCCTCTTCCATGGTTCAAACCTGGGTGTAATCCACCTTTTTGCATAAAAAAAAACAGTAATAGCGTCTCCCTGACTGTTCAGACACAAATATATCTGTTCAAAATATTCTGGTGTAGGCCAGATAACTAGAAGTTTGGTTTTGCAGTTCCACGGTTCAAATCTCTGTATTATGCAGCTTTTGGCCTTTTTTACATAAAAAAACAGTAATAGTGTCTCCCTGACTGTTCAGACACAAATATATCTGTTCAAAATATTCTGGTGTAGGCCAGATAGCTAGAAGTTTGGTTTTGCAGTTCCATGGTTCAAATCTCTGTATTATGCTGCTTTTGGCCTTTTTTACATAAAAAAACAGTAATAGTGTCTCGCTAACTGTTCAGACACAAATATATCTGTTTAAAATATTCTGGTGTAGGTCAGATAACTAGAACTGTGGTTTTCCTCTTCCATGGTTCAAATCTGGGTGTAATCCACCTTTTGGCATAAAAAAAACAGTAACAGTGTCTCCCTGACTGTTCAGACACAAATATATCTGTTCAAAATATTCTGGTGTAGGCCAGATAACTAGAAGTGTGGTTTTCCTCTTCCATGGTTCAAATCTGGGTGTAATCCACCTTTTTGCATAAAAAAAACAGTAACAGTGTCTCCCTGACTGTTCAGACACAAATATATCTGTTCAAAATATTCTGGTGTAGGCCAGATAACTAGAAGTTTTATTTTGCAGTTCCATGGTTCAAATCTCTGTATTATGCTGCTTTTGGCCTTTTTTTACATAAAAAAAACAGTAATAGTGTCTAGCTAACTGTTCAGACACAAATATATCTGTTTAAAATATTCTGGTGTAGGCCAAATAACTAGAACTGTGGTTTTCCTCTTCCATGGTTCAAATCTGGGTGTAATCCACCTTTTGGCATAAAAAAAACAGTAACAGTGTCTCCCTGACTGTTCAGACACAAATATATCTGTTCAAAATATTCTGGTGTAGGCCAGATAACTAGAAGTTTTGTTTTGCAGTTCCATGGTTCAAATCTCTGTATTATGCTGCTTTTGGCCTTTTTTACATAAAAAAAAACAGTAATAGTGTCTAGCTAACTGTTCAGACACAAATATATCTGTTTAAAATATTCTGGTGTAGGCCAGATAACTAGAACTGTGGTTTTCCTCTTCCATGGTTCAAATATTGGTGTAATCCACATTTTTGCATAAAAAAAACAGTAATAGTGTCTCCCTGACTGTTCAGACACAAATATATCTGTTTAAAATATTCTGGTGTAGGCCAGATAACTAGAACTGTGGTTTTCCTCTTCCATGGTTCAAACCTGGGTGTAATCCACCTTTTTGCATAAAAAAAAACAGTAATTGCTTCTCCCTGACTGTTCAGACACAAATACATCTGTTCAAAATATTCTGGTGTAGGCCAGATAACTAGAAGTTTGGTTTTGCAGTTCCACGGTTCAAATCTCTGTATTATGCAGTTTTTGGCCTTTTTTACATAAAAAAAAACAGCAATAGTGTCTCCCTGACTGTTCAGACACAAGTATATCTGTTCAAAATATTCTGGTGTAGGCCAGATAACTAGAAGTTTGGTTTTGCAGTTCCATGGTTCAAATCTCTGTATTATGCTGCTTTTGGCCTTTTTTACATAAAAAAACAGTAATAGTGTCTCGCTATCTGTTCAGACACAAATATATCTGTTTAAAATATTCTGGGGTAGGCCAGATAACTAGAACTGTGGTTTTCCTCTTCCATGGTTCAAACCTGGGTGTAATCCACCTTTTTGCATAAAAAAAAACATTAATAGTGTCTCGCTAACTGTTCAGACACAAATATATCTGTTCAAAATATTCTGGTGTAGGCCAGATAACTAGAAGTTTGGTTTTGCAGTTCCATGGTTCAAATCTCTGTATTATGCTGCTTTTGGCCTTTTTTACATACAAAATACAGTAATAGTGTCTCGCTAACTGTTCAGACACAAATATATCTGTTTAAAATATTCTGGTGTAGGCCAGATAACTAGAACTGTGGTTTTCCTCTTCCATGGTTCAAATATTGGTGTAATCCACATTTTTGCATAAAAAAAACAGTAATAGTGTCTCCCTGACTGTTCAGACACAAATATATCTGTTTAAAATATTCTGGTGTAGGCCAGATAACTAGAACTGTGGTTTTCCTCTTCCATGGTTCAAACCTGGGTGTAATCCACCTTTTTGCATAAAAAAAAACAGTAATAGCGTCTCCCTGACTGTTCAGACACAAATATATCTGTTCAAAATATTCTGGTGTAGGCCAGATAACTAGAAGTTTGGTTTTGCAGTTCCACGGTTCAAATCTCTGTCTTATGCAGCTTTTGGCCTTTTTTACATAAAAAAAACCAGTAATAGTGTTTCCCTGACTGTTCAGACACAAATATATATCTGATCAAAATATTCTGGTGTAGGCCAGATAACTGGAAGTTTGGTTTTGCAGTTCCATGGTTCAAATCTCTGTATTATGCTGCTTTTGGCCTTTTTTACATAAAAAAACAGTAATAGTGTCTCGCTAACTGTTCAGACACAAATATATCTGTTTAAAATATTCTGGTGTAGGCCAGATAACTAGAACTGTGGTTTTCCTCTTCCATGGTTCAAATCTGGGTGTAATCCACATTTTTGCATAAAAAAAACAGTAATAGTGTCTCCCTGACTGTTCAGACACAAATATATCTGTTCAAAATATTCTGGTGTAGGCCAGATAACTAGAAGTTTGGTTTTGCAGTTCCACGGTTCAAATCTCTGTATTATGCAGCTTTTGGCCTTTTTTACATAAAAAAAACAGTAATAGTGTCTCCCTGACTGTTCAGACACAAATATATCTGTTCAAAATATTCTGGTGTAGGCCAGATAACTAGAAGTTTGGTTTTGCAGTTCCATGGTTCAAATCTCTGTATTATGCTGCTTTTGGCCTTTTTTACATAAAAAAAAACAGTAATAGTGTCTCGCTAACTGTTCAGACACAAATATATCTGTTTAAAATATTCTGGTGTAGGCCAGATAACTAGAACTGTGGTTTTCCTCTTCCATGGTTCAAATCTGGGTGTAATCCACATTTTTGCATAAAAAAAACAGTAATAGTGCCTCCCTGACTGTTCAGACACAAATATATCTGTTTAAAATGTTCTGGTGTAGGCCAGATAACTAGAACTGTGGTTTTCCTCTTCCATGGTTCAAATCTGGGTGTAATCCACCTTTTGGCATAAAAAAAACAGTAACAGTGTCGCCCTGACTGTTCAGACACAAATATATCTGTTCAAAATATTCTGGTGTAGGCCAGCTAACTAGAAGTGTGGTTTTCCTCTTCCATGGTTCAAATCTGGGTGTAATCCACCTTTTTGGATAAAAAAAAACAGTAACAGTGTCTCCCTGACTGTTCAGACACAAATATATCTGTTCAAAATATTCTGGTGTAGGCCAGATAACTAGAAGTTTTGTTTTGCAGTTCCATGGTTAAAATCTCTGTATTATGCTGCTTTTGGCCTTTTTTACATAAAAAAAACAGTAATAGTGTCTAGCTAACTGTTCAGACACAAATATATCTGTTTAAAATATTCTGGTGTAGGCCAGATAACTAGAACTGTGGTTTTCCTCTTCCATGGTTCAAATATGGGTGTAATCCACCTTTTGGCATAAAAAAAACAGTAACAGTGTCTCCCTGACTGTTCAGACACAAATATATCTGTTCAAAATATTCTGGTGTATGCCAGATAACTAGAAGTGTGGTTTTCCTCTTCCATGGTTCAAATCTGGGTGTAATCCACCTTTTTGCATAAAAAAAACAGTAACAGTGTCTCCCTGACTGTTCAGACACAAATATATCTGTTCAAAATATTCTGGTGTAGGCCAGATAACTAGAAGTTTGGTTTTGCAGTTCCAAGGTTCAAATCTCTGTATTATGCAGCTTTTGGCCTTTTTTACATAAAGAAAACCAGTAATAGTGTCTCCCTGACTGTTCAGACACAAGAATATCTGTTCAAAATATTCTGGTGTAGGCCAGATAACTAGAAGTTTTGTTTTGCAGTTCCATGGTTCAAATCTCTGTATTATGCTGCTTTTGGCCTTTTTTACATAAAAAAACAGTAATAGTGTCTCAATAACTGTTCAGACACAAATATATCTGTTTAAAATATTCTGGTTTAGGCCAGATAACTAGAACTGTGGTTTTCCTCTTCCATGGTTCAAACCTGGGTGTAATCCACCTTTTTGCATAAAAAAAAACAGTAATAGCGTCTCCCTGACTGTTCAGACACAAATATATCTGTTCAAAATATTCTGGTATAGGCCAGATAACTAGAAGTTTGGTTTTGCAGTTCCACGGTTCAAATCTCTGTATTATGCAGCTTTTGGCCTTTTTTACATAAAAAAAAAACAGTAATAGTGTCTCGCTAACTGTTCAGACACAAATATATCTGTTCAAAATATTCTGGTGTAGGCCAGATAACTAGAAGTTTTGTTTTGCAGTTCCATGGTTCAAATCTCTGTATTATGCTGCTTTTGGCCTTTTTTACATAAAAAAACAGTAATAGTGTCTCGCTAACTGTTCAGACACAAATATATCTGTTTAAAATATTCTGGTTTAGGCCAGATAACTAGAACTGTGGTTTTCCTCTTCCATGGTTGAAACCTGGCTGTAATCCACCTTTTTGCATAAAAAAAACATTAACAGTGTCTCGCTGACTGTTCAGACACAAATATATCTGTTCAAAATATTCTGGTGTAGGCCAGATAACTAGAAGTTTTGTTTTGCAGTTCCATGGTTCAAATCTCTGTATTATGCTGCTTTTGGCCTATTTTACATAAAAAAAACAGTAATAGTGTCTAGCTAACTGTTCAGACACAAATATATCTGTTTAAAATATTCTGGTGTAGGCCAGATAACTAGAAGTGTGGTTTTCCTCTTCCATGGTTCAAATCTGGGTGTAATCCACATTTTTGCATAAAAAAAACAGTAATAGTGTCTCCCTGACTGTTCAGACACAAATATATCTGTTCAAAATATTCTGGTGTATGCCAGATAACTAGAAGTGTGGTTTTCCTCTTCCATGGTTCAAATCTGGGTGTAATCCACCTTTTTGCATAAAAAAAACAGTAACAGTGTCTCCCTGACTGTTCAGACACAAATATATCTGTTCAAAATATTCTGGTGTAGGCCAGATAACTAGAAGTTTGGTTTTGCAGTTCCAAGGTTCAAATCTCTGTATTATGCTGCTTTTGGCCTTTTTTACATAAAAAAAACAGTAATAGTGTCTAGCTAACTGTTCAGACACAAATATATCTGTTTAAAATATTCTGGTGTAGGCCAGATAACTACAACTGTGGTTTTCCTCTTCCATGGTTCAAATCCGGGTGTAGTCCACCTTTTGGCATAAAAAAACAGTAACAGTGTCTCCCTGACTGTTCAGACACAAATATATCTGTTCAAAATATTCTGGTGTATGCCAGATAACTAGAAGTGTGGTTTTCCTCTTCCATGGTTCAAATCTGGGTGTAATCCACCTTTTTGCATAAAAAAAACAGTAACAGTGTCTCCCTGACTGTTCAGACACAAATATATCTGTTCAAAATATTCTGGTGTAGGCCAGATAACTAGAAGTTTTGTTTTGCAGTTCCATGGTTCAAATCTCTGTATTATGCTGCTTTTGGCCTTTTTTACATAAAAAAAACAGTAATAGTGTCTAGCTAACTGTTCAGACACAAATATATCTGTTTAAAATATTCTGGTGTAGGCCAGATAACTAGAACTGTGGTTTTCCTCTTCCATGGTTCAAATATTGGAGTAATCCACATTTTTGCATAAAAAAAACAGTAATAGTGTCTCCCTGACTGTTCAGACACAAATATATGTGTTTAAAATATTCTGGTGTAGGCCAGATAACTAGAACTGTGGTTTTCCTCTTCCATGGTTCAAACCTGTGTGTAATCCACCTTTTTGCATAAAAAAAAACAGTAATTGCGTCTCCCTGACTGTTCAGACACAAATATATCTGTTCAAAATATTCTGGTGTAGGCCAGATAACTAGAAGTTTGGTTTTGCAGTTCCACGGTTCAAATCTCTGTATTATGCAGCTTTTGGTCGTTTTTACATTAAAAAAAAACAGTAATAGTGTCTCCTTGACTGTTCAGACACAAATATATCTGTTCAAAATATTCTGGTGTAGGCCAGATAACTAGAAGTTTGGTTTTGCAGTTCCAAGGTTCAAATCTCTGTATTATGCTGCTTTTGGCCTTTTTTACATAAAAAAAACAGTAATAGTGTCTCGCTAACTGTTCAGACACAAATATATCTGTTTAAAATATTCTGGTGTAGGCCAGATAACTAGAACTGTGGTTTTCCTCTTCCATGGTTCAAACCTGGGTGTAATCCACCTTTTTGCATAAAAAAAAACAGTAATAGTGTCTCCCTGACTGTTCAGACACAAATATATCTGTTCAAAATATTCTGGTGTATGCCAGATAAGTAGAAGTGTGGTTTTCCTCTTCCATGGTTCAAATCTGGGTGTAATCCACCTTTTTGCATAAAAAAAACAGTAACAGTGTCTCCCTGACTGTTCAGACACAAATATATCTGTTCAAAGTATTCTGGTGTAGGCCAGATAACTAGAAGTTTGGTTTTGCAGTTCCATGGTTCAAATCTCTGTATTATGCTGCTTTTGGCCTTTTTTACATTAAAAAAACAGTAATAGTGTCTAGCTAACTGTTCAGACACAAATATATCTGTTTAAAATATTCTGGTGTAGGCCAGATAGCTAGAACTGTGGTTTTCCTCTTCCATGGTTCAAATCCGGGTGTAATCCACCTTTTGGCATAAAAAAACAGTAACAGTGTCTCCCTGACTGTTCAGACACAAATATATCTGTTCAAAATATTCTGGTGTATGCCAGATAACTAGAAGTGTGGTTTTCCTCTTCCATGGTTCAAATCTGGGTGTAATCCACCTTTTTGCATAAAAAAAAACAGTAATAGCGTCTCCCTGACTGTTCAGACACAAATATATCTGTTCAAAATATTCTGGTGTAGGCCAGATAACTAGAAGTTTGGTTTTGCAGTTCCACGGTTCAAATCTCTGTATTATGCAGCTTTTGGCCTTTTTTACATAAAAAAACAGTAATAGTGTCTCCCTGACTGTTCAGACACAAATATATCTGTTCAAAATATTCTGGTGTAGGCCAGATAGCTAGAAGTTTGGTTTTGCAGTTCCATGGTTCAAATCTCTGTATTATGCTGCTTTTGGCCTTTTTTACATAAAAAAACAGTAATAGTGTCTCGCTAACTGTTCAGACACAAATATATCTGTTTAAAATATTCTGGTGTAGGTCAGATAACTAGAACTGTGGTTTTCCTCTTCCATGGTTCAAATCTGGGTGTAATCCACCTTTTGGCATAAAAAAAACAGTAACAGTGTCTCCCTGACTGTTCAGACACAAATATATCTGTTCAAAATATTCTGGTGTAGGCCAGATAACTAGAAGTGTGGTTTTCCTCTTCCATGGTTCAAATCTGGGTGTAATCCACCTTTTTGCAGAAAAAAAACAGTAACAGTGTCTCCCTGACTGTTCAGACAGAAATATATCTGTTCAAAATATTCTGGTGTAGGCCAGATAACTAGAAGTTTTATTTTGCAGTTCCATGGTTCAAATCTCTGTATTATGCTGCTTTTGGCCTTTTTTTACATAAAAAAAACAGTAATAGTGTCTAGCTAACTGTTCTGACACAAATATATCTGTTTAAAATATTCTGGTGTAGGCCAAATAACTAGAACTGTGGTTTTCCTCTTCCATGGTTCAAATCTGGGTGTAATCCACCTTTTGGCATAAAAAAAACAGTAACAGTGTCTCCCTGACTGTTCAGACACAAATATATCTGTTCAAAATATTCTGGTGTAGGCCAGATAACTAGAAGTTTTGTTTTGCAGTTCCATGGTTCAAATCTCTGTATTATGCTGCTTTTGGCCTTTTTTACATAAAAAAAAACAGTAATAGTGTCTAGCTAACTGTTCAGACACAAATATATCTGTTTAAAATATTCTGGTGTAGGCCAGATAACTAGAACTGTGGTTTTCCTCTTCCATGGTTCAAATATTGGTGTAATCCACATTTTTGCATAAAAAAAACAGTAATAGTGTCTCCCTGACTGTTCAGACACAAATATATCTGTTTAAAATATTCTGGTGTAGGCCAGATAACTAGAACTGTGGTTTTCCTCTTCCATGGTTCAAACCTGGGTGTAATCCACCTTTTTGCATAAAAAAAAACAGTAATAGCGTCTCCCTGACTGTTCAGACACAAATATATCTGTTCAAAATATTCTGGTGTAGGCCAGATAACTAGAAGTTTGGTTTTGCAGTTCCACGGTTCAAATCTCTGTATTATGCAGCTTTTGGCCTTTTTTACATAAAAAAAACCAGTAATAGTGTTTCCCTGACTGTTCAGACACAAATATATCTGTTCAAAATATTCTGGTGTAGGCCAGATAACTGGAAGTTTGGTTTTGCAGTTCCATGGTTCAAATCTCTGTATTATGCTGCTTTTGGCCTTTTTTACATAAAAAAACAGTAATAGTGTCTCGCTAACTGTTCAGACACAAATATATCTGTTTAAAATATTCTGGTGTAGGCCAGATAACTAGAACTGTGGTTTTCCTCTTCCATGGTTCAAATCTGGGTGTAATCCACATTTTTGCATAAAAAAAACAGTAATAGTGTCTCCCTGACTGTTCAGACACAAATATATCTGTTCAAAATATTCTGGTGTAGGCCAGATAACTAGAAGTTTGGTTTTGCAGTTCCACGGTTCAAATCTCTGTATTATGCAGCTTTTGGCCTTTTTTACATAAAAAAAAACAGTAATAGTGTCTCCCTGACTATTCAGACACAAATATATCTGTTCAAAATATTCTGGTGTAGGCCAGATAACTAGAAGTTTGGTTTTGCAGTTCCATGGTTCAAATCTCTGTATTATGCTGCTTTTGGCCTTTTTTACAAAAAAAAAACAGTAATAGTGTCTCGCTAACTGTTCAGACACAAATATATCTGTTTAAAATATTCTGGTTTAGGCCAGATAACTAGAACTGTGGTTTTCCTCTTCCATGGTTCAAATCTGGGTGTAATCCACCTTTTGGCATAAAAAAAACAGTAACAGTGTCTCCCTGACTGTTCAGACACAAATATATCTGTTCAAAATATTCTGGTATAGGCCAGATAACTAGAAGTTTGGTTTTGCAGTTCCACGGTTCAAATCTCTGTATTATGCAGCTTTTGGCCTTTTTTACATAAAAAAAAAACAGTAATAGTGTCTCGCTAACTGTTCAGACACAAATATATCTGTTCAAAATATTCTGGTGTAGGCCAGATAACTAGAAGTTTTGTTTTGCAGTTCCATGGTTCAAATCTCTGTATTATGCTGCTTTTGGCCTTTTTTACATAAAAAAACAGTAATAGTGTCTCGCTAACTGTTCAGACACAAATATATCTGTTTAACATATTCTGGTTTAGGCCAGATAACTAGAACTGTGGTTTTCCTCTTCCATGGTTGAAACCTGGCTGTAATCCACCTTTTTGCATAAAAAAAACATTAACAGTGTCTCGCTGACTGTTCAGACACAAATATATCTGTTCAAAATATTCTGGTGTAGGCCAGATAACTAGAAGTTTTGTTTTGCAGTTCCATGGTTCAAATCTCTGTATTATGCTGCTTTTGGCCTTTTTTACATAAAAAAAACAGTAATAGTGTCTAGCTAACTGTTCAGACACAAATATATCTGTTTAAAATATTCTGGTGTAGGCCAGATAACTAGAAGTGTGGTTTTCCTCTTCCATGGTTCAAATCTGGGTGTAATCCACATTTTTGCATAAAAAAAACAGTAATAGTGTCTCCCTGACTGTTCAGACACAAATATATCTGCTCAAAATATTCTGGTGTATGCCAGATAACTAGAAGTGTGGTTTTCCTCTTCCATGGTTCAAATCTGGGTGTAATCCACCTTTTTGCATAAAAAAAACAGTAACAGTGTCTCCCTGACTGTTCAGACACAAATATATCTGTTCAAAATATTCTGGTGTAGGCCAGATAACTAGAAGTTTGGTTTTGCAGTTCCAAGGTTCAAATCTCTGTATTATGCTGCTTTTGGCCTTTTTTACATAAAAAAAACAGTAATAGTGTCTAGCTAACTGTTCAGACACAAATATATCTGTTTAAAATATTCTGGTGTAGGCCAGATAACTACAACTGTGGTTTTCCTCTTCCATGGTTCAAATCCGGGTGTAGTCCACCTTTTGGCATAAAAAAACAGTAACAGTGTCTCCCTGACTGTTCAGACACAAATATATCTGTTCAAAATATTCTGGTGTATGCCAGATAACTAGAAGTGTGGTTTTCCTCTTCCATGGTTCAAATCTGGGTGTAATCCACCTTTTTGCATAAAAAAAAACAGTAACAGTGTCTCCCTGACTGTTCAGACACAAATATATCTGTTCAAAATATTCTGGTGTAGGCCAGATAACTAGAAGTTTTGTTTTGCAGTTCCATGGTTCAAATCTCTGTATTATGCTGCTTTTGGCCTTTTTTACATAAAAAAAACAGTAATAGTGTCTAGCTAACTGTTCAGACACAAATATATCTGTTTAAAATATTCTGGTGTAGGCCAGATAACTAGAACTGTGGTTTTCCTCTTCCATGGTTCAAATATTGGAGTAATCCACATTTTTGCATAAAAAAAACAGTAATAGTGTCTCCCTGACTGTTCAGACACAAATATATGTGTTTAAAATATTCTGGTGTAGGCCAGATAACTAGAACTGTGGTTTTCCTCTTCCATGGTTCAAACCTGTGTGTAATCCACCTTTTTGCATAAAAAAAAACAGTAATTGCGTCTCCCTGACTGTTCAGACACAAATATATCTGTTCAAAATATTCTGGTGTAGGCCAGATAACTAGAAGTTTGGTTTTGCAGTTCCACGGTTCAAATCTCTGTATTATGCAGCTTTTGGTCGTTTTTACATTAAAAAAAAACAGTAATAGTGTCTCCTTGACTGTTCAGACACAAATATATCTGTTCAAAATATTCTGGTGTAGGCCAGATAACTAGAAGTTTGGTTTTGCAGTTCCAAGGTTCAAATCTCTGTATTATGCTGCTTTTGGCCTTTTTTACATACTGTTTTTTTTAATAGTGTCTCGCTAACTGTTCAGACACAAATATATCTGTTTAAAATATTCTGGTGTAGGCCAGATAACTAGAACTGTGGTTTTCCTCTTCCATGGTTCAAACCTGGGTGTAATCCACCTTTTTGCATAAAAAAAAACAGTAATAGTGTCTCCCTGACTGTTCAGACACAAATATATCTGTTCAAAATATTCTGGTGTATGCCAGATAAGTAGAAGTGTGGTTTTCCTCTTCCATGGTTCAAATCTGGGTGTAATCCACCTTTTTGCATAAAAAAAACAGTAACAGTGTCTCCCTGACTGTTCAGACACAAATATATCTGTTCAAAGTATTCTGGTGTAGGCCAGATAACTAGAAGTTTGGTTTTGCAGTTCCATGGTTCAAATCTCTGTATTATGCTGCTTTTGGCCTTTTTTACATTAAAAAAACAGTAATAGTGTCTAGCTAACTGTTCAGACACAAATATATCTGTTTAAAATATTCTGGTGTAGGCCAGATAGCTAGAACTGTGGTTTTCCTCTTCCATGGTTCAAATCCGGGTGTAATCCACCTTTTGGCATAAAAAAACAGTAACAGTGTCTCCCTGACTGTTCAGACACAAATATATCTGTTCAAAATATTCTGGTGTATGCCAGATAACTAGAAGTGTGGTTTTCCTCTTCCATGGTTCAAATCTGGGTGTAATCCACCTTTTTGCATAAAAAAAACAGTAACAGTGTCTCCCTGACTGTTCAGACACAAATATATCTGTTCAAAATATTCTGGTGTAGGCCAGATAACTAGAAGTTTTGTTTTGCAGTTCCATGGTTCAAATCTCTGTATTATGCTGCTTTTGGCCTTTTTTACATAAAAAAAAACAGTAATAGTGTCTAGCTAACTGTTCAGACACAAATATATCTGTTTAAAATATTCTGGTGTAGGCCAGATAGCTAGAACTGTGGTTTTCCTCTTCCATGGTTCAAATCCGGGTGTAATCCACCTTTTGGCATAAAAAAACAGTAACAGTGTCTCCCTGACTGTTCAGACACAAATATATCTGTTCAAAATATTCTGGTGTATGCCAGATAACTAGAAGTGTGGTTTTCCTCTTCCATGGTTCAAATCTGGGTGTAATCCACCTTTTTGCATAAAAAAAACAGTAACAGTGTCTCCCTGACTGTTCAGACACAAATATATCTGTTCAAAATATTCTGGTGTAGGCCAGATAACTAGAAGTTTTGTTTTGCAGTTCCATGGTTCAAATCTCTGTATTATGCTGCTTTTGGCCTTTTTTACATAAAAAAAAACAGTAATAGTGTCTAGCTAACTGTTCAGACACAAATATATCTGTTTAAAATATTCTGGTGTAGGCCAGATAACTAGAACTGTGGTTTTCCTCTTCCATGGTTCAAATATTGGAGTAATCCACATTTTTGCATAAAAAAAACAGTAATAGTGTCTCCCTGACTGTTCAGACACAAATATATCTGTTTAAAATATTCTGGTGTAGGCCAGATAACTAGAACTGTGGTTTTCCTCTTCCATGGTTCAAATCTGGGTGTAATCCACCTTTTTGCATAAAAAAAAACAGTAATTGCGTCTCCCTGACTGTTCAGACACAAATATATCTGTTCAAAATATTCTGGTGTAGGCCAGATAACTAGAAGTTTGGTTTTGCAGTTCCACGGTTCAAATCTCTGTATTATGCAGCTTTTGGTCGTTTTTACATTAAAAAAAACAGTAATAGTGTCTCCTTGACTGTTCAGACACAAATATATCTGTTCAAAATATTCTGGTGTAGGCCAGATAACTAGAAGTTTGGTTTCGCAGTTCCAAGGTTCAAATCTCTGTATTATGCTGCTTTTGGCCTTTTTTACATAAAAAAAACAGTAATAGTGTCTCGCTAACTGTTCAGACACAAATATATCTGTTTAAAATATTCTGGTGTAGGCCAGATAACTAGAACTGTGGTTTTCCTCTTCCATGGTTCAAACCTGGGTGTAATCCACCTTTTTGCATAAAAAAAAACAGTAATAGTGTCTCCCTGACTGTTCAGACGCAAATATATCTGTTCAAAATATTCTGGTGTAGGCCAGATAACTAGAAGTTTGGTTTTGCAGTTCCACGGTTCAAATCTCTGTATTATGCAGCTTTTGGCCTTTTTGTACATAAAAAAAACAGTAATAGTGTCTCGCTAACTGTTCAGACACAAATATATCTGTTTAAAATATTCTGGTGTAGGCCAGATAACTAGAAGTTTTGTTTTGCAGTTCCATGGTTCAAATCTCTGTATTATGCTGCTTTTGGCCTTTTTTACATAAAAAAAAACAGTAATAGTGTCTAGCTAACTGTTCAGACACAAATATATCTGTTTAAAATATTCTGGTGTAGGCCAGATAACTAGAACTGTGGTTTTCCTCTTCCATGGTTCAAATATTGGTGTAATCCACTTTTTTACATAAAAAAACAGTAATAGTGTCTCGCTAACTGTTCAGACACAAATATATCTGTTTAAAATATTCTGGTTTAGGCCAGATAACTAGAACTGTGGTTTTCCTCTTCCATGGTTCAAACCTGGGTGTATCCCACCTTTTTGCATAAAAAAAACAATAATAGCGTCTCCCTGACTGTTCAGACACAAATATATCTGTTCAAAATATTCTGGTGTAGGCCAGATAACTAGAAGTTTGATTTTGCAATTCCACGGTTCAAATCTCTGTATTATGCAGCTTTTGGCCTTTTTTACATAAAGAAAACCAGTAATAGTGTCTCCCTGACTGTTCAGACACAAGAATATCTGTTCAAAATATTCTGGTGTAGGCCAGATAACTAGAAGTTTTGTTTTGCAGTTCCATGGTTCAAATCTCTGTATTATGCTGCTTTTGGCCTTTTTTACATAAAAAAACAGTAATAGTGTCTCGCTAACTGTTCAGACACAAATATATCTGTTTAAAATATTCTGGTTTAGGCCAGATAACTAGAACTGTGGTTTTCCTCTTCCATGGTTCAAACCTGGGTGTAATCCACCTTTTTGCATAAAAAAAAACAGTAATAGCGTCTCCCTGACTGTTCAGACACAAATATATCTGTTCAAAATATTCTGGTATAGGCCAGATAACTAGAAGTTTGGTTTTGCAGTTCCACGGTTCAAATCTCTGTATTATGCAGCTTTTGGCCTTTTTTACATAAAAAAAAAACAGTAATAGTATCTCGCTAACTGTTCAGACACAAATATATCTGTTTAAAATATTCTGGTGTAGGCCAGATGACTAGAACTGTGGTTTTCCTCTTCCATGGTTCAAACCTGGGTGTAATCCACCTTTTTGCATAAAAAAAAACAGTAATAGTGTCTCCCTGACTGTTCATGAACGAACAAATAAAGTAGCACACTGTAACACTGAGTATATAGATATGAAATATGAAATATGAATAGCATAACTGCTGTAAAAAATAGAAATAAATGAAAAATTTTTTGAAAAATTTTTTTGAAAATTTTTTTTAGCGCATGAAATATGAAGTATGGAAAATGAATAGCATTACTGCTGTAAATAAATGAGAAATCTTAGCGCATAAATTGGCCAATTCATGTGTACCTGACAGCCGCGGTAAGGCATTTCTCGATGTCAGGACCTACCAATGTGAATACCTCTCTAAGAGACCTCCGTCTGCTTATGTGTGGGAAAGACAGATCCTGATGCATTTAAAACCACCTGCGGCATGGGGGTGGGGGTGGAGTGCTCAGTCAACGCTAAATCTAGTAACAAAGAAAATGACGGCACTTCCACTACAAAAACTAGGTGTGAACAGGTGCTTACTAAGAGCAGCTACCTCCATATATAATGAACAAATAAAGTAGCACACTGTAACACTGAGTATATAGATATGAAATATGAAATATGAATAGCATAACTGCTGTAAAAAATAGAAATAAATGAAACATTTTTTGAAAAATTTTTTTAGTGCATGAAATATGAAGTATGGAAAATGAATAGCATTACTGCTGTAAATAAATGAGAAATCTTAGCGCATAAATTGGCCAATTCATGTGTACCTGACAGCCGCGGTAAGGCGTTTCTCGATGTCAGGACCTACCAATGTGAATACCTCTCTAAGAGACCTCCGTCTGCTTATGTGTGGGAAAGACAGATCCTGATGCATTTAAAACCACCTGCGGCATGGGGGTGGGGGTGGAGTGCTCAGTCAACGCTAAATCTAGTAACAAAGAAAATGACGGCACTTCCACTACAAAAACTAGGTGTGAACAGGTGCTTACTAAGAGCAGCTACCTCCATATATAATGAACAAATAAAGTAGCACACTGTAACACTGAGTATATAGATATGAAGATATAGATATTTTTTACAGCAGTTATGCTATTCTTATTTCATATTTCATGTCTCCTGATTGTTCAGCTTTTGGCCTTTTTTACATAAAACAAACAGTAATAGTTGTAGCATCGGCGTCTCTGCCTCCTGCTAGGCAGAGACGCCGTCCCTCTCACCTTCTTGTTCAGCGCGCAGCGTCCTCCTGCGCTCCTTCCCTCGCTGCTGCTGGCGCGCGCTCCTTCCCGGGCACTGTGCTTAGGGCGCGCGCGCTCCCCCTCTCTTAAAGGGGCCACGCGCGTCGTCCTAAGGGGTCCCCAGCCAATTGCCGGAGGACTTCCCATATATAAGGCACCTCCTCCAAAATGGAGGTGCCCGAGCAAACTTGTTTGCACTGTGTCTCACCTGTGCTTCAGCCCTCAGGTTCCGCTGCTAGCCTGACTTTTCGTCCTGCCTGCCAGCCTGTTACTTGCCTTGTCTGTTTGACCGCTCACCTGGGAGCGTCCACCAGTTACCTGCCTGTTACCTGCCTCGTCTGTCAGACCGCTCACCTGGGAGCGTCCACCAGTTACCTGCCTGTTACCTGCCTCGTCTGTCAGACAGCTCACCTGGGAGCGTCCACCAGTTACCTGCCTGATACCTGCCTCGTCTGTCTGCCCGCTCATCTGGGAGCGCCCACCAGTTACCTGCCAGTTACCCGCCTCATCTGTCTGCCCGCTCACCTGGGAGCACCTGCCTGTTTCCTGCCAGCCTGCCTGTGTAGCACCCTGAGGATTCGGCTGCTACAGGGGTATTGCACCTCAATCCAGAGGTGTGATATTCCACTCCCGGGTAAGGATGGAGTGTGGAACTGAGCTCGGTAGGCTGCATGCACTACACACATCCCATTTCCGAGGAACAGGCCGACGGTACTCCCACTTAGAAATGTGCAGGTACGACCGAGTCTGTTCCTGGCTGGAGTGGGAGGGGGGTGGTACATCCCAGTAGTGTAGGGGCAGATAGGGGGAGCAGCCTGGGTAAAGATAGGAGCTCATTGGGTGCTGGTCACCTGAGCTCACACATAGAGGGTGTATATAAGGTGGGCACCATCAGAGAACAGGGTCAGTCTGTCAGAGTAAGAAGCAGAGGAGCAGAGAAGCCCCAGAGAGAGAGAGAGGAGAAAGCAAGAGAGACCCAGAGGGGGAAGCAGAAGAGAGGACTCTAAGACCCCAAATCCAATCCACGGGTGAAGAGTCGGCATCAGGGTACCGGAACCCAAGCTGGTGGGGGCAAAAACACACCCCAGCCAGAGACCGGAGGCCGTGGGCAGCGTCTGCCACGGCCACCCACCACATCCACCATGAAGGCATACCACGTGGAGGGTCAGGGAACCCAAGGCCAAGGGTCACCCAACAGAAGGCCCGAGGGAGCTGGACCTGGGTGGATCACTAGTGGGGACGGCCAGAGAAAGGACAGAAGGAGAGCTCAGGGTCACGCTCCGGACTCGCTTGGGGGTTGGCTGGATCCGGGACCTGGTGGATGCAGCACGGCTCGGGAGGTCACTTGAAGCTGGAGTGACCGGAACATCAGCAGTGAGTAAATACCCTAAACTGCACAACCCGACTCTGTCTTCATTTTACATCTACGCTGCACCACCACAACCCCCATCCTCTGCACCTGACCCCCTGAGGCTATACCCCACCCGTTGGGGGTTATACCACCAAAAGCTGCACCTACACCATCAGCCTCAGCGGACCCTGCTGCAGCGGCGGCCATAGTGACCGCAACACAACGGGTGGCGTAGTCGACAATAAAGAACTTATAACATCTGTAGGACTGCCACATACAACTGAGTTTGACACCCTGGGCACGGACCGGGTCACAGCCACTCGGAAGACTACAACCCCCATCTGATCCGGCTCCGGATATTCCCACTAAAGAATATGGCCCAGGGGGCGCGTCAACTTTGGCGTAGTCGGCAGGATTACGTGCCCGCAACACCCGGGTACTGCGTGCCTGAAGAAAAGTGCAAGTTTACCTCAAAAAGAAGTCTCCTGCCGGTTCCGGAGGGTCCCCGCCATCGGACCCCATCACCAGTCGATTCCCGCCGGTTGTCCGCCATTAACAGCGTTTTCCCGCCATCTGCAGAGTTTCCCGCCACTGGGAAGCGATTCCCGCCATTTCCAAAGGTTTCCCGCCTTGGAAGAGCGGACGCCATTATGGGCGTGCCAGAGGGTGGCAAGAGGCCACCTCCCATCGTGGGCCAGGACCGAAAATGGCGCCAAAAGTGGAAACCGCCCCCACCAACAGAGACTGTGATGCTAGAGGTGTCTGTCAGCGTGAAAGAACAGCCCCTGGAGCTGACAGTCACCAAGTGGCCCCGGGACCGCCCTCAAAGGGGGAGGAGACGAAAGGAGAGAAAAAAGATGGGTGACGCCTGGAGCAGTCTAGAGCGAGCGCACCCGGAGGCAAGAAGCCTGGAGAAGAGTTTCGGAGGAGCTTACCCGGAGATGGCGAGAAAGCAGAGCAGCACCGGCCCGTTGGCCAGGAGCCTGCTAGAAACAGAAGAGGGAGAGCAGAGCAGCACCGGCCCGCTGGCCAGGAGCCTGCTGGAGACAACTGAAGGAGAGCAGAGCAGCACCGACCCGTTGGTCAGGAGCCTGCTGGAAACAACGACCCCACTAGGCCTAGTGGAGGTCCTAGCGCAGCTCCCCCGAGACCGGGAGTGTGCGCAGACCGCTCTGGAGGGCCTCGCAAGGAGGATGGCCCGGGTGCAGCGAGAGACGTTGGCGGAGTGGAGCCGAGAGATGGCCCAGCAGACCGAGACCCGTCAGCGGAGCACGCCACCCAAGACGAGGAGACCGACCGCCTCTGAGGATGGCGCGGGAGGACTCAAGGCCGGAGACGGCGCCAAGAAGGGAGCCGAACGAGTGGAGGCAGGTAAAGGGGACGTCTATACCCCAAACCGGGAAACCGCGTACCTGCCCCAGCTCCCCGTCGCAGAGCCCGAAGTCTATCCTGCCGTGCCCGTCGCTGCAACGTCACCGCCGCAGACTAGGCCTCAAACGGGAGCCGCGACCCCTGTGACGTCACACGCCTCGACCCCGAGCGTGACCAAGCAGGAAGTACCACCAGCCTGGTCGCAAGGCCTAGTACCCCCGGGCGCCGCAATACCAACAGCGCCCCCTACCTCCGCGGAGCCCCCGGCCTGGTCGCAGGGCCAAGTAGCCCAGGGCGCCGCCGTCCTTATGGTGCCCTTCACCTTCCAGATACCCCAGGCCTGGCCGCAAGGCCCGGGCAACCCGGGCGCTAACACCACCGCGCCCATAAGACCTAAAGTGCCGCATCTGGGAGAGGACCTGTACGCCCAGCATACGTGCCCGGATGGGCAGCCATTTATATGGCCACCGGAGTTCCACCATCCCCGACTCCGGAGAGAGAGACCCCTGGATGAACCCCTGATCCCGGCTCCAAAGCCCGTAAAGAGGATCTCGCCCCCGCTAGCGGAAGCGCAGTTCGAGTGGGACCCCACCGGAGAAGATCTCATGGGGTTCACTCAAGAGACTCGGGCAGCTGCAGCGGAGCGTGCTGAGTGCTGCCGCCAACAGCTCGAGGACTTCGAGAGGGAGCGGAGAGAGAGGCGGGTCCGGGAACAGCAAGCTCAAGTAAGGAGCGCGGAGCAGAAGAGCCGGGCCAGGAGAGACCCCCGTGCAGCGCATAGTCCCCGCACCACCGGGACTGTGATAAAGTTTAACATGCAGCATGGGTGGGGCTTCATCCGAGACCACCGCACCCTAGGCGACGTCTTCGTGACGAGGAGAGACGTTGAGTCCCACCTACCGGAGGGACACAGAGGTCGTGACCTTTACATCGGGGACGAGGTCACCTTCACCCGGCACAAGTGTGCCAAAGGACCCTACGCCCTCCATGTGCATCGCCTGACGGAGGAAGAGCTGCGGTGTGAGGAGGAAGAACAAGAGGACCCGGACGGGTCTGAAACTAGAGCCAAAGGTAACCATAAAGCAAGAGCAGGAGGACGCCGTCGTTAAGTACAGCGAAGCAGGAGCTGTATATAGTTGCCCGTCGGGGCACCATAAACTGAAACTGAAACTGTTGCTGTTGCTAAAAATAGTCCCCGTTGGGACCAGCAAGTGTGAACTGTTACCCGTATTTCCCTAAATCCCACTGACCGAGGACTGAGAGCGGTCATTCCTCCCTAATACCTGGCCGAGGACTGAGAGCGGCCATATCCCTGTAAATAGTTGCGCGTCCTAAAGCGCCCCCTACCGGTTTTATAGGGAAAACCAGTTTTCCAGAGAGACTGTCGCGCTTTACCCGGTCACACGTTGCACAGTGACCGGAGGAGGAGCCTGAGGCGACGAGGATGTTTTATCTGCTAAGATATGTTGTTTAATATGTTTTATATGTTTATGAAAAAAAAAATGTATGTTTTGGTGTTGTTTATGTCTTACAGCCCGAGGACGTGCTGTGATTTACCAGGGGGGAATGTAGCACCCTGAGGATTCGGCTGCTACAGGGGTATTGCACCTCAATCCAGAGGTGTGATATTCCACTCCCGGGTAAGGATGGAGTGTGGAACTGAGCTCGGTAGGCTGCATGCACTACACACATCCCATTTCCGAGGAACAGGCCGACGGTACTCCCACTTAGAAATGTGCAGGTACGACCGAGTCTGTTCCTGGCTGGAGTGGGAGGGGGGTGGTACATCCCAGTAGTGTAGGGGCAGATAGGGGGAGCAGCCTGGGTAAAGATAGGAGCTCATTGGGTGCTGGTCACCTGAGCTCACACATAGAGGGTGTATATAAGGTGGGCACCATCAGAGAACAGGGTCAGTCTGTCAGAGTAAGAAGCAGAGGAGCAGAGAAGCCCCAGAGAGAGAGAGAGGAGAAAGCAAGAGAGACCCAGAGGGGGAAGCAGAAGAGAGGACTCTAAGACCCCAAATCCAATCCACGGGTGAAGAGTCGGCATCAGGGTACCGGAACCCAAGCTGGTGGGGGCAAAAACACACCCCAGCCAGAGACCGGAGGCCGTGGGCAGCGTCTGCCACGGCCACCCACCACATCCACCACGAAGGCATACCACGTGGAGGGTCAGGGAACCCAAGGCCAAGGGTCACCCAACAGAAGGCCCGAGGGAGCTGGACCTGGGTGGATCACTAGTGGGGACGGCCAGAGAAAGGACAGAAGGAGAGCTCAGGGTCACGCTCCGGACTCGCTTGGGGGTTGGCTGGATCCGGGACCTGGTGGATGCAGCACGGCTCGGGAGGTCACTTGAAGCTGGAGTGACCGGAACATCAGCAGTGAGTAAATACCCTAAACTGCACAACCCGACTCTGTCTTCATTTTACATCTACGCTGCACCACCACAACCCCCATCCTCTGCACCTGACCCCCTGAGGCTATACCCCACCCGTTGGGGGTTATACCACCAAAAGCTGCACCTACACCATCAGCCTCAGCGGACCCTGCTGCAGCGGCGGCCATAGTGACCGCAACACAACGGGTGGCGTAGTCGACAATAAAGAACTTATAACATCTGTAGGACTGCCACATACAACTGAGTTTGACACCCTGGGCACGGACCGGGTCACAGCCACTCGGAAGACTACAACCCCCATCTGATCCGGCTCCGGATATTCCCACTAAAGAATATGGCCCAGGGGGCGCGTCACCTGGAGACCCTGCCATCACTTGTTGTGACCATCTTCCTGGTAAAACCTATAGACTGCTACCTGCCCTGCTTTCTCGAACTGTGTCCACCTGCCAGCTACCAGAGACTTCCGCCTGCTTGCCGTGTCCATCCGCCATACTGGTCAGTCCCAGCCATCTGACCCGTGGGAGCCACCTGCTCTCTTACAAGGTCGTCCCCAGAGTGGCACCTGGTCCCTCAGCCCGGATCCTCCCTGGTCACGGTGTCGTTAGCTGCCGTACGACCAGGGTCGGTTCGGGTGGATACTTAATCAAGCCCATCTGGGTCCCTCCTTGCACCTTGGCACAGAGGTTCCACCACCCGGCCCCGTAACAATAGTGTCTCCATGACTGTTCAGACACAAATATATCTGTTTAAAATATTCTGGTGTAGGCCAGATAACTAGAACTGTGGTTTTCCTCTTCCATGGTTCAAATCTGGGTGTAATCCACCTTTTTGCATAAAAAAAACAGTAATAGTGTCTCCATGACTGTTCAGACTGAAATATATCTGTTTAAAATATTCTGATGTAGGCCAGATAACTAGAAGTTTGGTTTTGCAGTTCCACTGTTCAAATCTTTGTATTATGCAGCTTTTGGCCTTTTTTTACATAAAAAAACAGTAATAGTGTCTCCCTGACTGTTCAGACACAAATATATCTGTTTAAAAGATTATGGTGTAGGCCAGAGAAATAGAACTGTGGTTTTCCTCTTCCACGGTTTTAATCTCCTTTTTGTTACCCTTTTTTCATTGTTAGTGCGAGTGTAAGCTATTTTACTTAATTTACAATGGGCAAGGCGCGTAGCAAGGGACGTGGAACTGGACGTTCTGGTGATGGTGCGTGTAGAGGACGGGGCCGTGGCCAAGGTGAAAATGTGCCACAACCAAAAGCCACATCATCTCGCTCCCACTGCTTGACCGAATTACTAGGGAAGCACAAAACACCAGTATTGCGAACTGATCAGTGTGAACAGGTTATTAATTGGATAGAAGATAATACTTCCAGTTACCTGAGCTCCACCACCTCCGGTCTGTCTTCCACACGGTCAAGTTTAAGTAGCCGTGAGTCTCGACCGCATACTCCTCCTCACCCTGATGCTCCTTCCTCCCACCATGCCGAGTGTTGTCAGACAGCAACTGATCCCACAGTTGGACACTCTGAAGAGCTGTTCACTGGTCTATTTCCATATTTGTGCCCCTCGCCTGTGTTAGAACTCTCCTGTTAGGTTTTTTCTATTTTGCTGGTCACATGACCTTTTTTGCCTATTTAATCCTGCTCCGCCCTTCTGGCCTTGCTGGACTTCATTGTAATTTCTACTCTTAAGCTAGCCAGGTGCTTTGTTACCTTTCTCAGTCAGTTTAGCTAGGTCTTTTGACCTCTATGTTCTATGTTGTTTGTTTGTCTTTTTACTGCTACAATTTCTGCTAGGAGGTGTCCATCTTTCTCCCAGTCCCTAGTTCTTGTAGGGATCCCTCCCTCACATCTATAGGTCTTCGTTCAGACTAGCTGAGGACTTTAGCGGGTCTGATCGCAGGATCAGGTTCCCCGTTACATCGTAGGGTTCTAGCTTAGTTCTATTGTAGGGACAGATCTCCTGTCTTTCCTTAGTGCTTGTAGCCTATCATAACAGTAAGTCCAGCCAAAATATATCTCTAAGGAAAGACCTCCAGTTTCCATCATGGTGTCGGTTCAGGATTTGGCTCAACGCCTGCAGGGACTCTCTCTGGAGGTGGCCGAGCTCCAACAACACGTGAGTAGCTGTTCTGGATCGCATTTTGTGGAGCCAAAGGTACGATTGCCTGATTTATTTTTTGGTGAACAACAAGATTTTTTTTCCTTTAAAAATGCTTGTTTAATGTATTTTCGTTTGAGACCCAGATCCTCTGGTGATGAATCACAGCGCATAGGGTTCATAATGTCACTTTTGAGCAAAGAACCTCAGGGATGGGCCTTTTCTCTCCAACCTAGTGATCCGTGCTTTAGATCAGTGGATAGTTTTTTTTCTGCTTTGGGGTTGTTGTATGATGATCCTGATCGTGTCTCATCAGCTGAGACGGAATTGAGACTTTTGAGGCAGGGATCAGGTAATGTGGAAAATTATTGTACTCACTTCCGTCGGTGGTCTGCTCAGGTGGGGTGGAACGATTCAGCTCTGAAAAGTTTGTTTCTTGCTGGGCTAGGTGAAAGGGTTAAGGATCTGCTTATTGCTTATCCTACACCTGGAAACTTGCAGGAGGCAATGCAATTAGCTATACGGGTGGACAGGAGACTGCGTGCAAGGGTTAATGAGAGTAAATCCTTTGCCATGTCAGCTCCTAGTCTTGAGAGGGTCTGTACTGACATTGGAGAGCCGATGGAGATTGGGGCGATGTCACCCCACTCTCAGGAAAAAGACCGCAGGTTTTCTGAAGGTTTGTGCTTTTATTGCGGAAAATCTGACCATTTCATTAAGAACTGTGTGCTTCTTATGAACAAAGAAAAAGAAAAAAAGGTCAGTTACGCCCGTATAGCCTGTTTAAACACTAAGGGGGTATTTCTTTCTGCTACTACTGCAGCTCAGGAAGAATTAATTGAATTTCGGGTTATGTGTGGATTGTGGTTCTACTCTGAATGTGATTGATGGGGGATTCTTGGAAAAACTTAAATTAAAACCCAAACCTTTGTCATCCCCTATTGCCGTGGTTTCTGTCGATGGCTCTCCCTTGAAATGTGATACTCACAAGGTTTATGAATTTCCCCTCACTATTAATGGTATTCACCAAGAAAATTTGGATTTGGTAGTATTAAGTAATTTGCCTTCTCCAGTAATTTTGGGGTTACCCTGGTTAAAATTGCACAATCCTGTACTGGATTGGTCTACTAATGAAATTAAGTCCTGTAGCCCTAAATGTTATGACAAGTGTTGTAACGGGCGCATTGCTGCTGTGGATAAAGCGGAATTACCTGTACCTATTCAGGATTTTTGGAAAGTTTTTTCTGAGGAGGAGTCGCAAATTTTGCCTCCCCATAGAGACTATGATTGTACCATTGAATTTGTCCCTGGAGCGACTCTTCCTAAAAGTCGTTTATTTAATCTTACTATTCCTGAGAGAAAGGCTTTGGAGGAATATATACAGACGAGTTTGGCCGCCGGTCACATCAGACCCTCTAAGTCACCTGTGGCTGTTGGATTTTTTTTTGTTAAAAAAAAGGACGGCGGTTTACGTCCTTGTCTGGACTTTCGCGAGATTAATAAAATCACTGTACGCAATCCCTACCCACTGACATTGATTCCTGATTTGTTTAACCAGTTAGTGGGGGCCAAGTTGTTCTCTAAAATTGATCTCCGGGGGGCCTACAATTTGTTGCGCATGAAGGAGGGTGATGAATGGAAGACTGCTTTTAACACTCCTGTGGGTCATTTTGAGAATCTGGTTATGCCTTTTGGTCTTACAAATGCACCAGCATTTTTTTAGAATCTTATTAATGACATCCTTAGACATTTGATCGGCAAAAATGTGGTTGTGTATTTGGATGACATTTTGATTTATTCGCCTGATCTGGAGTCTCATTGGCGGAGCATACGTGAGGTATTACAGTTATTAATTGACAATTCGCTTTTTGCTAAGCTAGAGAAATGTGAGTTCGCTGTACAGAGAATTAGTTTTTGGGCTACATTATCTCCAGCGAGGGCTTTGAGATGGACCCGGTGAAAGTTCAAGCTGTGCAGTAATGGCCTAGGCCTATTGGTTTGAAATCGATACAGAGGTTTTTGGGTTTCGCCAATTATTACAGAAAATTCATTAAAAAATTTTCTATTATTGTTAAACCACTGACCGATCTCACCAGGAAAGGTGCTAATACGGTTCAGTGGACTACTGAGGCCATTGAAGTGTTTGTGTTTCTAAAGGAGAGGTTCAGCTCTGCCCCCATCCTTATGCAGCCTGATGTGACTAAGCCGTTTTTGGTTGAGGTTGATGCTTCTTCTGTGGGGGTCGGTGCGGTGTTGTCTCAGGAAAACAAGGATGGAGTACATCCCTGTGCCTTTTTTTCAAAAAAAATTTCTGAGACTGAACTTAATTCCGATATTGGTAATCGGGAATTGCTGGCTATTAAACTCGCATTTGAACACAGGCGTCATCTCTTGGAAGGTGCTGAATTTCCCATTCAGGTTTTCACTGATCATAAAAATCTGATCTATCTTGATGCTGCCAAGCGCTTGAATGCCCGTCAGGCTAGGTGGGCACTTTTTTTTTTGCGGTTTAATTTTTCCGTTACTTACATCCCGGGTACCAAGAATGTTAAAGCTGACGCGTTGTCTTGCAGCTTTTCTCCCATGGTCGGTGCTGAGGAGGAGGAGAGCATTTTACAAGAAGGTGTTGTGATTGCTGCTTGGACTCCGTTTTGGAAGATGAGATTCTTAAAGCACAGGAGAATGCCCCATCTAACACTCCCCATGGGAGGTTGTTTGTGCCTAGGACCTTTAGGAGAGATTTGTTTGTTGAGTGTCATGAGTCTCGGTTGGCAGGTCATCCAGGAATTTCTGAGACCAAGAGACTTGTGGGTCACAGTTTTTGGTGGCCTGGATGGCAGAAGGAAGTCATTAAGTGGGTGCGTCAATGTACTGTGTGTGCTAGATCTAAGTCTTCTCATACTCCTGCTGCGGGGTTGCTTTGCCCTCTGGAGGTTCCTAGTGCACCTTGGACATATCTGGCTATGGACTTTATTACTGACCTTCCCTCCTCTGAGGGTTTCACGGTCATCTGGGTGGTCGTGGACCGTTTTAGCAAGATGTGTCACTTGGTTCCCTTCATCAAACTGCCCTGCGCTAAGACACTCGCTAAGGCCTTTGTCAAGGAAATTGTCAGACTCCATGGTGTTCCTACTGACATTGCTTCTGATAGGGGACCTCAGTTCGTGGCTCGTTTTTGGCGTGCCTTTTGTGACAGGTTGGGAGTTCATTTGTCGTTTTTATTGGAATATCATCCTGAGTCTAATGGCCAGACAGAAAGGAAGAATCAGGATGTTAGCAGTTCTTGCCTTGTTTTGTGGCAGACAATCAAGAGGGGTGGTCTGAGTTTCTGCCGCTTGCTGAATTTGCTCTTAACAATCATACATCCTTTTCTGCTGGGTGTTCGCCTTTTTTTTGTTGTTCTGGGAGACATCCGTCTTTTGGGTCATTCTCCAAATTGGTATCGGCTGTGCCTGAGGAGGAGAGTTTTTCCGGTGATTTGGAGAGAGTTTGGACGGATGTGCGTGGTAATCTTCAGGAGGCTAACAAAAAATCTAAGAGGTACTTTGACAGGAAACGTCAAGAGGTTTTGTTTACGGTTGGTGACATGGTTTGGTTGTCCTCTAAGAATCTGCGGTTGAGGATTCCTTCTAAAAAATTGGGTCCCAAGTTTGTAGGACCCTTTAAGGTGCTTCAGGTAGTTAACCAATCTGCTGTTAGGTTGGAGGTTCCTACCTCCTGGAAGATTAATCCGGTGTTTCATGTTTCTCTATTGAAAAAAGCTGATGCATCAGATAGAGACGCCACTGCCACTGTTCCTCCGGTGGTGGAGGACGGGGAATATGAAATTTCCCGCATCCTTAATTCTAGACGGTATAGGGGGAGTTTGCAGTATCTCGTCGCTTGGAAGGGTTTCGGTCCCGAGGATAACTCATGGGTGAGGGCGGATGATGTTTCTGCTTCCAGACTTGTCAGAGCGTTTCACAAGAGGTTTCCTGATAAGCCTGGGCCTAGGGGATCCGGAGGATCCTCATAGAAGATGGGGTACTGTTAGAACTCTCCTGTTAGGTTTTTTCTATTTTGCTGGTCACATGACCTTTTTTGCCTATTTAATCCTGCTCCGCCCTTCTGGCCATGCTGGACTTCATTGTAATTTCTACTCTTAAGCTAGCCAGGTGCTTTGTTACCTTTCTCAGTCAGTTTAGCTAGGACTTTTGACCTCTATGTTCTATGTTGTTTGTTTGTCTTTTTACTGCTACAATTTCTGCTAGGAGGTGTCCATCTTTCTCCCAGTCCCTAGTTCTTGTAG
Organism: Phyllobates terribilis; assembly: GCF_046119375.1. Lineage (NCBI taxonomy): Eukaryota > Metazoa > Chordata > Amphibia > Anura > Dendrobatidae > Phyllobates > Phyllobates terribilis. Next base: position 124,184,813 of record NW_027362764.1, read on the forward strand.
GGATCCCTCCCTCACATCTATAGGTCTTTGTTCAGACTAGCTGAGGACTTTAGCGGGTCTGATCACAGGATCAGGTTCCCCGTTACATCGTAGGGATCTAGCTTAGTTCTATTGTAGGGACAGATCTCCTGTCTTTCCTTAGTGCTTGTAGCCTATCATAACAGTCTGCTCTGCTTGAAGTGGTGGAAGAGGAGATCCCATGTAGCGATGCCCAAATATTTGAACAGCCACAGCCACAGGAAGTCAACGCTGGCAATTTGTCACAAGAGGTGGACAATGACGAGACAAAATTGCCACGAAGTGAGGAGGAGGATCGTGGTGCGCAAGTGGAAAAGGAGGAGGTGGTGGATGATCTAATAACTGACCCAACGTGGCAGGAGGACACGCAGAGCAAGGCCAGCAGCACACAGAGCGAGGGAGGCAGAGTACCCCAACAGGCAGGAAGAAGCAGTGTGGTGGCCGCACACAGAAAGCGGGCAACAGTTCCCCATAACACCAACACGAGGGACGATGCCAGTACAACCGGTAGGTCTTCCAGAGTCTGGAATTTTTTTAAAGACTCTGGTGATAACCCCAAAAAGGCCATTTGTACCACCTGCCATGCCAGTATCAGCAGGGGTGACAAAACTACCAGCCTGACCACCACCAGCATGATCAGGCACATGTCAGCAAAGCACCCGACTTTGTGGGGCGAACCCCAGGGTCCACGACCAGTGTCAGCGGGTGTCACCACTGCTTCTTCCGCTGTTGTGCGTGTAAGAGAACCCCCAGTTGTGCGTGCAAGGCAATCCCCTGTCCATACTGCATGCAAAGATGCCCCCTCCTCTCAGTCTTCACTTGTTATGGCAGTTTCTCAAGAAACAGCATCAACATCCACGTCCCACCGCAGCGTTCAATTGTCCATATCCCAGAGCTTTGAACGAAAGTGCAAATTCGCAGCCAACTGCCCACAGGCCACAGTTCTAAATTCGCACATTTCACGACTGCTTGCGTTGGAAATGCTGCCTTTTAGGCTGGTGGAGACGGAATCCTTCCGCAACCTTATGGCAGTGCCCGTCCCTCGGTACTCGGTCCCCAGCCGACACTATTTTGCCCTGTGTGCCATCCCCGCACTACACAAGCACGTGTCCCAAAACATCTGCCGTGCCCTCAACAACGCAGTTACTGGGAGAGTCCACCTGACAACAGACACGTGGACAAGTGCTTGTGGCCAGGGATGGTACATCTACCTGACGGCACACTGGGTAAACATAGTGGAAGCCGGGACCCAGTCGGACCTTGGGACGGAACACATCCTCCCCACACCGAGGATTGTGGGCCCTATGTCAGTCAGAGTTGCCCCCACAGTGTACAGCTCCTGCGCATCATCCTCCTCCTCATGTTCAGCCTCCATCTTATTTATCACCACATCAGTTACAAGCTGGATGCACTGCAGTACTGCCTCAGCCAAGCGACAACAGGCTGTGCTGAAACTAATAAGCTGAGGTGATAAACCTCACACTGCTTGTGAGTTGTGGACAGCTGTGAAAGAGCAGGCAGATCTGTGGCTGAGACCGCTGAACTTACATCCAGGCATGGTCGTGTGTGACAATTGCCGTAACCTGGTGGCGGCTCTGAGGCGAGGCGAGATCACACACGTACCATGCCTGGCTCATGTGCTTAACCTCGTGGTTCAGCGGTTTCTTAAATCGTACCCCGAGTTGCCAGATCTGCTCGTCAAAGTACGCCGCCTGTCAGCTCATTTTCGGTTGTCGGCTACAGCTTCCGCCGCCCTTGCTGTGTTGCAGCAGCGTTTGCAGCTTCCGGCACACCGACTGGTGTGTGATGTCCCCACATGTTGGAACTCTACCCTCCACATGATGCAAAGGATTTGTGAGCAGAAGAGAGCAGTTGTGGAGTAGCAGCTGCAACAAGGCCGTCGATATTCAGGTCAGACTCCACACATAAGACCTCAGGAGTGGACCTAGATGTCTGACATATGTACCATCCTGTCAAACTTTGAGGAGTCCACCAAGATGGTGAGTGGTGATGACTCCATCATTAGCGTCAGCATCCCACTTGTCTGTCCTTTGCAACGCTCTTTGCAGAGAACTAAAGAGGAGGCATTGCAGCCAGAGTATGATGAGATGGATCAAGAAGCCGTAATGGGCGATTACACACAGCCCAGCCTCATCTCATCCCAACGTGCATTGTGGGACAATGAGGGAGAGGAGGAGGAGGAAGAACAGGAGCTGGTATCATGCGCTGTAGACGGTAGTACCTGTACAACTGTCATACTGTCGGTTCAGCGTGGGTGGCCTGAGGACAGGGGGGAGGAGGAAGAGAGCATGGTCAGTCGTCATCTTGGTGAGGACACGGAAGTCTTGCCCGTTACCAGTCTGGCACGCATTGCTGACTTTATGTTATGCTGCCTTAGCCATGACCCTCGCATTATCAAAATGTTGGGTGACTGTCATTACTGGTTGGTGACACTTTTAGACCCCCGCTACAAGGAGAACTTTCTCTTATTCCTTAGGTGGAGAGGTCTACAAAAATGTGGCAGTACCAGAAGGCCCTTGCTGCAGAACTGTTAAAAAAAATTCCCATCTGAACACGCTAGTGGCAGAGGTCACAGTTCGTTGACCAACCAAGGCGTACAGGCAAGAGAGACGCAACTCCAATCCAGCAGAGGCAGGGGAACATTGTCAATATTCTGGGACAATTTTCTGAGACCCGCCCAGCTTACAGGCCCTGAAGCGCGGGGTGCTATCACAAGGAGTGGAAAGTTTCAAAAGATGGTGAGGGAGTACCTTGCAGACCGTACCAGCGTCCTCCGTGATTCCTCTGTGCCTTTTAATTATTGGGTATCCAAGCTGGACGCTTGGAATAAACTTGCTCTGTACGCCTTGGAGATCCTGGCCTGCCCTGCCGCTAGCATGTTATCGGAGCGTGTTTTTAGTGCCGCTGGGGGAATTATAACTGATAAGTGCACTCGCCTGTCAACTGACAATGCTGACAAGCTGACCCTTATCAAAATGAACAAGGGCTCGATTGGGCCAGACTTCTCATCACCACCAAATGACAGCAGAAGAACATAAAGTCAAATCCACTGTGTTATTTCGGGAGGTGTATTCCCATGCACCGCTTCACACCCACACATGGGTATACGCTTCCTCATTTAGGCTGTATTTTGCTCTTCTCTTTATCCTCAGCCTCCACCACCACTATACCACCAGGGTGACTATGGTCCGTGTTGCCAGCATTGCAAGTTCCTCCGTCCTAATTTTTGGCAGCTTTTACTTGGAAGGCATAGGCAAAGACTATGGGAGACCCAGTCCCCAATACTGGGAATAATGTTTTGAATATGCTGTACTGCATGGCTCTTGTTTGCCAGCATTGCAAGTTCCTCCGTCCTAATTTTTGTCAGCTTTTGCTTGATAGGTATAGGCAAAGACTATGGGAGACCCACTCCCCAATAATGGGAATAATGTTTTGAATATGCTGTACTGCATGGCTCTTGTAAGGGGCATGAAAACCGTCTTGTTAAGCTACTCTGAACACCACGTCTCTTCCAAGGGGCATTAAAACCATCTTGTTAAGCTACTGCGACCTCCACCACTTTTCCAAGGGGCATTAAAACCGTCTTGTTAAGCTACTGCGACCTCCACCACTCTTCCAAGGGGCATTGATATTGTCTTTTTATTCCACTGCGACCTCCACCACTCTTCCAAGGGGCATTAATATTGTCTTTTTATTCCACTGCGACCTCCACCACTCTTCCAAGGGGCATTGATATTGTCTTTTTATTCCACTGTGACCTCCACCACTCTTCCAAGGGGCATTAAAACCGTCTTGTTAAGCTACTGCAGCCTCCACCACTTCTCCAAGGGGCATTAAAACCGTCTTGTTAAGCTACTGCGACCTCCACCGCTCTTCCAAGGGACATTTAAACTGTCTTGTTAAGCTTCTGCGACCTCCACCGCTCTTCCAAGGGGCATGAAAACCATCTTGTTAAGCTACTGCGACCTCCACCGCTCTTCCAAGGGGCATTTAAACCGTCTTGTTAAGCTACTGCGACCTCCACCGCTCTTCGAAGGGGCATTAAAACCATCTTGTTAAGCTACTGCGACCTCCACCGCTCTTCCAAGGGGCATTAAAACCGTCTTGTTAATCTACTGTGACCTCCACCGCTCTTCCAAGGGGCATTAAAACCATCTTGTTAAGCTACTGCGACCTCCACTGCTCTTCCAAGGGGCATTTAAACCATCTTGTTAAGCTACTGCGACCTCCACCGCTCTTCCAAGGGGCATTAAAACCGTCTTGTTAAGCTACTGCGACCTCCACTGCTCTTCCAAGGGGCATTAAAACCGTCTTGTTAAGCTACTGTGACCTCCACCGCTCTTCCAAGGGGCATTAAAACTGTCTTCTTAAGCTACTGTCACCTCCACCACTTTCCCAAGGGGCATTAAAACCATCTTGTTAAGCTACTGCGACCTCCACCACTTTTCCAAGGGGCATTAAAACCGTCTTGTTAAGCTACTGCGACCTCAACCACTTTTCCATGGGGCATTAAAACCGTCTTGTTAAGCTACTGCGACCTCCACCACTCTTCCAAGGGGTCATTGATATTGTCTTTTTATTCCACTGCGACCTCCACCACTCTTCCAAGGGGTCATTGATATTGTCTTTTTATTCCACTGCGACCTCCACCACTCTTCCAAGGGGTCATTGATATTGTCTTTTTATTCCACTGCGACCTCCACCACTCTTCCAAGGGGCATTGATATTGTCTTTTTATTCCACTGCGACCTCCACCACTCTTCCAAGGGGCATTGATATTGTCTTTTTATTCCACTGCGACCTCCACCACTCTTCCAAGGGGCATTGATATTGTCTTTTTATTCCACTGTGACCTCCACCACTCTTCCAAGGGGCATTAAAACCGTCTTAAGCTACTGCGACCTCCACCACTTTTCCAAGGGGCATTAAAACCGTCTTGTTAAGCTACTGCGACCTCCACCACTTTCCCAAGGGGCATTAAAACCGTCTTGTTAAGCTACTGCGACCCCCACCGCTCTTCCAAGGGGCATTAAAACCGTCTTGTTAAGCTACTGCGACCTCCACCACTTTTCCAAGGGGCATTAAAACCGTCTTGTTAAGCTACTGCGACCTCCACCACTTTTCCAAGGGGCATTAAAACCGTCTTATTAAGCTACTGCGACCCCCACCGCTCTTCCAAGGGGCATTAAAACCGTCTTGTTAAGCTACTGCGACCTCCATCGCTCTTCCAAGGGGCATTTAAACCGTCTTGTTAAGCTACTGCGACCTCCACCGCTCTTCCAAGCGGCATTAAAACCGTCTTGTTAAGTTACTGCGACCTCCACTGCTCTTCCAAGGGGCATTAAAACCGTCTTGTTAAGCTACTGCGACCTCCACCACTTTTCCAAGGGGCATTAAAACCGTCTTGTTAAGCTTCTGCGACCTCCACCGCTCTTCCAAGGGGCATTAAAACCGTCTTGTTAAGCTACTGCGACCTCCACCGTTCTTCAAAGGGGCATTAAAACCGTCTGCAGTCACTGCAGATGGTTTCCAGGTTCATTCTTGCGGTGTCATTTGTCCCCACATGTATTAGCAGGAATGGGTAGTGATCTGTAGGTCTGAAGAGTCTTGATATCCTGTCAGACACATCTTTAATTATTGCTCCTGGAAGACAGCACATTTCTCTTGAGGTAATGTCTGGTCTGCAGATAGCGGCCTCTGTTCCTTTCAACAGGGAATCCCCCATGACCACCACTCTCCGTTTTTTCTTCACAACATTTTTCTTTCTCCATCCAGGAGGATTCTGAGGGCTTATAAGGTTATTCATTGTGGGCAAAGTCTTATCTTGCTGTATTTCTTCATGGTTCTCCTGCGTGAGAGCCTGGTACTGGTTCCTGATCAGTATAGGTGCTGACTGCCTCTCGATCCTCCTGCTTCTCTGGGTCACATGCTTCCATTCCTCTGTTTTGTCAGGTGCAGTTCGAATTTCTTCTCTTTCTGTACCATGAAGAGATAATTCTGCTCTGTCTAAGAACTCTTCACCTTCCTTAATGATTTTCAAGGTAGTTAACCTCTCTTCTAGATTTAGCAACTTTTCCTCCAACAGGGACACAAGCTTTTGTGGCACCCCGAGGTCTGGTTGCCACAGTGGCAGCAATGTCATGTCCCGAGAGCAGGTGGGAGGTTCCCTGGTTGGGGACAATTAGCATGCCGCACCTCCTGTCTCAGTCCAGGGAGGGGAGAAACCTGCCCTTTATAAACTGGATCTGGGGCGGGGTTAGACAGACAGAGTCCAGTCAGAGAACAGTGAGAGTCCAGACAAGTTGCAGATAAGGACAGGTTAGCAGCAGGCTGAGGAGTCCCTGTAGGCAGAGGAGGAACACGAGGCCAGGAGGGGAGCTAGAAGAGTTCGTCCTGGCCAGAGACTTGTCAAGCCGGACACTGGAGTCCGAGGCTATGAGGGTTATAAGCCCAGCAGCAGAAAACCACCATGCAGCTTCAAGTCCTCTGGCCCAAGGAAGCCCGGAGGCTCAGCCACACGAGAGGGACCACTACTGCCCCGGAGGGGTGAGAGGTACGGAAGGCCCGAGTCGCCAGTCATATGGGTGAGAACAACACGGTACACTCAGAGACGTGGGCTACCACTACACTACAGCAGGATAGCCAAGAAAGAGTGAAGTCAGCACGGTAGGCCTACAAACTCCCCCTGACCAGCGGGATTTCCCAGTTCCTCTCAGACTGACCAGGCCTCCATTGTTAACCTGTATTCCGGACGGGTCCCTTAATACCACCAACAGTAAAGACCCTGAATTGCATGACAGGCTCCGTGTGGTTACTGCTGCTCCCGCGCACCATCACCACCAACATCCCCATTTACTGCCCTGAGGCTATACTCCTCCCGTGGGGAGTTGTACTACACTCTGCTGCACCCACAACACCAGCCTCAGTGGTCTGCTCTGCAGCGGCAGTTCACCCTGACCGCAATCCACAGGTGGCGTAGTCGGACATTAGTATATAGACTGCCATTTATTTGACCACCCTGAGCCACGGGACTGGGTTACCGCCACGGTGACTACAACCCCCAGCATCCACAAAAAGGTCCGGTTCCGGGTTCCCCACGCGGCCCAGGGGGCGCGTCAACTTTGGCATGGTCGGCAGGATTTCATGCCCGCCACCAACGGGTACTGCGTGCCTGAGGAAAGACTGTAAAACTTACCTTGGTGGAGTTTCCCGCCATCCGCAGCCATTTTCCCGCCATCTGGCGCCATCTTCGGGACGCCGTGCGGGAAGAAGAGGGGCGTGGACGACGAAAGTGCGAGAGAACTGGATCCACGCCTTAAGCACGGACGCTGCGCAAGGTCCTGAACGGAGCCGAATGGACGCTGACATCACCAGGATGCGACGTCAGGTCCTCAACCCCGACGATCGCCTGCGGAACCGCGGCCTACAGAAGAAAAGCAACGGAAGGTAGGCCCCGGTTGACTAGGGTGGAAGAGGATGATGGAAGCAGAGGAAACTGTCACCGCCAGCGCGGCTGCTGCCGCAGTAATGCCGTTCACGATACCTTACATCCCCGGAGCAGCCTGGTTGCCCCAGTACTCAGGGGAGTCGCATACCCTGAGCGACTTTAAAGAGAGACTATATAGCCTATTCAAGGTGTACCTGCTGACGGAAGAACAGAAAGTGACCATACTGATAGGCCAGTTAACCGGCGCGGCACAATGAGAAGTAAAGTCTTGGTCAGTCAGGGACAAGGGGACCGTGAAGGAGATTTTGGCCCGCCTAAAGGACACTTTTGATATCCGCACCTCAGCCGAGATCAAAATGAGATTTTATGGGTGCAAGCAGCGGGTCCAAGACAGTATCAGAGACTATGCTTTGAATTTGCAAGAGGCCCTGAGAGCCATCAAACAGGCAGACCCTGACAGTGTGAGGAATGCAGATGAACTGCTGACTGAACAATTCATTGAGGGTCTGCTGTCCAGCGCCCACCGAACCCAGTTACGCCTCAAGGCCCTGCAGAACCCTGGGTTAGACTTTGCACAGTTTAAGGACAGAGCCATCCGGGTACTCCGAGAACCCGTACCTGGTGGCGTGGCGGCCTCCAGGCACCCTGCTATCACTTATCACCAAGAGGCGGCGCCCCAGTCTACACAATCTGCAGGAGCCAACGCACAGAATAGTACCCCATCTACAGACCTGCACCATCAGTAACGCCAGTAACGTGGGGCTAGGAGCCGTACTATCCCAGATCCAGCAGGGCAGAGAACGGGTAATTGCTTATGCTAGCAGAAAGCTGAGACCCACAGAGAGAAACCCTGAGAATTATAGCTTCTTCAAGCTAGAGTTCCTGGCAGTGGTGTGGGCAGTCACCGAACGCTTCAAGCATTACCTGGCTTCTTCTAAGTTCACTGTGTACACGGACAACAACCCGCTGACACACCTGGACACTGCAAGACTTGGTGCCCTAGAGCAGAGATGGATGGCCCGGCTGTCCAATTATGAATTTACCATCAAATACTGGACAGGGCGCGCAAATGCCAACGCAGATGCATTGTCCAGAATGCCTCACTTGCAGGACGGGGGAGAGGATCCAGAACAACTGGAAGAAATTGAACTCCCTGCATTCCACCGTCATGGGGTCACCCAGTGTTCCCACTGCGTAAAGAAGAGGTGCTCTGCCACCGCTACGTTCAATCCCTTACCCCACCACGGCTGGGCCGAGACGCAAGATAGTGACCCCGCAGTCCGCCTGGTGAAAGAGGTGCTGACCCAGGCTGATGCCCACCTTGATCCGGATGCTCCGGAAGAGGCCAAACAGCTGTGGAAGGAGAGGAGCAAGCTGTTTCTCTACGAGGGGAGGCTGTGCCGCAGAACCGTCAACTCTCGAACACATGAGCTGATCTGGCAGGTAGTGGTCCCAAGGCGGGATGCGGCTATGGTCCTAGAAGCATACCATGACGGCGCAGGGCACTTTGGATGGAAGAAGCTGGAGTACCTGTTGCGTGAGCGGTTCTTCTGGGTAGGCATGAGAGGGGTTATAGAGAGATGGTGCAGAGCCTGTAGCCTGTGCAACCTAAGGAAGAAGGACCGCGCCAGCCAGAAGATTCCCCTGCAGCCCATCATCACAAAGCAGCCCCTTGTGCTGGTGGCCCTGGACCACGTAAAGCTGGCTCCAAGCAGATCGGGATACATCTACGCCCTCACAATAGTAGATCACTACTCCCGGTTTCTAGTGGTGGTCCCTGTCAAAGACTTAACAGCTCAGACGATCGCCAGAGCCTTTCAGCAGCATTTCTGCCGTCCACACAGGTATCCGGAGCAAGTGTTGACTGATCAAGGTCCAGCGTTCAAGGCTGATGTCTTCCAGGAATTCTGCAACCTGTATGGCTGCAAGAAGATAAGGACAATGCCTTACCACCCCCAAACCAACGGGATGTGTGAAAAAATGAATCAGGTAGTAATAGACCTGCTCAAGACGTTGCCCCTGGAGGAACACAGCCTGTGGCCTGAGAAACTGCCAGATCTGGTAGACTTGTATAACCATATCCCAGTGGGTTCTACCAACTGCACCCCGGCTTACCTAATGAGGGCAAGACCTGGTAAGCTGCCAATTGACCTGGAGATGGGAGTCCTGACACCCGAGGACACCTCACCAGAAGCAGACTGGGACACAGAACGACAGCAGCAGTACCGGAAAGTACAGGAGAGCATGGAGCGAAGTCTGTCTCAAGCCAGAGAGAGGCAAGAGAGGGATTACAACCAGCATGCTCCAGCTGCTCCCCTGGCACCTGGAGAGCAGATCTTGAAGAGGAAGAGACGGCTCCACAAGTTGGATGATGAATGGGAGAAAGACCCGTACACCGTACTGCCGTCAAGCCATGAGAACCCAAAAGTGTGTGTTGTCAGTAAGGATGGAGGAGAGACCGCAGCCACTGTCTCTGGAGACCACCTGAAGAGGTGTCCCGAGCAGCTGCAAAGCGCTGATGAAGACCAAGATAGCCCTCAACCCGCAGAGGGAAGGGAAGAAATGGTCAGTACAGTGCTCGGAGACTTTCCCCGGTCCTGGGCGCAAATCAACAATGCTATAGTGGTACCCGTCCTTACTTTTCTCCAGCCAGCCCCTCAAGCGCAAGAGCAAGTAGTGTTGGAAGAGCCAGTTGCCCCGGAGGCAGAAGAGTCCATACCAGCAGCTCAGGAGAATCAACCCTCTGCTTGTAGTGAACCTGCCATGCCCGTGGTGAGCCAAAGAGTACACAGAAAGCTGCCCAGCCTACCCGTAACATCTGCAAGTACCTCTAGTGCAGCCACTAGCACACCCAGTACACAGGGTGTGGAAACAGGGGACCCAAATAGAGTACCACCAGACAGTGGGTTACGTTGGTCCACCAGGAGCACTAAAGGTCAGGTACCCGCTCGCTGGAGAATCTAATATGTCATATTTACCTGTATATTGCCAATGTTGAAAATGTTTAATGTTTGTGTTACCTGGACAGTAATAATGCTTTTCCAGTTTTTCCTAGTTCAATGGACTGACAGGTCATGGACACTGAATGGCCAGAACTGTCTTGTAGATAGTTGCACCTGGTGCCCTCTTTCGAAGATGGCCACGGAAGAAAAACCTGTCCGGCGTGGCCTCCTTGTGGTCCAAAGTAGTTAGCTTTTACCTTGCTGCCACGCCCAAGGCCAGGAATTTGGGGTTTATAGGGACAGGTCCCCACACCGTGGAAATCTTCACCTTGTTGGGTGACATGGACACCCGGTCACGGAAGCGCCGTGACATTAAGGACAAAATGTACTTGTATATATGTTTATGTTATTGTTTATACCCTGTATTTGTGTTTTCTAAAAAAAAAATGTTTAGTCCGGAGTACTAAATTTCACTAGGGGGGAATGTGGCACCCCGAGGTCTGGTTGCCTCAATGGCAGCAATGTCATGTCTGAGAGCAGGTGGGAGGTTCCCTGGTCGGGGACAATTAGCATGCAGCACCTCCTGTCTCAGTCCAGAGAGAGGAGAAACCTGCCCTTTAAAAACTGGGTCTGGGGCGGGGTTAGACAGAGTCCAGTCAGAGAACAGTGAGAGTCCAGACAAGTTGCAGATAAGGACATGTCAGCAGCAGGCTGAGGAGTCCCTGTAGGCAGAGGAGGAACACGAGGCCAGGAGGGGAGCTAGAAGAGTTCGTCCTGGCCAGAGACTTGTCAAGCCGGACACTGAAGTCCGAGGCTATGAGGGTTATAAGCCCAACAGCAGAAAACCACCACGCAGGGGACTTCAAGTCCTCTGGCCCAAGGAAGCCCGGAGGCTCAGCCACAAGAGAGGGACCACTACTGCCCTGGAGGGGTGAGAGGTACGGAAGCCCCGAGTCGCCAGTCATACGGGTGAGAACAACACGGTACACTCAGAGACGTGGGCTACCATTACACTACAGCAGGATAGCCAAGAAAGAGTGAAGTCAGCACGGTAGGCCTACAAATTCCCCCTGCCAGTGGGATTTCCCAGTTGCTCTCAGACTGACCAGGCCTCCATTGTTAACCTGTATTCCGGACGGGTCCCTTAATACCACCAACAGTAAAGACCCTGAATTGCATGACAGGCTCCGTGTGGTTACTGCTGCTCTTGCGCACCATCACCACCAACATCCCCATTTACTGCCCTGAGGCTATACTCCTCCCGTGGGGAGTTGTACTACACTCTGCTGCACCCACAACACCAGCCTCAGTGGTCTGCCCTGCAGCGACGGTTCACCCTGGCCGCAATCCACAGGTGGCGTAGTCGGACATTAGTATATAGACTGCCATTTAGTTTGACCACCCTGAGCCACGGGACCGGGTCACCGTCACTGTGACTACAACCCCCAGCATCTACAAAAAGGTCCGGTTCCGGGTTCCCCACGCGGCCCAGGGGGCGCGTCACTTGCATTTCTGGCATGTGAAGTTTGGCTTTTCCACTGGCAAGTCTCTGAACATGTAGCAGAATATGCAGCTCACCAAATGGCTCCTGGACTCTTCCATGTTCTTATTGTTGATATGTTATGAAAACAGTGAAAAACGCTCCTCCTTTCAGCACCAACGGCCAAAATCCAGTGTTCTTTGAGCTCGCAGAGACTCTTCACTTATCCCAAAATGCAGTGAGAATATGCAAATTGTCTCCTCAGGACTCCTCCCCTGGTTCACCGATGTCCTCCTTTCAGCTCCAACGGCCAAAATCCAGTGTTCTTTGAGCTCACGGAGACTCTTCGCTTATCCCAAAATGCAGTGAGAATATGCAAATTGTCTCCTCAGGACTCCTCCCCTGGTTCCACCATCACCTGAAACTTTGTTTTAACGGAAGTCATAGAACTGGGATAGTAGCAGGAAAACATCCAGCAATCCTCGGAGGAGGTAGGATATGCGCCAAAACGCTGACCACCTCAGGCCTAGCCGCTACTACATACATGCCCCCTGGCGGCTGGGGACCGAGCGTGGACACCCGGCCGCCGGGCGTCTGGGGACTGATTATGGATACCAGGCCACCGACGCAGCCATGATGTGGTGGCCAGATTCCGCCTCCACATGCCTAAAAGGCCCAATTTCAAGTGCAAGAAAGCTAGTAGTATGGTATTGCAGCCTGGTGGTGGGTGGGTGGCAGGCTGCACACTTACGCTTGCATTCCAAGAAAGCAAAGCAGATGCTAACTTCTATCAGCATCATGCTCTTCACCTTGGCACTCTCAACTCCCCTGATGGAGAAACCAGGGCCCATCGGCGGAGGCGTCTGGTTGCCTGGTGGGCTCGGCCAATGCTGCCCTAAAGCAGGCCAGGCTAAGAAAAGTGTGGGGAAGGTTACCGGGACAAATAGGGGTGGCTGGGGACCATTTATGGACACCCAGCCGCCCCCTGGCAGCTGGGGACCAAGCGTGGACACCCGGCCGTGGGGCGGCTGGGGACCGAGTATGGACACCTGGCCACCCCCTGGCAGCTGGGGACCAAGCGTGGACACCCGGCCGCCGGGCGGCAGGGGACTGAGTATGGATACCAGGCCGCCGACGCAGCCATGACGTGGTGGCCAGATTCCGCCTCCACATGCCTAAAAGGCCCAATTTCAAGTGCAAGCAAGCAGTATGGTATTGCAGCCTGGGGGTGGGTGGGTGGCGGGCTGCATACTTGGGGTAGGTACAATTGAACACTGCCCTGGGACAAGGACTTGTGACTTGCCCCCTGGGCCGTGGGGTACCCGGAACCGGGCCTTCTTGTGTACGGTGCTGATGGGAGTAGTAGTGGCAACCCGATCCCGTGGCTCAGGGTGGTCAGACCAAATGCTGTGGCAGTCTATTTATCAGTGTTTTAAATGTCCGACTACACCACCAGTGGATTGCGGTGAGGGATGACGGCCGCTGCGAGGCAGACCACTGAGGCTGGTGTTGGTGTGCAGCACAGGGATAGGATAACTCCCCACGGGAAGAGTGTAGCCTCAGGGCGATGTAGGTGGATGCTGGGGGTGATGGTGCAGGCGCAGCATAAATCACACAGTCCAATGGTGCAGTTCAGGCCTTTTACTCACAGTTGATATCCAAGTCACCTCTGTCAGCAATGACTGCCCAAGCCGTGCTGCGTCCACCAGGTGAGGGCCTCGGTCAACCCCCAGTCAACGCAGGAGTGTGGCACAGGACCCCCTTCTATCCTTTCTCTTGTTAGAACCTTGCTCTTAGGTTTTTTCCTTTGCTGGTCACATGACCTTGTTGGCCTATTTAATCCTGCTCCGCCCTTCTGGCTTTGCTGGACTTCATTGTATAACTACTTTCTAGCTAGCCTGTGCTCTGTATCTAACTCTGTTAGTTTGCTTGGTCTACGGACCTCAGTGTTCTATATATTTTGTTTGTTTGTCTGTCTGCTACTATTTCTGTTAGGAGGTGTCCCATTTTCCTCCCAGTCCTTAGTACTTGTAGGGATTCCTTCCCACATCTATAGGTCTCCGTACAGACTAGCTTAGGACTTTAGCAGGTCTGATCGCAGGATCAGGTCCCCTGTTACATCGTAGGGATAAAGCTGAGTTCTATCGTAGGGACAGATCTCCTCTCTTTCCTTAGCTCTGGTAGCAGAACATAACAGTAAGTCCAGCCTGCAAATTCTCTAAGGAAAGATTTTTCTGTTCCATCATGGTGTCGGTTCAGGATTTGGCTCATCGCCTGCAGGGACTCTCTCTGGAGGTGGCCGAGCTCCGTCAGCACGCAAGTAACTGTCCTGGAGCACATTTCTTGGAGCCTAAGGTATGTTTGCAGGATTTATTTTTTGGTGAACACCGAGAATTTTTTTCATTTAAAAATGCTTGCTTATTGTATTTTCGTTTGAGACCCAAGTCCTCTGGGGATGAATCCCAGCGCATAGGGTTCATAATGTCACTTTTGCGCAAAGAGCCTCAGGAGTGGGCCTTTTCTTTGCAACCTAGTGATACATGCTTCAGATCAGTGGATAGTTTTTTTTCTGCTTTGGGACTATTATATGATGATCCTGACCGTGTCGCATCAGCTGAGACTGAGTTGAGACGTTTGAAACAGGGATCAGGTAATGTGGAAAAATATTGCACTCATTTCCGTCGTTGGTCTACTCAAACAGGGTGGAACGATTCTGCTCTGAAAAGTCTATTTCTTGCTGGGCTCAATGAAAGGGTTAAAGACCTGCTAATTGCTTATCCTACACCTGAAGATTTGCAACAGGCTATGCAATTAGCTATACGGGTGGATAGGAGACTGCGTGCAAGGGTTAATGAGAGCAAATCCTCTGCTATGTCAGTTTCTGGTTATGAGAATGTGTGTACTAACAGTGGTGAACCGATGGAGATTGGATCGGTGGCACCTCGCTCTCAAGAAAAAGACCGTAGATTTTTTGAAGGCTTGTGTTTCTATTGCGTAAAATCTGGTCATTTGATTAAAGGCTGTGAGCTTCGCATGAAGAAAGAAAAAAAAATGGTCAGTCATGCCCGTATTGCCTGTTTAAATTCCAAGGGTGTATTTTTAGCTGCTTCCACGATTGCTCAGGAAAAATTAATGGAATTTCGGGTGTTTGTTGACTGTGGGTCTACTCTGAATGTAATTGATGGGGGATTCTTGGAAAGACTCAATTTAAAACCCGAACCTTTATCATCCCCCATTGCTGTGGTTTCTGTGGATGGTTCCCCTTTGAAGAATATTACTCTCAAGGTCTGTGAATTTCCTCTCACTATTAATGGTGTTCACCATGAGAAATTGGATTTGGTAGTTTTGAATAACTTGCCTTCTCCAGTAATATTGGGATTGCCCTGGTTAAAATTTCACAATCCTGTACTGGATTGGTCTACCAGTGAAATTAAATCCTGGAGCCATAAATGTTATGACAAGTGTTGTAACGGGCGTATTGCAGCTTTGGATAGGGGAGAATTGCCTGTTCCTATTCAGGATTTTTGGAGAGTTTTTTCTGAGAAGGAATCGCAGGTTTTGCCTCCCCATAGAGACTATGATTGTTCTATTGAATTTGTCCCTGGAGCGACTCTTCCTAAAAGTCGTTTATTTAACCTTACTATTCCTGAGAGGAAGGCTTTGGAGGAATACATACAGACAAGTTTGGCCGCCGGTCACATTAGGCCCTCTAAGTCTCCTGTGGCGGTTGGATTTTTTTTTTGTAAAAAAAAAAGGACGGCGGTTTACGTCCTTGTCTGGATTTCGTGAGATTAACAAAATTACTGTACGCAATCCTTACCCACTGCCATTGATTCCTGATCTGTTTAACCAGTTAATGGGGGCCAAGTGGTTCTCTAAAATTGACCTTAAGGGGGCATACAATCTGTTGCGCATGAAGGAGGGTGACGAATGGAAGACTGCTTTTAACACTCCTGTGGGTCATTTTGAGAATCTGGTTATGCCTTTTGGTCTTACTAATGCTCCTGCATTTTTTCAGAATCTTATTAATGACATCCTTAGACCTTTGATCGGCAAAAATGTGGTTGTGTATTTGGATGACATTTTGATTTATTCGCCGGATCTGGAGTCTCATTGGCGGAGCGTACGTGAGATATTACAGTTGTTAATGGACAACTCGCTTTTTGCTAAGCTGGAGAAATGTGAGTTCGCTGTACAGAGAATTAGTTTTTTGGGTTACATTATCTCCAGCGAAGGTTTTGAGATGGACCCGGTTAAAGTTCAAGCTGTACAGGAATGGCCTAGGCCTATTGGTTTGAAATCGATACAGAGGTTTTTAGGTTTCGCCAATTATTACAGAAAATTCATAAAAAAAATTTCTAGTATTGTCAAACCTCTGACCGATCTCACCAGGAAAGGTGCTGATGCGGTTCAGTGGTCTTCTGAGGCTATTGAAGCTTTTGTGTATCTCAAGGAGAGGTTCACCTCTGCTCCCATCCTTATGCAGCCTGATGTGACTAAGCCGTTTTTGGTTGAGTTTGATGCTTCCTCTGTGGGGGTTGGCGCAGTATTGTCTCAGGATAACGGGGATGGATTACATCCCTGTGCCTTTTTTTCAAAAAAATTTTCGGAGACTGAACTGAATTACGATATTGGTAATCGGGAATTATTGGCTATTAAACTCGCATTTGAACACTGGCGCCACTTCTTGGAAGGTGCGGAATTTCCCGTTCAGGTTCTTACGGATCATAAAAATCTGATATATCTTGATGCTGCCAAGCGCCTGAATGCCCGTCAGGCTAGGTGGGCACTGTTTTTCTCGCGGTTTAATTTCTCCGTTACTTACATCCCTGGTACTAAGAATGTTAAGGCAGATGCCTTGTCTCGCAGTTTTTCTCCCATAGTCGGTGCTGAGAAAGAGGAGAACATTTTACAAGAAGGTGTTGTGATAGCTGCTTTGGACTCCGTTTTGGAAGATGAGATTCTTAAAGCACAGGAGAATGCCCCATCTAACACTCCTCATGGGAGGTTGTTTGTGCCTGGGACCTTTAGGAGAGATTTGTTTGTTGAGTGTCACGAATCTCGGTTGGCAGGTCATCCCGGAATCTCTGAGACCAAGAGACTGGTGGGTCGCAGTTTTTGGTGGCCTGGATGGCAGAAGGAAGTCATTAAGTGGGTGCGTCAATGTACTATATGTGCTAGATCTAAGTCCTCACATACTCCTGCTGCGGGGTTGCTTTGTCCTTTGGAGGTTCCCAGTGCTCCTTGGACACATTTGGCTATGGACTTTATAACTGACCTTCCACCCTCTGAGGGTTTTACTGTCATCTGGGTGGTCGTGGACCGTTTTAGCAAGATGTGTCTGTGGCACCCCAGGGGTCTGGTTTTCCACAGTAATGTAATGTTATGTCTGAGAGCAGGTGGGAGGTCCTTTGGTCAGGGATCCTGTGCATGCCACACCTCCTGCCCAGTCTTGGGAGGGGAAGAACTTCCCCTGTATAAACCCTGGGCTGAGGCAGGGTTAGTCAGTCAAGGAGAGTAGAGACAAGAAACAGTCACAGGAAGAAACAGCAGAAGCTCAGTGGGAGCAATACTACTACAAGTCAGGGGCTGGCAGCTGCAGAGCTCGCCCTGACTGAGAAGCTTTCTTACCGGACCCGGCATCCGAGGCTGTGGGGACTAACTCTTGCCCAGCAGCAGAAGCCGACCGGCAGGGGATTTCAGGTCCTCAGGCCCAGAAACCCGAAGGCACGGTCACACGCGTGGGACCAGCACCGCCATCGTGGAGCGGAAGCCATTAGAAGGCCCCGAGTCACCGGCCATACGGGTGAGCACCACACGGTACACTCAGGGATGTGGGCTACTTATATCCGCTTCTAGCAAGGTAGCCAGAAGAGTACAGTCAGTTTGGGAGGCCTACAACTCCGCCTGGCCAGGGGAGATCCCATCTGCTCAAGGACTGACCAGGCCCCGTTCACTAGCAAGTACTCCGGGAGGGTCTATCGTTGTTACCAGTAAAGACCCTGAATTACACCGCACCGTCTCTGAGTGGTTCCTGCTACCCCCATCATCCACATCTGCTGCCCTGAGGCCATACCCCTCCCGTTGGGGGTTATACCATCTACGCTGCACCATCCATCCACCGGCCTCAGCGGACTGTCCTGCAGCGGCAGCTCCATAGCTGCATTCAACGGGTGGCGTAGTCGTCCTGCATCTACCGCTGTTACATCGCCGCTCAGTTTGACTCCCTGGGCACGGACCGGGTCACCGCCACGAGACTACAACCCTCAAGAGATCCGGCTCCGGGTAAGCTCCCGCGTGCGCAACGCAGCGCGACACAGGCCCAGGGGCGCGTCAACTTTGGCGTAGTCGGCAGGATCTCGTGCCCGCAACCACCGGGTACTGCGTGCCTGAAAAAGACTGTGAAAACTTACCCGTGGTGAAGATTCCCGCCATCCGGCGCCATCTTCCGCTTTCTTCCCGCCATCGGTGGAGTTTTCCTGCCATCCGGCGCCATCTTCGGCCTTCTTCCCGCCATCCGTGGAGTTTTCCCGCCATTGGACGCCATCTTGAGGACGCCGCGCGGGAAGAAGAGGGGCGTGAACTCCGAAAACGCGCGAGAACTGAAGCCCCGCCTCACGTCCGGACGTTGCGTAAGGTCCTGGAAGGAGCCCAGCAGACGCCGACGTCACAGGAGCGCGACGGAAGGTCCTCAACCCTGACGATCCACTGCGGAGCCGCGGCCTACGGAAGAGGATCATCGCAAGGTAGGCCACGGTCCACTAGGGGGGAGAAGGATGTCGGATACGGAGGAGAGCTTCACCGCTCCAACCCCCACCAGCGCCACCGCTGTTGCGGTCATGCCTTTCACCATGCCCTATATCCCGGGGGCAGCCTGGCTACCCCAGTACTCAGGGGAGTCACATACCCTGCATGACTTTAGAGAAAAGCTGGATAGCCTCTTCCAGGTGTACCCCCTCACAGAAGAGCAAAAAGTGAGCATCCTGGTGGCCCAACTAACCGGGGCAGCCAAAAGGGAAGTAAAATCCTGGCCACCTGGGAGGAAGACTGTCGCAGGGATACTAACCCGGCTGAAGGACACCTTTGATACCCGCACCTCAGCCGAGATTAAGCTTAGATTCTACGGGTGCAAGCAGCGAGCGCATGAGAGTATAAGGGACTATGCACTAAACCTACAAGAGGCCCTGAGGGCCATTAAGCAGACCGACCCTGATGGAGTGGGAAACGAGGACAGGCTGTTGACCGAACAGTTTATAGAGGGACTGTATTGTAATACCCACCGAACCCAGTTGCGGGCAATGGCCTTACAGGATCCCCATCTGGGCTTTGCACAGTTCAAGGACAGAGCCATCCGGGTGCTCCGAGAACCGGCACCGGGTGGCGTTGTGACCCACAAGCGCCCTGCTATCACTTACCACCAGGAGGCGGCGCCCTTGTCGGCAGGGCCTGTGGGAGCTGATGCGCAGGCTTTGGACAATGACCCGGCTCCAGACCTACACCATCAGGTCCAAGAGCTAGCTAAGAGCGTTGCTGCGCTAACCCGAACTGTGCAGTCTTTACAGGCTTCCACCCCAGGGAAGATCCAGCTGGCATCCGGACCGGAGGACATCCCGTGGCGTCGACCAAGGAGGACCCCACCGGCCAGAGGAAGACCCAGTGACCGATACAGCGAGGACGGACGACCCATCTGCCGCCGCTGCAATCAACCTGGACATATGGCAAGGTACTGTTCTTTAAACGGGCACAACCTGGGGTAGAGGGCCAACCCCCAGGAAAAAGATCACCAGGCCCATCGAACTGGCGCGACAGATATGTGGGAGGACGTCCAGTCTTGCCTGTGGTACTGGATGGCATTCCCATGAGTGCCCTACTGGACACCGGGTCACAGGTCAACACCATCCCGTACGTGCTCTTCAAGCAGTACTGGAATGACTCGGATATTACCCGCTACCCTGACGACGACTTGAGTATCATCGCCAGCAATGGTCAGCCCGTGCCACAGATCGGATTTAAAGAGGTGACCATTAAAATTGGTAGAGTTGAACTGGCAGCACAGGGACTGATCATTGTAGACATTGACAAACACGAGAGTCACCCAAAGATAACTCTAGGAACTAATGTAATTGAAAATTGTCTTGCAGAGGTGATTTTCCTTTTACAGCAGGTTGCCAAGAACGCCAGCTCCGGCGAGCAGCGAGTGCTCCAAAAAGGGATCCGGGCACTGATGCGACGGCAACAGGTGGAACTCTCCGGCGGTGAGATTGGTAGCGTAAGAATGTGTGACCCTTTTCCTATTGTCATGCCCCCAAAAAGTGAAATGATGATTTGGTGCCGGGCAGCTATTGGTCTGAGAGGTAGAGATTACCAGGCAATGGTAGAACCAGTTTACTCAGACAGTAGGCCCACCATTTTGACAGCACGGGGGGTGGTCAATGTACGCCATGGGAGGGTGCCCGTTCGCATAATCAATATCGGGGAGAGGGAAGTGTACCTGCCCCGGTATGCCACGCTAGCCAAATTATATACCATTAACCAAAATGCTATACAATCTGTGGAACCCTTGCCTCCATCTCACCCGGAGGAAGGTAACGGCTCTAAGAAAACAAAGGAGGACTGGTGTCAGCAACTACATTTGGGTACTGACTCCACTCCCTCACATCAGAAACAGGGAGTCTATCGGGTGGTTCAAGAGTACGAGAGAGTGTTTAGTAAACACCCGTTAGACTTCGGGCGAGTCAAGGGGGTAGAACACCACATCCCCACGGGAGACCATCCTCCCATAAAAGAGAGGTATCGACCCGTACCCCCTGCACACTACCAACACGCCAAGGGGATGCTTAGAGACATGAAGGAGGCTGGGGTGATCAGGGATAGCTGTAGCCCCTGGGCAGCTCCACTAGTCTTAGTCCGAAAGAAAGACAACACCATGAGGATGTGTGTAGATTACCGGAAAATCAATCGTATCACACACAAGGATGCGTACCCCTTACCAAGGATAGAGGAGTCATTGGCTGCTTTAAGATCTGCTAACTTCTTCTCTACCTTGGATCTCACTAGCGGGTACTGGCAGGTTCCTGTAGCAGAGGCGGACCGGGAGAAGACCGCATTCACCACCCCGATGGGACTTAGCTAGTTCACCTGCATGCCGTTCGGACTCTACAACGCACCGGGAACCTTCCAAAGACTAATGGAGTGTTGTCTGGGCCACAGAAACTTCGAGACGGTCCTGTTGTACCTGGACGATGTCATCGTATATTCCAAGACGTATGAGGACCACCTGAAACACCTGGCGGAAGTGTTCGAAGCTCTGGCAAGTTACGGCCTAAAGGTGAAACCCTCCAAGTGTCACCTCCTGAAACCAAAGGTGCAGTACCTGGGACACGTGGTGAGCGCTGATGGAGTGGCTCCCGACCCTGATAAGATCACCGCAATTAAGGAATGGCCAAGCCCCTCCAGCGTAAAAGAAGTGCGGCAGTTCCTCGGGTTGGTAGGCTACTACCGAAGGTTTATTCCCGGTTTCACCAAAAAGGCAGCACCTATGCAGGACCTCCTGATAGGCCAGTCCCGGAAGGCCAAGAACCAGAAGCCGCCCTTCAAATGGGAGGAGCTGGAAGAAGAGTCCTTCCGCCAGCTGAAGATGGCCCTCACGGGGGACGAAATCCTGGCGTACCCGGATTATAGCCAGCCCTTTATCCTCTACACCGACGCCAGTAACATCGGGCTAGGAGCCGTACTGTCCCAGATCCAGCAGGGGAAGGAACGAGTAATCGCCTACGCCAGCCGAAAACTGCGACCCACCGAAAGGAACCCCGAGAATTACAGCTCATTTAAGCTAGAGTTCCTGGCCGTAGTATGGGCAGTCACCGAGCGCTTTAAGCATTACCTCGCTTCTTCCCGGTTCACCGTGTACACGGATAACAACCCGTTGACACACCTGGACGCGGCAAGACTCGGTGCCCTGGAGCAGAGGTGGATGGCCCGTCTGTCCAACTACGAGTTCACAATCAAATACCGGGCAGGACGCTCCAATACCAACGCGGATGCCCTGTCCAGGATGCCCAACCTGCCGGACGGAGGAGAAGATCCGGAGGGACTGGAAGAAGTTGAACTCCCTGCGTTCCACCGTCATGGGACTATTCAGTATTCCCACCAGGTAAGGAGTAAGCAGACTGCTACGTTGAACCCCTTACCCCACTACAACTGGGTGGAAACGCAAGACAGCGACCCTGCCGTCCGACTGGTGAAGGAGATGCTGACTTGGCCGGAGGCTCGCCTTGAACCAGACGCTCCGGAGGAAGCCAAACAACTATGGGCAGAGAAGAGTCGACTGTTCCTTTACAAAGGGAAGTTGTGCCGCAGAATGGTTAACTCCCGGACGCATGAATTACTCTGGCAAGTAGTGGTGCCACGAAGGGACGCAGCCATGGTGATGGAGGCATACCACGACGGAGCTGGGCACTTCGGGTGGAAGAAGCTGGAGTTCCTGCTGCGCGAGCGGTTCCACTGGGTAGGCATGAGGGGAACCATTGAGAAGTGGTGCAGAGACTGTGGCCCGTGCAACCTGAGAAGGAAGGACCGTGCCAGCCAGAAGACTCCCCTGCAGTCCATCGTCACCCGGCAACCGTTGGAACTGGTAGCCTTGGATCATGTAAAACTGACCCCAAGCAGAAGTGGCTACGTCTACGCGTTAACCATCGTGGATCATTACTCCCGGTTTCTGGTTGTCGTCCCCGTCAAGGACTTAACGGCTCAAACAGCAGCTAGAGCCTTCCAGCAGCACTTTTGCCGTCCACACGGGTACCCGGACCAAGTGCTGACGGACCAGGGACCTGCCTTTGAAGCGGAGGTCTTCCAGGAATTCTGCAATCTGTATGGCTGCCGGAAGATAAGGACGACACCCTACCATCCGCAAACTAATGGACTTTGTGAGAAAATGAACCAGGTGGTAATGGATCTTCTAAAAACGTTGCCCCTGGAAGAACGCAGTCTGTGGCCTGAGAAGTTGCCCGATCTGGTGGACCTATACAACCACATCCCGGTAGGTTCCACCAACTGTACCCCGGCTTACCTAATGAGGGCAAGACCTGGTAAGTTACCTGTTGACCTGGAAATGGGAGTCCTGACACCCGAGGACACTTCACCAGAAACAGACTGGGACACAGAGAGGCAGCAGCAGTACCGGAGAGTACAGGAGAGCGTGGAGCAAAGTCTCTGTCAGGCTAGGGAAAGACAAGAGAAAACTTACAACCAGTATGCTCCCGCTGTTCCCCTGGTACCCGGAGAGCAGGTCTTGAAGAGGAAGAGACGGCTCCACAAGTTGGATGACCAGTGGGAGAAGGACCCGTACACCGTACTGCCCTCAAGCCACGAGAACCCGAAGGTTTGTACCATCAGTAAAGACGGAGGGGAAACCACCGCCATTGTATCCCGGGACCACCTGAAGAAGTGTCCCGAACAACTGAGGAACCCTGAAGAGGAACAAGAAGACCATCGACCCGTAGAGGAAAGGGAAGATATGGTTAGTACTGTGCTCGGGGACTTCCCTCGGTCTTGGACTCAAGTCAATGGTGCAGTTGTGGTACCCGTACACACCTTCCTCCAACCAGCATCCCAAGCACCTACGGAGCAACAGGTAGAGCTAGAAGAACAGCCGGTCCAGGAGGCAGAAGACTCCACACAAGCAGAACAGGAGGATCAACCCTCTGCTTATAGTGAGCCTGCCGTACCCCTAGTGAGACAAAGAGCCGGTAGACAGCTGCCCAGTTTACCCTTGACAGCTCCTACACCCTGTAGTTCAGGGCCAGACAGTCAGCTCCGTAGGTCCACTAGGGCCACTAGAGGCCAGTTACCCGCACGCTGGAGGATTTGAAGTGTATAAATTGTTTTATTTATGTTTATCTGTGTATTGTTGCTTGTGTATAATTTTGTGTTTCCAGTTATTTTTAGGAATCCTTGGTGGATTTACCGGGAATCCTTGTACATAGTTGGAGCGTAACCCAGGATGGACTAGAGACTGTTAAGGACTCGGGGTAGGACAGACCCCTACCTGGTTACGTCTCCCTGTTTTGGTGAAATGGACACCTTGCTTTCTTCAAAGACTGCACCCGGTTACGGACACGCCGTGACCAGCTTTATGTGTTTCCTTATTGTAATGTTATTGTTTATACTTTGTTATGTTACAAAAATATGTTTAGTCCCGGAGTACTAAATTTCACTAGGGGGGAATGTGGCACCCCAGGGGTCTGGTTTTCCACAGTAATGTAATGTTATGTCTGAGAGCAGGTGGGAGGTCCTTTGGTCAGGGATCCTGTGCATGCCACACCTCCTGCCCAGTCTTGGGAGGGGAAGAACTTCCCCTGTATAAACCCTGGGCTGAGGCAGGGTTAGTCAGTCAAGGAGAGTAGAGACAAGAAACAGTCACAGGAAGAAACAGCAGAAGCTCAGTGGGAGCAATACTACTACAAGTCAGGGGCTGGCAGCTGCAGAGCTCGCCCTGACTGAGAAGCTTTCTTACCGGACCCGGCGTCCGAGGCTGTGGGGACTAACTCTTGCCCAGCAGCAGAAGCCGACCGGCAGGGGATTTCAGGTCCTCAGGCCCAGAAACCCGAAGGCACGGTCACACGCGTGGGACCAGCACCGCCATCGTGGAGCGGAAGCCATTAGAAGGCCCCGAGTCACCGGCCATACGGGTGAGCACCACACGGTACACTCAGGGACGTGGGCTACTTATATCCGCTTCTAGCAAGGTAGCCAGAAGAGTACAGTCAGTTTGGGAGGCCTACAACTCCGCCTGGCCAGGGGAGATCCCATCTGCTCAAGGACTGACCAGGCCCCGTTCACTAGCAAGTACTCCGGGAGGGTCTATCGTTGTTACCAGTAAAGACCCTGAATTACACCGCACCGTCTCTGAGTGGTTCCTGCTACCCCCATCATCCACATCTGCTGCCCTGAGGCCATACCCCTCCCGTTGGGGGTTATACCATCTACGCTGCACCATCCATCCACCGGCCTCAGCGGACTGTCCTGCAGCGGCAGCTCCATAGCTGCATTCAACGGGTGGCGTAGTCGTCCTGCATCTACCGCTGTTACATCGCCGCTCAGTTTGACTCCCTGGGCACGGACCGGGTCACCGCCACGAGACTACAACCCTCAAGAGATCCGGCTCCGGGTAAGCTCCCGCGTGCGCAACGCAGCGCGACACAGGCCCAGGGGCGCGTCATGTCACTTGGTTCCCTTCGTCAAACTGCCCTGCGCTAAAACTCTCGCTAAGGCCTTTGTCAAGGAAATTGTCAGACTTCATGGCGTTCCTACTGACATTGTTTCTGATAGGGGTCCTCAGTTCGTGGCTCGTTTTTGGCGTGCCTTTTGTGACAGGTTGGGAGTTCATTTGTCGTTCTCGTCCGGATAGCATCCTGAATCTAATGGCCAGACAGAAAGGAAAAACCAGGATGTTGAGCAGTTCTTGCGTTGTTTTGTGGCAGACAATCAAGAGGGGTGGTCTGAGTTTCTGCCACTTGCTGAATTTGCTCTGAACAATCATACATCTTCTTCTGCTGGTTGTTCGCCTTTTTTTTGTTGTTCTGGGAGACATCCGTCGTTTGGGTCGTTCTCCAAGTTGGGATCTGCCGTGCCTGAGGAGGAGAATTTTTCCGGTGATTTGGAGAGAGTTTGGACGGATGTGCGTGGTAATCTTCAGGAGGCCAACAGAAAATCTAAAGACTACTTTGATAGGAAACGACAGGAGGTTTTGTTCGCTGTTGGTGACATGGTTTGGTTGTCCTCTAGGAATCTGCGGTTGAGGATTCCTTCTAAGAAATTGGGTCCCAAGTTTGTAGGGCCCTTTAAGGTGCTTCAGGTTGTCAACCAATCTGCTGTTAGGTTGGAGGTTCCTACCTCCTGGAGAATTAATCCGGTATTTCATGTCTCTCTGTTAAAAAAAGCTGTTGTGTCGGATGGTGACGCCTCTGCCTCTGTTCCTCCGGTGGTGGAGGACGGGGAATATGAAATTTCTCGCATCCTTAACTCTAGACGGTATAGAGGTAGTTTGCAGTATCTTGTGGCCTGGAAAGGTTTCGGACCCGAGGATAACTCATGGGTGAGGTCAGATGATGTTTCCGCGTCCAGACTTATCAGAGCGTTTCACAGGAGATTTCCTGATAAGCCTGGTCCTAGGGGATCCGGAGGATCCACTTAGAAGGGGGGGTACTGTTAGAACCTTGCTCTAAGGTTTTTTCCTTTGCTGGTCACATGACCTTGTTGGCCTATTTAATCCTGCTCCGCCCTTCTGGCTTTGCTGGACTTCATTGTATAACTACTTTCTAGCTAGCCTGTGCTCTGTATCTAACTCTGTTAGTTTGCTTGGTCTATGGACCTCAGTGTTCTATATATTTTGTTTGTTTGTCTGTCTGCTACTATTTCTGTTAGGAGGTGTCCCATTTTCCTCCC
This sequence comes from Phyllobates terribilis, assembly GCF_046119375.1. NCBI lineage: Eukaryota > Metazoa > Chordata > Amphibia > Anura > Dendrobatidae > Phyllobates > Phyllobates terribilis. The sequence continues at coordinate 124,211,166 of NW_027362764.1, forward strand.
AGTCCTTAGTACTTGTAGGGATTCCTTCCCACATCTATAGGTCTCCGTACAGACTAGCTTAGGACTTTAGCAGGTCTGATCGCAGGATCAGGTCCCCTGTTACATCGTAGGGATAAAGCTGAGTTCTATCGTAGGGACAGATCTCCTCTCTTTCCTTAGCTCTGGTAGCAGAACATAACATCTCTGGCCTCTCGTGCCCCACCAGTGACCACGCTTCTGTCCGACTGCCTCGGGCCTTCTCTGGTAAAACTTGGCGCCAGTTTCCCTGACCCTATGTGGTGCCTTCCTAGCGGGTGTAGCTAGGGGTCGCACCAATAAATGATCACGACCTCCGGTTCTTGGCTGAGGGATGATTTACCTCCACCAACTTGGGAATCCGGTACCCTTCCGCGGCCTGACCCTTCACCCGATATAACGTGGGCTTGCAACGGTTGCTGTCCGTTCTGCTCTCTTAGGGTCCCTTCTGCCTTCTTTTTTCTGGAGCCTTTCTACTCCTCTGTCTCTCCTCTTTCCTTCCTTCTCCTTCTCATCTTCTCCTCTTTGGCCTGCCTCGTGGAGCTGAGCTCCCTGTCAGCTCTCTCTGGCTGAACTACTTCTCTCTCAACAGAACTGAACTGAACTCTGACTAAAGATGGCTCTCACCTTTTATCTACCTCCTGTGTCTGAGCTCAGGTGACCTGCACCCAATGAGCTCCTTCCTATGCTCCAGAAACCGTCCCCTACTGCTCCTACATCACTGGGTTCTCTCCCCCCTCCCCACTCCAGCCAGGGACATGGTCAGCTGTACCTGCATAAATGGGAGCGCCGTCGAGCTGTCCCCCGGAAATGGGGTGAGTGTGTGTATGCAGCTTACTGAGCCCTGGTCCACACTCCATCCTTACCTGGGAGTGGAATATCACACGTCTGGTTGAGGTGCAATACCCCTGTGGCAACCGAACCCTCGGGGCGCCACATTCCCCCCCTGGTAAACCACAGCACGTCCTCGGGCTGGAATAAAGCAAAAGACCATTCAGAAACATGCAAGTTTTTAGAATGCATTCACATATCCGATTATAAACCATTATAACTCATCCCTTTATGGGAGGCAATTCTTCTCTTTTAACGTTACTGGCACATTTTCTCTTTCAGCAGCTATTATAACACTTTCTTCACATATATAAAGCATTATAAAACTCTTTTCACTTTTTATAACCACATCTGTCACATATAAAACATTTTTCTTGTAAACATTCTTCATGTAAAACTTTGGTTAACTGGTCACAGTGTACTTTGCAACCAGGTGTCCATCTTTCTATTAAGTGCAAACACATAAACACAAACACGAGGGACCCATTCGTAAACCCTCAACGAAGGCCCTGGGGTGGCTGCAGGGCATAGCTGATTCAGCTGCTGGACCTCGTCTTCAGCCACCTCTAACGGGTTTTTATTCTGAGGTCAGTTGTTGTTGTGGTCTCTTATAAAACCAGTAGGGGGCACTTTAAGAAGTGCAATTATGTACAAGATTGACCGCTCCCAGTCCTCGGCCGGATAGTTCAATAAGTTGGCTGCTCCCAGTCCTCAGCCGGTTTTAACTGACCCGATACCGGGTAACTCTCTGCAACAGTTCCTTCACCCTGACTGGCAACTATGTACATTGGTACGCTGCCACTCCTTAGTAGCAGTGTCCTCCCTGCGCACCTTCTTCCTCCTCGCCATATTCTTCAGACCCGACCGGGTCCTCTGGGCAACAATACTCCTGGTACTGCTCCTCCTCCACCCTCTGGATGTTAAGGGCATACCCGCCCCTTGCGCCGTGGTGCAGTAGGCCTTGCGGCGGGGCCTGGAGAGGGCCGCTGTTGATGACGCCCGGGATCGGTGGCTCCATCAGGGGGCCCGGGAGCAGGCTGACGCTGGCAGCATCCGGGACAGGGAGACTCCTCTTACCTGCTCCCGCGACCGCTCCTGCGTCACGCGTCTTCTCCTGGCGCTGGTCGGGACCCGCACTGCCGATGCTGGGCAGCTTAGTCTGCTGCCAGTCCGCCATCTTGCTCTCCATTCCTGATGTCTTCCTCCCCCCTGGTTAACCGTGGCCTACCTTCCGGCGATCCTCTTCTGTAGGCCGCGGGTCCGCTCGCGATGCTCTGGGTGAGGACCTTGCGTCGCAGGGTGATGACGTCGGCGTCCGCTGGATCTCCTTCCAGGACCTTGCGCAGCGTCTGGACGTAGGGCGGGGCTTCAGTTCTCGCACGGTTTTTGGTGTCCACGCCCCTCTTCGTCACGTGCAGCGTCCCGAAGATGGCGCCTTTTGGTGGGAAACGGCCCCGAATGGTGGGAAACTTCACTCAGGTAAGTATAAAGTCTTTTCAGGCACGCAATACCCGTTTGTGGCGGGTTGGTCACAATCCTGCCAACTACGCCAAAGCTGACTCACCCCCTGGGCCGTGGGGTACCCGGAACCGGGCCTTCTTGTGTACGGTGCTGATGGGGGTAGTAGTGGCAACCCGATCCCGTGGCTCAGGGTGGTCAGACCAAATGCTGTGGCAGTCTATTTATCAGTGTTTTGAATGTCCGACTACTCCACCCGTGGATTGTGATCAGGGATGACCGCCGCTCAAGACAAACCGCTGAGGCTAGTGTTGGTGTGCAGCACAGGGATACGATAACTCCCCACGGGAAGAGTGTAGCCTCAGGGCGATGTAGGTGGATGCTGGGGGTGTCCAATGGTGCAGTTCAGGCCTTTAACTCACAGTTGATATCCAAGTCACCTCTGTCAGCAATGACTGCCCAAGCCGTGCTGCGTCCACCAGGTGAGGGGCTCGGTCAACCCCCAGGCAACTCAGGAGTGTGGCACAGGACCCCCTTCTATCCTTTCTCTGGCCTCTCGTGCCCCACCAGTGACCACGCTTCTGTCCGGCTGCCTCGGGCCTTCTCTGGTAAAACTTGGTGCCAGTTTCCCTGACCCTATGTGGTGCCTTCCTAGCGGGTGTAGCAAGGGGTCGCACCAATAAATGATCACGACCTCCGGTTCTTGGATGAGGGATGATTTACCTTCACCAACTTGGGAATCCGGTACCCTTCCGCGGCCTGACCCTTCACCTGATATAACGCGGGCTTGCAACGGTTGCTGTCCGTTCTGCTCTCTTAGGGTCCCTTCTGCCTTCTTGTATCTGGAGCCTTTCTACTCCTCTGTCTCTCCTCTTTCCTTCCTTCTCCTTCTCCTCTTCTCTTCTCTGGCCCCGGCCTTCTCTCCAGGCCTGCCTCATGGAGCTGAGCTCAGGCTGAGCCACAGCTCCCTGACAGCTCTCCCTGGCTGAACTACTTCTCTCTCAACAGAACTGAACTGAACCCTGACTAAAGATGGCTCCCACCTTTTATCTACCTCCTGTGTCTGAGCTCAGGTGACCTGCACCCAATGAGCTCCTTCCTATGCTCCAGACACCGTCCCCTACTGCTCCTACATCACTGGGTTCTCTCCCCCCTCCCCTCTCTAGCCAGGGACATGGTCAGTTGTGCCTGCATAAATGGGAGCACCGTCGAGCTGTCTCCCGGAAATGGGGTGAGTGTGTGTATGCAGCTTACTGAGCCCTGGTCCACACTCCATCCTTACCTGGGAGTGGAATATCACACCTCTGGTTGAGGTGCAATACCCCTGTGGCAAACGAACCCTCGGGGCGCCACACTTGCACGGGGATAGTTGCAAGTCTGCATCTTCTGATGTGGCAAGGATCACTTCTGATGGGCACACTTTTAAGCAGTGACCTGGGTGTCAGAGATGCTTCCAGAGGTCTTCCCCATGCTGTTTCCATGTCTTTTCAGCACTGTATGCATGTGTCACACAGCACATGGCCAGATAAAGTTGTAAAATGTTAAAATGCATTTGTCACGGTTGAAAGCAATACAAAAGTGCAAAACCGCATAAAAAATGCTACTTGTGAACATAGCCCAAGGTGTGGAGGAGTATTTTTGTTTTAGGTTATTTATTTTACCTTATAGACAAGTCTTTACCCTGGAAAGGATGTTCCCTAACATATTTCACAGGAAAGCAACTTCAGTTTCGTTTTTGAACGTTTTATTGTGGGCCCGTAAAAGTGGCTTAATATCTCTGACCACGTTGTTGACAGCAGTGACCTGGGGGTCAGAAATGCTTCCTGAGGCGATCCCCATGCTGTCCCCATGTCATTTGAGCACTGTCACTATCGTTTTGGGCATTTTTTAGGCTTTCTTCAGACTGCCGGGGGTGCCGCCGCAAAAATGCTCGGGTCTCCCATAGACTAAGACTAACATTGGGCTCGTTGCTCGGGTCGAGCACCCGAGTATCACGGTGAGCTCGGCCCGAGCTTCGAGCACCCGAGCATTTTAGTGTTCGCTCAACACTAATTAATACGCTTCTGCGCCCTGGGCTTTAAGAGCCTGACCCGTATTAATACGTTATTGCGATCGGGCGCGCACACAGGCTGTGCGGGCGCGATCGCCGCCGGGTGTCAGCTGATTGTCACAGCTGACACCCAATACTATGTGCATGGAGTGGTCCTGCACCGCTCCCGGCACATTAACCCCCTCAATCTGCGATCGAAGTCGATCGCAGCATTGCGGTGGTAAGGGGAGGTGATCGCAATACTCACCTCCTCTTCCAGCCTCTAGCACTGTCTGCCGCAACTTCCCGGATGTTGCCATGATGACCCGATGTCGTCATGGCAACATCTGGGTCACCAGATAGCAGGAAGATGTTTTGGTTATGCGCAGTGCATGACCAAAACATCTTCTCCCTGTGCAGCGCTGACAGCCTGTATAGCACAGGAATGGTGCTGCATTCCTGTGCTATACAGGCGATCAGAATAAAAAAAGTGAAAGTACCATAGTGGGGCAACGTGTAAAAATAAAAAAAGTGTCAAAGTGAAAAAAAAAGTTAAAAAAATTGTACAAATATTAAAAAAAAATAAAAAAAAGAATCCACCAAAAATAAAAATATAATGTACCCATCAATAAATATTATTATGAAAAAAATAAATAAATAAAAGTACACATATTTGGTATCGACGCGTCCGGAACAACCTGACCTATAAAACTGTCCCACTAGTTAATCCCTTTAGTGAACACGGTAAAAATAAAAATAAAAAACGAAGCAAAAAACAATGCTTTATCATCATACCGCCAAACAAAAAATGGAATAACACGCGATCAAAAAGACGAATATAAATAAAAATGGTACCGCTGAAAATGTCGTCTTGTCCCACAAAAAAAAAGCCACCATACAGCTCCATCAGCCGAAAAATAAAAACGTTATAGCTCTCAGAATAAAGCGATGCAAAAAATATTTTTTTCTATAATATAGCATTTATTGTGTAAAAGTGCCAAAACTTAGAAAAACGATATAAATGTGCTACCGCTGTAAACGTACTGACCCAAAGAATAAAGCTGCCTTTTTTACCACACGTGGAACAGCATAAAAAATGTAAAACGAAAAACAATTCTTGAATTGTTGTTTTTTGTTTATTCTGACTCCCAAAAACAGAATAGAAAGCGATCAAAAAATGTCACGAGCCTGAAAATGGCACCAATAAAAACGTCAACTCATCCCGCAAAAAACAAGCCATCACATGACTCTGTGGGCCAAAATATGGAAAAATTATAGCTCTCAAAATATGGCGATGCAAAAACTAGATTTTACAAAAAAATGCGTCTTTTAGTGTATGACAGCTGTTAATCATAAAAACCCAATATGAATCTGGTATCGCTGTAATCGCACTGACCCAAAGAATAAAGTCATCTAATCACTTATACCGCACGAGGAACGGCGTTAAAAAATAAACTCTCGGGTTAGGTTTAAGGTTGTGCTAGGGTTAGGGTTAGGGTTGGGGTTTGGCTAGGGTTAGGGTTGGGCTAGGGTTAGGGTTGGGCTAGGGGTTAGGGTTGGGCTAGGGTTAGGGTTGGGCTAGGGTTGGGGTTGGGGTTAGGGTTGGGCTAGGGTTAGGGTTGGGGTTAGGGTTGGGCTAGGGTTAGGGTTGAGATTATTTTCAAAAGTAAAAAAAAAGATGACGGTATGGTGACTAGTGTTGAGCGCAAGTGCTCACTACTTGAGTTTGCATCGGGTGCTCGGGTATGCACTGAGTATCGCGGGTGCTTGAGTGACATGCTCGAGTCTCCGCCCCATATGCTTTCCGGCCAAAAGAAACTCGCAGGGATTGCCTGCCATGCACGAGCGATCCCCGCATGTTTTTTTGGGGAGTATCTAATAACCGTGAAACACGGGGGTGGGGACTCAAGCATGTCACTTGAGCACCCGTGATACATGGTGCATACCTGAGTACCCGATGGAAACTCAAGTAGCGAGCACTTGAGCTCAAGAATAATGACAACTTATTCAATATGATGACCTAATGTTATCAAATTCTGTGTCGTACCTCTGGGTTCATAATGTTCACTATACCCCTTGATAAAATCCTTGAGGGGTCTAGTTTCCAAAATGGGGTCACTTGTGCCTAAATAGTGGAAACCCCCCACATCAGGTGCTCTCCAAACGCGACATGGCTTCCGCTCTCGATTCCAGTCAATTTTGCGTTAAAAAAGTCACACAGTGTTCCTTCTCTTCTGAACTCTGCCGTGAGCTCAAACACTGTATTTTCCCCACATATGGGGTATTGGCGTACTCAGCGAAAATTTCTCAAAAGTTTTTTCTCCTCTTACCCTTGTGAAAATAAAAAAATTGAGGCTAAAACATAATTTTTGTGGAAAAAGTTAGATTTTTTTATTTCCACGGGTCCATGTTATAAACTTCTGTGAAGCACCTGGGGGTTCAAGGTGCTCACCACACATCTAGATAAGTTCCCTGAGGGGTCTAGTTTCCAAAATGGTGTCACTTGTGGGTGGTTTCCACTGCTTAGGCACATCAGGGGCTCTCCAAACGCAACATGGCATCCACTAATTATTCAAGCAAATTTTACAATCAAAAAGTCAAATGGCGCTCCTTCCCTTCCAAACCCTGCCATGCGCCCAAGCAGTGGTTTTCCCCCACATATGGGGTATCTGCTTACTCTGCAGAAATTGCACAACAAACTGCATGGTGCAATTCCTCCTGTTACCCTTATGAAAATGCAAAATTGGGGGCTGAAAACATTTTTGTGGGAAAAATGTGAACATTTTATTTTTACGGCTCAATGTTATAAACTTCTGTGAAGCACCTGGGGGTTCAAGGTGCTCACCACACATCTAGATAAGTTCCCTGAGGGGTCTAGTTTCCAAAATGGTGTCACTTGTGGGGGGTTTCCACTGATTAGGCACATCAGGGGCTTTCCAAACGCAACATGGCGTCCACTAATTATTGAAGCAAATTTTACTTTCAAAAAGTCAAATGGCGCTCCTTCCCTTCCGAGTCCTGCTGTGCGACCAAACAGTGTTTTTTTTCCCACATATGGGGTATCTGCGTGCTCAGGGGAAATTGCACAACAAATTTTGGGTCCATTTTTTCCTGTTACCCCTGCGAAAATAAAAAAAAACTTGGGTCTAAAGTAACATTTTTGTGAAAAAAGTTAAATGTTCATTTTTTTCTTCCACATTCCAAAAATTCCTGTGAAGCACCTGATGGGTTAATAAAGTTCTTGAATGTGGTTTTGAGCACCTTGAGGGGTGCAGTTTTTAGAATGGTGTCACTTTGGTGTATTTTCTGTCATAAAGACCCCTCAAAGTGACTTCAAATGTGATGTGGTCCCTAAAAAAAAAATGGTTTTGTAAATTTTGTTGGAAAAATTAGAAATCGCTGGTCAACTTTTAACCCTTATAGCTCCCTAATAAAAAAAAAATTTGGTTCCAAAATTGTGCCGATGTAAAGTAGACATGTGGGAAATGTTATTTATTAACTTTTTTGTGTGACATATCTCTCTGATTTAAGGGCATACCTCATAATGTGACAGTGGTCAGAATTGTAAAAATTGGCCTGGTCATTAACGTGCAAACCACCTTGGGTTGTAAAGGGGTTAAATGAAGAATGGAGAAGGCTCCACCTGCCACATACCTGCCTTCGGTCACTAAAAGGACCAGTGAAACTCCATGGCAAAGCCGTTAACCAGACCGAAATCCCTTTCATAGGCTGGGTGGAATTGACTTTCCAACTGAGGACCACAAAGAACAGCAACACCATTGAGCTTTTGGTAACTTTTCTCGTAACCAGTGATCAAAACGTGGCAGAGGATCTTATCCTGGGTTATAATGTAATCAGTGAGGTCATCACGAAACACAAGTCAAGGACGCTGGTGGTGGGTGCAATTGCCACATCGCTTGCCATACCCAACGCTGTGGCAGAAAATATTTGTCATAAAATAAAGAAAGCACAGAATACAGTAGACCTAAAAGAAGTCACGGAAGGCTGGCACCCAACCATCATCCCTGCAAACCAAATGGTGGGGGTGAGGTGTGGAGTCCGGGTAGAACCGGGAAGAAAAGACTGTTCATGCCAAAAGACTCCTCAGAACTTCCGGAAGGCGTAGTTCAAGGTGAGACTGTGCTTATGATTCCTACTTGTGGGTTTGCTCGAGTGACAGTACCGGTGATGAATATTATAAAACACTAAATTAGACTGGATCCAAAGACTGTGTTAGGTCACATCGAAACAGTTAAAATGGTATATCCAGCCAGTGTGAGACCCACCCCGGAGTCTACCGTGAATTCAGTCTCCTCACCAAGAACAGGAGTTGCCTAGGGGAAGAAATTGCACGACCCACCTCGGGGTCCTGGGATCCCTGAGTACCCCTGGAACACTTGTGTGCTGAAGATAGAGCTGTAGTAAAACAGATGCTGAGAGAAGAGTGTCATGCATTCTCCAAAGATGACTCTGATGTAGGCTGTATCCCGTCATTGCAGTTGAAAATCAATTTGAAAGACACAACCCCAGTAACCAGAAGTTGCACGTCTGTGCCGAAACCATAACACTGCGAAGTGAAAGAGTATTTACAAGACCTATTCAACAGAGGTTGGGTCCAAAAGTCAAAGTCATCTTTATCCTCTCCCTTGTTTGTGTTAGGAATAAGGACAGTACGTTGAGACTCTGCTGTGATTACCAGGAACTAAACTGAAAGTCAGTACCTGATCGGGACCTGATGGCAGAGACATACAACATAGCGTCCACAGTGGTTACGCAAAGACAGAGCAAGAGCAAGGAGAACTATGATCGAAAATGTTATGGAGCAGAATTGGTACTGGGAAGCCGGGTGCTAGTCAAGAACATACGTGAGAAAGGCGGTCCAGGAAAATTATGTTCTTACTGGGAAGACAAGGTGTATGTGTGGCGGCCCTGCTGCGTGTAACGGGTCTGGGAGGCGGAACCTCTGAGCAACTTATACAAGGGGGCAGTCCTTGTAAGGAAGCGGGTGGCGACCAGGGAAGACAGGCAGGCGGTCACAGCAGGTGACCAGGACAGTCTCTGGGTAAACGGGCAGGAGGTCACAGCAAGTGACCGGGACAGTCTCTGGGTAAACGGGCAGGAGGTCACAGCAAGTGACCGGGACAGTCTCTGGCTAAACGGGCAGGAGGTCACGGCAAGTGACCGGGGCAGTCTCTGGGTAAACGGGCAGGAGGTCACGGCAAGTGACCGGGGCAGTCTCTGGGTAAACGGGCAGGTACGACCTGTGACGGCTGAGCCTCCAGGTAGGCTAGCAGGCAGATGGCAGATGAGTGCTCCCAGGTGAGCAGGCGAGAGTCTCAGGATAAGCAGGTGGTCACAGCATGTGACGGCGGAGCCTCCAGGTAGGCTAACAGGCAGGTAGCAGATGAGCGCTCCCAGGTGAGCGGGCAAGAGTCTCTGGACTGGCAGGTGGTCACAGCACGTGACGGCGGAGCCTCTAGGTAGGCTAACAGGCAGGTAGCAGATGAGCGCTTCCAGGTGAGCGGGCAAGAGTCTCTGGACTGGCAGGTGGTCATAGCACGTGACGGCGGAGCCTCTAGGTAGGCTAACAGGCAGGTAGCAGATGAGCGCTCCCAGGTGAGCGGGCAAAAGTCTCTGGACTGGCAGGTGGTCACAGCACGTGACGGCGGAGCCTCCAGGTAGGCTATCAGGCAGGTAGCAGGTGAGCGCTCCCAGGTGAGCGGGCAAGAGTCTCTGGACTGGCAGGTGGTCACAGCACGTGACGGCGGAGCCTCCAGGTAGGCTATCAGGCAGGTAGCAGGTGAGCGCTCCCAGGTGAGCGGGCAAGCTGGTCCATAGACAGACTGACAGGTGTCGGAAGGCAGACCGTCGGACCTCAGGCTAGCAAGCAGGAAAGCGGATGACAGGCAGGAATCAGGCAGCAAACTGGCAGGAGACTGGCAGGTAACTGGCAGGTAACTGGCAGGTAACTGACAACGGGACCTGAGGGCTGAAGCAGAGTAGTGAACAGTGCAACAACATTGCTCGGGCACCTCCATTTTGAAGGAGGTGCCTTATATATGGAGGGATCCTCCGGCCATTGGCCGGGGACTCCATAGGGCGACGCGCGCGGCCCCTTTAAGAGAGGGGGAGCTCGCGCGCGCCCTAAGCACAGTGACCGGGGGAGAGCGGGCGCTGCAATCAGAGCGGGAGGAAGCCGCCGGGCACGGAGCAGAGAGGTGAGGGGAACAGCGTCCCTGCCTAGCAGGAGGCAGGGACGCCGACACTACACTGCGCATTGGTGCCACGAAACCCAGAAGGGTGCATGGATGGACTTCTCCACAAGAGGCCCTCACTACATTCATACACCTCCACCTTCCACCTCAGACCAGCAGAGGGAGCCCGTTAGGGACATATATAGGGAGAGTGGAGCTAGGCAGCTCAGAGAGTTTCAGTTCAGTGTTCAGAGAGGAACACAGCTCACAGTGAGCAGAGAGCGTGCCGACGCTCAGAGAGCGGTGAAGATGCAGCAAGCCAGCTGCCAAGTAGTGAGGGCCCCGAGTGTGGTCGACGGCGAGAGGAAAAGTAGAGTGGAGCTAAGGGGGCAGAGGAGCGTAGTAAGCTCACCCCGATTTATATACCGGACACCGGGTCCGCGCCTACAGGGACTCCTTATACCCAGAAGGAACCACCGGAACCCCTGGAGAACTACAGGTCCCAGGTTCACCTAATGCTGATTGTAGTACCAGGGCTAGGAGTCACAGAGGTCCCAGCGTCCAGGGAGAGTGATCTCCAAAGAAAAGGCCCTACCACCAGGTCAGCAGGTGCAGAGAGAGACAGTAACCAAGCTAGGCCCAGCTACAGGCAGGCCAGAAGCTTAGAGAAATAAGCAACGGATCAGGAGGCCCTATACCCGCTCACTGGGGAGAGTCCAGAAGTGCGCCCTTCACCTGGAGTACCCTGGACCATGCCTGCAGCATCACCAGTAAAGGTACTGAAGCTTACCCCCGTGTGAGTGTCCGTCCTTCCTCCGGGACCGTCCTGCCGTCTCTCCCCTGCAGCGCCATCCAGTACATCCCCCACGCTGCCCTGAGGCCCGCTCCACCTGTGGGGAGCCATTCCATCACAAGCTGCCCTACCATCTGCCTCAGAGGACTGTTGCAGCGCTGGTGATCCTCACCAGACACCACAGGTGGCGTCACGAAAAATCCCAAAAACCCCATATAATAGAAGTTTCCCCTTTTTACTGACCGCCCTGGGTCACGGACCGGGCCAGCCACCATAATATCCCCAGGCAACCAGAGGCCCGGCTGCCGAGCACCCCATGGCCCTGGGGGCGCGTCATTGTTTTGGCGTCATGAACAGGATTCCGTGCCCGTTGCCACCAGGTACTGTGCGCCTTAAAAGACTGTGTTACTCACTGTGGTGAAGTTTCCCCGCCATTCCTGAAGTTTTTCCCGCCATAGCCACCATTTTTCCTGTTGTCGCGCGGGAAGAAGAGGGGCGTAACTGCTGGAAGCACGCGAAGCCCAGGACATGCCCCGCCCCTGACATCGTACTAGGAAGCTTCAGGTCCTGGGAAGAGCCAGAGGACGCTCTGACGTCAGACGCGAGCGACGCAAGGTCCTGAAAGAAGACCGTCGCCCGCGGAGCTGCGGCCTACCTGTTGAAGAAGGTAGACTAAGGTTCACTAGAGGGGTGCAACCATGGCCAACGACCAGCAAGCCGCCGGAGCACCGGTTAACGCTCCTGATGCCCAACCTGCACCCGGCGCTGCACAGGCTGGAGCGGTCGCTCCACCAGCAGGGGTCGTAACTCCGTTGATACCTATGGCCCTGCCGTATATCCCTGGAGCAAAGTGGTTCTCCCAGTATAATGTTAAACCGGACACACTGTCCGGATTCAAGAGGAAAATATGCGGCATACTGGATATGTATTCTATGACTGGCAAGCAGAGAGCCGCTGTAGTGTTAGGACAATTGACTGGTGCTGCTGAGCGAGAAGTTGAAACCTGGCCAGCCGCAGACCAAGAATCAGTGTCCATCATCTTTAAAAGATTGCAAAAAGCGTTTGAAAACCACACTGAGACAGATCCCCGGATGAGGTTCTACCAGTGTGTCCAGAAACCCAAGGACAGTATCCGGGACTATGCCTGGCGCTTACAGGAAACAGGTTAGTCCAGCCAGCATCCATGAGGAAAATAAAATGCTGATGGAACAATTCATCCGGGGCTTGAAGTCCCAGGAAGAGAGCAGAACTGTACGGTGGTGGGCCTTAGACCATCCTGATGCCACCTTTCACACCCTTAAGGACATGGCTATAAAGGGTCTGCAGCCCCTGGAAACAAAAGACACTGCTATCCAGCGTTACCAGGGTGGGGCCACCCCAGTGCCCGCAGCACCCACTGCTCCTCCATTGACAGCTGAAACAAGGATGCAAACAGTGCCCCCTAGTGAGCTGGAAAGCTTACGCTCTGAAGTGCGCCAGTTAAGTAAAACCCTGGCCACTGTCATGAGCACCCTGCAGCTACAGACGGAGCCTGAGCTGGAAGGAAGGATCCTGCTAGCCGATAGCCCTGAGGATGTCCCCGGGATGAGAAGAAGAAGGAGGAAAATGCCACCCCGTAAGAGGATAATGCCACCCCAGAGGAGCACAATACCACCCCGTGGGAGGACCAACGACCAACGGCGCCCTCCAGAAGACTTCATCTGCTACCGCTGTAATAAAGCAGGCCACACCACGCGGACCTGCCCTTTAAACGAGGAAACCCTGGGGCCGAGGGCCGAGGGCCAACACCCAGGAGTAGACCAACCAGGCCCATCAAACTGGTACCGCCGGTTCGTGGGAGGAAGACCTTTCCTGTCCATTGTGCTGGACGGCATCGCGACACCTGCCCTGCTGGACACAGGATCTCAGGTAACCATCATGCCTGATGTCCTCTACAAAAGGTTCTGGTCCATAGATGAACTTCACCCCCCAGATCACAACCTTTCCGTTTATGCCTCTAATGGCCTCCCCCTTAACCTAGTCGGGGTTAAGTATGTGTCAGTAAAGGTGGGAAGAGTGGATCTGAAGGACCAGGGACTAATTGTAGTAGAGACTAATCCTGATGATACATACTTGTATATGGTACTTGGCACAAATATTGTTAGTAACTGTTTGGGAGAAGTGTTGTTCTTGCTCCAACAGATGGCTTCCACCGCCAGACCAGGGCAGAGGAGGGTGCTCCAGAAAGAGATCCGAGCCCTTATGTACCAGCAACAGGTAAAGCTATCAGGTGGTGAAATCGGTAATGTACGGGTAACAGACCCGATACCCATTGTGATTCCCCCGATGAGGGAGATGCTGATTTGGTGTAGAGCAGCAATAGGTCTCAAAGGACGGAGCTACCAGGTGGTAGTAGAGCCCCTTAGCTCGGAGCATAGACCTACACTCTTGACTGCCAGAGGGGTAGTGGATGTACGCAATGGGAGGGTGCCCGTATGCCTCCTAAACTATGGGGAGGACGAGGTTAGATTACCACGCTACACCACTGTTGCCAAACTGTACACAGTAGATAACAACTCCATACAGTCCTTAACCTCACCAGACGAAGTGGGGGATAATGACCCGGGAACTCAGGTGGAGGATTGGTGTCAACAGCTCCATGTTGGGACAGACACCACCCCTGCCCATCAGAAACAGGGTGTACACCGGGTGGTTCAGGAATACGAGCAGGTATTCAGTAAACACCCACTTGACTTTGGGAGGATTAAAGGGGTACAACACCATATACCCACAGGTGACCATCCACCCATCAAAGAACGTTACAGGCCCATACCACCAGCACACTACCAGAAGGCGAAGGAGATGTTGCATGACATGAAGAAGGCAGGGGTAGTAAGGGTTAGCTGTAGTCCCTGGGCAGTTCCCCTGATCCTAGTCAGGAAAAACGATGGAAGCATGAGAATGTGTGTAGATTACAGACAGGTAAATCGCATAACACACAAAGATGCATACCCTTTACGCCGTATAGAGGAATCCCTGGCTGCATTAAAGTCTGCAAATTACTTCTTCACCCTTGACCTCACTAGTGGGTACTGGCAAGTAGCTGTTGCTGAGGAGGATCGGGAAAAGACGGTCTTTACTACCCCAATGGGACTCTGCGAGTTCAACAGTATGCCGTTCGGACTCTGCAACGCCCCAGGAACGTTCCAGAGATTGATGGAGTACTGTCTGGGACACCGAAACTTCGAGACTGTACTGCTGTACCTGGATGACGTGATAGTGTACTCCAAAATGTACGAGGACCATTTGAAGCACCTGGCAGAGGTATTTGAGTCGCTGTCCAGGTATGGGATGAAGCTGAAGCCCTCCAAGTGCCACCTGCTCAAGCGAAAGGTACAGTACCTGGGGCACATCGTCAGTCCAGAAGGAGTAGCACCGGACCCGGAGAAGGTCACTGCCATTCAGAAATGGCCGGAGCCGAAGAGCCTCAAGGAGGTACGTCAGTTCCTGGGACTAATCGGGTATTACTGGAGGTTTGTGAAGGACTACACCAAGAAAGCGGCGCCTTTGCAAGATTTCCTGGTAGGACAGTCCGGGAAAGGCAGAAACCCCCCGTTCCAGTGGGGCAAGGAGCAAGCTGAATCCCTTGAGGTGATGAAGGAGATCCTGACCGGCGAAGAGATCCTAGCCTACCCGGATACAGCCAACCATTCCTGCTGTACACGGATGCCAGCAACGAGGGATTAGGAGCTGTGTTAAGTCAGAAGCAGAATGGCCGAAAGAAGGTGATCGCCTATGCAAGCAGGAAGCTCTGCCCGACCGAGAGGAACCCAGAGAACTATAGCAGCTTCAAGATGGAGTTCCTGGCCCTGGTCTGGGCCATCACCGAGCGGTTCAAGCACTACCTAGCCTCCAGTAAGTTCACTGCCTACACTGATAATAACCCCTCGACTCATCTGGAAACAGCCAAGTTAGGAGCCATGGAGCAACGATGGATGGCTCGCCTGTCAAACTACCAGTTCACCATTAAGTACCGGGCAGACCGCAAGAATGCCAACGCCGATGCCCTGTCAGGATGCCTCACCAGTCGAACACTGAAGAAGTGGATGACCTAGAGGAGATTGAGCTACCTGCCTTCCACCGTAATGGAATGGTCCACGAGCAACGAGCCTCCAGGAGGCATCGCGGTAAGACGTTAAACCCTTTGCCTCACCACAGCTGGAAGGAGACCCAGGACAGCGACCCGGTTGTCAGCCGTATCAAAGAACTGACAACCAAGGAAGGATCCTCCCTGGCGAAGGACGCGTCTCCACAAGCCAAGCAACTGTGGAATGAGAGAAGCCGGCTATTTATCTATAGAGAGAAGCTGTGCCGAAGGTACGTCAACCCGAGGACCCATGAGATGGTATGGCAGATCGTAGTGCCTAGGACGGACATCCAGATGGTGTTGGAGGCCTACCACGATCAAGCGGGGCACTTTGGCTGGAAGAAGCTAGAAACCCTGCTGAAAGGTCGGTTTTATTGGGTTGGAATGAGCAGTTCCATAGAGAGATGGTGCCGGGATTGTGGACCCTGTAGCCTCAGAAGAAAAGACTACAGCAGCCAGAAGGCACCCCTGCAACCATCAAGACAACTCGACCCTTGGAGATCGTGGCCCTGGATCATGTCAAGCTGTCACCCAGCAGGTCAGGATATTCCTATGCCCTGACCATGGTGGATCACTACTCCTGGTTCCTAGTGGTCGACCCCGTCAAGGATCTGACGGCAGAAACTGCGGCGAAGACGTTTCAGGCATACTTCTGCAGGCCCCATGGATACCCGGAGCAGGTGCTGACAGATCAAGGCCCTGCCTTTGAAGCCGAATTGTTCAAGGAGTTCTGCCATCTGTATGGGTGTAAGAAGATCCGGACTACACCGTACCACCCCCAAACCAATGGATTATGTGAAAAGATGAATAACATCGTCATCGACCTATTGAAGACCTTACCGCTAGAAGAAAGAAACCAGTGGCCAGACAAGCTACCTGACCTGGTAGATCTGTACAGTCACATACCTGTGAGTTCCACCAATTGTGCTCCAGCATATCTCATGCGAGCAAGACCCGGAAAGTTGCCCATGGACCTGGAGCTTGGTGTAGTAGTACCCGAAGCAGATATGTCCACTGAGGAATGGGATACGACTCGACAGGAACAGTACAGGAGAGTACAAGCCTGTGTCGAAGACAGTCTGAATAGGGTAAGAGACAAGCAAGAAGCACAGTACAACAAGAGTGCGCCAGCAGAACCCTTAGCACCTGGAGAAGTCGTGCTAAAGAGAAAAAGAAGAAACCACAAACTTGATGACCAGTGGGAGAGGGAACCCTACACTGTGTTAAATTCCAGATTTGATAACAGGAAGACCTGTTTAATTACCAAGGACGGAGGAAGAACGACTGCAACAGTATCTAGAGACCATCTGAAGTTGTGTCCAGGTCTGCTAAAGCCCCAGGAAGAAGTGCCTCTCACCATACCGGAGGAACCTAAAGAAGAAGTACTCCACACTGAATTAGGAGATTTCCCGGCAGATTGGCCTCAATTGGATGGAGCAGTGATAATACCTGTGATCCCCTTCTACCAACAGCCAGAAGACCCTCCACAGCAAGTAGAACCTGTAAGTGCCCCAGAAGAGCCTGCTCAAGAAGAATCCCTGGAAGAAGGATCCCCGGCTGGATCAGAGCAAGAAGTCCCAGCCAATGGTACACTTGCCAGTCCCATAGAGAGGTTAAGGCAGTTTTACAATTTACCCACACGTAGAACTGACAGGGTAGCAGACGGTGCAGACACAGATGCCATCCACACTCCCGCACTACGCAGATCAACACATAGCACCAAAGGCCAGGCCCCTGTCAGGTTCAGTGAATAAGTAGAAATACCTATAGTATAAATAGTTGCCCCGTGGGTATGTTGTTCTTGTGTGATTTTCATGTATTTAATTATTGATGTGTTTTGCCTTACAATGGACAATTTATATGAACATTAGTTACCTGTAAGGGTATATATATAAAGGACTCAGTGGCTGAGGACTGTGAGCAGCCCAAAAACGCTCATGTATGTAGTTGCACTCCCCAGAGTGCCCCTTAGTTGACTACGGAACAAAAACCCGTTTGGCGTGGTGGAAGACGTGGTCCAGCACCTGGATCACCTATGCCCTGTAGCCACGCCCAGGGCCTACGTTGAGGGTTTTCAGGCAGGTCCCTCATGTGCCTCATGTTCTTTCACCGGTGAGATGGACACATAAAACTCTGAAGACGTTCTATATTTGTATATATTTATTATGTTTTTACACCTGTAACGTTCAAGAGATGTGCCTCCCATAAAGGGAAGAAATGTTAATGTTATTGTTAACCTGTTTTTGAAAAATGCTTCAGTCCAGGAGTACTGAGTTTTACTAGGGGGAAATGTGGCGCCCCTGCTGCGCATTGGTGCCACAGAACCCAGAAGGGTGCATGGATGGACTTCTCCACAGGAGGCCCTCACTACATTCATACACCTCCACCTTCCACCTCAGACCAGCAGAGGGAGCCCGTTAGGGACATATATAGGGAGGGTGGAGCTAGGCAGCTCAGAGAGTTTCAGTTCAGTGTTCAGAGAGGAACACAGCTCACAGTGAGCAGAGAGCGTGCCGACGCTCAGAGAGCGGTGAAGACGCAGCAAGCCAGCTGCCAAGTAGTGAGGGCCCCGAGTGTGGTCTACGGCGAGAGGAAAAGGAGAGTGGAGCTAAGGGGGCAGAGGAGCGTAGTAAGCTCACCCCGATTTATATACCGGACACGGGGTCCGCGCCTACAGGGACTCCTTATACCCAGTAGGAACAACTGGAGAACGACAGGTCCCAGGCAATGGAGTACGGTCCATAGAGGCAGACCACGCAGCCGCTATGGGGCCCGGGAGTCGGGAGATGAAATCTGCTCTGTAAAACTTGTGCATCCTGGGCAGCAGAGGATGACTCACCAGCTGCTGTGCAGTGAAGGAGAGGAGGCTCCGCCCACCAGCTGAGCACAGAGCCAGCTTACAGTATGGCCATTGCTCTCCCTGCCCCCTCCCCTGCTCTGCTCTCCCCCTCTTGCCCTGCAATTACACCAAGAGAGCTCTGCAGTCAGGCCCAAGGAGGAGGGGAGGCTACATTATAGAGAAGATGGAGGAACCTGCATCATGTGCAGCCATCTACAGAAAGGGTAAGTCCATGTGCAATGTGTGGTTATAAATATAGAATGTCTAATATGTTTGTATAGAAGTGTGTAATATGTCATGTCTATGTATTTGTGTACATATGTGTATGTGATGCCCATGTATTTATCTGTGGGTACATCCATATATTCACATATGCCGGGCAGGCGTCAGCACCCAGGCAGGTACCGGGACCCTGGACCATCAGAGGAGCTCACTTGCCGTCGGGAACCGGGCCGCTTCCACAGCATTTGTGTAGGACCTCTGGTGCTGCTTGATTGCCGGCATTTCACCTGACATGGCCGTGCGCTGTGTGGCTGTGTGCATCGCCCCTGCCGCGTCATTACTAGAGATGAGCGGTGTTCGACTAGAACTGTTCGCCAATCTCAAATTCGAGCTGTTTTGGGTGGTGTTCGAGTTGTTCGACGAACCCGAACGATTTGCAAAAAATTCGGCTGTTCGAGGTTATGTTCGATAACTGTTCGTGCACCAAAAGCGTGTCCTGCATGTCTGGCACTATTTAGAGCACCAATCATGCAGGGATTGTCTGCCACTCACTGTAATGCCACAGCCATGGTGGTTGTGGCATTACAGTGATTGCCCAAATCGATGGGAACAGTGCTCACAGTGAAACATGGAAAGCCGGCAATTCAGCAGCGGCATACACCGGTACCCGACAATTTAGAACTGAAAGAATAGAGCTTCACACATAGATTAGATAGATAGAAACATGTCAGTCACACATATAAGAAGCACAGTGACAGTGTTGCTTACTGTACTTGTCATTTAGTGTAAAGGATTTATCAAAAAAAATAATAGTGTTTTCATACACCGTCTCTTTAAAAAAGCCGGCTGGCAATTCAGCATCTGTACCCGACAATTTAGAATAGAAGGAATAGAGAATCACACATAGATTAGATAGATAGAAACATGTCAGCCACATATATACGAAGTACAGTGACAGTGTTGCTTACTGTACTTGTCATTTAGTGTAAAGGATTTATTAAAAAATATAATAGTGTTTTCGTGCACTGTCTCTTTAAAAAAGCCGGCCGGCAATTCAGCAGCGGTACCCGACAATTTATAACAGACAGAATAGAGCTTCACACATAGATTAGATAGATAGAAACATGTCAGTCACATATATATGAAGTACTGTGACAGTGTTGCTTACTGTACTTGTCATTTACTGCAAAGGATTTATTAAAAAAAATAATAGTGTTTTCATGCACCGTCTCTTTAAAAAAGCCGGCCGGCAATTCAGCATCTGTACCCGACAATTTATAACAGACAGAATAGAGCTTCACACATAGATTAGATAGATAGAAACATGTCAGGCACATATATAATAAGTACAGTGACAGTGTTGGTTACTGTACTTGTCATTTAGTATTAAAATAAAGGATTTATTATTAAAAAAAATTGGCGTGGGGTTCCCCGTAATTTTAGTCTCTAGCGGAGGTTAAGCAGACAGCTGGGGCAGATGTTTGAAGCCTGGGAAGGGGGTAATACCCACGGAGCTTCCCAGGCTACTAATATCAGCCCCCAGCTGAATACCCAGCCTTTACTAGCTATTAAAATGGAGGACCCCCCCAAAAAAATGACGTGGGGTCCCCCCTAATTTAATAGCTAGCAAAGGCTAGGCAGACAGCTGGGGGCTGATATTAATAGCCCAGGAAGGGAGCAATGAGTATTGGCCCCCTCCCAGGCTAGAAACACCAGCCGTCAGCCGCCCCAGAAATGGCGCATCCATAGGATGCGCCAATTCTGGCACTTAGCCTCGCTCTTCCACGCTGCCCTGGTGCGGTGGCAGGGGGTAATAGGGTTGGGGTTGATGTCAGCTTATAATGCCAGCTGACATCAAGCCCAGGTTAGTAATGGAGAGGCGTCTATAAGACACCCCCATTACTAACCCCATAGTCAAAGTTAAAAGAAAACACAAACACCCAGAATAAAGTCCTTTAATTGAAATAAAGACACATTCCTTTATTGTTCTAAATTAAACCATACTTACCGTCACGCCCATTCCAGCTGAAGCCAACGATCTCCTGCAATAAAAGAAAAATAATAAAGCAACCTCATCCTTACCTTTCCATGGTTCCCACGACAGCTTCAGCTCTGCTACATCGAGATAACAGGCTGGACCGCAGCAGAACGCTGCCATCCAGCCTGTCATCCCGCAGACACTGAGAAGCGCAGGCATGCTTGCGCTCTGCAGTGTCTGGCTGTGACGGCATAAAGATGAGACGAGTTCATGTCCAATGAACTCGGCGCACCTCATGCACGTCACTGACAGCGTGGGAGAATTCTCCTGCACTCAGCACTTCAGCGTGAGAATTCTCCCACGCTGTCAGTGACGTGCATGAGGTCAGCTGAGTTCATTGGACATGAATGAGCTCACCTCATGCACGTCACTGACAGCGTGGGAAAATTCTCCTGCACTCAGCGCTTCAGCGTGAGAATTTTCCCACGCTGTCAGTGACGTGCATGAGGTGAGCTCATTCATGTCCAATGAACTCAGCTGACCTCATGTACGTCACTGACAGCGTGGGAGAATTTTCACGCTGAAGTGCTGAGTGCAGGAGAATTCTCCCACGCTGTCAGTGACGTGCATGAGGTGCGCCGAGTTCATTGGACATGAGCTTGTCTCATCTTTATGCCGTCACAGCGAGACACTGAGGAGCGCAAGCATGCCTGCGCTTCTGAGTGTCCGCGGGATGACAGGCTGGATGGCAGCGTTCTGCTGCGGTCCAGCCTGTCATCTCGATGTAGCAGAGCTGAAGCTGTCGTGGGAACCATGGAAAGGTAAGGATGAGGTTGCTTAATTATTTTACTTTTATTGCAGAAGACATTGGCTTCAGCTGGAATGGGCGTGACGGTAAGTATGGTTTAATTTAGAACAATAAAGAATTGTGTGTTTATTTCAATTAAAGGACTTTATTCTGGGTGTTGTGTTTTTTTAAATACTTTACTAGAAATTCATGGTGGTCATGTCTAATATTGGCGTGACCCCATGAATTTCGGGCTTAGGGCCAGCTGATAATGCCAAGCTGGCCTTAACCCCTTTATTACCCAGTGAGCCACCGCACCAGGGCCCTGAATGAGTTGGGTACAGCGCCAGAAGATGGCGCTTCTATGAACGCGCCATTTTTTGGGGCGGCTGCGGACTGCAATTTGCAGCGGGTGGGGCCCAGAAAGCTTGGGCCTCCCTGCGCTGCGGATTCCAGCTCCCAGCTGCCTAGTTGTACCTGGCTGGGCACAAAAATAGGGCGAAGCCCCACGCATTTTTTTTTTAAATTATTTCATGAAATTCATGGAATAATTAAGAAAAAAAGGGCTTCCCTATATTGTTGTGTCCAACCAGGTACAAATAGGCAGCTGGTGGTTGGGGGCAGCCCGTCCCTGCCTGCTGTACCTGGCTGGACACAAATATAGTGCGAAGCCCCACGTCAATTTTTTTTTAATTATTTCATGAAATAATTTTTTTAAAAAAGGGCTTCCCTATATTGTTGTGTCTGGCCAGGTACAAATAGGCAGCTGGTGGTTGGGGGCAGCCCGTTCCTGCCTGCTGTACCTGACTGGACACAAATATAGGGCGAAGCCCCACGTCAATTTTTTTTAAATTATTTCAGGAAATTCATGAAATAATGAAAAAAAAATTGATGTGGGGCTTCGCCCTATATTTGTGTCCAGTCAGGTACAGCAGGCAGGAACGGGCTGCTCCCAACCACCAGCTGCCTATTTGTACCTAGCCGGACACAACAATATAGGGAAGCCCTTTTTTTCTTAATTATTCCATGAATTTCATGAATTTAAAAAAAAAATACGTGGAGCTTCGCCCTATTTTTGTGCCCAGCCAGGTACAACTAGGCAGCTGGGGGCTGGAATCTGCAGCGCAGGGAGGCCCAAGCTTTCTGGGCCCCACCCGCTGCAAATTGCAGTCCGCAGCCGCCCCGGAAAATGGCGCGTTCATAGAAGCGCCATCCTCTGGCGCTGTACCCAACTCATCCAGGGCCCTGGTGCGGTGGCTCACTGGGTAATAAAGGGGTTAAGGCCAGCTTGGCATTATCAGCTGGCCCTCAGCCCGAAATTCATGGGGTCACGCCAATATTAGACATGACCACCATGAATTTCTAGTAAAGTATTTAAAAAAAACACAAACACCCAGAAAAAAGTCCTTTAATTGAAATAAACACACAATTCTTTATTGTTCTAAATTAAACCATACTTACCGCCACGCCCATTCCAGCTGAAGCCAATGATCTCCTGCAATAAAAGTAAAATAATAAAGCAACATCATCCTTACCTTTCCATGGCTCCCACGACAGCTTCAGCTCTGCTACATCGAGATGACAGGCTGGACCGCAGCAGAACGCTGCCATCCAGCCTGTCATCCCGCAGACACTGAGAAGCGCAGGCTTGCTTGCGCTACTCAGTGTCTGGCTGTGACGGCATCCAGATGAGCCGAGGTCATGTCCAATGAACTCGGCTCACCTCATGCACGTCACTGACAGCGTGGGAAAATTCTCACGCTGAAGCGCTGAGTGCAGGAGAATTTTCCCACGCTGTCAGTGACGTACATGAGGTGAGCCGAGTTCATTGTCGGCTCATCTGGATGCCGTCACAGTCAGACACTGAGGAGCGCAAGTGTGGCACCCCAGGGGTCTGGTTTCCACAGTAACAGCAATGTTATGTCTGAGAGCAGGTGGGAGGTCTCTTGGTCAGGGATCCTGTGCATGCCACACCTCCTGCCCAGTCCTGGGAGGGGAAGAACTTCCCCTATATAAACCTAGGGCTGAGGCAGGGTTAGTGAGTAGAGAAGAAGTAGAGACAGAGAAGAGAAGCAGATATAGGAAAAGAACATCAGGAGCTCTGTGGGAGCAGTGCTATAAGGAGTCAGGGGCTGGCAGCTGCAGAGCTCGCCCTGACTGAGAAGCTATCACCGGACCCGGAGTCCGAGGCTGTGGGGACTAATCTTTACCCAGCAGCAGAAACCGCCCGGCAGGGGATTTCAGGTCCTCTGGCCAAGAAACCCGAAGGCACGGTCACACGCGTGGGACCAGCACCGCCGTCGTGGAGCGGACGCCACTAGAAGGCCCCGAGTCACCGGCCATACGGGTGAGCACCACACGGAACACTCAGGGACGTGGGCTACTTATACCCGCCTCTAGCAAGGTAGCCAGAAGAGTACAGTCAGTTTGGGAGGCCTACAACTCCGCCTGGCCAGGGGAGATCCCATCTGCTCAAGGACTGACCAGGCCCCGATCGCTAGCCAGTACTCCGGGAGGGTCTATCTTTATCACCAGTAAAGACCCTGAATTACACCGCATCGTCTCTGAGTGATTCCTGCTACCCCCCATCATCCACGTCGGCTGCCCTGAGGCCATACCCCTCCCGTTGGGGGTGATACTATCACGCTGCACAATCCTACCACCGGCCTCAGCGGTCTGCCCTGCAGCGGCAGCTCCTTCGCTGCATTCAACGGGTGGCGTAGTCGTCCAACATCTACCGCTAATACAGCGCCACTTAGTCTGACTCCCTGGGCACGGACCGGGTCACCGCCACGAGACTACAACCCTCAACAGATCCGGCTCCGGGTAAGCTCCCGCGTGCGCAACGCTGCGCGACACAGGCCCAGGGGTGCGTCAACTTTTGGCGTAGTCGGCAGGATCTCGTGCCCGCAACCACCGGGTACTGCGTGCCTGAAAAAGACTGTTCAAACTTACCTGTGGTGAAGATTCCCGCCATCCGGCGCCATCTTCCGCTTCCTTCCCGCCATCGGTGGAGTTTTCCCGCCATTCGGCGCCATCTTCGGCCTTCTTCCCGCCAGCCGTGGAGTTTTCCCGCCATTAGACGCCATCTTGAGGACGCCGCGCGGGAAGAAGAGGGGCGTGGACTCCGAAAGCGCGCGAGAAACTGAAGCCCCGCCTCACGTCCGGACGTTGCTTAAGGTCCTGGAAGGAGCCCAGCAGACGCCGACGTCACAGGAGCGCGACGGAAGGTCCTCAACCCTGACAATCCACTGCGGAGCCGCGGCCTACGGAAGAGGATCATCGCAAGGTAGGCCACGGTCCACTAGGGGGGAGAAGGATGTCGGATACGGAGGAGAGCTTCACCGCTTCAACCCCCGCCAGCGCCACCGCTGTTGCGGTCATGCCTTTCACCATGCCCTATATCCCGGGGGCAGCCTGGCTACCCCAGTACTCAGGGGAGTCACATACCCTGCATGACTTTAGAGAAAAGCTGGATAGCCTCTTCCAGGTGTATCCCCTCACAGAGGAGCAAAAAGTGAGCATCCTGGTGGCCCAATTAACCGGGGCAGCCCAAACGGAGGTAAAGTCCTGGCCACCTGGGAGGAGGACTGTCGCAGAGATACTAACCCGGCTGAGGGACACCTTTGATACCCGCACCTCAGCCGAGATCAAGCTTAGATTCTACGGGTGCAAACAGCGGGCACATGAGAGTATAAGGGACTATGCCCTGAACCTACAAGAGGCCCTGAGAGCCATTAAGCAGACCGACCCTGACGGCGTGGGAGACGAGGACAGGCTGTTGACTGAACAATTTATAGAGGGTTTATATTGCAATGCCCACCGAACCCAGTTGCGGGCAATGGCCTTACAGGACCCTCATCTGGGATTTGCACAGTTCAAGGACAGAGCCATCCGGGTGCTCCGAGAACCAGCACCAGGTGGCGTTGTGACCCACAGACGCCCCACTACCACTTAACACCAGGAGGCGGCGCCCTTGTCGGCAGGGCCTGTGGGAGCTGATGCGCAGGCTTTGAACAATGACCCGGCTTCAGACCTGCACCATCAGGTCCAAGAGCTAGCTAAAAGCGTTGCTGCGCTAACCCGAACTGTGCAGTCTTTACAGGTTTCCACTCCAGGGAAGATCCAGCTGGCATCCAGACCGGAGGACATCCCGTGGCGTCGACCAAGGAGGACCCCACCGGCCAGAGGAAGACCCAGCGACCGATACAACGAGGACGGACAACCCATCTGCCGCCGCTGCAATCAACCCGGACATATGGCAAGGTACTGTCCTTTAAACTGGCACAACCTGGGGTAGAGGGCCAACCCCCAGGAAAAAGATCATCAGGCCCATCGAACTGGCGCGACAGATATGTGGGAGGACGTCCAGTCTTGCCTGTGGTACTGGATGGCATCCCTATGAGTGCCCTATTGGACACCGGGTCACAGGTCACCACTATCCCGTACGTGCTCTTCAAGCAGTACTGGAATGACTCGGATATCACCCGCTACCCTGACGACGACTTGAGTATCATCGCCAGCAATGGTCAGCCCGTGCCACAGATTGGATTTAAAGAGGTGACCATTAAAATCGGTAGAGTCGAACTGGCAGCACAGGGACTGATCATTGTAGACATTGACAAACACGAGAGTCACCCAAAGATAACTCTAGGAACTAATGTAATTGAAAATTGTCTTGCAGAGGTGATTTTCCTTTTACAACAGGTTGCCAAGAACGCCAGCTCCGGCCAGCAGCGAGTGCTCCAGAAAGAGATCCGGGCACTGATGCGACGGCAACAGATAGAACTCTCCGGTGGTGAGATTGGTAGCGTAAGAATGTGTGACCCTTTCCCTATTGCCATGCCCCCAAAAAGTGAAATGATGATTTGGTGCCGGGCAGCTATTGGTCTGAGAGGTAGAGATTACCAGGCAATGGTAGAACCAGTTTACTCGGACAGTAGGCCCACCATTTTGACAGCACGGGGGGTGGTCAATGTACGCCATGGGAGGGTGCCCGTTCGCATAATAAATATCGGGAAGAGGGAAGTGTACCTGCCCCGGTATGCCACGCTAGCCAAATTGTATACCATCAATCAAAATTCCATACAGTCCGTGGAGCCCTTGCCTCGATCTTCCCCGGAGGAAGGTAACGGCTCTAAGGAAACAATGGAGGACTGGTGTCAGCAACTACATTTGGGTACTGACTCCACTCCCTCACACCAGAAACAGGGAGTCTATCGGGTGGTTCAAGAGTACGAGAGAGTGTTTAGTAAACACCCGTTAGACTTCGGGCGAGTCAAAGGGGTAGAACACCACATCCCCACGGGAGACCATCTTCCCATAAAAGAGAGGTATCGACCCGTACCCCCTGCACACTACCAACACGCCAAGGGGATGCTTAGGGACATGAAGGAGGCTGGGGTGATCAGGGATAGCTGTAGCCCCTGGGCAGCTCCACTAGTCTTAGTCAAAAAGAAAGACAACACCATGAGGATGTGTGTAGATTACCGGAAAATTAACCGTATCACACACAAGGATGCGTACCCCTTACCAAGGATAGAGGAGTCTTTGGCTGCTTTAAGATCTGCTAACTTCTTTTCTACCTTGGATCTCACTAGCAGGTACTGGCAGGTTCCTGTAGCAGAGGCGGACCGGGAGAAGACCGCATTCACCACCCCGATGGGACTTAGCGAGTTTACCTGCATGCCGTTCGGACTCTGCAACGCACCGGGAACCTTCCAACGATTAATGGAGTGCTGTCTGGGCCACAGAAACTTCGAGACGGTCCTGTTGTACCTGGACGATGTCATCGTATATTCCAAGACTTATGAGGACCACCTGAAACACCTGGCGGAAGTGTTCGAAGCTCTGGCAAGCTACGGCTTAAAGGTAAAACCCTCCAAGTGTCACCTCTTGAAACCAAAGGTGCAGTACCTGGGACACGTGGTGAGCGCTGACGGAGTGGCTCCCGACCCTGATAAGATCACCGCAATTAAGGAATGGCCAAGTCCCTCCAGTGTAAAGGAAGTGCGGCAGTTCCTCGGGTTGGTAGGCTATTACCGCAGATTCATCCCCGGTTTCACCAAAAAGGCAGCTCCTATGCAGGACCTCCTGATAGGCCAGTCCCGGAAGGCCAAGAACCAGAAGCCGCCCTTCAAATGGGAGAAGTTAGAAGAAGAGTCCTTCCGCCAGCTGAAGATGGCCCTCACGGGGGATGAAATCCTGGCGTACCCTGATTACAGCCAGCCCTTTATCCTCTACACCGACGCAAGTAACATCGGGCTAGGAGCCGTACTGTCCCAGATCCAGCAGGGGAAAGAACGGGTAATCGCTTACGCTAGCCGAAAACTGCGACCCACCGAAAGAAACCCTGAGAATTACAGCTCATTTAAGCTAGAGTTCCGGGCAGTGGTGTGGGCAGTCACCGAACGCTTTAAGCACTACCTCGCTTCTTCCCGGTTCACCGTGTACACGGATAACAACCCGTTGACACACCTGGACACGGCGAGACTCGGTGCCCTAGAGCAGAGATGGATGGCCCGTCTGTCCAACTACGAGTTCACAATCAAATACCGGGCAGGACGCTCCAATACCAACGCGGACGCCCTGTCCAGGATGCCAAACCTACCGGACGTAGGAGAAGATCCAGAGGGACTGGAAGAAGTCGAACTCCCCGCGTTCCACCGTCATGGGACTATCCAGTATTCCCATCGGGTAAGGAGTAAGCAAGCCGCTACGTTTAACCCCTTGCCTCACTACAACTGGGAGGAAACGCAAGACAGTGACCCTGCCGTCCGGCTGGTAAAGGAGATGCTGACTCGGCCAGAGGCTCGCCTTGACCCAGACGCTCCGGAGGAAGCCAAGCAACTGTGGGCTGAGAAGAGTCGACTGTTCCTTTACAAGGGGAAGTTGTGCCGCAGAATGGTTAACTCCCGGACGCATGAACTAATCTGGCAAGTAGTGGTGCCACGGAGAGACGCAGCCATGGTGATGGAGGCATACCATGACGGGGCTGGACACTTCGGATGGAAGAAGCTGGAGTTCCTGCTGCGTGGGCGGTTCCACTGGGTAGGCATGAGGGGAACCATCGAGAGGTGGTGCAGAGACTGTGGCCCGTGCAACCTAAGAAGGAAGGACCGTGCCAGCCAGAAGACTCCCCTGCAGTCCATCGTCACCCGGCAGCCGTTGGAACTGGTAGCCTTGGATCATGTAAAACTGACCCCAAGCAGAAGTGGCTACGTCTACGCGTTAACCATTGTGGATCATTACTCCCGGTTCTTGGTTGTCGTCCCCGTTAAGGACTTAACGGCTCAAACAGCAGCTAGAGCCTTCCAGCAGCACTTCTGCCACCCACACGGGTACCCGGACCAAGTGCTGACGGACCAGGGACCTGCCTTTGAAGCGGAGGTCTTCCAGGAATTCTGCAATCTGTATGGCTGCCGGAAGATAAGGACGATACCCTATCATCCGCAAACTAATGGACTTTGTGAGAAAATGAACCAGGTGGTAATGGATCTCCTGAAAACGTTGCCCCTGGAAGAACGCAGTCTGTGGCCTGAGAAGCTGCCCGATCTGGTGGACCTATACAACCACATCCCGGTAGGTTCCACCAACTGTATCCCGGCTTACCTAATGAGGGCGAGACCTGGTAAGTTACCTGTTGACCTGGAAATGGGAGTCCTGACACCCGAGGACACTTCACCAGAGGCAGACTGGGACACAGAGAGGCAGCAGCAGTACCGGAAAGAACAGGAGAGCGTGGAGCGAAGTCTCTGTCAGGCTAGGGAAAGACAAGAGAAAACTTACAACCAGTATGCTCCCGCTGTTCCCCTGGTACCCGGAGAGCAGGTCTTGAAGAGGAAAAGACGGCTCCACAAGTTGGACGACCAGTGGGAGAAGGACCCGTACACCGTACTGCCCTCAAGCCACGAGAACCCGAAAGTCTGTACCATCAGTAAAGACGGAGGGGAGACCATAGCCATTGTATCCCGGGATCACCTGAAGAAGTGTCCTGAACAGCTACGGAACCCTGAAGAGGAACAAGAAGACCATCGACCCGTAGAGGAAAGGGAAGACATGGTTAGTACTGTGCTCGGAGACTTCCCTCGGTCCTGGACTCAAGTCAATGGTGCAGTCGTGGTACCCGTCCTCACGTTCCTCCAACCAGCATCCCAAGTGCCTACGGAGCAACAGGTAGAGCTGGAAGATCAGCCGGTCCAGGAGGCAGAAGACTCCACACAAGCAGAACAGGAGGATCAACCCTCTGCTTATAGTGAGCCTGCCGTACCCCTAGTGAGCCAAAGAGCCGGTAGACAGCTGCCCAGTTTACCCTTGACAGCTCCTACACCCTGTAGTTCAGGGCTAGACAGTCAGCCCCGTAGGTCCACTAGGGCCACTAGAGGCCAGTTACCCGCACGTTGGAGGATTTGAAGTGTATAAATTGTTTTATTTGTGGTTACCTGTTTTTCTTGTTGCTTGTGTATAATTATGTGTTTCTAGTTATTTATAGGAGTCCTTGGTGGATTTACCGGGAATCCTTGTACATGGTTGGAGCGTAACCTAGGAATGGACTAAAGACTGTTAAGGACTCGGGGCAGGACAGACCCCTACCTGGTTACGTCTCCCTGTTTTGGTGAAATGGACACCTTGCTTTTCTTCAAAAACTGCACCCGGTTGCGGACACGTCGTGACCATCTTTATATGTTTTTCTTATTGTACTATTATTGTTTATACCTTGTTATGTTTTTCTAAAAGTATGTTTAGTCCCGGAGTACTAAATTTCACTAGGGGGGAATGTGGCACCCCAGGGGTCTGGTTTCCACAGTAACAGCAATGTTATGTCTGAGAGCAGGTGGGAGGTCTCTTGGTCAGGGATCCTGTGCATGCCACACCTCCTGCCCAGTCCTGGGAGGGGAAGAACTTCCCCTATATAAACCTAGGGCTGAGGCAGGGTTAGTGAGTAGAGAAGAAGTAGAGACAGAGAAGAGAAGCAGATATAGGAAAAGAACATCAGGAGCTCTGTGGGAGCAGTGCGATAAGGAGTCAGGGGCTGGCAGCTGCAGAGCTCGCCCTGACTGAGAAGCTATCACCGGACCCGGAGTCCGAGGCTGTGGGGACTAATCTTTACCCAGCAGCAGAAACCGCCCGGCAGGGGATTTCAGGTCCTCTGGCCAAGAAACCCGAAGGCACGGTCACACGCGTGGGACCAGCACCGCCGTCGTGGAGCGGACGCCACTAGAAGGCCCCGAGTCACCGGCCATACGGGTGAGCACCACACGGTACACTCAGGGACGTGGGCTACTTATACCCGCCTCTAGCAAGGTAGCCAGAAGAGTACAGTCAGTTTGGGAGGCCTACAACTCCGCCTGGCCAGGGGAGATCCCATCTGCTCAAGGACTGACCAGGCCCCGATCGCTAGCCAGTACTCCGGGAGGGTCTATCTTTATCACCAGTAAAGACCCTGAATTACACCGCATCGTCTCTGAGTGATTCCTGCTACCCCCCATCATCCACGTCGGCTGCCCTGAGGCCATACCCCTCCCGTTGGGGGTGATACTATCACGCTGCACAATCCTACCACCGGCCTCAGCGGTCTGCCCTGCAGCGGCAGCTCCTTCGCTGCATTCAACGGGTGGCGTAGTCGTCCAACATCTACCGCTAATACAGCGCCACTTAGTCTGACTCCCTGGGCACGGACCGGGTCACCGCCACGAGACTACAACCCTCAACAGATCCGGCTCCGGGTAAGCTCCCGCGTTCGCAACGCTGCGCGACACAGGCCCAGGGGTGCGTCACAAGCATGCCTGCGCTTCTCAGTGTCTGCGGGATGACAGGCTGGATGGCAGCGTTCTGCTGCGGTCCAGCCTGTCATCTCGATGTAGCAGAGCTGAAGCTGTCCTGGGAACCATGGAAAGGTAAGGATGAGGTTGCTTTATTATTTTTCTTTTATTGCAGGAGATCGTTGGCTTCAGCTGGAATGGGCGTGACGGTAAGTATGGTTTAATTTAGAACAATAAAGGAATGTGTCTTTATTTCAATTAAAGGACTTTATTCTGGGTGTTTGTGTTTTTTTTTTAACTTTGACTATGGGGTTAGTAATGGGGGTGTCTTATAGACGCCTCTCCATTACTAACCTGGGCTTGATGTCAGCTGGCATTATAAGCTGACATCAACCCCAACCCTATTACCCCCTGCCACCGCACCAGGGCAGCGTGGAAGAGCGAGGCTAAGTGCCAGAATTGGCGCATCCTATGGATGCGCCATTTCTGGGGCGGCTGACGGCTGGTGTTTCTAGCCTGGGAGGGGGCCAATATTCATGGCTCCCTTCCTGGGCTATTAATATCAGCCCCCAGCTGTCTGCCTAGCCTTTGCTAGCTATTAAATTAGGGGGGACCCCACGTCATTTTTTTGGGGGGGGTCCTCCATTTTAATAGCTAGTAAAGGCTAGGTATTCAGCTGGGGGCTGATATTAGTAGCCTGAGAAGCTCCGTGGGTATTACCCCCTTCCCAGGCTTCAAACATCTGCCCCAGCTGTCTGCTTAACCTCCGCTAGAGACTAAAATTACGGGGAACCCCACGCCAATTTTTTTTAATAATAAATCCTTTATTTTAATACTAAATGACAAGTACAGTAACCAACACTGTCACTGTACTTATTATATATGTGACTGACATGTTTCTATCTATCTAATCTATGTGTGAAGCTCTATTCTGTCTGTTATAAATTGTCGGGTACAGATGCTGAATTGCCGGCCGGCTTTTTTAAAGAGACGGTGCATGAAAACACTATTATTTTTTTTAATAAATCCTTTGCAGTAAATGACAAGTACAGTAAGCAACACTGTCACAGTACTTCATATATATGTGACTGACATGTTTCTATCTATCTAATCTATGTGTGAAGCTCTATTCTGTCTGTTATAAATTGTCGGGTACCGCTGCTGAATTGCCGGCCGGCTTTTTTAAAGAGACGGTGCACGAAAACACTATTTTATTTTTTAATAAATCCTTTACACTAAATGACAAGTACAGTAAGCAACACTGTCACTGTACTTCATATATATGTGACTGACATGTTTCTATCTATCTAATCTATGTGTGATGCTCTATTCCTTCTTGTCTAAATTGTCGGGTACCGGTGTATGCCGCTGCTGAATTGCCGGCCGGCTTTTTTAAAGAAAGCGTCTTCTGAGCAGTTTGTCAGCTTTTGGACACCTTTGAAGGTGTTTTCTATGTGTTCCTATGTGTTTTTGTTTGCCTGCCATTGGTTTTAACGGTGTTCGACGGTGTTCTAAGGTGTTCGACGAACAGTTCGACGAACAGTTCCTCGAACATCCCGGTGTTCGACGAACCGAACCGAACCCGAACACTACGGGGGTGGCTCAACACTAATCATTACTACCAGACACAGTGGCACATCGCACTGGGCACGGCCATGTCAGGTGAAGTGTCGGCAATCAAGCAGCGCCAGAGGTCCTACACAAATGCTGTGGAAGCGGCCCGGGCCCCGACGGCGAGTGGGCCCCCCTGATGGTGCAGGACCATGTCTGTGACACGCCAGCAGCACTGCACTGATACATGCCTGAGGAACTGGATGGGACACAGGCCGGGGCAGGTGAGTGAGGCTTGTCGCCAGCTTCCCCAAACCCCATAATAAAAATAATTCTGTGTGTATGTGTATGACTGTGTGTATATATTTATGTCTGTTTTATGTGTTTTTAAGAATGTGTTCAAATATGTACAGTACAGACCAAAAGTTTGGACACACCTTCTCATTTAAAGATTTTTCTGTATTTTCATGACTATGAAAATTGTACATTCACACTGAAGGCATCAAAACTATGAATTAACACATGTGGAATCATATACTTAACAAAAAAGTGTGAAACAACTGAAAACATGTCTTATATTCTAGGTTCTTCAAAGTAGCCACCTTTTGGTTTGATGACTGCTTTGCACACTCTTGGCATTCTCTTGATGAGCTTCAAGAGGTAGTCACTTGAAATGGTCTTCCAACAATCTTGAAGGAGTTCCCAGAGATGCTTAGCACTTGTTGGCCCTTTTGCCGTCACTCTGCGGTCCAGCTCACCCCAAACCATCTCGATTGGGTTCAGGTCTGGTGACTGTGGAGGCCAGGTCATCTGGCGTAGCACCTCATCACTCTCCTTCTTGGTCAAATAGCCCTTACACAGCCTGGAGGTGTGTTTGGGGTCATTGTCCTGATGAAAAATAAATGATGGTCCAACTAAACGCAAACCGGATGGAATAGCATGCCGCTGCGAGATGCTGTGGTAGCCATGCTGGTTCAGTATGCCTTCAATTTTGAATAAATCCCCAACAGTGTCACCAGCAAAGCACCCCCACACCATCACACCTCCTCCTCCATGCTTCACGGTGGGAACCAGGCATGTAGAGTCCATCCGTTCACCTTTTCTGTGTTGCACAAAGACATGGTGGTTGGAACCAAAGATCTCAAATTTGGACTCATCACACCAAAGCACAGATTTCCACTGGTCTAATGTCCATTTCTTGTGTTCTTTAGCCCAAACAAGTCTCTTCTGCTAGTTGCCTGTCCTTAGCATAGGTATCCTAGCAGCTATTTTACCATGAAGGCCTGCTGCACAAAGTCTCCTCTTAACAGTTGTTGAAGAGATGTGTCTGCTGCTAGAACTCTGTGTGGCATTGACCTGGTCTCTAATCTGAGCTGCTGTTAACCTGCGATTTCTGAGGCTGGTGACTCGGATAAACTTATCCTCAGAAGCAGAGGTGACTCTTGGTCTTCCTTTCCTCATGTGAGTCAGTTTCTTTGTAGCGCTTGATGGTTTTTGCAACTGCACTTGGGGACACTTTCAAAGTTTGCCCGATTTTTCGGACTGACTGACCTTCATTTCTTAAAGTAATGATGGCCACTCGTTTTTCTTTACTTAGCTGCTTTTTTCTTGCCATAATACAAATTCTAACAGTCTATTCAGTAGGACTATCAGCTGTGTATCCACCTGACTTTTGCACAACACAACTGATGGTCCCAACCCCATTTATAAGGCAAGAAATCCCACTTATTAAACCTGACAGGGCACACCTGTGAAGTGAAAACCATTTCCGGTGAGTACCTCTTGAAGCTCATCAAGAGAATGCCAAGAGTGTGCAAAGCAGTCATCAAAGCAAAAGGTGGCTACTTTGAAGAACCTAGACTATAAGACATATTTTCAGTTGTTTCACACTTTTTTGTTAAGTATATAATTCCACATGTGTTAATTCATAGTTTTGATGCCTTCAGTGTGAATGTACAATTTTCAAAGTCATGAAAATACAGAAAAATCTTTAAATGAGACGGTGTGTCCAAACTTTTGGTCTGTACTGTATGTATGTCTGTATGCACGTGTCTGCTTATTGTATGTGTGCATATCTGTGTACCATGTGCATGTGTGTGTATGTTTGCTTACCATGTGCGTGCATGTCTGCGTACTGTGTGTGTGCAGGTGTGCATGTCTGCGTACTGTGTGTGCAGGTGTGCATGTCTGCGTACTGTGTGTGTGCGCATGTTTGTGTGGCACCCCAGGGGTCTGGTTACCACAATAATAGAAATATTATGTCTGAGAGCAAGTGGGAGGTTTCTCTGGTCAGGAGCCCTAAGCATGCAACACCGCCCGCCCAGACCTGGGAGGGGAGGAATCTGCCCTTATAAACTGGGTCTGGGGCGGGATTAGGAGGGAGAGTCCCAGACAGAGACGCAGTCTGGTCTGGAGGACAGCAGACACAGGGAAAGGAAGAACCAGGAGCTCTGTAGGAGCAGGAGTGAGAGCCAGGGGCTGGAAGCCAGATAGCTCGCCCTGGCTGGAGACACCAGGTCCAGCAGCAGAATCCAACCGGCACAGGATTCCAGGTCCTCTGGCCATAGAAGCCCGAAGGCACGGTCACAAGTAAGGGACCAGCACCGCCGTCGTGGAGCGGAGGCTAACAGAAGGCCCCAAGTCACCGGCCATACGGGTGAGCACCACACGGTATACTTAGGGACGTGGGCTACTTCTACCCGCATACAGCAAGGTAGCCATGAAAGAGTGCAGATAGACGGGGAGGCCTACAACTCCACCTGGCCAGGGAAGATCCTACTTGCTCACAGACTGACCAGGCCCCTTCTGCTAACCAGTACTCCCGGGAGGGTCTGCCTTATAACACCAGTAAAGTCCCTGAACTGCACTGCACGGACTCTGAGTTATTCCTGCTGCGCTCGTGCACTATCACTCCCATCATTCACACTAACTGCCCTGAGGCTGTACTCCTCCCGTGGGGAGTCATCCCATTCTTAGCTGCACACATAACACCGGCCTCAGCGGTCTGCCTTGCAGCGGCGGTCCCCACTGACCGCAATCCACGGGTGGCGTAGTCGGACTATCATCTCACTAATAAGACTGCCACTGAATTGACCACCCTGGGCACGGACCGGGTCATCGCCACGAGGATTACAACCCCCAGCATTCATCCTAAAAGGCCCGCTTCCGGGTTCCCCACAGGCCTAGGGGGCGCGTCAACTTTGGCGTAGTCGGCAGGATTTCGTGCCCGCAACCACCGGGTACTGCGTGCCTGAAAAATACTTTTGTACTTACCTGTGGCGAAGTTTCCCGCCGTCCGGAGTCGTTTCCTGCCATCGGATTCCATCTTGGGTCTTTTC
The DNA here is from genome assembly GCF_046119375.1 of Phyllobates terribilis. Classification (NCBI taxonomy): domain Eukaryota; kingdom Metazoa; phylum Chordata; class Amphibia; order Anura; family Dendrobatidae; genus Phyllobates; species Phyllobates terribilis. Next base: position 124,247,088 of record NW_027362764.1, read on the forward strand.
CCGCCATCTTCTGCCGTCTTCCCGCCATCCGCAGCCGCTTCCCGCCATCGGACGCCATCTTCGGGACGCCGCACGGGAAGAAGAGGGGCGTGGACGCCGAAAGCACACGAGATCCGAAGCTCCGCCCCAATCACTGACGCTGCGCAAGGTCCTGAAAGGGAGGAAGAGCGACACTGACGTCATCGGAGCGCGACGCCAGGTCCTCTACCCCGACGATTGACTGCGGAGCCGCGGCCTATGGAAGAAGAGCATCGCAAGGTAGGCCACGGTCCACTAGGGGGGTAGAAGGATGTCGGATACCGAGGGGAGCTCCACCGCCACACCGGCCGCCAGCGCAACCGCTGCAGCGGTCATGCCATTCACCATGCCCTATATCCCAGGGGCAACCTGGCTACCCCAGTACTCAGGGGAGTCACATACCCTAAGTCAGGGTTCCCCAACTCCAGTCCTCAAGGCCCACCAACAGGTCATGTTTTCAGGATTTCCTTAGTATTGCACAGGTGATGGAATTATTGCCTGTGCAGGTGATGGAATTATCACCTGTGTAATACTAAGGAAATCCTGAAAACATGACCTGTTGGTGGGCCTTGAGGACTGGAGTTGGGGAACCCTGCCCTAAGTGACTTTAGGGAAAGATTGGATAGCCTCTTCCAGGTATACCCCCTCACGGAAGAGCAAAAAGTAAGCATCCTGGTGTCCCAGTTAATCGGGGCTGCCCAAGGGGAGGTAAAGTCCTGGTCACCTGGGAAGAAGAGGACTGTCAGAGAAATACTAGCCCGGCTGAAAGACACATTTGATACCCGAACCTCAACCGAAATAAAGCTCAGATTTTACGGGTGCAAAACAACGGGCACATGAAAGTATAAGAGACTATGCTCTAAACCTACAAGAGGCCCTGAGAGCCATTAAGCAGGCAGACCCTGACAGCGTGGGAAATGAAGACAAGCTGTTGATCGAACAATTTATTGAGGGTCTACTGTGCATTGCCCACCGAACCCAGTTGCGGGCAATGGCCTTACAGGACCCTGACCTGGACTTTGCACAGTTCAAGACAGAGCCATCCGGGTGCTCCGAGAACCGGAACCAGGTAGCGCTGTGACCCACAGGCGCCCTGCTATCACTTATCACCAGGACGCGGCGCCCTTGTCTGCAGGGCCTGTGGGAGCTGATGCGCAGGCTTTGAACAATAACCCAGCTACAGACCTGCACCATCAGGTCCAAGAGCTGACTAAGAGCGTTGCCGCGCTAACCAGAACTGTGCAGTCTTTACAGGTCTCTTCTCCAGGAAAGATCCAGCTGGCATCCGGACCGGAGGACGTCCCGTGGCGCCGACTGAGGAGGACCCCACTGGCCAAAGGGAGACAGGTACAACAAGGACGGACCACCCATCTGCCGCCGCTGCAATCAACCCGGACATATGGCAAGGTACTGTCATTTAAACAGGCACAACCTGGGGTAGAGGGCCAACCCCCAGGCCTAAGATCATCAGGCCCATCGAACTGGCGTGACAAGTACGTAGGGGGATGTCCGGTCTTGCCTGTGGTACTGGACGGCATTCCTATGAGTGCCCTACTGGACACCGGGTCACAGGTCACCACCATCCCGTACGTGCTCTTCAAGCGGTACTGGAATGACTCGGACATAACCCGCTACCCAGATGACGACCTGAGCATTATCGCCAGCAATGGTCAGCCCGTGCCACAGAAAGGATTTAAAGAAGTGACCATCAAGGTCGGTAAAGTTGAACTGCCGGCACAAGGACTGCTCATTGTGGACATTGACCGTCGCGAGAGTCACCCAAAAATAATCCTAGGTACTAACGTAATTGAAAACTGTCTTGCAGAGGTGATTCTTATTTTGCAGCAGGTTGCCAAGAACGTCAGTTCCAGCCAGCAGCGTGTGCTCCAAAAAGAGATCCGGGCACTGATGAAGCGGCAACAAGTGGAACTATCTGGTGGTGAGATTGGTAGCGTGAGAATGTGTGACCCGTTCCCTATTGCCATGCCCCCGAAAAGTGAGATGATGATTTGGTGCCGGGCAGCTATTGGTCTGAGAGGTAGAGACTACCAAGCAATGGTAGAACCCGTCTACTCAGACAGTAGGCCCACCATTTTGACAGCACGGGGGGTGGTCGATGTACGCCATGGGAGGGTGCCCGTCCGCATCATAAATATCGGGGAGAGAGAAGTATACCTGCCCCGGTATGCCACGCTAGCCAAATTGTTCACCATCAACCAGAACTCTGTACAGGCCGTGGAACCCTTGCCTCCATCTCAACCAGAGGAAGGTAACAGCTCTAAGAAACCAATGGAGGACTGGTGTCAGCAACTGCATTTGGGTACTGACTCCACTCCCTCACACCAAAAACAGGGAGTCTACCGGGTGGTTCAAGAGTACGAGAGAGTGTTTAGTAAACACCCGCTGGACTTCGGGCGAGTAAAGGGGGTAGAACATCACATCCCCACAGGAGACCATCCTCCCATAAAGGAGAGATACCGACCCGTACCCCCTGCACACTATCAACATGCCAAGGGGATGCTAAAAGACATGAAGGAGGCTGGGGTAATTAGGGACAGCTGTAGCCCCTGGGCAGCTCCACTAGTCCTAGTGAAAAAGAAAGACAACACCATGAGAATGTGTGTAGACTACAGGAAGGCCAACCATATCACACACAAAGATGCGTACCCGTTACCAAGGATAGAAGAGTCCTTAGCTGCATTAAAATCTGCTAACTTCTTCTCTACTTTGGATCTCACTAGCGGGTACTGGCAGGTTCCTGTAGCAGAGGCGGACCGAGAGAAGACCGCATTCACCACCCCGATGGGACTCAGCGAATTTAACTGTATGCCGTTCAGGCTCTGCAACGCACCAGGAACCTTCCAACGGTTGATGGAATGCTGTCTGGGACACCGGAACTTCGAGACGGTCCTATTATACCTGGACGATGTCATCGTCTATTCCAAGACCTATGAGGACCATCTGGAACACCTGGCAGAAGTGTTTGAAGCCCTGGCGAACTATGGCCTAAAGGTAAAACCCTCAAAGTGTCATCTACTGAAGCCAAAGGTACAGCACCTGGGACACGTAGTGAGTGCTGACAGAGTGGCTCCCGACCCTGACAAGATCACCGTGATTAAGGACTGGCCAAGACCATCCAGCATAAAGGAAGTGCGGCAGTTCCTCGGGTTGGTAGGCTACTACCGAAGATTCATTCCCGGTTTTACCAAGAAGGCAGCTCCTATGCAGGACCTCCTGATAGGCCAGTCCAGGAAGGCCGAAAACCAGAAGCCACCCTTCAAATGGGAAAAGCTGGAAGAGGAGTCCTTCCGCCAGCTGAAGATGGCCCTCACGGGGGATGAAATCCTGGCGTACACTGATTACGACCAGCCCTTTATCCTCCACACGGACGCAAGCAACATCGGGCTAAGAGCCGTACTGTCCCAGATCCAGCAGGGGAGAGAACGGGTAATTGCTTACGCCAGCCGAAAACTGCGACCCAACCCTGAGAATTACAGCTCTTTCAAGCTAGAGTTCCTGGCAGTGGTGTGGACGGTAACCGAACGTTTTAAGCATTACCTTGCCTCTTCCAGGTTCACCGTGTACACGGACAACAACCCGTTGACAAACCTGGACACTGCAAGACTGGGTGCCCTGGAGCAGAGATGGATGGCCCGCCTGTCCAATTATGAGTTCACGATCAAATACCTGGCAGGACGCTCCAATACCAACGCGGACGCCTGTCCAGGATGCCAAACCTACCGGACGGAGGGGAAGATCCAGAAGAACTGGAAGAGGTCGAACTCCCTGCGTTCCACCGTCATGGGATTACCCAGTATTCCCACCGTGTGAGGGGCCAGCGATCCATTACGTTCAACCCCTTACCCCACTACAACTGGGCGGAGACGCAAGACAGTGACCCCGCAGTCCGTCTGGTGAAGGAGATGCTGACCCAGGCTGACGCCCGCCTGGACCCAGACGCTCCGGAAGAGACCAAGCAACTGTGGACGGAAAAAAGCAGACTGTCTCTACAAGGAGAAGTTGTGCCGCAGAGTGGTCAATTCCCGGACACATGAACTGATCTGGCAGGTTGTGGTACCGAGACGGGACGCAGCTATGGTGCTGGAGGCCTACCACAATGGGGCAGGACATTTTGGATGGAAGAAGCTGGAGTACTTGTTGCGTGAACGGTTCTACTGGGTAGGCATGAGAGGAGCCATCGAGAGGTGGTGCAGAGACTGTGGCCCGTGCAACCTAAGAAGAAAGGACCGTGCCAGCCAGAAGACTCCCCTGCAGCCCATCATCACCAGACAGCCACTGGAACTGGTAGCCCTGGACCATGTGAAACTGGCTCCGAGCAGATCTGGGTATGTCTACGCCCTCACAATCGTAGATCACTACTCCCGGTTCCTGGTGGTGGTTCCCGTCAAGGACTTAACGGCTCAAACAGCAGCAAGAGCCTTCCAGCAGCACTTCTGCCGTCCACACGGGTACCCGGAGCAAGTGTTGACAGACCAAGGACCAGCCTTCGAAGCAGAGGTCTTCCAGGAGTTCTGCAACCTGTATGGCTGCAAGAAGATAAGAACAACGCCCTATCACCCGCAGACCAACGGACTCTGCGAAAAGATGAACGAGGTGGTGATAGATCTGCTAAAAACATTGCCCCTGGAAGAACGCAGCCTGTGGCCTGAGAAACTGCCCGATCTGGTGGACCTGTACAACCACATCCCGGTAGGTTCCACCAACTGTACCCTGGCTTACCTAATGAGAGCAAGGCCTAGTAAGCTGCCTATTCACCTGGATATGGGAGTCCTGACACCTGAGGACACCTTGCCAGAGGCAGACTGGGATACAGAACGGCAGCAGCAGTACCGGAAAGTACAGGAGAGCGTCGAGCGAAGTCTGTCAATCAAGAAAAAGGCAGGAGAGGACTTATAACCAACATGCTCCCGCTGTTCCCCTGGTACCTGGAGAGCAGGTCTTGAAAAGAAAAAGGCGGCTCCATAAGTTGGACGACCAGTGGGAAAAGGACCCGTACACCGTACTGCCCTCAAGCCACAATAATCCAAAGGTGTACATCATCAGCAAGGATGGAGGAGAGACCACAGCCACTGTCTCCAGAGACCACCTGAAAAAGTGCCCCGACAAGTTGCAAAGCACGGATGAAGATCAGGAAGACCCTCAACCCGTAGAGGAAAAGGAGGAAATGATAAGCACTGTACTCGGAGACTTTCCCGTGTCCTGGACACAAGTAAACAATGCTATCGTGGTGCCCGTCCTCACCTTTCTCCAGCCAACCCCTCAAGTGCCTACAGAAGACCAGGTAGAGCTGGAAGAGCAGCCGGCCCAGGAGGCAGAAGAGTCCACACCAGCAGCGCAGGAGAATCAACCATCTGCTAGTAGTGAGCCTGCCGTGCCCCTAGTGAGCCAAAGAGTGTGCAGACAGCTGCCCAGCTTACACATAACACCCCCTACACCCTGTAGTGCAGGACCAGTTAGTGAGCTCCGTAGGTCCACTAGAGTCACTAGAGGTCAGATGCCCGCTCGCTGGAGAATATAAAGTGATGCACTGTAAATTTACCTGTTTCTTGAAAATGTTTACGGTTTGTGTTGTTGCCTGTTATTAATTATGTTTCTCAGTTACCCTGCAGATTTCTATGGACTAACAGGTTATGGACGCTGGATAACCGGAAAAATTCTTGTAGATAGTTGCACATTGTGCCTCTTGCTAAGACGGCCGCGGAAGAGAAAACCTGTCTGGCGTGGCCTCCTTGCGGTCCAAAGTAGCTAGCTTCAGCCTTGCAGCCACGCCCAAGGCCAATGCAAGAGGTTTTCTTTGGACAGGTCCCCTACCTCGCTTAAAACTTCACCTTGGGTGATATGGACCCCCGGTTACGGAAACGCCGTGACCACAAAATGTACTTTTTCATGTTGTCTTGTTATTGTTATACCCTGCATTTATGTTTCTTTAAAAATATGTTTAGTCCCGGAGTACTAAATTTTACTAGGGGGGGAATGTGGCACCCCAGGGGTCAGGTTACCACAATAATAGAAATATTATGTCTGAGAGCAAGTGGGAGGTTTCTCTGGTCAGGAGCCCTAAGCATGCAACACCGCCCGCCCAGACCTGGGAGGGGAGGAATCTGCCCTTATAAACTGGGTCTGGGGCGGGATTAGGAGGGAGAGTCCCAGACAGAGACGCAGTCTGGTCTGGAGGACAGCAGACACAGGGAAAGGAAGAACCAAATTTGCTCTGTAGGAGCAGGAGTGAGAGCCAGGGGCTGGAAGCCAGATAGCTCGCCCTGGCTGGAGACACTAATACCGGACATGGAGTCCGAAGCTGTGGGGACATCCAGGTCCAGCAGCAGAATCCAACCTGCACAGGATTCCAGGTCCTCTGGCCATAGAAGCCCGAAGGCACGGTCACAAGCAAGGGACCAGCACCTCCGTCGTGGAGCGGAGGCTAACAGAAGGCCCCAAGTCACCGGCCATACGGGTGAGCACCACACGGTATACTCAGGGACGTGGGCTACTTCTACCCGCATACAGCAAGGTAGCCAGGAAAGAGTGCAGATAGACAGGGAGGCCTACAACTCCACCTGGCCAGGGAAGATCCTACTTGCTCACAGACTGACCAGGCCCCTACTGCTAACCAGTACTCCCGGGAGGGTCTGCCTTATAACACCAGTAAAGACCCTGAACTGCACTGCACGGACTCTGAGTTATTCCTGCTGCGCTCGTGCACCATCACTCCCATCATTCACACTAACTGCCCTGAGGCTGTACTCCTCCCGTGGGGAGTCATCCCATTCTTAGCTGCACACATAACACCGGCCTCAGCGGTCTGCCTTGCAGCGGCGGTCCCCACTGACCGCAATCCACGGGTGGCGTAGTCGGATTATCATCTCGCTAATAAGACTGCCACTGAATTGACCACCCTGGGCACGGACCGGGTCATCGCCACGAGGACTACAACCCCCAGCATTCATCCTAAAAGGCCCGCTTCCGGGTTCCCCACAGGCCCAGGGGGAGCGTCATTTGCATATGTGAAGGCTGGGTCCTGTGTTGTAAACCTATATTTCTCTGTGTCATGTGACACTCCCTCTCTCATCATTCCTCCTCTGCGTCTGATGCAGCGGCATGATGACCCACCACACTCTGTCAGACAGTGGAGCTGGCAGCTGCTGAGGTGATGACAGAGGCGCACTGCAGAGACTGAAGCCGCAGGGAACGAGAAGCGGTAAGTATGTATTTATTTTCAAATCAGTGAGTACTGATAATACTGGAGGACTGGGGCTGCATTTTACCATATGGTGGGCGCTGCATTTTACCCTATGGTGGGGGCTGCATTTTTACCCTATGGTGGGGGCTGCATTTTTATCCTATGGTGGGGACCGCATTTTTACCCTATGGGGGGCTACATTATACTGCATACAGGACCATGGGGAGTGCAATATACTGTGCGGAGGACCATGGGGAGTGCAATATACTGTGTGGAGGACCATGGCGAGTGCATTATACTATGTAGAGTGTGAAGGTTTGTGCGGGGCCATTATACTGTATATAGGCCCATTATACTGCATGGAGGGCTGTGTGGGGGTCACAGTTGGAGGATCATACTGTGTTGGGGTCACCATACTTTGCCAGGGCAGTTCAGGTGAGGTACAGTAGGGTCATTATACTGCGCATGTGGAGGAATTCACCATGGGGGTATCATACTGTGTTTGGGGGACACTTTTGTTGGCATCACACTTCATGGGGCAAAGAAAAAGGAATCTAGGACTTCAGCAGGAAGAAAATTATTATGTAAAGGCTGGAAAGTTGTGAGGTTTACATTTTTTTTGGGGGGGGGGGCCCAGGAGGGGGGGGGGGCCCAATTAGAACTTCTGCTATGGGGCCCCATGATTCCTATGTACGCCCCTGGTCCCAGGTCCACCTAATGCTGATTGTAGTACCAGGGCTAGGAGTCACAGAGGTCCCAGCATCCAGGGAGAGTGATCTCCAAAGAGAAGGCCCTACCACCAGGTCAGCAGGTGCAGAGAGAGACAGTAACCAAGCTAGGCCCAGCTCTAGGCAGGCCAGAAGCTTAGAGAAATAAGCAACGGATCAGGAGGCCCTATACCCACTCACTGGGGAGAGTCCAGAAGTGCGCCCTTCACCTGGAGTACCCTGGACCGTGCCTGCAGCATCACCAGTAAAGGTACTGAAGCTTACCCCCGTGTGAGTGTCCGTCCTCCCTCCGGGACCGTCCTGCCGTCTCTCCCCTGCACAGCCATCCAGTACATCCCCCACGCTGCCCTGAGGCCCGCTCCACCTGTGGGGAGCCATTACATCACAAGCTGCCCTACCATCTGCCTCAGAGGACTGTTGCAGCACTGGTGATCCTCACCAGACACCACAGGTGGCGTCACGAAAAATCCCAAAAACCCCATATAATAGAAGTTTCCCCTTTTTACTGACCGCCCTGGGTCACGGACCGGGCCAGCCACCATGATATCCCCCGGCAACCAGAGGCCCAGCTTCCAAGTACCCCACGGCCCTGGGGGCGCGTCATATGTGGTCGTAAGGAGGAAAGTCGATGACAGCCCGGTGTATGAAATCCGGTTGGAAACGGGAGACAAGAAAACCAGAATAGTCCATCGGAATTTACTACTACCCTGTGATTATCTCCCACCACAACAAGACTTCGTAGACAGACATCGTCCGAGATCAACTAAGGGACCACCACAGACTAAAGCTCTGAAGGTGGATAGTGACCTTGAAAGTTCAGATGAAGAAGAACACACCATTGTATTTCTCGGACCGGCAAGGAGAGGGATGTACCATCCTCAGGAGAATGAACTAAGTTCCAAGGCTCCAGAGTTTGTATCAAGGAGTACAGATGAAGTCCAATTCAGATCTGATGATCAAACACCGGACACTGAAGAGAACGATCAACACTTAGGAGTAGCAGAATTACCAGACCAGGTGGAAACGGACGATTCCAGAGAAGTACAGGAACTTTCAGAGGCAGTTCCAAGATTATTTGTGGAAGTACGAGAAATGAGTGCAGCAGAAGAAACTCCTGCAACCGAGGAACCCGTGGTATCTGAGGAACAACCTAGCAGGAGGATGTCGTCTCGAAAAGTGAGAAGGCCTGTGATGCTGACATATGAGACACTTGGTGAACTGAGCCAAGTGTCAAGGACTGTCGATTGGAAACAGGTATCTATGCCTACGGACCAGGTAAGCTCAGTTGAGTGGTATTCACCACCGAGAGACTGTATGAATAATGTTACCTGGTGGAAAGACTTGTTTTGGCCTAGTGAGAGAGAGAGCTGGTTGAAGACGTACGAAAAGCTCCAGCGGAAGAGATGCTGATTGTGTATTTCTTGCTTAATCGTGTATTTCTTACAGGAGTTCTACAAGCAAAAGGTCGTAAGAATAGGTTGTTATTGATGTTTGTAAATGTTATGCCAATTTGTATATAAAGTTATTCAACTTTTACCACTGTCTCAGAATTGGTCAGTGTGAGGAGCTGCCCACTTACTAAAGACTATGATACTTTTCCAGCATGGACCACCATTTTCATCAATATTATTATTGTGTGTTATTAGTGATTTACTTGTTATGTTTTATATAATTCTGCTTACTTGTCAGTATGTAAGATTCACTTGTAAAATGTCCAGCATTTCACTAATCTCATCTTTATCTCAGGAGTCCATTGTTTCAACAGCCAATAATCTCATTTGGTGAGTGTAGATTGCAGACACAGTGGAGCTATCACCACAGGGGGTCTTGCAGGCAGTCTCAGATGAAGGCTTCTAGAATATTCTTCATTGTTTTAGCGAACAGTAAATGCTTAAGGGAAAGGGTGTCATCACTTCTGGGCTGGGAGGGGGTTGACCCCAGAGAAGGAGAGAAGAGACATGTTTTTGTCTTGGGGTTGGTGGAAGGATGCCGGAGGGTTAGGATCTGTGGCTGTGGACCTGGAGCTGATGGATGGCTTACGGAGTGTTGAAGATCTGTTATCAACTAAAGTGGATAAACGTGCTTCAGTTGTGGATATGTCATTTGGATTTAAACTTTATTGAAGGACTGCTGCTACTGGATATTTGTGCTTTCATCGTTTTATCTGTCGTCTGGAGGATCATGGACTGTGGCTACAGACTATACTGGCTGGAGATACGAAATCTGTAGGCCAACCAAAAGTTGAGAGACAGTGGGTATCACCTGATACAAAGACAGGGGAACTACTGATCCCAGGTTGAGAACTTAAGGACTGAGAGAACTGTATTTTGGCCATTTACTTGGAATTGCTTTATTACCATGGCTGTGATTAATAAAATATTGTTGCATCGTTAACCTGCCTAGGTGATTACTTACAACCCACAACCTCAGATCTTTACAGTCAGATTGACCAATTAATACGAATTTTGAGGACACCATTCAAAAAGGAGGGAAGAGTGTGACATGCAGAAGTAGTGCTGTTGCTTCAAAAGAATCCAGCAACTATAAGAGTTAACACAGTCACAGGAGACATGAATTGTTGTGCTTCAGAAGCATCCAGTAACTAGAGTGGTTAACACAGTCACAAGAGACAGGGAGTGGTTAGCAGAACCCCAGGGGATTGTGAGGAACTTGTTTACTATTATGGCTGCAGCCAAAGGGAAAAGTGGTGTGTATGATCTGTATCTCACAAAAGTGCAGGAAAGAGAACAGGATTCAAGTCCAGGGTGAAGCTCAACACAGGTCAGATACCCTGCACTGTTAGTTCAGGAAGTCTATCATCGGGCAGGAAGATAAGGACTGTTAGGAATTGTGTCACAGAGATAATCTCTCTCATCAAACCCTCCCCCCTCCATCTCCATGCAGGATAAAGAATTCTGTGTACTAGTGAGTCCTTGTAAAGGAAAAGCCTGCTGTTTATGCATAGAAGTGTGATGCCAAGAGATCTAATTTGTGCTGAATTATGCTACTGAAGAGACTGATGTTACTGTGCCTGCTTTATGAAACTGTACTGTAATGAAGATTGTTGCTGTAATATCCCTAATACGCACTGGTCGTGCTTCAGATTAAATTCCACTGTTAAACTGTTGAAAAAGACTCTTTTCAGATGTGTCTGGTCAGCAGTTGAATCTATCATGTGCCTGAGAGAAGCTGCAGCCTATGGTTGCCCTGAGTAACGGTTCCCCCAGGATTCCAACGAATTCATGAAACCCGTCTCGCCCTATCTGAACCTAGCGGCGTGCGTGTAACACAAAACCAAATAAATTGTTGTAAAATATTGTATTTAGTGTATATAAGGAAAAAAAGGGAACTTTCAGCCTACCATGGATATGCCATAAGGGTCCACTGGTGCATGGAAATCCTTGGTAGCAAGTCCAGGGATGAGAAGCAGTAGGAAGTAGTTTAGAAAAACTCCAGCACCTTCTCCGTATCCATCACAAGAAATGTAAAGTTAAACGTCCATTTTATTAGTTCCATTAAAAAAGCGCCATATGTAAGGCAGACCTTAGGCGTTTCGAACCAAACAAGGGTTCGTAGCATAGGCGGATTATAATGAGGTCAATCCGGCCTACCGCCCGGGGCTGCCATGGGGCCCGGGGCATCCAGGGGCCTGTGGCCAGATTGACCTCATTATAATGTGTGACAGGAGGGCCCGGGAGTCGGAAGATGGAATCTGCTCTGCTGTGTCCAGCGGCGCTGCGTGGATGACTCACCAGCAACTGACTGTGTAAGTGCAGGAGAGGAGGCTCCGCCCACCTGCTCCGGCCTCCAACAGAGCACAGAGCCAGCTTACAGCATGGCCACTGCTCTCCCTGCCCCCTAACCGGGTCTGAATGTTACCTCTCCGCTCTCCCCCTCCTGCCCTGCAATTACACCAGAGCTCTGCAGTCTGGCCTCAAGAGGAGGGGAGGCTGCCCCACAGAGAAGATGGACGAACCTGCATCATGTACAGAAAGGGTAAGTCCATGTGCAGTGTGTGTGTGTTATATATATATATATATATATATATGTATATATATATGTGTATGTATGTATGTATATGTGTGTGTGTATGTATCTATATCTATGTATTTGTGGACCATCAGAGGGGCTCACTCGCTGTCGTGGCCTGGGCTGCTTTCCCTGTGCAGGATCGCTGGCACTTCACCTGACATGGCCGTGAGCTGTGCGGCTGTGTCTGGTATTAATGACACGGCAGGGGCGACACTGCGCCTATAATTGTGCTTGTGTATTGCCCCTGCCACGCCATTACTACCAGACACAACCGCACAGCGCACGGCCATGTCAGGTGAAGTGCCGGCAATCAAGCAGCGCCAGAGGTCCTACACAGATGCTGTAGAAGCAGCCCAGGCCCCAACGGCGAGTGGGCCCCTCTGATGGTCCAGGGCCATGTCTGTGACATGCCGGCGGCCCTGCACTGAGACATGCATGAGGAGCTGCTGGACAGGACAGTTTTATGTGTTTATAAGATATGTATGCATGTGTCTGTGCGCATATCTGCGTACCGTGTGCATGTGTGCGCATATCTGCATATCGTGCGTGCGCACGTGTGCTAGCCCGGCCGCATCACAGCTAGAAGACACGGCCCTGTGAGCGGCAGTGTCTGCTAGCGTGACGTCATGCTGTGTGCCCTGCACTGCTTCTTACCACCATAGAGGAGCTGGACGACTGGAGCCGAGCAGGGGGACTGTGAGTGATGTGTCAATGTGTGCAGATATCATTGTGTGATATGTCTGTTTATATGTATTGTTGTGTTTCAAATGTGTTTATGGCTATGTGCCCACGATGCAGAAATGCTGCATATTTTTTCCGCTTGTCCCTGGCAGGAAAAACGCATGCAGATTTTACATTCGTTTTTCCCACCAGGTAGAAGCGTTTGTCAAGCGTTTTTGCATGCATTTCCGCATGCGGGTTATCAAGCACTTTTCCAAGCAATTTTAGCATCACTTGGAAAAGTGCTTGACAACTTGGTCACACTATATAAATCCATGCAACCGGCATATATAGTGTGACCAAGTAATAGTTAAAAAAAAGAATAAAAATGGTAAAAAATAAAGATTATACTTACCTTCCGATGGCCCCCGGTCTCCTCAGCGATGCGTCCGGCGTGTTGGGCAGCTCACGGTGGTGTGAAAGGACCTTTCATGACGTCATTTAGTCATGTGACAGGTCACGCGACAGCCGATGTCAGCTGTCGTGTGGCCTGTCACATGACTAAATGATGTCATGGCAGGTCCTTTCACACCACCGCGACGCATACAACAGACCGGAAGAATCGCTGAGGAGACCGGGAGCCATCGGAAGGTGAGTATAATCTTTATTTTTTTTATTTTAAATTCTTTTTTTTACAGGTACTATGGCACCCGGGTCTGGATGAGAGCCTCCTCTTCTCAAAACCCGGGTACCATCCACACATTGAATCGCTTAATATCCGCATGTGCACATGTAGTCATGCGGATATTAAGCGATTCAATGCAAGTCAATGGCGGCAATTACGCTGCGTGTCCGCAAAATTAATGGACCTGCTGCGTTTTTTTCCCCAATGATAATCCGCATTGGAAATTTCCGCAGCATGTGCGGATTATCATTGGAGACCATGGGGCACGTATTACCAAGCGTTTTTTCAGCGTTTTTGCTGCGGAAATTCCGTGGCAAAAACGCTTGAAAAACGCACAGTGGGCACGCAGCCTATGCGTGTATGTATTTGTCTTTGTATATGTCTGTATATGTTTGTTTGTGTGTGTGCGGCCTCCTGCTGTATCTGGGGGAGGCACCGTGCGTCCTCCGGCTGTATCTGGGGGGGGCACCGTGCGTCCTCCGGCTGTATCTGGGGGGGGCACCGTGCATCCTCCGGCTGTATCTGGGGGGGCGCCGTGCAGCCTCTGGCTGTATCTGGGTGGGGCGCCGTGCGGCCTGCGGCTGTATCTGGGGGGGGCGCCGTGCGGCCCCCGGCTGTATCTGGGGGGGGGCGCCATGCGGACTCCGGCTGTATCTGGGGGGGTGCCGTGCGGCCTCCGGCTGTATCTGGAGGGGGGGCGCCGTGCGGCCTCCGGCTGTATCTTGGGGGGGAGCCGTGCGGCCTCCTGCTGTGTATAGGAGGATTATGTGAAAGCTCATATTATACAGTATGTGATAGTTCATGTGAAATTAATTCTGCACAATATTAATATATTAATTATAATTATTTTTTTATATTAATTGTATGACTTAATATTGAGCACAATTAAGTATGCTGACATCCCCCTGCCCTTATTCACACAGAGGTCAGTTTTGACACATGGTAAGGTTTTTAATATTAGACAGAGTAGGTTCTATCCCGAACAGGTTCACCTTGTTGCGGTGGGAAAGCTTTCATACTATTTTTGATCAAAAACAGTGTTACTAAGAACCCTATTTTATTTAAATGCACTTGCTTTTTATTTACAGCAGGGTTTATTTTCATTTTGCTTCTTGTAGGTTTTTCTGATTCATGGCCATTGTGAAACATGCATTTATGTGCTGCATGTATACCATTTTAAACCAAGCTCAAATTTTGTGTTTTTTTCTTAGTAATGGAGGGCGTCTATAAGACGCCCTCATTACTAACTGTGTAATTAAATGGTCGCCGCCTTTTCAATAAAAACACAGCCAGAATAAAGTATTTTAATGAAATAAAAAACACATGGTTTTAAAAAAAAAATTACTGTACGCCTTGTCCCCGAATCCCTCGATCTTCTGAAAAAAAGTGAAAAAAACAAACAACCATATCCATCACCTGTCCACCGTCAACAACGTAGTCCACGATCACCACCAATGAGTATCCCACGACGATCCGTGTCACTTGTACAGCAGTGACATCAGCAATCACTGATGGCACTGCTGTAGAAGACAGCAGTGTATATTGACAGGGGTGTGAAATCACCCCTGTCAGTATACAGTACAGACCAAAAGTTTGGACACACCATCTCATTTAAAGATTTTTATGTATTTTCATGACTATGAAAATTGTACATTCAGACTGAAGGCATCAAAACTATGAATTAACACATGTGGAATTATATACTTAACAAAAAAGTGTGAAACAACTGAAAATATGTCTTATATTCTAGGTTCTTCAAAGTAGCCACCTTTTGCTTTGATGACGGCTTTGCACACTCTTGGCATTCTCTTGATGAGCTTCAAGAGGTAGTCACTGGAAATGGTCTTCCAGCAATCTTGAAGGAGTTCCCAGAGATGCTTAGCACTTGTTGGCCCTTTTGCCGTCACTCTGCGGTCCAGCTCACCCCAAACCATCTCGATTGGGTTCAGGTCTGGTGACTGTGGAGGCCAGGTCATCTGGCGTAGCACCCCATCACTCTCCTTCTTGGTCAAATAGCCCTTACACAGCCTGGAGGTGTGTTTGGGGTCATTGTCCTGTTGAAAAATAAATGATGGTCCAACTAAACGCAAACCGGATGGAATAGCATGCCGCTGCAAGATGCTGTGGTAGCCATGCTGGTTCAGTATGCCTTCAATTTTGAATAAATCCCCAACAGTGTCACCAGCAAAGCACCCCCACACCATCACACCTCCTCCTCCATGCTTCACGTTGGGAACCAGGCATGTAGAGTCCATCCGTTCACCATTTCTGCGTCGCACAAAGACACGGTGGTTGGAGCCAAAGATCTCAAATTTGGACTCATCAGACCAAAGCACAGATTTCCACTGGTCTAATGTCCATTCCTTGTGTTCATTAGCCCAAACAAGTCTCTTCTGCTTGTTGCCTGTCCTTAGCAGTGGTTTCCTAGCAGCTATTTTACCATGAACGCCTGCTGCACAAAAGTCTCCTCTTAACAGTTGTTGAAGAGATGTGTCTGCTGCTAGAACTCTGTGTGGCATTGACCTGGTCTCTAATCTGAGCTGCTGTTAACCTGCGATTTCTGAGGCTGGTGACTCATGTGAGCCAGTTTCTTTGTAGCGCTTGATGGTTTTTGCAAGTGCACTTGGGGACACTTTCAAAGTTTTCCAATTTTTCGGACTGACTGACCTTCATTTCTTAAAGTAATGATGGTCATTCGTTTTTCTTTACTTAGCTGCTTTTTTCTTGCCATAATACAAATTCTGACAGTCTATTCAGCTGTGTATCCACCAGACTTCTGCACAACACAACTGATGGTCCCAACCCCATTTATAAGGCAAGAAATCCCACTTATTATACCTGACAGGGCACACCTGTGAAGTGAAAACCATTTCCGGTGACTACCTCTTGAAGCTCATCAAGAGAATGCCAAGAGTGTGCAAAGCAGTCATCAAAGCAAAAGGTGGCTACTTTGAAGAACCTAGAATATAAGACATATTTTCAGTTGTTTCACACTTTTTTGTTAAGTATATAATTCCACATGTGTTAATTCATAGTTTTGATGCCTTCAGTGTGAATGTACAATTTTCAAAGTCATGAAAATACAGAAAAATCTTTAAATGAGAAGGTGCGTCCAAACTTTTGGTCTGTACTGTACATGCTACTGCAGGAGGTCACTGGGGTTCATCAGCTGATGAGCCCCGGTGAGTTCTTCTGAAAGTTCTGACGGTGAGGTCATGTGACCGATCAGCTCATGGCTGACGTCACTGCAGGTCCTGACAGCTCAGTACACTGCAGGGAGCAAGCCCGCTCCCCACAGTATACCGCCAGCCGCCGTGAGGAGTGGATCGCCGCCAGGGACCAGGAGGACATTGGGGGATGCCGAACAGGTGAGTATAAAGATTTTTTTTTATTTTTACGTTAATTTTTATCTTTTTTACACCGCGTGGTTGCCGACTTGGCTGGGAAGACTACTGCTCCTCCCAGCCACGTCGCTCCCGCTATTATCAGCGGGAGTGGCGTTCGGATGAGAGGAGTTGTAGTCCTCCTCTCCAACCCAGGTACCACCCACACCGCGTTTCTGCCACGAATTTGTGGCCATTGACTTTAATTGAAATGCAGCAAATCCAACGCATATACCTGCGGGTTTACTGAGGTTCAATGCAAGTCAATGGGCGAAAATTTGCAGCGGAAACGCCTGCAAAATGGTCATGCTACATTTTTTAACGCAATGCAAATCCAGAGCGGAAATTTACGCATCATGAGCACAGTACATTCGGATTAGCATTGCTATACCTGGCAGACCTATTAACAAGTGTTCTCGCAGCGTTTCCGCGGCGGGAAAACCTCCGTGAAAAAGCATCAAAAACGCTTCATCTGCACATAGCCTTATACTGCACAAAACCAGCCACCACTCAGTCCGTCATCTGTCACTGGAAATATTGGGGGTTTTGTTATCGGAAGAATAAAGACTCTGGAAAAGCAACATGGCTCCCACCCTCTCAAAATCCAGTGAAATCTATGTTCCCAAATCCAAATGCCTCCTCCTAATGAGCCCCACAGTGCCTAAACCGCAGTTAGCTGCCACATGTTTGGCATTATTGTAGTGGGGAGAGCCCAATTAAAGATTTACAGGGTGGATATTTCCAGATGCACAATGTATGGGCAGGGACACTATTGTGGAGAATTGCAAATATGCAATATGTGTGGATATTAATGGGCAGGGTTGGTGTTAGGAGCAGGCAGACTAGGCATTTGCCTAGGACCCCTACTCCTCCAGGGGTCCCCAGCCAGTGGCAGCTATAGGGTCCATGAGTCAGGGGGCCCATCACCAGTGTCTATAGGGGGGCTACATTAATGCAGCCCCCATATATTATAATGCAGCCTTCATATAGTACATATAGTATAATGCACCCCATAGTCCTCAACAGAGTATCATGCAGACCCCCCCCATAGAGTATATGTATTATATGGAGGCTGCATTATACTATATGGGAGCTGCATTATACTATATAGATGGACTACGGGAAATGCATTATAGTATATGAAGGACTATGGGGAGTGCATTACACTATAGGGAGGATATGGGGAGTGCATTATACTATATGGAGGACTATGGGAGCACATTATACTGTATGGAGAACTATTGGGAGTGCATTATACTATATGAAGGACTATGGGGAGTGTATTTATATGGAGGACTAGGGGGCACATTATACTATATGGAGGACTATGGGGCACATTATACTATATGGAGGACTACTTTTGCTTTTATACTAAGCAAGCAAAATGCTGTCTATTCATCACGCGATTGGATTGTTTAAGCCGGAAAAAAAAAATTGTCCTCAGCAGCACATCACCCGGAGAAAACTGCAGATATACTGCTGATAACATGATACTGTATGGGGACAGATTGATCTATTAGTGATTGTTCTGTCCCCATCATTCTTCCTCAGCCTGTGTAAAGAGACCGGGAAACAAGCGTCAAACAACTTCAATATTGTCGATCACGCTCGTTTAGCGTCCTAAACTCAGCGCATGTATATGCAACCGAAATGTTTCTGTGTGATGGAGCAATATGTTAGCATTTGGGGCCCCACTTTAAACTTTGCCAAGGGCCCCACTTTGTCTAAAACCAGCCCTGTACGCCATCTATATTAAGCAATACAAAAAGTATCTGACAAGTGAGGAATGACCATTGCGGTTTCTTATATGGGACTATGGGAAAATACAATTGAATAAATACTAACAAATGAAACAAGATCTCGCATTTGTGAACTATATGAATAATATATATAAAGAATCCCAATGATTTGTAAAAGGAAAATCTTGTACATACAACAAACATTTTACTATAACAACATAGGATATTTAGAACGCAGGGTAAGGACTGGTAAAACTCAAAATATACCTGAGGTTTGGCTACTGGTTCACGTCATCATACCCACCTTTAATTAATAAAAGGCACCAATACTTATTCATCTCTCCTTCAAGTCACTGACGAGTTGATTCCTAAAGCCTTGTACAGACATTCCCCTAATTCCCAAAATCTGTCAAGAAGAGCTGAAGGGCCGGCCTATCCTTGGATAGACATTTATTGGTTCTAGCAACATCCACTAAATTATAAAACAGTATGTGCTGTGTATAAATCGCTCACCAAGAGTCATCTGGGTGGTGCTAGTGTGGTGAAGCATCATGAAGGCCTGGCTGTTAATATGCCCCATCTGCCTTTGATTACATATCAAAAACGTGCAGTAGCACACTGTATGTGCCAATATATATGCAAACATTCAATATGCAATGAGTAAACTGCATTACTGCCATAAAGACTATACTTATAAAATTGAGGCACTTAACGCACAAATGGGCCAATTTGTGTGTGTCCACTAACCACAACAAGATGACATGGGCATTTGACATAAGTACAGTACTAGTTCTGCTGAGCAGGACACCAATCAAGACAGAATGGGTATGCTGACAGCCACGACACAGGAGCTATCGTGGGTGCAGTCGCCTAGGGTGGCTCCTTTGGCCCATATGAGAAGACCAATACTATTAAAGGGAACCTGTTAGGTCTGATACAGTGATAATCTGCAGGTTAATAGCATTATGAAGTGACCCGGCTGCTGTACTGATAGTATGACACGCAGGAGAAAATGAACTTATTTTCTCCTGGGACCCAATGGCTTTCAGTCTTGCAGAAGTGTCGGCGTAGGTAAAGTCATAGCTTACTATTCTGTAAGCATGCCTCCGCAGTTGGACTGACAGTCGGCTCTGCCCTGATGCACTGCATAGCCAGCAGTCAGTCCAAGTTCCGGGGTGTGCTTATAGCCACCACCCTCTGTATAGTAGCCATGACAGCACACCTGCATGACTGAAGGCCAGTAGCTCCCAGGAGGAATAAAGTTAGTTTTCCCTTGGGCGTCGCTCTTTCAGTACAGCCGGGCACATTAATAATGCAATCAACTTGCAAATTAACTGCATTATCAGACATGAGAGGCTCCCCTTAAAGATTAGAGATTGTTGTGGACTCTGATGAAGATTTTGCTTTGGGAGCCAATGAGTTTCAAGTTATGTCACAGCAAGACATTGTGACTCCTTATCACACCTGCACTAACTAAACTCTTGGTTGGTGAATTACATATAACTTGTATCATTTTATAACACAGAGGGAAAGCCCTGTCAATCCAGCATAGCTGTGGAGGGAGAAGTAGACAAAGACCCACCCCGTTGACTAGTTCTCAGTCTTCTTATTCCTGACCCCTGTGTAAAGTAATCAATGTTTATTAAGTATTAACATTACTTTATACTTTTTCAAACCTCATCTACTTTACTTCATGGTTTTATTATGGTCTATGCCTTTTCTATTTATCTATTTTTAATATAGATCCAGTAAAAGTTAGTTTACAATTTAATTCCGTGAGTTCTTGTACTAGTGGGATATTTCACCTGTAATTCAGTGATAGCGGTGGGCTCTAGGCCCACATCCTATTCTTGCTCTGCAGGCAGTGCTTGAATACATAAGAATCATACAGTGCCTACAAGTAGTATTCAACCCCCTGCAGATTTAGCTGGTTGACACATGCGGAATTAACTTGGCATTGTGACATTTGTACTGTAGATCAGCCTGGAAGTGGGAAATGCACTGCAGCAAATTTTTTTTTTTTTTTTTTTTTAAACATAAAAAGTTAATTCAGAGTGTCATTTATTATTCAACCCCTCAAACCACAAGAATTCTGTTTGGTCCCCCTAAAGTATTAAGAAGTAGTTCAGGCACCAAGAATACTGAGCTTCACATGTGTGGATTAAAGATCTCTTTTGCCAGCCTTTTCTGACTATTTAAGACCCTCCCCAAACTTGTGAACAGCACTCAGACATGGTCAACATGGGAAAGACAAAGGAGCATTCCAAGGCCATCAGAGACAAGATCGTGGAGGGTCACAAGGCTGGCAAGGGGTACAAAACCCTTTCCAAGGAGTTGGGCCTACCTGTCTCCACTGTTGGGAGCATCATCCGTAAGTGGAAGGCTTATGGAACTACTGTTAGCCTTCCACGGCCAGGACAGCCTTTGAAAGTGTCCTCCCGTGCCGAGGCCAGGCTTGTCCGAAGAGTCAAGGCTAACCCAAGGACAACAAGGAAGGAGCTCCGGGAAGATCTCATGGCAGTGGGGACATTGGTTTCAGTCAATACCATAAGTAACGTACTCCACCGCAATGGTCTCCGTTCCAGACGAGCCCGTAAGGTATCTTTACTTTCAAAGCGTCATGTCAAGGCTCGTCTACAGTTTGCTCATGATCACTTGGAGGACTCTGAGACAGACTGGTTCAAGGTTCTATGGTCTGATGAGACCAAGATCGAGATCTTTGGTGCCAACCACACACGTGACGTTTGGAGACTGGATGGCACTGCATACGACCCCAAGAATACCATCCCTACAGTCAAGCATGGTGGTGGCAGCATCATGCTGTGGGGCTGTTTCTCTGCCAAGGGGCCTGGCCATCTGGTCCGCATCCATGGCAAGATGGATAGCACGGCCTACCTGGAGATTTTGGCCAAGAACCTCCGCTCCTCCATCAAGGATCTTAAGATGGGTCGTAATTTCATCTTCCAACAAGACAACGACCCAAAGCACACAGCCAAGAAAACCAAGGCCTGGTTCAATAGGGAAAAAGTCAAGGTGTTGGAGTGGCCTAGTCAGTCTCCTGACCTTAACCCAATTGAAAACTTGTGGAAGGAGCTCAAGAATAAAGTCCACATGAGACACCCAAAGAACCTAGATAATTTGGAGAAGATCTGCATGGAGGAGTGGGCCAAGATAACTCCACAGACCTGTGCCGGCCTGATCAGGTCTTATAAAAGACGATTATTAGCTGTAATTGCAAACAAGGGTTATTCCACAAAATATTAAACATAGGGGTTGTATAATAATTGACCCACACTTTTATGTTTAAAATTTAATAAAATTCAACTGAGCAACATAACTTTTTGGTTTGTAAGATTTATGCTTCTGTTCATAAAACCTACTCTCGTTTGCAGTTTGAAGGCTCTAACTTATTTGCATCTTATCAAACCAGCTAAATCTGCAGGGGGTTGAATACTACTTGTAGGCACTGCATATACGACGTTAAACACATCTTGTCAACATTTGGGAATTGTCTTCAGTAATAAAGAATTTTGAAATACAACCGAAAGAGTTATAAATGACATTTTGATGAGAGAAAGAACATTCAGAGAGAAGATTTTCAGTGGCATTAAAATAATTGTAGAAAGTTGTCACTTTCTACAATTACTAGCTTTTAGCAATCATATATTTTTTTTCTCCGAGTCATGTTCAAATTGATATTATATTGTCATTTGGTACATAATGGATTGACTACTAAAAAAAGAAATATGTGAAATCCAAGCTTTCAGTACGTAATTAGAAAGCATTCAGAAAAACAGTCATTTAATTACTTGCATAAGGAATACCCTAAGCTTTCATCAATCAAGTGTCATAGAAAGTTGTAATATGCTTAAAAGGTGGGGTTTAATGGAGGGAAACATTTTAATAATTTTATTTTTATAAAGAGGTCCTCTCGGCTCTGCTGACATTTCTTTTCTAGAAAATACTTGCATTCTCCATCAAATAATGATCCACGTGCATCTTAACATAGAACTTTGCAATGTGCTATTCCTCTGTTATTCTTCCTAGAAATGTATGGACAAATTGATATCTTACCATTCTCTGTGACATAACCTTATGGCACTTTCACAAGTGCAGTTATGTCTCTATAAACTTGCAAGCAAATGCTGGTCTTGAAAAGCTCACGCATTTTGGGTGAATTATTGATAGTGATGCTGCTTTTACATTTTTTATATTTTGGGGGATTCAGTATCAAAACATGGTGCTCTTCTTTGTCTTAAACTCTTAAGCTCCGATTCATCAAATGGGGGGAGCAGGGGCAGGACACCATAGCTCATATAATTCATAACGAGCTGTGGGGTACATTACCTCAGAAATCTTACTCCAGTATCTGACTGGAGTAAGATTTGTGGCAAGGCATAAGATCCCTTCACCAAGAGCAGCGTGAAAATTGCAAGTCTTGATGAATCAGGACCATAATACTAAACAAGGGATAGAAGTATTGCAGAGTATTATAGGAGAGATCGAGATCATTCAAGCTTAAGTCCCCTGAGGAACTAAAAGAAAAAAAATAAGAGAGTTTAAACAAATGTTAAAAAAATGTAAAGATTAAAAAAATTGCCTTTTTCCACTCACTTGTTTCTTTATTAACCACTTCGCGCCAGAGCCTGTTTTTGCCTTCATGACCAGGCAAATTTTTTTTAATTGTGACCACTGTCACTTTATGAGGTAATCACTCTGGAACGCTTCAACGGATTCCCCTGATTCTGAAATTGTTTTTCGTGACATATTGTACTTCATGATTTTAATAAAATTTCTTCTATATCACTTGCGTTTATTTGTGAAAAAAATGGAAATTTAGCGAAAATTTTGAAAATTTTGCAATTTTCAAACTTTGAATTTTCATGCCCTTAAATTAGAGAGATATGTCACACAAAATAGTTAATAAATAACATTTCCCACATGTCTACTTTACATCAGCACAATTTTGGAACCCAAATTTTTTTTGTTAGGAAGCTATAAGGGTTAAAAGTTGACCAGCGATTTCTCATTTTTCCAACAAAATTTACAAAAACATTTTTTTAGGGACCACATCTTATTTGAAGTGACTTTGAGGGGTCTTTATGACAGAAAATACCCAAAAGTGACGCCATTCTAAAAACTGCACGCCTCAAGGTTGCGTTTGGAGAGCTCCTAATGTGCCTAAACAGTGGAAACCCCCCACAAGTTACACCATTTTGGAAACTAGACCCCTTAGGGAACTTATCTAGATGTGTGGTGAGCACCTTGAACCCCAAGGTGCTTCACAGAAGTTTATAATATTGAGCTGTGAAAATAAAATTTTCACATTTTTCCCACAAAAACGTTTTTCATCCCTTAATTTTGCATTATCATAAGGGTAATAGGATAAATTGCACCATGAAATTTGTTGTGCAATTTCTCCTGAACACGCTGATACCCCATATGTGAAGGAAAACCACTGTTTGGGCGCACGGCAGGGTTTGGAAGGGAAAGAGCGCCATTTGACTTTTTGAATGTAAAATTTGCTTGAATAATTAGCGGACGCCATGTTGCATTTGGGGAGCCCCTGATGTGCCTAAACAGTGGAAACCCCCCACAAGTGACACCATTTTGGAAACTAGACCCCTCAGGGAACTTATCTAGATGTGTGGTGAGCACCTTGCACCCCCAGGTGCTTCACAGAAGTTTATAATATTGAGCCGTAAAAATAAAATTTTCACATTTTTCCCACAAAAAATGTTTTTCATCCCCTAATTTTGCATTATCATAAGGGTAACAGGATAAATTGCACCATGAAATTTGTTGTGCAATTTCTCCTGAGTACGCCGATACCCCAGATGTGGGGGAAAACCACTGCTTTGGTGTACGACAGGGTTCGGAAGAGAAAGGAGCGCTATGTTTGCTGGGATAGGCTGCAGACACCATGTCACATTTGAAGAGTCGCTGACATGCCGAAACAGCAGAAACCCCCACAAGTGACCCCATTTTGTAAACTACACCTCTCAAGGAATTCATCTAGGGAAGTAGTGAGTATTTTTTAATTTATACCATTGGGCAGTGAAGAAAACATAATTATATTTTTACCACAAAAAAATGTTTTACCCTCAGATTTTACATTTTCACACAGGGCAATGAGTAAAAATGGTGCCGAAATGTGTCACACAATTTCTTCTAAAAGTGTCAATACCCCATATGTGGCTGTATCGTAACGCTTAACCATACAGCGAGATCTGGGGGGGACGGAGCGCTATTTGACAATTGGAGAACAAATTATTGTAGAATAGGCATTTGGATTTGGGAGCACAACATTTTCTGAATTTCTTTTGGGGGGCAAAGGGCCATTTCACTTTTCCAGAGCCTTTCTGCTACCAGTAACTTGGAAGTCCCTTATATTTTTAACAGATGATGGACCTGAGTGGGGACTAGCTTTTTTTGAGGACTGAGTTGAAGCTTTTATTGGGAACATTTTACGTAACATTTATCCGGCGCTCGAGGCTGAGCACTTACATCGGGGTTTCCATCTAAATTTCCATGTGATGTAATTCAGATGAAACCCCTGCGGGATCCATTCACTGTAATGAGGCAGCAGAGTTACTCTGGACTCCGTCGGGCCTCTGTTTAGCGGTGTCCTTTTTTTCAGAAGTGCACAAAACTGTGGCCAATCGCACTTTTATGCACGCCTAAAAAAACTGACACCGTGGGATCACAGGCCAGATGGCATCCACAGTGGCCTATATCTGCCTCATTACCGGGAATCTTCCATCATGGGTTCCGTCTGAATCAAGTATTTCAGAGATTTACACGGAAACTCTGGTGTAAGTGCTCAGCGCATGACTCGCCCAGGGTGATGGGAACGACTCGGTACCCGGGCCTTTGCCTGGTCTTAGGGGATGTCGTGGTGGTCGGCCCCCGGGCCCGTACTCTGGGGTCAGCTTTTAAAAAGGGGATTGGTTTGTTTATTAGTTTGAAGAAAGTTCATGACGCCACCTGTGGCTTCTGGTGAGAATTACCAGCGCTGCGCAGTCCACTGAGGCCGATGATAAGGCAGCTCGGTGGTATAGCTCCCCACAGGTGGAGCTAGGCCTCAGGGCAGCGTACGGAAAAGGGGGGATGCAGGACAGGCGAGACCCAGCTGGGTCAGAGCAAGAACGGGGACGGGCACGGTAGTCACTTCAGTACCTTTTACTGATGGAAATTCAGGCACGTCGTCCCGGAGCACTGTAGGGTGAAGGGAGCATATCAGGATCCTCCCCAATGAGCGGGTGTAGGGTCTCCTGTTTCTTGCCTCTGCGTAGTAAGTTTCTGACCTGCCTGGAGCTAGGCCTAACTTTGTCTCTGTCCTGCGCTGGCTGACCTTGTGGTAGGGCCTTTTCTTGGAGTACTCGCTCCTCAGCTTGCGGGGCCTATGTGTCTCCCGACTCTGTTACGTATCAGCACTTTAGCGATCCTGGGACTTGTAGTTCTTCAGGGATTCCGGTTATACCTTACTGGGTCATAGAGATCCCGGTAAGCTCAGACCCGGTGTCCGGTAACTGCTTCGGGGTGAGCTAGTTAAGCTCCTACCCCCTATGTACTAAGTCTCCACTCGCCTTTGGCCTACTCGGGCCCTCACCGATCTTATGGCACCGGCACACCTAAAGCTCACTATTCTGAGCTACAACTCAACTGAGCTCAACTCTGCATTCAGACCTGTACTTGCTGAACTCTCCAGAGGAACTCCTAACTGCCTGGCTCCACCTTCCCTATTTATATCCCTAACGGGCTCCCTCTGGTGGTCTGAGGTGGAAGGTGGAGATGTGTGAATGTTTATGGGGGCCTCTTGTTGAGGAATCCATCAATGCACTCTTCTAGGATCTGTGATACCAAGCGCAGCTGGGCGTCACACGCAGAGCGCAGGATAAATGTGAGCAGAGCCTTACTGCGATCTTTGGGAGACATAATAAACAAATCAGTAGCAGGTGAAGAATTGGTTTCATTTATTTTTTACGCCGTTCCTCGTACGGTATAAGTGATGAGATTACTTTATTCTTCGGGTCAGTGCGATTACAGCGATACCAGATTTATATCGGGTTTTTATGATTGACAACTGTCACACACTAAAAAAGACGCTTTTTTTTGCAAAATCTAGTTTTTGCATCACCATATTTTGAGAGCTATAATTTTTTCATATTTCGGCCGACAGTCATGTGACGGCTTGTTTTTTGCGGGACGAGTTAACATTTTTATTGGTACCATTTTTGGGTAAGTGACATTTTTTGATCGCTTTCTATTCAGTTTTTTGGGAGGTAAACTTAACAAAAACAAACAATTCAGGAATTGTTTTTTGAGGTTTTTTTTTATGCCGTTCTGCATGTGGTAAAAGTGATCAGGCAGCATTATTCTTCGGGTCAGTACGTTTACAGCGATACTACACTTACTGTATATTTTTTTTATGTTTTGGCGCTTTACACAATAATACAATTTTATAGAAAAAATATTTTTTTTGCATCGCTTTATTCTGAGAGCTATAACTTTTTTATTTTTCGGCTGATGGAGCTGTATGGCGGCTTTTTTTTGCGGAACAAGATGACGTTTTCAGTGGTACCATTTTTATTTCCATTTTGCTTTTTGATCGCATTTTTTTCCACTTTTTGTTTGGCGATATGATGAAAAAGCATAGTTTTTTGCTCCGTTTTTTATTTATTTTATTACGGTGTGCACAGAAGGAGTTAATTAGTGTGACAGTTTTATAGATCGGGTTGTTTCGGACACGGCGATTCCAAATATGTGTACTTTTTTTGTTTTTGCATAAATATATGGATTTATTGGTTTAATATTTCATTTATTTATTTTTATTTATTTTGTGATTTTTTTTAACAGTTTGAAAACATTTTTTAGACTTTTTTTTTTACATTTTTACTTAGTCCCTGTATGGGACATTAATTTTTATTTTTTTAATCACTGTTCTCATGCAATGCAATAGACATGTATTGCATTGCATGAGAACTTTGCTGACAGTTTCACACTGTCTGTCTCCTGCTAGACTTCAGCTGCATGCTGAGCCTAGCAGAACAGCATATATGGCAGATCCAGAGGCGGTCATGTGACCTCCGGTTGCCATAACAATGCCAGGTCCTGGAAGACATCAGGGGGCCGTCGGAGAGGTAAGTGGACGACCACCTCTCCTCTCACTATCTTCTAAATACCGCGATCGCTATAGATCGCGGCATATAGAAGATAGCAAAGGGTTAACATCATTGGGACCTGATCCAATCAGGTCCCGATGATGTCCCCTGTCAGAGCTGTTGCTCTGAACCGCAACAGCAGCACTTGCAGGACCCTGGGGTTTATGTACAGTGGGCGGTCTGGAAGCGGTTAGAGAAGTTGTCCACTACTAGGACAACTCCTTCTCACACCCCACGCTTGGACCCGATAAAATAAAAAAGCTTATACTCACCTCCAAAATCAGCGTCGACGTCACTGTCCCCGCCTGCTGTCGAATTGAACATGAAGAGGAAAACCGGGCTGCAGCTAATCTCTGACTTTCTCTTCATGTTCAATTCGTACGAAGACCGGCGTCACCTCACAACACCACAAGCGAGGACCAGGGACGCTAGGACGGTGCCGGCAAGGGTGGTGAGTATAAGCTTTTCTATTTCATCAGGACCAAGCGAGGGGTATAAGAAGGGGTTGTCCTAGTAGTGGACAACTCCTTTAATTAAATAATTTAAATAATAAAAAAGTTCATAATCTATATACAACGAATAAAGTTAACATGTCCCTTAGTCCCCATGGTGAACATTGGAAAAATTAAAAATACTGTTTTTTTACTTCCACTCCCACTTTAAAAAATTATATGTACTCCAAAATGGTACCAGAAACCCCTTCTCATGCCAGGTCATACAGATCCATCATGGAGTGGATGCGGGCATATGAAGCATTGGGTATGGCTGAGATTTCTCCACCAAAAGCAGTTTCTGGCTGTGTTAGACCATGTGCACACGCACGTTCGGTATTTGGTGAGTTTTTTTCCTCAGTATTTGTAATCCAAAGCCTGGAGTGGGTGATAAATACAGAAGTGGTGACGTGTTTCTATTATACTTCTCCTCTGATTGTTCCACTCCTGGTTTTAGCGTACAAAAACCTCATCAAATACTCAATGCGTGCACGTGGCCTTCTACAGCTGACAAATGCCTCTATCAGCAGTACTCAATGCTAGCTTGGATCACTACAGTTTAACCGCTTAAATGCCACTGTTAATCTCTGATAGTGGCATTTTATTGGTGAGATCCTGATGGCACTTCTAGTCAGGCACCTACTGCCCCCTTGTGACAAAATCCAGGAAAGCTAAGAGGTTCTGCTAATGGTTGCCATTCAAACAAAATCGCTAAATCAAAATATGGGCACTAACAAATCATGTAAATAATTCTTTATTTTTTATTAAGGTACAATGATTAAAACACTAAAAAGCAACAGACAGCAGCAACTGTATGCAATTGTAAAGGTATAATCAAATAGCCCTTAAAGGAACCGGGATCACAAAATAATAATAAATATAAATTTTTCCATAATAAAGTGCATCAGTGCTATTAAATTATAAATTGATCCTTGGATTCACATATATGTATAACAGCAGTACAAAATTAATTTTTTTATAATAAAGTGCCTCTGTGCCATTAAATTATAAATTCATCCTTGAGTACACACATATGTATAGCAGCAGTACAATAGATGGAAAATCTCATGCAGGGTACTACAGTGGTGGCCAAAAGTATTGGCACCCATGCAATTCTGTCAGATAATACTCAGTTTCTTCCTGAAAATGATTGCAATCACAAATTCTTTGGTATTATTATCTTCACTTAATTTGCTTGCAAGGAAAAAACACAAAAGAGAATGAAGCAAAAATCAAATCATTGATCATTTCACACAAAACTCCAAAAATGGGCCAGACAAAAGTATTGGCACCCTCAGCCTAATATTTGGTTGCACAACCTTTAGCCAAAATAACTGCGAACAACCACTTCCGGTAACCATCAATGAGTTTCTTACAATGCTCTGCTGGAATTGTAGACCATTCTTCTTTGGCAAACTGCTCCAGGTCCCTGATATTTGAAGGGTGCCTTCTCCAAACTGCCATTTTGAGATCTCTCCACAGGTGTTCTATGGGATTCAGGTCTGGACTCATTGCTGGCCACCTTAGAAATCTCCAGTGCTTTCTCTCAAACCATTTTATAGTGCTTTTGGAAGTGTGTTTTGGGTCATTGTCCTGCTGGAAGACCCATGACCTCTGAGGGAGACCCAGCTTTCTCACACTGGGCCCTACATTATGCTGCAAAATTTGTTGGTATTCTTCAGACTTCATAATGCCATGCACACGGTCAAGCAGTCCAGTGCCAGAGGCAGCAAAGCAACCCCAAAACATCAGGGAACCTCCGCGATGTTTGACTGTAGGGACCGTGTTCTTTTCTTTGAATGCCTCTTTTTTTCCCCTGTACACTCTATGTTGATGCTTTTTCCCAAAAAGCTCTACTTTTGTCTCATCTGACCAGAGAACATTCTTCCAAAACGTTTTAGGCTTTCTCAGGTAAGTTTTGGCAAACTCCAGCCTGGCTTTTTTATGTCTCGGGGTAAGAAGTGGGGTCTTCCTGGGTATCCTACCATACAGTCCCTTTTCATTCAGATGCCGACAGATAGTACGGGTTGACACTGTTGTACCCTCGGACTGCAGGGCAGCTTGAACTTGTTTGGATGTTAGTCAAGGTTCTTTATCCACCATCCGCACAATCTTTCGTTGAAATCTCTCGTCAATTTTTCTTTTCCCTCCACATCTAGGGAGGTTAGCCACAGTGCCATGGGCTTTAAACTTCTTGATGACACTGCGCACGGAAGACACAGGAACATTCAGGTCTTTGGAAATGGACTTGTAGCCTTGAGATTGCTCATGCTTCCTCACAATTTGGTTTCTCAAGTCCTCAGACAGTTCTTTGGTCTTCTTTCTTTTCTCCATGCTCAATGTGGTACACACAAGGACACAGGACAGAGGTTGAGTCAACTTTAATCCATGTTAACTGGCTGCAAGTGTGATTTAGTTATTGCCAACACCTGTTAGGTGCCACATGTAAGTTACAGGTGCTGTTAATTACACGAATTAGAGAAGCATCACATAATTTTTCAAACAGTGCCAATACTTTTGTCCACCCCCTTTTTTAGGTTTGGTGTGGAATTGTATCCAATTTGGCTTTAGGACAATTCTTTTTGTGTTTTTTCATTGAAGACAAATTAAATGAAGATAACAATACCAAAGAATTTGTGATTGCAATCATTTTCAGGAAGAAACTGAGTATTATCTGACAGAATTGCAGGGCTACCAATACTTTTGGCCACCACTGTATATATACAACAATTATACAACAGTTAAACAGCAGATAATAGGGAGTCCTATCTATAATGAGGCATAGGGTATCCTAAATGGATGAGGCAAGAAGCGGTCCCATATCACAAAAGAATAAAAGAAGGATACAGACCTAGTGTCATAGCCTCCTTGCGATCTGGCACCACAAACGTCCCGACGTGTGTTTCGGCTTCTGTCTACGTGTTGGGACGTTTGTGGTGCCAGACTGGAAGGAGGCTATGGAAAAATTTATATTTACTATTATTTTCCCGTATAGCAGTTCCTTTAAGGGCTGTTTGATTATACCTTTACAATTGCATACAGTTATCCCGTTTTCTATCCTGATTATTGCATAGTTTGATATTATCCTCCTGCGGTCTGTCGCTTTTTAGTGTTTTAATCATTGTACCTTAATAATAAATAAAGAATTATTTACATGATTTGTTAGTGGCCACATTTTGATTTATCAGTTTTGTTTGAATGTTTATATGACCACGCTAGTTACTTACCTACTTGAGTAAAACGTGACAATATTCATATACTTTTTATATAAATATTATGACATAAATACGTTTACTGTTGTAGCTGAACTTCGGTCCCATTAATGGCTGCCATTGTAGCATCTTGGTGATCCTGTGAAGTCAAGCTATAGGTTGGTATTATGTCCCCACATAGCTCCTTGCACAGTGTTACATCCCAGCACAATATTATGTCCCCACACAGCCCCCCCACACAGTATTATGTCCCAACACAGCCCCCCTACACAGTATTATGTCCCCAGACAGCCCCCTTACACAGTATTATGTCCCCACAAAGCCCCCCTGCACAGTATTATGTCCCCAGACAGCCCCCTACACAGTATTATGTCCCCAGACAGCCCCCCTGCACAGTATTATGTCCCCACACAGCCCCCTACACAGTACTATGTCCCCAGACAGCCCCCCTACACAGTCTTATGTCCCCACACAGCCCTCCTACACAGTATTATGTCTCCAGACTGTCTCCTTAGGGCATAGCATTATGTCCTTACAGTCCACTGTCAATTAAAAAAAATAAAGCTACTCAACTAACCACGCTCCCCCAATCTGCACTGTGCATTGAGGCAAACCTGACATGATGTATTGACGTCAAAGCGCCTGCTGCACATCACATCACAAGCACACACTCAACGATGGAAAAGGGAGCTAACAGCTTCTATTTTCATCATTGTATTCACCATTATCTGCATCCTAGGGAAAGTGACCCAGTGGGCAGGGGATGGCTTTGTGGTGCAGGACGCTACTGTATTCGGCCCCTTTTCTGTCCTGGTACGCGGGCTGCCATGGAACAGTCAAAGGGTTGCATGTGGCCTGTAGGCTGCACTTTGCCCAATTATGCCCAGAAACTTAAGGGAGAGTTCGGACATAAGCCCCAACAGAGTCAATGAACACAGGGGTAAACAATATATGTTTTCAATTTTAATAAATTTAAAAAAAATGTAAGCAAAAGATGTTAAAAATATAAAACTACTTAAAGGGGTATTCCCATCTCCAAGATCATATCCCAATATGTAGTAGGTGTAAGAATAATAATAATATTAATAAATACTTCCAATTAGAAATGTAGTATAGTTCTTCTGATTTGCTATGTCACTAACTCCATGTGCAGGGCACTGCAGTAGCTTAGATATCCATGGTTACGACCTCTCAGAGTGACAGTTAGTTAGTTGTTAGTGGTTGTACCATTGGATACCTAAGCTACTCCAATGCCCTGCACATGAGGTAAGCAACATTTCTAATTGGAGATATTTGCTAATATTATTACTACTTACCTACTATATATTGGGATAGGATTTTGGAGATGGGAATACCCCTCTAACTCATAAATTAAATGCCATAAAGAAAAAAAAAAAAGGAGACTCCAGAATTGTACTTTATTGGTCACCACACCTCCCCCCCAAAATGCAATAAAAGGTTGTAAAAAGTGTATATATACATCAAAATAGTACAACTAAAAACTAAAGAGAATACATTTTAACGAGAATACATGTTAAGAAGAGGTTGATCAAGTAGTGGACAACGTCTTTAAGGTGTTTAACATACAACTTGCAACTTTACCCATAAAAGCTCTCATGGCTATGGAGGCTGAAAAAATAAACTTTTATGGATATTAGAAGATAGTAATACTTTACACTTCTTGCCGTGCTGTCGATAAATCCAAAGTCAAAAAAGATGCTTTACCAATCACACCTGGATGCTTTATAAGTTACTGACACTTTTACAGAATTCTGCAACAAAGACACTTTCAAAAACTTATTTCGAGAATCTCCCCGAACTGCATGTTGTATAATTTATCAACTTTCTAAAAATAAACAGCTGACAAAGGGCTGCATAGATGAATCCATGTATTTAGTATTAAGCATTTCTACAGTTGTGTTGCCAGAAAATACTGAAGTTATATCCCAGAACCCGGATGAAATATTTATAGCACCTGCAGCTTACGCAGCTACTGACCAAAATTTCATAAAAATTAAATCACAACTCTTACCCAATGGGGTTCATCTTCAATTCAGTTTCTTTGTCTAGTGTACATGCATCCAGTGTCTAGACATCTAGTGCCATTAAATGTTTTGAAATATGTTTTAAAAATTGAAAAACTGCATACAAAAATTATATTACCCATTCCCTAATAGTCATTAAACATTAACTATATGTGGGGTAATTTACGCTTTAAAAA
This sequence comes from Phyllobates terribilis, assembly GCF_046119375.1. NCBI lineage: Eukaryota > Metazoa > Chordata > Amphibia > Anura > Dendrobatidae > Phyllobates > Phyllobates terribilis. Next base: position 124,280,622 of record NW_027362764.1, read on the forward strand.
AAATTATAAAAAAACAAGTAAAAAAATATCTGATAAATTCCATTGTGTATGCTTTCAGAATTTAAATCATGATCTGTAACTTTTTGTTCTATCGCACAGCAAAGAATTCTTACCAGTGTACATATGGGTTCACAGAATGTGTCCTATTTGTTCTTTATGAAGAGATGCCTCTACTCAATCCAATTTTGTGAGAAAAGATAATTGTATCGTAAATAATTTAAGGGAAGGCAGTTGGTGGTCGTAGTCAAATTTGTTATATTGCTTGAATTGCTTGAATAACCAGCATTCAAGTAACCAAATGAGCCAGAACCAATAATGGTTCATTAAAGAGAACTCGTCATGTCAAAAACCTGCAGATACACACACGTGGTCAAAATTGTTGGTACCCCTCATTTAAAGAAAGAAAAACCCACAATGGTCACAGAAATAACTTTAATCTGACAAAAGTAATAATAAATTAAAAATCTATGAAAATGAACAAATGGAAGTCAGAAATTGCCCTGCTTCCACAGAATTAAAAAAAAAATGAAACTCATGAAATAGGCCTGGACAGAAATTATGGTTCTTAACTTAATATTTTGTTGAACAACCTTTTGAGGCAATCACTGCAATCAAACGATTCCTGTAACAGTCAATGAGACTTCTGCACCTCTCGACAGGTATTTTGGCTCACTCCTCATGAGCATCATATTTAAAAGGAATCTTTTACCAGGCTTTAGCCACCTAATCTAAGAGCAACATAATGCAGAGACAAATACCTTGATTCCAGCGATGTGTCTCTTACTTGGCTGCTTGCTGTAGTTTTGATAAAATCACTGTTTAATCAGTAGGTGATTATGACTAGAGGACTAGTAATCTTACTGTCATGTAGTCCTCCATATTCATAAGCTCTGTATAACTCCACCCCCACCACTGATTGGCAGCTTTCTGCCTATGCACACTATACACAAAATCAGTGTTTTATCAGCAGGGGATTATCACTAGAGGGCTAGTTGTTTAATTTCATAGTCCTCCTAATCTGTATAACCAATCCCTACCACTGATTGTGCACTGTGCATAGGCAGGAAGCTTCTAGAGAAAGTTGCTAAATGGTGTTAGTGCGGTTATACAGAGCTCAGTATTCAGAGAACCAGTAGATCTGCAACAGAGAAAACTGATTTTATCAAAACTACACCAAGCAGCTCGGTAAGTGACTCATTGCTGGATTCAAGTTCTCTATCCCTACATCATGCTGCTTTCAGATTACACAGCAAACCCTGATGACAGATTCCCTTTAAATATCATCTATATCTGTAATGTTATCATCTACATTACTTGCTCATTTCCTGTTTGAAAAAAAGAGAATTTCCACATCTTAGAATTTTAGTTTGTGTTTGTACAAAGTGTCGACATTATTAGCGGGTAGGGTCAAAAATTACAATAGGATAAATCTATGATTTGTGGTGAAGTTCGAACAATGGGACGGCAATTAAGAAGAAATCTATAAGGGAAAATTAGTTACGTGTAGCTGAGTGTCAAGTGAGTTCTGTAGAGCTGCTCCACTAATTAGTGAAGTGAACGTGTGACTACCAAAGGTTGTTATGCTGGTATATTAAGATCTAATTGATAATAATCTAATTCACTTAACCTAATTAATTAAAACTTTTTCCACTGATATGATATTGATGACATCCTTAGATCATCAATATCAGATCGGTGTGAGTCTAATATCTGGCACCCACACAGATCAGCTGTTGCCAGTAGTGCTTGATGTAAAAAGAATACATAGCTGAATATACTGCTCCATTCACTGATTACTGGCTGCTCTTGAGTACTGAAAATCAGCTCCTAATCATTTCAAATATGCATCAAAATTGGGTGCACAATGTCACATCTCAAACCATGTCCCTTTCTTAAAATGCCACAATGATTGCAAACTCTACACTAACTTACTGGAACTAGGACTCACAAATGTATTACCATTTTTATTATTACTGCACTATTACAAATGAACCAGTTTATATTTTTTTAATTAGTTTTACAAAAAATAAAACTAATTAAAAAATTATAAACTGGTTCATTTGTAATTGTAATAGTGCAGTAATAATAAAAAATGGTAATACATTTGTGAGGCCTAGTTCCAGTAAGTTAGTGTAGGGAGTACAATTGAGGGAGAAAGGTTGAACTTGATGGACCTAGGTCTTTATTCAACCTATGTTACTATGTTACCACCTGGCTGCTTCGCTTCATTTCCACTGACATCCCCACTATCATCATGGGCGACTTCAACATTCCCATTGACACTTCCCGCTCATTGTCTCTAACCTCCTATCCCTTACTTCCTCCTTCGGCCTTGCTCAATGGTCTGCTTCAGCCACTCATAAAGATGGCCACACACTAGACCTCATCTTCACCCGCCTCTGTTCCCTATCTAACCTCTCTAACTCTCTTCTCCCTCTCTCTGACCACAACCTACTCACATTCTCTGCCCTCTCCTCTCCAGGTCCACAATCCCCACTTCACAAACTTGCACACCCTTGCAGAAACCTCAAACACCTTGACCTACACTCACTCTCTGATTCCCTTCTCCCTCTTACAGACATAAATTCCTTACATGATGCAGATGTTGCTGCTGCTTTATATAACATCACAACTCATGCAGCTCTCCATTTGGTCACCCCTCTCTCACATACCAAAGCTCGCACATTTAATAGGCAACCCTAGCACACCAACCTGACTAAAGAACTGCGACGGGCCTCCAGGGTTGCTGAGCGGAGATGGAAAAAGTCCCACTCCAACGAGCACTTCATCGCATTCAAACAATCCCTCACTATTTTCAAGTCCACACTCACAGCAGCAAAACAAACCTACTTCTCATATCCTCGCTGTCTCACAACCCTAAACAGCTATTTAACACTTTCAATTCTCTCCTCCGTCCCCCAGCGCCTCCTCCCTCTCCTCTCATCTCAGTTGAAGAGCTTGCCTCATGCTTCAAAAAGATTGACATCAGACACAGCTTTTGCCTAAAGTCCCCACAGCCCCTCCTCATATCTACTCAACCTTCCTCCTCCAAACCCAACTTCTCCACCATTACAGAAGATCAAGTTTCCTCTTTACTCTCCAAATCACACCTCACCACATGTGAACTTGACCCAATCCCGTCCCACCTCATCGCTAAGTTTACCAGTCGTCATCCCAACCCTAACCCACCTCTTCAACCTGACACTAACAACCGGTCTTACCCTCATGTTTCAAACATGCCTCAATCACACCCATCCTCAAAAAGCCCTCCCTTGACCCATCCTCTCTGACTAGCTATCGCCCCATATCACTTCTCCCCTATGCCTCAAAACTACTGGAACAACATGTCCACCTTGAACTGTGCTCCCAGCACTCCTCATGTTTCCTCTTCGACCGCTTACATTCTGGCTTCCGACCGCATCACTCGACTGAAACTGCCCTGACTAAAGTCACCAACGACCTACTAACCGCCAAATCCAAGCGACACTACTCCGTCCTCCTCCTCCTGGACCTGTCATCTGCCTTCGACACAGTCGACCATTCCCTCTTACTACAGACTCATCTCTCGGCATCACGGACTTGGCCTTATCTTGGATCTCTTCATACCTAACAGACCGGACATTCAGCGTCTCCCCACTCACACACAACCTCCTCATCTCACCCCCTATCTGTCGGTGTCCCCCAAGGCTCAGTCCTAGGACCCCTGATCTTCTCCATTTACATCTTTGGCCCGGGACAGCTCATAGTGTCTCACGGCTTTCAGTACCACCTCTATGCTGATGACACACAGATCTACATCTCTGGACACGATATCAACTCCTTACTAACCAGAATCCCACAATGTCTGTCCGCTATCTAATCCTTCTTCTCTGCTAGATTTCTAAAACTTAACATGGATAAAACTGAATTCATCATCTTTCCCCCACGTCACTCAACCTCCCCAACTGACCTATCCATCAAAGTTAATGAATGCCCACTCTCCCCAGTAACACAAGCTCGCTGCTTCGGGGTAACCCTGGACTCTGATCTCTCCTCCAAACCAGATATCCAAACCTTTTCCTCTTCCTGCCAACTCCAACTCAAAAATATCCCCCGCATCTGCACATTCCTCAGCAAACACTCTGCGATAACAGTAGTGCATGCCCTCATCATCTCCCGCCTCGACTATTGAAACCTCCTGCTCTGTGGCCTCCCTTCTAACACTCTTGCGGCCCTCCAATCTATCCTAAACTATGCTGCCCGACTAATCCATCTGTCCCCCCGCTTTTCCCCGGACTCTCCCCTCTGTCAATCTCTTCACTGGCTCCCCATTGCCCAGAGACTCAAGTTCAAGACCCTAACCTTGGCATACAAAGCTATCACAACCTGTCTCCTTCATTCATCTGTGACCTAGTCTCCCGGTACTTTCCGGTGCACAACCTCCGATCTTCACAAGATCTCCTTCTCCACTCCCCTCTTATCTCCTCTTCCCACAATCGCATACAAGATTTCTCCCGTCCATCCTCCCTACTCTGGAACTCTCTACCCCAACATATCAGACTCTCGCCTACCGTGGAAACCTTCAAAAGGAACCTGAAGACCTACCTCTTCCGACAAGCCTACAACCTGCAGTGACCACCGCTCCACCACACCAATGCATGGCCAGCTCTACCCTCATCTACTGTATCCTCACCCATTCCTCATAGATTGTGAGCCCTTGCGGGCAGGGTCCTCTCTCCTCCTGTACCAGTCGCTGACTCGTTTTATTAAGATTATTGTGTTTTTGCTATGTATACCCCCTTTTTCACATGTAAAGCGCCATGAAATAAATGGCGCTATAATAATAAATAATAATACCTCTTACCAGAGAAATCTGTTTTTTTTCTCCTCCTGGATTGATTTTTTACTTTCAATTTCAGGGGTAAGATCTTTTTAAATCTGTATTCAGTAAAGACAGATTTTCCTATTGCTGAGATAGATGACAGTTAGTGCCTTTAAAATTCTATGGAGTGGGGAGGGTTAAATGGACAGAGAAGCCTTTCCTCTCTGTCAGTCATCCCCTTAATGCTGTTCTTTTCACATTTTCTTAATCAAATGTATGTACTTTGTTATCTTGATGCATTACTACTCTGACATTAAAACGTTCATTAAAAATTATTATTTTTTTTAAAAAAGTGATTTAACAGTTACTCTTTAAAGAAACACTTCCATTAAGCTTTTTCTTTTTCACAAAATCTGTGAATTAATATATTCACCTGCAGCCGCCTTCTCCGATATCCAGTGCCATTCTGCTCCGCTTCTCACTGACGTCAATGTTCTGCAGACTCTGTGTCATATTGTGTTCTATGTATGACCCGGAAGTGGCTTTTACAATGTTAGTCAATGGAGTGACAGAACGAGGCTCCATTTACTTACATTGTAAAAGAGACCTCCAGCAAACGTTACAACACTGCGAAGAGGAGAACAACGGCGCTGGATACTGGAGAAGGTGTCAGTAGGTTAGTATATTAAAACACACACACCACATTATATATACACAGATTTTGAGAAAAAAAATGTCAGAGGAAAGCTTTTTGTTGGCAGCGGATTAATCTTTGTACTGTCCAGACGTTCAATAGTGAATATATATATTTATTCAGGAACAAAGATAACACAGCTTACAACTGGTATTTCTTAGAGCTTAGGATCTTGGCATCTAGTCTGTCAGCTTGGAAAGTGAATGTAAAAACTGTGCTTCAGCTACACACACAGTGAACAGGAACTTCCTGGTTCTTTTTTTCTTTTTTTTTTAAACAGTGCTTTACTGGCAATAGAACACTGTTGCTGGAGACAAAAACTCATGCACTATCATACAGTAGTAAATAGTAGTTGTTGGAATACATACATTAATAAGCATTATTTCAACAGTTACATATCCTATTAGTCCCATAATGGTTCTGAATTCTTCAAATTCAGCCCTTGAAAGTAGTTTTGTCGTAACATCAGCTATCATCTGGTCAGTCTCACAATAAATAAACTCAATTATTCCACATTCTATCAAATCATACAGGTGATATTGTTTAATGTCAATGTGTTTGGTTCTCGCATTGATCTTCTCACTGCATGCAAGTTTAATGCATCCTTGGTTATCTTCATAAATCGGTTGAGTTGAAGGTTTACCAAGATTGCTTAACAATTGGTTTAACCAAATGACCTCTTGACTTGTGTTCTTGTGATGTATTCATGTAGGGATGGTGGTTCTAGTGACCTATTTATTTAATGATGATGGTTCTGGTGTCGTATTTATGTATTATTGATGACTTTGGTGTTCTATTAATGTACTGATGATGATTTTGGTTTCATATTCATGTACTGATGATAGTTCTGGTGATGAATACAGCACCAGAACCATCATCACTACATGAATACATCACCAGAACCACCATCAGTACATGAATACATCACCAGAACCCCTATCTGTACAGGAGTATGGCACCAGAAACACCATTAGTTTTGCTGCAAATTGTATTTGTTGCATGATGGATGCAAAAAACATCAGACATATCCCTTTATCTATAATGGGGTCTGCTTAGTTTCCATTAGGGTATCCACCAAATGATGGACACTTTAATTAAAAACAAACAACCTCCATTATTGTTACACTATATTAGTTTCCATGACTATCCTTGTGTCTGATATTTAAAATATAGGATGTCAAGGATGAATATCGCTATTTGTCCCTTGTATTATATAAATGGCCCAAAAACAATGAATGATTCTATATCGAACTTTGAAAGCGCGCTCCCTGTTGGGCCTCACACCTAAAGTACACCACTTTTTTTTACCTTAGATTCTGACCCATTCCTTTGCTTAGAGGCTGAGGGTTCACCGGGGGAACACGAGTTTTGTCAAGAGGAATGGGCCCAAATTCTGACCAACTATTGTGAGAAGCTTGTGGAAGGATATCCCAAACGTGTGACCCAAGTCATTCAGTTTAAGGGCGATTGTACCAAATACTAATGAAATGTATGTAAACTATTGACTTTGCAGTAAGTAATAAAAATGCCTTAAACCATTCTCTCTCTCTCATTATTCTGGCATTTGGCAAATATTAAAAATTATGGTAATCCTAGTTGACCTAAAACGGGAAAGGTTTATTCTGATTTCATGTCAGATATTGAGAAAAACATGCATATGTGTCTTTTTATATAGTGTATGTAAACTTCTGGTTTCAACTGTATATTATATACAGCCATGTTGCACACACAGCTCTGCTTCTTGTGTAATATATAGATGTTGCACACAAAGCTCTGCTCCTTGTATAATACACTGGTCAAAAAAATAAAGGGAACACTTTTAACAACAGAATATAACTCCAAGTAAATCAAACTTCTGTGAAACCAAACTGTCCACGTAGGTAGAAGCACTGATTGACAATCAATTTCACATGCTGTTGTGCAAATGGAATAGACAATAGATGGAAATTATTGGCAATTATCAAGACACCCTCAATAAAGGAGTGGTTCTGCAGGTGGGAACCACAGACCACATCTCAGTACCAATGCTTTCTGGCTGATGTTTTGATCACTTTTGAATGTTGGTTGTGCTTTCACATCCGTGTTAGCATGAGACGGACTCTACAACCCACAGAAGTTGCGCACATAGTGCAGCTCATCCAGGATAGCACATCAATGCAAGCTGTGGCAAGAAGGTTAACTGTGTCTGTCAGCGTAGTGTCCAGAGGCTGAAGGCGCTACCAGGAGACAGGCCAGTACACCAGGAGACGTGGAGGGGGCCGTAGGAGGGCAACAACCCAGCAGCAGGACCGCTACCTCCGCCTTTGTGCAAGGAGGAACAGGAGGAGGACTGCCAGAGCCCTGCAAAATGACCTCCAGCAGGCCACAAATGTCCATGTGTCTGTTAGAAACTGACTCCATGAGGGTGGTATGAGGGCCCGACGTCCACAGATGAGGGTTGTGCTCACAGCCCAACACCGTGCAGGACACTTGGCATTTGCCACAGAACACCAGGATTGGCAAAGTCACCACTGGCGCCCTGTGATCTTCACAGATGAAAGCAGGTTCACACTGAGCACATGTGACAGACGTGACAGAGTCTGCAGACGCCGTGGAGAGCGATCTGCTGCCTGCAACATCCTTCAGAGTGACCGGTTTGGCAGTGGGTCAGTAATGGTGTGGGGTGGCATTTCTTTGGAGAGCCGCACAGTCCTCCATGTGCTCTCCAAAGGTAGCCTGACTGCCATTAGGTACCGAGATGAGATCCTCAGACCCCTTGTGAGACCATATGCTGGTGCGGTTGGCCCTGGGTTCCTCCTAATGCAGGACAATGCCAGACCTCATGTGGCTGGAGTGTGTCAGCAGTTCCTGCAAGATGAAGGCATTGAAGCTATGGACTGGCCCGCCCATTCCCCAGACCTGAATCCGATTGAGCACATCTGGGACATCGTGTCTCGCTCCATCCACCAACGTCACGTAGCACCACAGACTGTCCAGGAGTTGGCGGATGCTTTAGTCCAGGTATGGGAGGTGATCCCGCAGGAGACCATCCGCAACCTCATCAGGAGCATGCCCAGGCGTTGTAGCGAGGTCATACAAGCACGTAGAGGCCACACACAATACTGAGCCTAATTTTGACTTGTTTTAAGGACATTACATCAAAGTTGGATCAGCCTGTAGTGTGTTTTTCCACTTTAATTTTGGGGGTGACTCCAAATCCAGGCCTCCATTGGTTAATAAATTTTATTTCCATTGATGATTTTTGTGTGATTTTGTTGTCAGCACATTCAGCTTTGTACAGAACAAAGTATTCAATAAGAATATTTCATTCATTAATATCTAGGATGTGTTATTTGAGTGTTCCCTTTATTTTTTTGAGCAGTATATATATTATATATAGCACACACAGCGCTGCTCCTTGTATAATAAATATATAGCCATGTTGCACACACAGATCTGCTCCGTGTATAATATATAGATGTTGCACACACAGCTCAGCTCCTTGTACAATATATTTAGATGTTGCACACACAGCTCTGCTCCTTGTACAATATATATAGAGTTGCACACACAGCTCTGCTCCTTGTAAAATATATATAGATGTTGCACACACAGCTCTGCTCCTTGTGCACTGTATAGATGTTGCACACACAGTTCTGCTCCTTGTACACTGTATAGATGTTGCACACACAGCTCTGCTCCTTGTGCACTGTATAGATGTTGCACACGGCTCTGTTCCTTGTACACTATATAGCTGTTGCACCCACAGCTCTGCACCTTGTACACTGTATAGATGTTGCACACACAGCTCTGTTCCTTGTACACTATATAGCTGCTGCACCCACAGCTCTGCTCCTTGTACACTGACTGTATAGATGTTGCACACACAGCTCTGCTCCTTGTACACTGTATAGATGTTGCACACACAGCTCTGCTCCTTGTACACTGTATAGATGTTGCACACACAGCTCTGATCCTTGTATACTCTATAGATGTTGCACACACAGCTCTGCTCCTTGTATACTCTATAGATGTTGCACACACAGCTCTGCTCCTTGTACACTGTATAGATGCTGCACACACAGCTCTGCTCCTTGTATACTCTATAGATGTTGCACACACAGCTCTGCTCCTTGTATACTCTATAGATGTTGCACACACAGCTCTGCTTCTTGTATAACATACATAGATATATAGATGTTGCACCCACAGCTCTGCATCTTGTACACTTTGTAGATGTTGCACACACAGCTCAGCTCCTTGTACACTGTATAGATGTTGCACACACAGCTCTGTTCCTTGTACACTGTATATCTGTTGCACCCACAGCTCTGATCCTTGTACACTGTATAGATGTTGCACACACAGCTCTGCTCCTTGTACACTGTATAGATGTTGCACACACAGCTCTGCTCCTTGTATACTCTATAGATGTTGCACACACAGCTCTGCTCCTTGTACACAGCTCTGCCCCTTGTATAATATAGCCATGTTGCACACACAGCTCTGCTGCTCCCCTCCACCTCACACAGCTCTGTAGTTTATACACAGACAGCTCTGCTCCACGTCTCCTCTTCGCTCTATAGAACATCGCCAATAGTTTGACAGATCACATGACACATATAGCCACGCCTTCTCCCACACAAGACAGATCACGTGGCCATGACGTGCAGCAGTTCCTGGCGCTTGTAGCATCTGCGGCGTCTTCCGGCTGCTGATCTCTGTGTCCCAGGTGACAATGAGCGATGACTGCCGGAGAGCAGAGTCCGGCACCCAGGTAACCTCCGCTCCTGAGCAGCGCCGCCTGTAGGAGGAGGCCGTACAGATCATCTCCACGGAACTAAAACGTCCGTGTGCTCATGAGCAGCTGAACAAGTAGTTCCGTTGCCCTTTACACCGCTCCGTGTTTCAGCAGTCCATGGGTGAAGAATTACCCACGGGAATAAAGCTTTCACATTACGATAATTTTCAGCCACGTGACTGCTGGAGACGCTGCAGCTCGTCCGTACAGGGCCACTTATGACACGTGATCGCACTGTCCACGGGCAGGATCATTGCATATAGGTGCAAACAGAGCCTATCACATGACCGCGGCATGTGACGTGACACTGCGCCCTGTGCAGCTAGCCCTCCCCAGCAGGGGCCGGACATAACACTGGTGCAACCTGATTTCCCACCTACATTTTTTAATAGATCTTAGCCCTGATGAGACAGGGGTACTTACTTTGAAAAATCCATGTCAGGACGCTTGCCTAATCCTGATAGATGAATCTTGTTAGTGCTGGACTCAAAATGCTAATATTAATATCAGACATGGAAACATTGAAAAAGGAAGATCCAGTCATTCTTACATGGATTTTCAAAGCATGTATACCAGCCTCATCAGGTCTAAGAGATCGATTTGATAATGTTTACAATTTGTATTGAGAAATCTGTTGACAGATCCACTCTAAGAACAGAGTGAAATCCATCCCCAGACGACTCCGTCTCAGATTCTGGGACATATGATGGAAAAACAAGACCCCAACAACCCCAGGTGAATAGGGTCCACCTAGCGCCCTTGGTATCTGTCATATAATGGATCCAGCATTCTGTCCTTTATAGACAGGACTTTCTCAGGGTTCCCCTCTTCTTCTGACTCTCTGACCCACTGTTAGGCTATGTGCCCACGTTGCATTTATGAAGCAGAAAATTTCTGCTTCATTTCTGCAAGTCCTCTCCCGGAAAAACGCATGCGGAATTCCGCACGCGTTTATCGCGCATTTTTCGCGCGTTTATCACGCGTTTTCCACATGCGGAATTGCCTTGCGTTTTTTATGCATTGGACAAAGGCAATTCTGCTTGCGGAAACGCAAAATTAAATGACATGCTGCGGATTTTTGAACGCAGCATAAACGCTGCGGAAAAATCCGCAGCATGGGCATTGACATTGCGGAATGCCATTGGGGACCATGGGGTGCTGATATACATGCGTTTTTCAAGCGTTTACGCTGCGGAAATTCCGCAGCATATACGCTTGAAAAATGCTACGTGGGCACACAGCCTTATAAGCTGAGATGTATTTACATGGTACATACCTGTTACATAAACCTGCATACTCCTCAGATCTTCTTTGATTCAACATCTTATTCTGTGTCTTCATTGTGGGTTTATGTAATTTATTATAATTAGTAAAAAGATACATTTTTATTATTAAAAATAGTTTTCATTCTTGGTTGTATAACCCCTGGCAAAAATTATGGAATCACAGGGCTCAGAGGATCTTCATTCAGTTGTTTAAAGTTGTTGCAAAAAAGCAGATCACAGACATGGCACAAAACTAAAGTCATTTCAAATGGCAACTTTAGGGCTTTAAGAAACACTAAAAGAAATCAAGATTAAAAATGTGGTACTCAGTAGGGGTAATTTTTTTCAGACCAAGCAGAGGGAAAAAATTATGGAATCACTCAATTCTGAGGAAATATGGAATCATGAAAAACAAACACATAAAAGAACACTCCAATACATCACTAGTATTTTGTTGCACCACCTCTGGCTTTAATAACAGCTTGCAGTCTCTGAGGCATGGACTTAATGAGTGCCAAACAGTACTCTTCATCAATCTGGCTCCAACTTTCTCTGATTGCTGTTGTCAGATCAGCTTTGCAGGTTGGAGCCTTGTCATGGACCATTTTCTTCAACTTCCACCAAAGATTTTCAGTTGGATTGAGATCCGTACTATGTGCAGGCCATGACATTGACCTTATGTGTCTTCTTTCAAGGAATGTTTTCACAGTTTTTGCTCTATGGCAGGATGCATTATCATCTTGAAAAATGATGTCATCATCCCCAAACATTCTTGCAATTGATGGGATAAGAAAACTGTCCAAAATATCAATGTAAACTTGGGCATTTATTGAAGATGTAATGACAGCCATCTCCCCAGTGCCTTTACCTGACATGCAGCCCCATATCATCAATGACTGTGGAAATTTGCATGTTCTCTTCATGCAGTCATCTTTATAAATCTCATTGGAAGGGCACCAAAAAAAAGTTCCAGCATCATCACCTTGCCCAATGCAGATTCATGATTCATCACTGAATATGACTTTCATCCAGTCATCCACAGTCCACGAATGCTTTTCCTTAGCCCATTGTAACCTTGTTTTTTTCTGTTTAGGTGTTAATGATGGCTTATGTTTAGCTTTTCTGTATGTAAATCCCATTTCCTTTAGGCGGTTTCTTACAGTTCGGTCACAGACATTGACTCCAGTTTCCTCCCATTAGTTCCTCATTTGTTTTGTTGTGCATTTCCTGTTTTGGAGACATATTGCTTTAAGTTTCCGGTCTTGACGCTTTGATGTCTTTCTTGGTCTACCAGTATGTTTGCCTTTAACAACCTTCCCATGTTGTTTGTATTTGGTCCAGATTTTAGACACATCTGAGTGTGAACAACCAACATCTTTTGCAACATTGCGTGATGATTTACCTTCTTTTAAGAGTTTTATAATCCTCTCCTTTGTTTCAATTGACATCTCTCATGTTGGAGCCATGATTCATGTCAGTCCACTTGGTGCAACAGCTCAGGTGTGATCACTCCTTTTTAGATGCAGACTAACAAGCAGATCTAATTTGATGCAGGTGTTAGTTTTGGAAATGTAAATTTACAGGGTGATTCCATAATATTTTTCCTCTGAATTGAGTGATTTCATAACTTTTTCCCTCTGCTTGGTCTGTAAAAAATTACCCTTACTGAGTACCACATTTTTAATCTTGATTTCTTTTAGTGTTTCTTAAAGCCCTAAAGTTGCCATTTGAAATGACTTTAGTTTTGTGCCATGTCTGTGATCTGTTTTTTTTCAACAACATTAAACAACTGAATGAACATCCTCCGAGCCCGATGATTCCATAATTTTTGCCAGGGGTTGTATATTTATGGCATTCGTCTTTGTGAACCAAATGGGTGGAGAAGTCAGTAGAATCGGCACCAGATGGAAGCACAATGTCTGCATCAGTTGATGCATTTAAATGTGATGAATTGGTGTTTTCTAATCTGAGAAATGCAGTACTGCGATATTCAGTCCGCTATATGTGTTAGTCAATGGTTATTTCATGTGTTTTGTTTGTAATGTTTTTAAGCTTCTTGCAAGACTGGAGGGACGCGCTTCTCTGAAGGAACTGGAGCCTTTGCTTTTTGCCAATGGAGATTGCCCTTTGCATGGTAAACTATTCACAATATGTATCTGCACTGTTATTTTACAGTGTGATCTATCTGGAGAGAACTTTGGTGCGCTCTATTTATTTGGCCTTCTTCATGGTATGATACAGGCAAAACAATAATTAACCCCTTTTGCCCCACGCTGTGCTGTAATAATACTTGGTGGGAATTATATAGTTCCCGGGAACAGCTGTAGTATTATGGCAGTATACCAGCAGGTTCCAGCTGTAATATACAGACGACCCCCATGCTCTAATGATCAGAATCAGAGATGACTTTCATCCTGACTGTTCTACCCCTTAGAGTCAGTGCTGACTGCTGTATTGTTGGTGGGTTAGACAGACAGAGGACGCTCACTGTCGCCTTCTGACAAGCAATCACCAGCTGAAGACCTGAGGGTATGTGGACACAACGCTTTTTTCAGACAGGCCCATTTCAAAACCCGCCTGAAAAAAAGCGCTTTAAAAGTGTTAAAACTAATGAACATACGCACTACAATGTTAAAACAATCTGCTGTGCTTACTTTCAGTTTTTTTCAGCTTCTTTTAAGGGTATGTTCCCACGATGAGGTTTTGGTGCTTTTTTGACACGTGTTTTTGCAAAAACGTAGCGTCTTACTGTTCCAGCGAAGCACTTGGGATTAGAAATCTCATTACCACTTCACGTCTTTTTAACTCTATGTAAACTGACCTGGGGTGCGTTTTTCAAATCTGCAGCATGTCAATTTCCCTTGCATGTGCGCTGAGCGTATTTTCCCCATAGACTTACATTGGATGCAGCAAAAAATGCACATGCGTTTCTGCTGAGGAAACGTATAAAAAACGCATGTAATCCCCACCTAAGTATAGTAATAAAGCAAAAAAACATGTATCAAAAACAAAGCAGCTTTATTTAAAGCATGGTACACCAAACATTGACAAAAATCTCAGCTTCAAAAAAGCGATAAAAACCCATGTTAAAAAAACGCAATGATAAAACACAAGTAACATAATTGAAATAATAGGTGCATAAATGGTGCAAATAATTCTGCAACATCAAAAAACGTACAAAAAGCTCATCGTGGGAATATAACCTGAGAAAAGTTGCATCTTCTGCTTGAAAAATGTCTAAGACATTGTGTGCTTATTCCCTATCATTGATCTTCAGGCCTTCCAGTTTAATACTGACAGACATAACAGACTGTAGTAAAGAACAATTTTTTTGTATTGTATAGGAGATTTTAGGATGGCATATTCAAGCCTCAAACTTGGACATAAAAAATGGTAAAAGGATTACAAATATGGGGGGAAAAAGTACCAAAATTGTTGTGTTTTTTTGTGGATTCTGCTTCCACACGAAGCACTAAAAATTGATCTGTACTGAAAGATGTCCTGCAAAATATGTCTTCATACAGCTCCAAGTATGGAAAAGGAAAAATATTTTGGATCTTTTTGAATACATTAACAAAAAGGTATTTTTATAGTGCATAAGTAAAAAAAACATAAATTCTATAAATTTGTGTAATTGCTGGAACCCGAATCTATCTAAAAGATGGAATAATACTGCCATAAGTAATAAATGCCTATGCCCCCAAGAGAAAGTCTTATACTTGCCTGCTGAACTGGTGCTGTAAAGTTTACCGGAGCTCACGTTACATTATGTCATGTTAACACTGCAGCCAATCACTGATTAAGCTGCTGCTCATCAATATTTCTTTAGAGCAGACATAACCTCTGACAAAATAGTAAAGGCTGCAGCCAGTCACCAACTGCTGATTGGCTGCAGTGCTCACATAACATAACAATGTCACCTGAGTGCAGGAGACCCAGCTGTGACATCTTTGGAAAGTCACGGAAGGTGAGTATAAGGGCTTCTTATTTTACTTGGGAGAATTGGGCTCTCAAAGGGAATCAGTCCGCAGGATTTGACAGGCCAGCAACATAAGTCCAGCAATACCTTTACATGGTCAGTCTGTTCCTCTGTTACTGAGTAATCAGCATTGACTGCTATTGAAATGAGGTTGAAGAACTCTAGATCTGAAGTCTCTGTCACTCCAGCTCTATTTCCTGCCTAACGTTGCCTTCTCCTTCTTAACTGATTGCTCCTTTGCCTGAAGTCATACAACATAGAAGCCATCAGTCAAGCAGCAGGAGAAGGCGATGCTGGGCGGGGAATAGAGCTGGAGTGACAACTGACAAGAGCTGTATCACACACAAGCCGTCGGCGGCTGGGAGTACTGCTGCTATATGTGAAATATGTGTTAACCAACTTTATGCTCAGGAAAGAGATTTCACCTCCTCCTCCATCAGTCTGACACTTTTATAGCAGTGCATAGAGACTGGCTGCACCTAGCTGGAAAACAAATAAACATTGAGGAGGATGAAGCTGGAGATAACCCACTGTAGAAACTGTCATCTCCTATCTCAGTAATGTAAAAATATGTATTCACCAAATATAGATTTTACCCATGAATTGAGAATTTTGTGAATAAATGATCAGTTCGGGCAAAGAAAGAAGCGAATTTTTCTGATAACATACAGTACAGACCAAAAGTTTGGACACACCTTCTCATTTAAAGATTTTTCTGTATTTTCATGACTATGAAAATTGTACATTCACACTGAAGGCATCAAATCTATGAATTAACACATGTGGAATTATATACTTAACAAAACAGTGTGAAACAACTGAAAATATGTCTTATATTCTAGGTTCTTCAAAGTAGCCACCTTTTGCTTTGATGACTGCTTTGCACACTCTTGGCACTCTCTTGATGAGCTTCAAGAGGTAGTCACCGGAAATGGTTTTCACTTCACAGTTGTGCCCTGTCAGGTTTAATAAGTGGGATTTCTTGCCTTATAAATGGGGTTGGGACCATCAGTTGTGTTGTGCAGAAGTCTTGTGGATACACAGCTGATAGTCCTACTGAATAGACTGTTAGCTGCTTTTTTCTTGCCATAATACAAATTCTAAGTAAAGAAAAACAAGTGGCCATCATTACTTTAAGAAATGAACGTCAGTCAGTCTGAAAAATTGGGAAAACTTTGAAAGTGTCCCCAAGTGCAGTTGCAAAAACCATCGAGCGCCACAAAGAAACTGGCTCACATGAGGACCGCCCCAGGAAAGGAAGACCAAGAGTCACCTCTGCTTCTGAGGATAAGTTTATCCGAGTCACCAGCCTCAGAAATCGCAGGTTAACAGCAGCTCAGATTAGAGACCAGGTCAATGCCACATAGAGTTCTAGCGGCAGACACATCTCTACAACAACTGTTAAGAGGAGACTTTGTGCAGCAGGCCTTCATGGTCAAATAGCTGATAGGAAACCACTGCTAAGGATAGGCAACAAGCAGAAGAGACTTGTTTGGGCTAAAGAACACAAGGAATGGACATTAGACCAGTGGAAATCTGTGCTTTGGTCTGATGAGTCCAAATTTGAGATCTTTGGTTCCAACCACCGTGTCTTTGTGCGATGCAGAAAAGGTGAACGGATGGACTCTACATGCCTGGTTCCCACCGTGAAGCATGGAGGAGGAGGTGTGATGGTATGGGGGTGCTTTGCTGGTGACACTTTTGGGGATTTATTCAAAATTGAAGGCATACTAAACCAGCATGGCTACCACAGCATCTTGCAGCGGCATGCTATTCCATCCAGTTTGCGTTTAGTTGGACCATCATTTTTTTTTCAACAGGCAATGACCCCAAACACACCTCCAGGCTATTTGACCGAGAAGGAGAGTGATGGGGTGCTACGCCAGATGACCTGGCCTCCGCAGTCACCAGACCTGAACCCTATCGCGATGGTTTGGGGTGAGCTGGACCGCAGAGTGAAGGCAAAAGGGCCAACAAGTGCTAAGCATCTCTGGGAACTCCTTCAAGATTGTTGGAAGACCATTTCCGGTGACTACCTCTTCAAGCTCATCAAGAGTGTGCAAAGCAGTCTTCAAAGCAAAAGGTGGCTACTTTGAAGAACCTAGAATATAAGACATATTTTCAGTTGTTTCACACTTTTTTGTTAACTATATAATTCCACATGTGTTAATTCATAGTTTTGATGCCTTCAGTGTGAACGTACAATTTTCATAGTCATGAAAATACAGAAAAATCTTTAAATGAGAAGGTGTGTCCAAACTTTTGGTCTGTACTGTATATTACAAAGATGCTTATTTTCATGTGCACTATTGATTTATAAAAGAAGAATTAAAATGACGGTTATTCTTAAATATATTTGGGTCATATATCTACAAAAACAACAAAATTGAAACTCTGAATCTATACCTTGCCCTCTCTGGATTATGACCGACCTAGAAAAATAATCTCCAGATCTTCTGACAACAATATATTAAAAAATAAGTTAATTTGTCAGTGTTTCTCTTGTTTGTGCTTATTATGTGAAGTTCAGTAAGTCAGAATGGTGGTAATGGTTGTTTTTTATGTGTGATTTCAGAAGAATATATGAATAAACTTTTTCCTCTGGTTCGTCATGTACAGGTGATATCATTGAATTTCATGGTCCAGAAGGCTCTGGAAAAACCGAAATGTTTTGTCACCTAATCGCCCGGTGTATCTTGCCCGTTTCTGATGGTGGTTTACAAGTTGAGGTGGTCTATGTAGATACAGACTATCACTTTGACATGCTTCGTCTGGTCACTATACTCGAACACCGATTGTCACACAGTGAAGAAGAGACAGTGAAGCAATGTCTGAGCAGATTCTTCTTGGTCTACTGCAGTAGTAGTGTACAGCTGCTCCTCACACTTTACTCTCTGGAGAACATGTTTTGCAGCCGCCCTTCTCTGTGTCTGTTAATCATAGATAGCCTGTCATCTTTTTACTGGATCGACCGAAGTAATGGAGGAGAAACCATTTCTAGACAAGAGTCGAATATCAGGAAATGCATAGAGCTTCTTGATAAATTAATAAAGGAGTACAAGCTGGTTCTTTTTGCTTCCACGCAAACTATAATGCGGAAGACGTACAATGAAGCCAGTGAAGCATCTCATTCTGAGAAGCAAGTGTCTTCTGCTGTAGACTTCAAGCCCTATCTGTGCAAACTATGGCAGCACGTCACTACCAACAGAGTTTTGTTCTCAAAAGAGCAAAAACTTGAAAGTAATATCACAATGTTCTCTGTTACATCTTGTCACCTGAAGAGCAAAAATGTCACCAGGCGCTCATTTGTGGTAACCGAAGCTGGAGCCAAGTTCATCCCATGATCCTGAGAATGTTCTGTGATTAATGGAAGCTCTCCGAAAGAACAATATTCACAGTATCTGTGAGGGTTTAGTTGTTTTCCTTATTGTATCTACAATGTAGCCAAACAAGCTTTGATAATGATCAAGTTATTTTATCTCACATAATAAAGTTTTTTTTTTTTTCTAAGTTTTTATTTTCGTGCCTGGGCTTCTCTTTGCTAAGTTAAATGAAATAGTACATATCAGCTCCCTATGACTGCCATTTTTATTACACAAATCACTAGTTAGCCCTAGCCTAAAACATTTTCTAAATATAAGTGATTATTGCAGCCTGTAAATCACCCAACGCCCCAGCCGAAGTTGGGTCCGAACATCTGAGTTGTAGGATCCCTGCATGTTTAGTGGCTTCCCACAAATTTCCATGGCCACCTTTATTCTCAGAATGTGGGATCTCCTGTATTATAACAATATATCGTGCTTTTGGCTTAAAGAGCATTGTCTGCATTATTAAAACCGCAAGTGGTAAATGTAACCAAGCAGTAACTGAGGTAATAATCTCACCAAGCGGTAACTGAGGTAATAATGTCACCAAGCGGAAACAGGTAATAATGTCACCAAGCAGTAACTGCTGTGATGATGTCACCAAGCGGTAAGTGAGGTAATAATGTCACCAAGCAGTAACTGCTGTGATGTCACCAAGTGGTAAGTGAGGTAATAATGTCACCAAGCAGTAAGTGCTGTGATGATGTCACCAAGCTGTAACTGAGGTAATAATGTCACCAAGCGGAAACGGGTAATAATGTCACCAAGCAGTAACTGCTGTGATGATGTCACCAAGCGGTAAGTGAGGTAATAATGTCACCAAGCAGTAACTGCTGTGATGTCACCAAGCGGTAAGTGAGGTAATAATGTCACCAAGCAGTAAGTGCTGTGATGATGTCACCAAGCGGTAAGTGAGGTAATAATGTCACCAAGCAGTAAGTGCTGTGATGATGTCACCAAGCGGTAAGTGAGGTAATAATGTCACCAAGCAGTAAGTGCTGTGATGATGTCACCAAGCGGAAACTGAGGTAATAATGTCACCAAGCAGTAAGTGCTGTGATGATGTCTCCAAGCAGTAACTGCTGTGATGTCACCAAGCGATAAGTGCTGTGATGATGTCACCAAGCGGAAACTGAGGTAATAATGTCACCAAGCAGTAACTGAGTACAATGACTGAATTATATCATAGGGACAGCTCACCCCATGTAAATTAGCTTCTATTCTAGGAGTGATTACTTTATCATTAAAAAATGCAGGACTTGTACCCAAATATTGCCAACAAAAACAGCCCACATACCCAACACAAATCAGGCTTATGGATTTCTTTTCATGTACATCCTCCAATGTGGTGTGCATGATACAAGGAGCCCTGGAGGAACTTATATTGGGGAAACTAAACATAAACTACAAACGAGGATGAGTCTACACAGGCACGCTATTCTCCCCCACACAAAATGGATGTTCAAGAGTCCATGGGCATCTATATGCTTGTGTCTTATTCTTTCATAATGTGTCATGATTCATTTTTCTGTATTAGATTTAGAGATTCAGACCAAACTATCTAGATCTCTGTCAGACACTATTATCTTGTCTGACTGTAATGCAATACATATGCTCATGCCTATATTTTATATCTGTGTTTACCAGAATTTCTACCAACAGTTGTATGCAGGGTTCACATATTGTCATTTATACTGAATGTACCCCTAATATGTATGAGGACATAATCAATTTCATAGGACCTGATAACCCATAATATTGGGCCAGTATACATCATATTAATTCAGTTGTATTGTAGTCCTATGGTACCTTATCACGCTTTACCACTCTGTATATAGCGATTCTGTTCTATGTTATACAGCACCGACGCACCTTCTCCGTGCGCTGCTTCGCCCTGGAGTTTAGCATGCGGCAGCTGGTTGCCATGACGATGGGGAGAATGACCAGCCAGTCCTTCCTCTATCGTGTACAGCGGCGCCCACCCGCATCATCCTTTGGGGCAGAGCATCACGCTGTACTGTGCGCCGATTTGCAGCCAGGCAATGGACACTCCCCAAAATGATGATGTCATGCACGGTGTGGGAAAGACTAAGTGCAACACGAAGGGATGAGGGGAAGGAAGCCCAGACACTAGGGAAAG
Source organism: Phyllobates terribilis (assembly GCF_046119375.1). Taxonomy (NCBI): domain Eukaryota; kingdom Metazoa; phylum Chordata; class Amphibia; order Anura; family Dendrobatidae; genus Phyllobates; species Phyllobates terribilis. The sequence continues at coordinate 124,301,646 of NW_027362764.1, forward strand.
GGGGAGTGGAGACCCCTAGGCAGATCTAATAACACCCTGCCTACCCTACCGTTCCTATATTGGTTACACAACAATCGCCGAGCAGTAAACCCAACCCCTGAATATACCTAGAGCTAGGCCCTAGATAGGGTGAGCACTGGTCAGTCCCCACTATAAACTAAAGACAACAAGGGAGACAAACAAAGGGGGGAAAACTTAGCTTGAGCAGACACCAGAGGGATAACACCAAACGTCCTCCAAGGGCACCAGAGAGGAAGCTAGCCGACTGCTATAGCTCCAAGCCTTCACAAGGGAAAATGAGACTCTGAAGCAGACTGAGAGTTTATAAACACCCAGACCAGGGTGTGTCAATCAGAGAAGGAAGGAGGTTGTCGCTGGGTCCAAAAGTCAGAAGGATTAAAAAAGCGTCTGCAATGCCAAACGCAGTCAGATGCAGAGCGACTGTCTGTTACCTCTGACACACTCATGACAGATGACATCATATGCAGGCATGCCATACCTAGGGATTACACTCCAACTCTGCATTATGTGTTCAATCGTTCCTATTGTGGGAGGAGCTGGAGTAATCCACTGTGCAGCCCCTTATCTAATTTTCCTTCATGATGTGTTGTGTGGAGGTAACGGAACCTTCTAAAACGTTCGATTGATTGGACCATTTATATTTACATAGCTTCTGAATGTGACCCTCACTGCTGACGCGTCTTTTTTTCCCAGACTTGCGGTTGCGCGCCGCGTCATCACAGAGGATTAGTCATACAGCATTCTCCACTTATTCAATTTACATTACACTATTTAAAGTGCCCCGCTTTTAATAAACCTCGCCTCCTGACAAAGCCCAGAAGGTGAAACGCGCGTCGAGGTGCTATAGGTCTCCAACTGTGTTGATCCCTGGTACAGACCCTGTCTACAATATGACCTCAGGTACTGACCTTTTTCATTAGATATTTTATTTTCTTTATAACTGGTTCTCTGTACCCTTGTCCATTGCTATTGTGGAACTTTCTACCCATATTGACAGACTGTCATTTTGATATAATATAGCTATGATGCTGTCATTAACTATGTGGTTTGAGAGCTCCAACTCAGATAAGATCTGCTGTTCCTGTGATATATTTCTGTAAAATTATTGTTATTGTAATCTGAAGGCGTGTAGAACAGCCTGTCTGTTTGATTATGTTAGGTGCAATAGTTTTCTCACTGTTTTGGTTCCTGATACAGATCCTGCCCACTACATGATCTGAGGCATTGATCATTACAATAAGGCACTTACTGCACTGGCCCTCTATGCTTACACTTACTGTATGGCGTTCTCCAACCAATTTTAACATATTGTCATTTCGTTATACTGTGGTTATGTTGCTGCTATCATAATTATATGGGTTGAGACTTCTAATTTACATGGGGTGTGCTGTCCCTTTGATATAATTCAGTCATATTATTATTTGCAATTTTGTGCGTAGGGTAATCAACCTATCTGTAATGTCACAGGAGATATTTATATGCAATTTCAAAGTCTTCTACTGATATATTTTGAATATAACAATTAGTGTCCCACTATTACTATTAAATTGTTTGCAAGCCACAATTTGTACATTATTTCGGTCAGTGGCCCTAGATAACATACCTAAGGCATTTCTTTTGGGTACTTACCTTAATTGTAGGGACATGTAGTTCTCTTATCCCTGCATATATACAAGTGCTTCTCACAAAATTAGAGTATCATCAAAAAGTTAATTTATTTCAGTTCTTCAATACAAAAAGTGAAACTCATATATTATATAGTCATTACAAACAGAGTGATCTATTCCAAGTGTTTATTTCTGTTAATCTTGATGATTATGGCTTACAGCCAATGAAAACACAAAAGTCATTATCTCAGTAAATGAGAATAATTAACAAAAAACACCTGCAAAGGCTTCATAAGCTTTTAAAAAGGTCCCTTAGTCTGTTTCAGTAGGCTACACAATCACGGGGAAGACTGCTGACTTGACAGATGTCCAGAAGGCAGTCATTGACACACTCCACAATGAGGGTAAGCCACAAAAGGTCATTGCTAAAGAAGCTGGCAGTTCACAGAGTGCTGTATCCAAGCATATTAATGGAAAGTTGAGTGGAAGGAAAAAGCGTGGTAGAAAAAGGCACACAAGCAACCGGGATAACCGCAGCCTTGAAAGGATTGTTAAGAAAAGGCCATTCAAAAATTTGGGGGAGATTCACAAGGAGTGGACTGCTGCTGGAGTCATTGCTTCAAGAGCCACCACACAAACGTATCCAGTACATGGGCTACAAGTGTCACATTCCTTGTGTCAAGCCACTCATGACCAATAGACAACGCCAGAACGTGTCTTACCTGGGCCAAGTAGAAAAAGGGACCTGGACTGTTCAGTGGTCCAAAATGTTGTTTTCTGATGAAAGTAAATTTTGCATTTCATTTGGAAATCAAGGTCCCAGAGTCTGGAGGAAGAGTGGAGAGGCCACAATCCAATCAGCTGGAGGTCTAGTGTGAAGTTTCCACAATCAGTGATGGTTTGGGGAGCCATGTCATCTGCTGGTGTAGGTCCACTGTGTTTTATCAAGACCAAAGTCAGCGCAGCCGTCTACCAGGAAATTTTAGAGCACTCCATGCTTCCCTCTGCCGACAAGCTCTTTGGAGATGGAAATTTCATTCTCCAGCAGGACTTGGCACCTGTCCTCACAGCCAAAAGTACCAATACCTGGTTTACAGACAACAGTATCACTGTGCTTGATTGGCCAGTAAACTTGCCTGACCTTAACCCCATAGAGAATCTATGGGGTATTGTCAAGAGGAAGATGAGAGACACCAGACCCAACAATGCAGACGAGCTGAAGGCTCCTATCAAAGCAAACTGGGCTTCCATAACACCTCAGCAGTGCCACAGGCTGATCGCCTCCATGCCACGCCGCATTGATGCAGTAATTGATGCAAAAAGAGCCCTGACCAAGTATTGAGTGCATTTACTGAGCATACATTTCAGTAGGCCAACATTTCGGTTTTAAAAACATTTTTCAACCTAGTGTTATAAAGTATTTTAATTTAATGATATAATGACTTTTGTGTTTTCATTGGCTGTAAGCCATAATCATCAACATTAACAGAAATAAACACTTGAAATAGATCACTGTTTGTAATGACTCTATATAATGTGTGAGTTTCACTTTTTGTATTGAAGAACTGAAATAAATTAACTTTTTGATGATATTCTAACTTTCTGAGAAGCACCTGTGCATATACTTATTTATTTGGTATTGTTCATCTTTGCTTAGGGTTATACTATATTATACTATATACTGTTCTAGTTCTGACACAGTTGTGTTACCTGCAGTCTCAATGTATACTTTTAGCTGATCTCATTTATATATTATCTGTGTTATAACATTTAATAAAGTTAATATTTTTGATACCGCAATTTATCTTCCTTTTCTTGTTTTTTTCTTTTGATCTTTCTTCAGGGTTATATTTACTGTGGATAATATTCCGCATGGTACCTTTTTTTGGTTTATTATATCATTCTGTAGGATAGAATGAGAATAATTATACATTATGTTACACTATAAGGAATGAACTGGACATGCCTGTGGGAAAACATTTCTCTGGACCAGGACACGGGATGACAGGTTTAAAAGTCTTAGTACTGAAAGGTTATTTCAAGGATGACAGAGCAAAAACAATCTGGGACTCACCTCACACCTCCACTACACTGACTCCAGATCACCAAACTCCTAAACCGTCACCCCACCACCTCTCCATTTGTAACCTTAAAGGGGTTGTCCACTATTTTCACATTGATGCCCTATCCATAGGATAGGGCATCACTGTATGATTGGCCGGGGTCCCGGTGCCAGGGGCCGCCGCCGGCCAAAAGTCCTTGCCTGCGGTGCTTGGCCATCAAGTTGAAGTGGCCGGCGCTTGTTACTGCACATCTGCCTCCCATTCAATTGAATGGGAGGCGGATGTGCAGTACCCCGCGCCAGCCACTACAGATGGACGGCCAAGCACCGCAGGTAAGGACTTCTGGCCGGCAGCCGCTGCCGGCACCGATAACAGCTGATCGGCTGGGGTGCCATGTGCAGGACCTCGGCCGATCATCCATTGATGCCCAATCCTACAGACAGGGCATCTATTTGAAAGTAGTGGACAACTTCTTTAACATTATAACCTTGGCTTATCTTAAGGGTGCATCACCCAATCCAGTACATGCACAAATATGTCCTGTTGTAACATCTAATTGGGAATGTTGTTCTCTTGTCTCAGTAATTCATTTGTAAACCTGCCTGATGAAGGAGCCCCTGTGCTCTGAAAGCTTGCATATATAATTTTTCTGGTTAGACAATAAAGGTATCACTCCTAGAATAATTTGTCTCTTTTGGGCATAAAAGTATTTACACTGACACTTGATTGAATTCATCTTGCTCTGAAAATGCTACTAGTTTCCAGTGCCAGAGGAAACAAGCCCCAGAGCATCATTGAGCCACCACCGTGTTTCACAGTAGGTAGGGGTGTTCTTTTCAGCATATGCTTCATTCCTTCTTCTCCAGATATTTTGCTAATCCATAGACCCGAAATGTTACTGCTTGTTTCATCACTTGAGAGAAATCAATCACGAAACCTCTGTGACTTATTACTTTGATTTTGAGCATATTGTAGCCAGCTTTATTGTGCTTTTTTCAGTAGGGTACACCTTAGAATTTGGGATTGAAGAACTTCAGTGTTTAGTATGTACCTTACTGTGCAAACTGAAGCCTCAGTGCTACCAGATCTTGCTCCAGGTCTTTTGCAGTCACTTGAGGATTTTTTACCAACTGCTTCCTCAAGAATCTACTAGGAACCAGTGATGGCTTCCTTTTTCTGCCACTTCAAGGTAGTGGAGCCGGTCTTTCTTTAACTTTGAACTTAAGAACTCATTCCACTGTAGCTCTAGAAATATGTTATGACTTTGTATAGCTCGTCATAAGGTAAGGAAACAAGGCCAGGGACTGAGCCAGGACAGGTGAGTAACTAAGAATAGGCCATTGCCCATGAGGAACAAGCTAAAACTTCTCAAGAACAATGCCAGAAGCAGGTATCGGGCTATGATCATGTTAGCATCAGGTCATAACAGCCATAGGGTGCTCTGCTACTGTAGTTATTAAAAGCATTTTGTGTTGAATTTAGAGAAACTGCTTGTTATATTAGTTGTATTGAGCTATTTAAATTGTTTTTGTTTGATTGGTTTATTGTAAAAAGCTAACAGTTTGTAAATTTTACTAATAAACCTCATTTTTAGGGGGTTGAATAAGTTGAATATTTTTGTTTTTAACTGTAACTAGAAAATATTAATACATGATGTTGCTATTCAACCGGACCTATAAAATGTCTTGCCGTAAAGACAAATCGAGAACAAATCGTGACCACCCAGTGTACAGCCGAAGTTGAGAGATTTACAGAAGACAAAATGTTCCTGGTTCTAATATTCCATTAATCACTGTAAAATAAAGTCACCAATGCCAAGTCCAAATGTCAACCAAGGCAATGAAAAGGAATGCTGGATCTGTTCAACCACTACATCATTTTATTAATTTCATTGGAATTATTATCCCTTATGTCGAATACTACAGTTTTAATGCCACTTAATTTTAAGAAAACATGCTAAACCTGTTTAATCCTTCCTAAAATAATATCCTTGTCACCGAAGGGCTCTCTGTTATGTCGAGCTCCACCAATAATTACTGTTGACTTTTAGGACCTTGTGGTTTGCGATTTCAGAAATGAAAATATTTCCTTTTTTGTTTAAATAGTGTTTTTATTAATATGTAGCTGTTAGTGATACTCAATTGAGTGCCTGAAAGAGTTAATGACTTGGAGAAGGAAATGACAATGGTTTGATAACGCTTTATATAAATTGGCAGGCCATTAGACAAACAAAGTGTCATTTTCCCCAGAGCCGTTATTGGCATAATACTACTGGAGTCAGTTTTTTACTGCAACCGTTTTCAGTCCCATTTTGGAGCCAAGTCATTTTGAATCGGAAAGTGTGACACAATTTCCCTAACAACTTTAGCATGTGTACATTAGAACTTTTGTTAATGATGTAGCTGCTTCCCTCATTAAAACTTTTCATATATAAAAGACTCACAGTATTAAAGAGGGCAATATTCTGCATCGGAGCAATTAATTCCAGGCTTGTGCTAGAGAAGTTCTAGGAAACTGTGCTTTCTTTTTTACTACTTGTAAATCTCTCTCCAAGTCACAGACTGATTAATACTGATGGAACATTTATTTGCTTTTATCGTATATTAAAATATATTTAAACATGTTATTAAAAGGAAGCTTGAAAAAGAGATCTGCTGGTTATGATGGTTCCTATTTTTCTGTGGAGAGCGGCTGTGCAATTATGGCCAACTCTTATTCGTTACTCAGGGATCATTGTAGGTAACGTTGGTGGTCCCAGAAGTCAATCCTTTACCTGTTATACTTGATCTGTGCAATTAAGATGTCATCAAGGAATAAAAAGAATTGCTGTGTCAACTAGTGGAGTAAGGAGCATCCGTGTATGTGTGTCACGGGTGCATCAGGTTTTACAGACAGTCATTCTGGATCCAGCTGTAGAAGGTCGCTGTGCTTGGCCTTGTAGACACCTTCTTGATCCTTTCATCATCCCTCCCTCTCTAGGACCCAGTGGTGATCTCCACCTTCTGCTACTAATTAACACACCCTTGCTGGATCTTTAAATACACTAGTTTCTCCAGAGAATCACTGGTGGTAGAGTAAATTCTTCTGTTCAGGTCTAAAGTTCTAGCAGTCAGCTAGATTCTTGTAGGAGTTCCTTGGATTGTATTTGTGATTTATCTGGTGTCTTCCAAAATCTAAGTGCATCCCCTTTTCTGTTTCCCTTGTTTGTATTTAGTTGCAGTGGGGCTCACTAGTGCTCACCCCCCCCCTCCCTTCCTAGGGCCTAGCTCTAGGGACAGCAAAGGCTAAAGTATCCTGCTCGGCGATAGGTCCAGAACCAATTTAGGGACGATAGGGGAGTCTTGGTGTTGTTAGATCTCCACTCTCCCTTTCCCTAGTTGCTGGGCTTCCCCCCTTTTCCCATTGTCGTACGCTGGGTCCTTTCCATACCTAGCATGACAATGTGCTCTGCACAACTAAGCTTAGTCTTATAAGGATGTGAGCAGCACCATTACCTTTTTGGGAATTTAAATTAAGGAGTTTTCTCAAGATCAATCTTCACTACTCTCTAATATACTCCTGAAGATTGACATTTCAGGTCAGAGTCATCACTGAACCACTAGCCCAAACTTTGAGCTTTCCAAATCAGCATGCAGAGGCAGAGTTGTCTTTTCTTCATCGGACATGAATCCAGCAATGTGGCCCGCTTTGGGGCAGCTCTGTAACAAACGCTGCTTGCAAACACTGTGCTCATTGCCTAGGAGACTGGCCACCTCTGATAGACTGAAGAAGTGACCGGTAACCTAGACAAAGTGCAGTAAACTATAGTATTAAAAATCCTTCCATTCTTGAGAACAGACAATATTTTTTAGTAATAAGAAAATTGCAAAGTTGTTTTTACAAGCGCTTTTCAATTTTAATTACTTATCTTGTTAAGACAACCATCTTTGTAAAGGAATGATAGAACGCCCTCACCAGATAATAAAATCCATATTGTTTATTGTCGAAGGCTTAAAAAGTGTACATAAGCTAGGGAGGCAATGCTAACAGCATGACAATCCGGCTACAGATGTTTTGCGTTTGATTACACTTCTGTGGGCTAGAAGGACATCTTAAGATAACCCCATTAAGGCTTCCAATTTCCCATAATATAAATTCAATGCCAATGCCATGTGACCGCTAGCTAGACCTATGGTAGGCTGCAATTCAGATCACAAGTACAGGGTGTCTACACACAGATGCTTATACTGAAAGGTTCCCCCACATTATATTGAAAAATCATGTTTTTTTTTCAAAACTGTTCATCTCTCAGCACAGATTTCGAGGTATGTTGAGTCAAAAGGAATGGTAAGAAAGGACACACCTGTATATGCCTCATAGTGTTTCTAAAGTTACAGGCAAAATAAAGCTTTCATGTTCTGCTACATAGCGTAGGGTGCTCATCAAGACTACCAGCTATCTGAAAGCCTCGTCAGTAAAGATTATCCATTTTTTTAAAAGACATCCTTCATGACTTTTCACACCATATCTAACTTTCCTGTTTTTAAGAGATGCTTTTAGATATCAATCACCTCAGTTACATTGGTTTTCAGCCAATTGCCTTACTTGTACGGTTGAATGTTTGCCCTCTTATTAATGTTATCTACCCCAGTGCTATAACAAGAAACTAAAGGGTCTGTGGTGTAGATGAGATTATGGGGCCCATTTTCTGCTTAGATTTATCATTTGGCCTAAGAAATTCTAGATGTGATGTCATAGCTCCCAATCATTCCAGATTCAGTGGGACTGGCCCATTTTTGGGAGCTGAGCCAGGAGGTCAGGGCTATGTTCTGACTTTCATTGCTCCTCCATTATTTCTCCTCCCCTGTCTCGGGAGGAGGGGAAAGGCAGTATTTATACGTACACTAATTTAAATGAATAATTCTTCTCTTTTCCTGAAATCTGGTGTCCCCTGTAATCTAACACCCAACCTTGTAATCAGCAAAGCCTTAGAGCCACAGGTTGCACTGTAATGACTTAGTGAATTTTTTGTACATGAAAGATGCTCCTTCAATACTGGCTCCATCTACTGGTATATAGAGATACATTTCTATATACCAGTACATTTCTATGTACCTATATTCTAGAGGTCAGAGAGATTTTTTTTCTGTAAAATTATTACAAAATAATGAAAAATAATTGCAATAATGAAATTTAAAAAAAAAATTAAACATCACAAGTAAGAAAATAGAAGACATATTTGGTATCCCTGTAATTGTAACAACCCATACTTCACATTGAACAGATTATTTACAGTGATTGGTAAATTGCCTGAAAAATAATTTTCTCCATTAAAACCATAAAAATTTAAAGCACCACTCCAGCAGTTTCTTTATGCAGCGTTGGAGTGGTGCTTCTAATCTAAGGTCCCTTCCCCTACTCTCATACTTACCTGCCGCCATCTTTACCTTCGATTGCCGTGACTCCCGTTGGTCTCCCACAGTTTGTGACCTGCTGAATCGCTCCTGTGTTTGCTGGAGCAAGCCACAGGTCACTTTCAATGCAAGTCTATGAGAGCCTCATTCTGGCTCCCATAGACTTGTATTGAGAACTTGTGACTGTTACTTCTGACTTCTGGACACTCAGAAGTTGTGGTAACAAGATAGTGCCGTGGGACTGGAGTGGCACCAATAAAAGGGGAAGGTGCTGGCAGGTATAAGATCAAGGGCAGGGACCTTAGATTAGAAGCACCACTCCATTGCTGAAAATAAAATAAAAAAACACTGGAGTGGCACTTTAAGAAAAATGTAACGCTGAGGCTGTGTTCACATGTTGTGTAAAAGTGTAAGGTAAGTAAATAAAGCTGCATTTTTTTCTGCTGCTTTTTATCTGCACATTTTGTAGGTGTTCACACAAAACTACACAATATCACTCTTCTCAGATTGTGTTTTTGCAACATTTTTTAAGCACCAAAACCACACAGTTCAACAGCATTTCTAGACGATGCACAATGGGCAGGAGATTTCATGAAATCCCATGTATTTTTCTGCTGCGTTTTGTTTGTATGGAAAATTGCCTACGTTTTACGATTGAAGCAAAGTGGATACAATTTCATGAAAACTCCATAGACTGTGCGTCGTCTGAGACACTGTTGAACTGTGCGGTTTTAGTTCTTTTTTTTCTTTTATTAACTTCTATTAGCTTCTATGGAGAGCCTGAAAAAAAAGCAAGTAAAAATGCACGTAAAAAAACACAGTTGCAGTTTTATGTGCAGAATCAAAGCTTTTCTGTACTAAAAAAGTACATTAAGGTCACGTTCACACGTTCAGTATTTGGTCAGTATTTAACATCAGTATTTGAAAACCAAAACCAGGAGTGAAACAATCAGAGGAAAAGTATAATAGAAACACGTCACCACTTCTGTATTTGTCACCCACTCCTGGTTTTGGCTTAGAAATACGGATGTTTAATTTCTGCCCAAATACTGAACCTGTGAACCTGGCCAAAGGGATATTCCTATTCCCATCCCAGACAAAAATGCAGAAGTTGTACATGTGTTTGTTGTTTCTTTTTGTTTCTTTTTCTCTGATTGTTGTAATGAGAGAAAATGGTTATGGCGTAGTTTGGTGCAGACACCTGCAGAAAATGTGCAGAAAAAAAAACACAGCATTTAACACAGCTTTACATACGTTTTTGGCAAAATGGCTCTTAAAAAAACTACTGCTCAACTCGCAAAAAAACATGACCTTAAATAGTGAAGCTTACTGTACATAACAATGAAAAGGTTCTGGCTGCAACAACTATGAATGAATGAACAAAAAATAAATCCATAGGTCCCAACTATCCCGAATACAGTGGGACAGTCCCGGATTTTGGTCTACGACCTGCTATTCAGGCCATCTGCTCAATATTCCTCACTGCCACTGCCCCGCAGACATCACCTGCCAGGGTAGAAACAATTAGTAAATAGGTGTGACTAATGGGATGTGGTTAGGGGCTTGGCCAAAACCCTAACCCTAATTTTTCTCTCTTTCGCTTCTGTAAAAGTTGGGAAGTATGTGTCACGGGTGTGTCGCCACGAAGATCGTCACGAGTACACAGCCTGACTTCTCGCAGCTGACTTGTTGGTGCTTTGTGTTTTTCGGCAGTGAGGGAGTTAATTCTTTCTCTCTCTGTGCTAGACGAGGTCCAGCCTCGCCCAGCTGCAATCAATACTGCTGTAGTGAGACTCCTTCAAATGCCTGCTGGTCTGTTTGGGAAGTGTCGGTGAAAGCATTTCATTCAGACTAACAGAGCGGATCGTGGTGTTTGGAGTTTCTGAGATAAGTGTATTTGGAGTGTTTTTTCCCTTCCTCGCTTTATCATTTATCTCCTTTCCCGTTGGTGTTCCCTCTGTTGTAGTTGTGTAGTTGTTGTATGCAAGGTGGTTTTGGTTTTTCCCTTGTACTGTCTCGTTCGTCTAAGTACTGTGTGTGGGCATATTATTACTTGTCCCCTTTTGTTGTGATCGGGGTCCTTCTCAGGACTAGATTACTTAGGTGCAGGGATCCTCAGGAGGTAGGGGTTACGCTGGCGGCCTGGACCTCTGTACCTTTAACAGTACCTCCAGGTTGAGGGACTAGTCAGGGCCCCAGCTTAGGGTCAGCTTAGGCCCCCTACCTCCAGTATACAGAGACAGCGTGACATTTTCACCGACCCACTTAGTTTTTCTCCAGCTACCATGGATCCAGTAGCCGGTCTAGCTCGGCAGTTGCAGAGTTTGTCCATGGAGCTGGCGGACGTTAGGTCCAAGGTTTTGCATCCTCAGGAGCAAGCCGGACCAGAACCTAAAGTAGCTCTCCCTGACAGGTTCACTGGGGGGCGGGACAAGTTTTTTGTTTTCCGGGAGGCATGCAAGTTGTACTTTCGGCTGCGGCCTCGGTCATCGGGGAGTGAAGAACAAAGGGTGGGAATTGTCATCTCGCTCCTACAAGGGGACCCACAATCTTGGGCGTTCTCTCTTCCCCCGGGCTCCCCGGCTCTCCAGTCAGTGGATAGGTTTTTCGCTGCTCTGGGACTCGTATATGATGACCCAGATCGGATCTCCCTTGCTGAGTCTAAGTTACGTAGGATCCAGCAGGGAGATCGTCCGGCGGAGGAATTCTGTTCGGAGTTCCGTAGGTGGGCCACGGACACCCAGTGGAATGACCCGGCTCTTAGGAGCCAGTTTTGTCATGGTTTATCCGACAAATTACAGGATGTGTTGGCACAGTATGACTCTCCCGCGTCACTGGAAGCCGCTATGGCCCTTGCTATTCGCGTTGACAGACGGCTTCGGGAGAGGTGCGGGATAACTCTACCCCCTGTGATGACTCCACCTCCTACAAGGTCCCCTCATATGGTGGTTCCCCTGGTCAGTCCAGAGGAGCCTATGCAATTAGGAGGGACATCATTTCGGGGGAGGGGACCGGTGGTGCGCCATAAGACAGGAAGGTGTTTCTTCTGCGGGAGAAAGGGACATTTTATTGGGGGGTGTCCATCCCGTCCCTTGCAGAGTGAAGAGTCGTCGGAAAACTGTTGTGTGGTGGACGGCAATCTGGGAGTAGGTATTTCGTCCCTAGGTTCGTCTCAGTTTCTCGTACCGGCGGAGGTGGTGGTGGGTACGAGAACTGAGAGGATATCTGTTCTTCTGGATAGTGGGGCCGGGGCTAATCTGGTTAATGCTCGGTTTGCCCGGGTTCATGGTATGCGATTGAGTGAGTTGGCTAAACCCATCCCCATATTCTCGATCGATGCCAGGCCTCTCGGTCAGGGAAGTTTTTTGCAAGCTGTGCATGACGTAAAACTTCAAGTGGGGGCGATACATAAAGAACTGTTGTCTTGCTACGTGTTGGAGGGTCTTCCCACTCCTATAGTGTTGGGCCTTCCTTGGTTAGCTAAGCATAACCCGGTTATTAATTGGCAAACCAGAGAGATAAGCCAATGGAGTAAATTCTGTAATAAAAACTGCATGAGCACGGTCATCGGTGCGGTTACTCCTTGGGTCTTACCTCCATTTCTGGCGGACTTTGAGGATGTATTCTCGGAGAAAGGGTGTCAGGAACTACCTCCTCATCGCGAGTATGACTGTCCTGTAAAACTGCTCCCTGAGGCCAAGTTACCTAAAGCTAGGTTGTATAACCTTTCTGGTCCTGAGAGGCAGGCCATGAAGGATTATATTTCAGAAAGTCTGGCTAAGGGGCATATTAGACCTTCATCTTCACCGGTGGCTGCGGGGTTCTTCTTTGTTAAGAAGAAAGATGGAGGCCTACGCCCTTGCCTGGATTTCCGTGAACTTAATCGGATTACGGTCCGAGATCCGTATCCGCTCCCACTTATTCCCGATCTCTTTAATCAGATCGTGGGCGCCAAATGGTTCTCTAAGTTGGATCTCAGGGGGGCGTACAATCTGATTAGGATGAAGGAGGGGGATGAGTGGAAGACGGCGTTTAACACTCCGGAGGGGCATTATGAGAACCTTGTCATGCCATTCGGTCTGACTAATGCCCCGGCGGTGTTCCAACACTTTGTTAATGACATTTTTCGCCGCCTGGTGGGACAGTTTGTTGTCATATATCTGGATGATATCTTAATTTACTCGCCGGATCTGGTGTCTCATCAGGAGCACGTTAGGCAGGTGTTACAGATCTTGCGGGATAATAAACTGTATGCCAAATGGGAAAAGTGTGTGTTCGCCGTACAGGAACTCCAGTTTTTAGGCTTCCTGGTTTCAGCGTCCGGTTTTCGTATGGACCCTGGGAAAGTGCGGGCAGTTCTTGAGTGGGATCGGCCAGAGAATCTTAAGGCACTACAACGTTTCCTGGGGTTTGCTAATTATTACCGGAAGTTCATTCGTAATTTCTCGTCCATGGTTAAGCCTCTCACAGACATGACTAAAAAGGGGACGGATTTTTCTAGGTGGTCTGACAAGGCTTGTCAAGCATTCTCCTCCTTGAAAAAATGTTTTGCCTCGGCACCCATACTCATTCAACCTGATGCGTCACAGCCATTCATTGTAGAGGTAGACGCTTCCGAGGTAGGGGTGGGAGCAGTATTATCACAGGGTTCGTCCCCTGGTAAGTGGCATCCGTGCGCCTTTTTCTCTAAAAAATTGTCGTCCGCTGAGAGGAATTACGATGTCGGCAATAGGGAACTCTTGGCCATTAAGTTAGCTTTTGAGGAGTGGCGCCATTTTTTGGAGGGGGCAGTCCATCCGGTCACCGTCATCACCGATCACAAGAACCTGCTATATCTGGAGTCCGCGAAACGTCTGAATCCCAGACAAGCTAGGTGGTCATTGTTTTTTACCAGGTTTAATTTTGTCGTTACATATCGTCCTGGGTCAAAAAATGTAAAGGCGGATGCCTTATTTCGTAGTTTCCCTGGGGCCGGGAATACGGACGACCCGATTCCTATCCTTCAGGAGGGGGCGGTGGTTTCGGCAGTATGCTCTGAGCTGGAGGAGGAGGAGGTATTGGAGGCTCAGGGGGACGCCCCTGTTGGACCTCCGGGGAGACTGTTTGTTCCAGATCAGTTGCGACAAAAGGTGATCGAGGCACACCATAACTCAGTTTTTGCAGGACACCCGGGGAGTAAAGCAACTGTGGATCTCCTCTCGCGTCGGTTTTGGTGGCCTAACTTACATAAGGAGGTGGTAACTTTTGTCGCGTCCTGTGGGGTTTGTGCGCGCTCTAAGACCTCACATACCCGTCCGTCTGGGGCCCTCTTACCTTTGAAGATCCCGGAGCGTCCTTGGACTCATCTGTCTATGGACTTTATGGACTTTATTACGGACCTCCCTCCGTCTTCGGGTAAAACGGTCATACTCGTTGTAGTGGACAGGTTCAGCAAGATGGCACATTTTATCGCTCTTCCGGCTCTCCCTAATGCTAAAACTCTTGCGCAGGTGTTCATTGGGGAGATTGTGAGGCTTCACGGGGTACCCTCCGAGGTGGTGTCTGATCGGGGGTCTCAGTTTGTGTCCAAGTTCTGGAAGGCGTTTTGTGCACGGCGGGGGATGCATTTGTCATTCTCATCAGCTTTTCATCCTCAGACCAATGGTCAGACGGAACGTATGAACCAGAGCTTGGAGACATATCTCCGGTGTTTTGTGTCAGAGAACCAGGAGGACTGGGCTTCTTTCTTACCTCTGGCAGAGTTTGCTCTTAATAATAGGTGGAGCGAGTCCACTGGTAAGTCCCCGTTTTTTGGGGCATATGGTTTTCACCCCCAGTTTTGTACTTTCAGTAGGGGGGGCTCTTCGGGGGTTCCTGAGGAGGAACGATTTTCCTCATCACTCGCTTCAGTATGGAGAGGGGTGTTGAAGAATCTGAATACTATGGGGAACCGATACAAACGTATGGCTGATAGGAGGAGAGTGTCTGGTCCGGACCTAAGTGTGAACGATCGGGTATGGTTGTCTACCAGGAATATTAAACTTAAGGTTCCCTCCTGGAAACTGGGTCCCAGGTTCATCGGGCCGTACAGAATCATTTCTATTATTAATCCGGTGTCATTCCGTCTTGACCTCCTCCCTACGTTTAAAATTCACAACGTGTTCCACAGATCGTTGCTTAAGAGGTATGTGGCGCCGGTGGTACCGTCACCTTTACCTCCCCCTCCAGTGGTGGTCAATGGTAACTTGGAGTTCCAGGTATCGAGGGTCATCGATTCACGCTTTAATCGCCGGTCCCTTCAGTACCTGGTTCATTGGTAAGGATATGGTCCTGAGGAGAGGATGTGGGTTCCTGCGTCGGATATTAACGCAGACCGATTAGTTCGGGCCTTCCACACGACTCACCCGGATAAACCTGGCCCTGAGGGTCCGGAGGCCCCTCGTAGAAGGGGGGGTACTGTCACGGGTTTGTCGCCACGAAGATCGTCACGAGTACACAGCCTGACTTCTCGCAGCTGACTTGTTGGTGCTTTGTGTTTTTCGGCAGTGAGGGAGTTAATTCTCTCTCTCTCTGTGCTAGACGAGGTCCAGCCTCGCCCAGCTGCAATCAATACTGCTGTAGTGAGACTCCTTCAAATGCCTGCTGGTCTGTTTGGGAAGTGTCGGTGAAAGCATTTCATTCAGACTAACAGAGCGGATCGTGGTGTTTGGAGTTTCTGAGATAAGTGTATTTGGAGTGTTTTTTCCCTTCCTCGCTTTATCATTTATCTCCTTTCACGTTGGTGTTCCCTCTGTTGTAGTTGTGTAGTTGTTGTATGCAAGGTGGTTTTGGTTTTTCCCTTGTACTGTCTCGTTCGTCTAAGTACTGTGTGTGGGCATATTATTACTTGTCCCCTTTTGTTGTGATTGGGGTCCTTCTCAGGACTAGATTACTTAGGTGCAGGGATCCTCAGGAGGTAGGGGTTACGCTGGCGGCCTGGACCTCTGTACCTTTAACAGTACCTCCAGGTTGAGGGACTAGTCAGGGCCCCAGCTTAGGGTCAGCTTAGGCCCCCTACCTCCAGTATACAGAGACAGCGTGACAGTATGTGAAAATGATATATGTCCACCTATTTTCACTTACACTGCTGATCTTTTCAAAGAACATCAGTCTCCATTGCTCACGTTTAAGAAAATCCCTCACCTATTGCCACCCTAGCTGCTAATAATTTAATCCTATGCTCTTTCTGGAGTTTTTGGTCCAGGGGGCAGTCCTATCAGTGACTGTCAGCTTTCTTTGTGTCAGTTGGCATATGTAAATAGGTGTCAATCACTGATAGGACCGTCCACTTGACCAAAAACCCCAGAAAGAGCAGAGGTTTAAATTATTATGTGGAGTCTTTTCTCACAAAGCTCTATATTAATCTACATTAAAACATTAACAATTAAAATATCACCAAACAATCCCACTCACTTAGTATATTTATAGGTTTAACGCTGCTCAATACACGTCAAAGCCGTAGGTGCAGATGAAACAGGAAAGGTCTTGCCAAATGAATGGAGTGCAAAATGCATTTGCATAAAAGAAAAGGTTTCCAAATAGTTTAGCCTAATGTCATAATATTGCCAACCATTTCTTGATCTTTTTGCCCACAAAGCTCGGCAATAGTGAACGGTCAATTTCTAAATTCCCAAAATGGCAGGTCCTGGTTTGTGGTGTTACCCACCAAAAGTGGTCCAAGATGTGACAACTGGTGAACTGGCCTGTGTACAGTAAGATATACATACGAGTGTACAATACATTAACACTATTGAAAATGTTATTAATCTATATATTTATGTGATTCATAACATAATGTTTAACAGATATACTCTCTTGAGATAGAAAGATTAAATAAATTATATACTTGATGGTTCTCTAAAGGGCTTTTTTGCCTCCTCAGCCCATACGTGACATAGAAGCTGCAAGCCTCTCAAAGCCCAGGAGGGAACAGAAATATGTTTTATCTTCCTTTATCCTTTCTAAATATACAAATAGTTTTTTTCTGTTTCTCAGCTGCTGGTACTCATTCACTTTTCAATAATTAAATGATGATTTTACAGATGTCCAAAAAAGGTATTACGTCATGAAACTTTAAAGCAACATGTATCCTGGTCATGTACCTTGTTGGGTGCCTTCAGGAGATTGCCTATTACAAATTCAATCTACCTCACAGAAACTAACATTAATAAATACAATATTCCATAAAAGATTCCCTACACAGAGAAAAGGGACAATGGAAAAAAATATACAATGAACAAAAAGAGAAATGTCGCTGGAAAGAGAAAGTTCAAGGAGGGGAGATGTGATCTGCCAGTTCTGAGAGGCAGAACCGGGGGAGGTTCTAGCACCAGATTTCAAATGCTTTTTTTGAACTTCAATTACAGTTCAGATACTTTCTGTTCCTGTGATAATGGAATGAACTGCAGATCCTGAACATCAAGACACAGATTATATTTTGCATTCTCTCCATCGTTTAAAAGGCCATGTGGCCATTTGTGTATGGTGCTTGCTGCCTGCTGTCTTTGGATCCAATTTAATTTGGATATTTGGACTGGGCTGCTTTAGTTTCACTGCTATGCTATAGCAATTGGTACACAAGAAAAAATTGGTAGAACATATATTACAATATGTGCGGTGTTTCACTCCAAGGCTCATTAATATTCCAGGATTTTTAATTCTTTCAATTCCCCAATGGTAGTTTCCAAGGTGCTCTGTAGACTATAGGTCTCTATTGTCACAGCAAATAACAAAATTGCTGCTTATTACTTAGAAGTAAAGGGTAAAGCAGCCAAGACAGATGCCCTTCTTGGACATAAGTGTCTGGGATGGGAATATCCCTTTGGTCACGTTCATACGATCAGTATTTTGGTCAGTATTTTACAACCGTATTTCTAAGCCAAAACCAGAAGTGGGTGAGAAATGCAGAAGTTGTGACATGTTTCCATTAAACTTTTCCTCTGATTGTTCCACTCCTGGTTTTGGCTTACAAATACTGATGTGAAATACTGACCAAATACTGAACATGTGAATGTGGCCTTTAAGAGTTTATTATGTTACAGAGAAAAGAAAGATGGTCCAGTACACATTAAAGAGAATCTGTCATGATTTGTGCTGCCCAACTTGCGGGCAGCATGAATCAGAGCCTGGCCGCACGATTGCCTTTCAGGGAAAATATAGGTAGAAGATGCAGCCGGTGACCATACCGATAGCGAGAGACTTGTCATTCACCTGGAGCAACACTGAGAAAAGCTGGCTAGGAGCAACACCGGACTAGTCTCTATCCTAGCTTTGGTCCTGGCCGGATCCTCTAACTATATTTTCACTCAAATGTTTCAGAGTAAAATATACCTGTGTGCTTTCATACAGTCAGGATCTGATTAATACCACTCGTTGTTTGGGCAGCATGAATTGAGTGACAAGTTCCCGTTAAAATCAATGTACAGTATGTGTATGACCGGTCAACTAGAGCAGCACAAGCCTCAATAAGCCTCTTGGCTATAGGTAATAGATTTTAAACTTGTTTTCAAGGCAAAAAAAATCTATAAATTAACTATAAGTAAGATATAATTTAAGAAATTACTAAGCACAGAATGATGCACTTTTAAAAAGTGAAAATTCACTTGAGGCTGATTTCACATATCCAACATTCTTGGTCCGAAATACAGACCACAATGTCCGGACTGGCCAAGGAACCCCTGACCCAAACTCAACAGCCTCGTGAGGCTATCGAGTTCAGGTCAGGATACCCACGGCTGGTCCAGACATCACTGTCCATATTCAGACTGTGAATATTGGACGTGTGAAATTAGCCTTAAGGGCTTTGAGTGCTGAGACATAATTATTTTAATTATGCAATTATTTTTCTGCAACCCAAAGAGCGCTGTCACCTTTCTATATAGCATTATGTAAATCATCACTGACAGCTGTCAGAACTGGGGATCACTATGTCTACTAGGCCTAAATTACAAATGTCCCTTTAGTGACTTCAAGTGAAATGCAGAAATCACACTTCTGCGGCTTCTTCCTAACCAAACATCCAAAGTTCTACATGTATGTAATAAAAACGAGGTGTCTTTACACCACATCTGAGCCCCTATTTATGACTTTGATGTGGAAATCTTTGATGTGGATGCTCCTCCCAATGGTGCCATATATATCAATTAGACAAATGTAGGTCAGACCAAACAACTTTGGATTCTATTTGACCTTTTTTATTGGATGTCCCAGAAGAAGCCGAAAATAAGCGAATTCCAGGTTCAGGCTGACTTCATCATGTCACTTGTTTTAATGTGTAAGTGTTTTAAAATTACACATGAGGAATAAAAATGGTTCTTTGCTGTCTAAATTTGGAGGCGTACGGCAACATTTGTGTCTCTTTTGTGCATTTATAACATGTAGTAGATCGGCTTACTTGACTGCACATAGAGCTAGACACAGGAACACTGTCTCTTTAAATCTTCCGTGGTTTATTAACAGTACAGCATAAACCACGGCAACATTAGCAAAACAAACACGGCCTTCCCGGCCTAACAGGAAAAATAAAACATAACGTATGGCACAGTCCTTGTTGCTACGGGTAACCACCCACTTCAGGAACAAACAACCCAAGGTTTAGCTTTCCTTCACATGACAATACATCTCCAGAGCTTGTGCTATCAGACCCACCCCACACCAAATGCAAATGCTCTAAAAGGCTGGCATTTATTCTCTGGTCTCCTCCCTCTCTACAGCTGTTTAATCACCCTAGCACTAAACATGGCTGATTAACCCCTCTCATTATATCATGTGCTGGAACATTTTTTCTGGAGCTAACAATCTCAGTGCCACATATCTCCCCTCCAGTAGTTTGCCAATGACTTTGTCACAAAAATCACAGACATAATTTTTTGACCAAATATTTAAGGCGTTATCCACAAGATATAGAGCTTGCGCGCTAGATTCAATGCCCGTAGGACAAACAGATATACAGATATATATTACAGACAATTACACATTACACCTACAGTAGTTCTTATGACATCCCATCCTAAATTCATAGGCACTAATATTGAGTTGATCTTCCCTTTGCAGCTATAACAGATTACACTCTTCTGGGAGGGTGTCTGTGGTGTTTTAGAGGGTGTCTGTGGAAATTTTTCCCACTTCATCCAGAAGAGCATTTTCTAAGATCAGACATTGATGTTGGTTGAGAGGGCCTGCTCCACCATTTTATTTCATCCCAAAGATGTTCATTACGATAGAGGTCAGGGCTCTGTGCAGCGAGTCAAGTTCTTCTACTAAAAGGGCACACTGCCATGTCTTTATAGACCTTGCTTTGTGCACTGGGGCACAGTCATTCTGGAATAGACAAGGGCCTTCACCAAATTGTTCCCACATACAGTACTTGAAAGCTACAATTGTCCAAAATGTCTTGGTATCCTGAAGCATTACGATTTATCTTCACTGGGGCTAAGGGGCCTATGTCAATACCTGAAAAACAACCTCTTAGTATTATCCCTTTTCCACTAAACTTTTTTTTAGATGCCATAATGCAGTTAGGCAGATGATGTTCTCAGAGGGGTACTGGGCAATGTTTGTCATGAGGTCCACTGACATGGCGTTTGCTGAGCATTATACCTAAGGTCCCTTTTTTCTCTGGCCTGAGCTTACACTGATATTGTTAGAGTTGGTTGGTTAGCCGTGATAGTTGTCAATGTCTACACATTCATAGTAAAGACTGTTTAACCACTTTGTGTGCAATATATTTGTTATCTACCTATTTGATTGTTATACTAAGGCTTTTCCTGAGCGTTTCTGCATCTCCCTGGCAGAAAAAACACATGCGGATTTTACCTGCGGATTTTACCTGCGTTTTTCCTGCCAGGGACAAGCGGAAGTGAAGCATTTTGATCATGCGATTTCGCATGCGGGTTGTCAAGCACTTGGAAAGTGCTTGACAACTTGGTCACACTATATAAATCCATGCAACCGGCATGTATTTTATATAGTACGACCAAGTTAGTTAAAAAAAAGAATATAAAAGGTAAAAAAAAAAAAAAAAACATATACTCACCTTCTGATAGCCCCCGGTCTCCTTATCCAATGCGTGTGGTCTTCCCTGTGTCTCGCGGTTGTGTAAAAGGACCTTCCATGACATCATTTAGTCATGTGACAGGTCATGCGACCGCCGACGTCAGCGGTCGCGTGACCCGTCACATGACTAAATGACGTCATGGCGGGTCCTTTTAGACCATCGTGAGCTGCCAGGGAGCCAGGACACATCGCTATGGAGACCGGGGGCCATCGGAAGGTGAGTATAATGTATATTTTTTATTTTTATTCTTTTTTTTTACAGGTACTATGGTACCCGGGTCTGGAGGAGAGTCTCCTCTTCTCCAGATGCGGGTACCATCTGCACATTGAATCGCTTAATATCCGCATGTGCACATGTAGTCATGCGGATATTAAGCGATTCAATGCAAGTCAATGGCGGCGAAAATGCAGCGATTAAGCAAAATAATTGGTAGTGCTGCAGATTTTTCCGCAATAATAATCCGCAGCAGATATTTCCGCAGCATATGCACAGCACATGCGGATTATCATTGGGGAACATTTAAGACCTTCTGCCAAGCGTTTTTTAAGCGTTTCTGCAGCGGAATTGCCGCTGCAGAAACGCTTAAAAAACGCATAGTGGGCACACAGCCTTAATACTTATTATGATGGATTTGGTATTATGCCTCTGAAGGACAACCGCATAGCCCTATTTTGGTTATTAATGGGGTATTTTTAAAGATTTTTTGGAAAGTTGCTTGTATAACATTTGTGATAATAAAGTTAGATTTTTTTATACTTAGTGAGTTCCAGTTGTTTTATGGATTAAGAGTCATTTATAGGTTACTGAATGTTCTCAGAGTAATGGTGACTTTTAGCAATTACCACACTCTGTAATTTTATATGGTCTCCACTTTGTGGCTGGGTTTCCTAAATGCTTTCACTTTTCAATAATGCCAATGTATGCCATCCTGACAGGTGAATGGAGCCATATGGATATATTTGACTTGTATATGTTAAACATAGTGGTCAGATGTAATGTACACAAAGCCTTACATAGATTGCGAACATAATTAGGGACCGGAATTGCTGTGGATGGTGATAGTATCTAAATTGAATGTTGGCTCTCTAAAAGAATCAAAAAATAAATCAATAATTGGTTAATTAACCCATGGTTTACACTTTTGACCTCACTAAAGTATGCCCTTATTCACTAAAAGTTACCTTTCGGTCACTGTGGTCATTTCCTATTCCTTCTCCAGAAATATTGACTGTTGGCCGACATACACACAAGTGTATGAACACTGCAAACTCCTCGGTACACATAAAATGTGTTTCCAGGCTTGAAAAACATTAATGGGTCAGGTTTTACACTGTTTTTGTAATATAATTTGATTTTTACAATGTGGATATATCATTTTGCATGCTGGTTTATACTTTACTTGTTATAGTTTGCCATTTCCCTCAAGGAACATTAGATATCAATTGCCCTTTAATTCCAACCAAAACATACTGTTCTAGAAGCTGTTCTGATATCTATAACAGCTGCTGGCTATTGTTCCTCTGGGGCAGAACAGTCTGTTTTTTATAGGCCATATTGATGTTTTATATTGATTTTTGTCATCTCATTTTTATTTTATAGTTTTTTTTTTTTACTTTGTATGCTAAATTCAAATTGCATAGCGCTATACTGCTTTACTTGCCAGGAGATATATTTTATTTTTGTAGTCATATGAAAAGAATATTTCTATGCTATATTTTAACTCTATTTTAAGTTACTACAAAACTTAGCTTCCCCCCTATTGCTTGCTAGTAGTAAATCTGTGTTTTCATCAAACATGTTGAAGATTTTTTTTTCCTTTGCCTCTTAATGGATTTCTGGTAGTAACTCCTCAAAATGATCTCACTCGTGCTATTATTAATGATATTTCTGTGGCACAAAAAAGTTATTTATTCCTTTTTATTTACTTTTTTGGGTGTTTCAGTAATTTTTTTTGTTAGTTGTCTCAGACTGATCTACCATAATAAAAGAAATGATAGACACTCATTCTCTCAATCAGTCGATCACTATTCCAGCGCTTACCTGGTCCCACTCATCCAAGCTTCCCGGTCCCACCCTGGACACATCAGAAAGGGTCGGACACACCTGCTGAGCCAATTAATTGGCTGAGGTGGATCGCAATAAGACATATCTATACGGGTGGTTACCATCCCATAAAAGTTTTAGTGATTGTCAAAGCCAATATTATCAGGGAAGAAGCCTAAGCCTACCAATATCAAAAGTCACAGTGACAACCTATAAAATATTTACAAAAGGAACAAAGGGGATGAAAGTAAAAAGGGGAAAAGTTTGGTACCAGGAAGAGGGGATGGGAGATTGATGGATGGAGGTTGAGGATGAGGCGGAGGTATGTGAATCTCTGGGGGACAAGAAGACCCCATATATAATGTAATACAGGTGTGAGAGATAGAAGGTGGGAGAGCAACTCAGCCACAGGAATCTTGTGTAGGAATGAATTTAGGGTGTCATCCAATATACAGGTAAGTGTTTACTCATATGAGGAATTAAATTACTTCTTCGCACCACCTGATCTGGCCTGACCAATGGGAGAAGGAGTAGAGCCACGTCCTTCATGGTGTAAGTCAGGGCCGGCGTCAGCACCCGGGCAAGTGCCGGGGCCCTGAGCAGGCAGGGGGGCCCACTGGCAGTCGCGCACCCCGCTGGGCTATGGGCGGAGGAGAGCGGTGTCAGCGCCGCCCTTCTCCGCCGCTTGCTCAGGGCCCCGGCAGCCGGATACTTACCTCTCCCCGTGCCTCCGCAGATCCGCTGTCTTCCTGCTCTGCACTCCCTGTGACGTCTCAGGTCAGAGGGCGCGGTGACGTCTTTCCACCGCGCCCTCCCCTGAGCCGTCACAGAGAGCGCAGAGTGGGAAAACGCCGAGCAGCGGGCAGCAGGTGAGGAGGAGGGAGGTGAGTATTTGATTTTTTTTTTTTAATGTATGGAGGCATGGGGCATAATATGGGGGGGGACATCCTGCATGGGGCATAATATGGGGGGGTGACATCCTGCATGGGGCATTATAAAGAGGAGGGGGGGATGACATCCTGCATGGGGCATTATAGAGAGAGGGGGTGACATCCTGCATGGGGCATTATAGAAAGAGGGGGTGACAGCCTGCATGGGGCCTTATAAAGAGGAGGGGGGGGTCAGGACCGGCTCCAGGTTTTTCTGGGCCCGGGCAAAAGAGTCTCAGTGGGCCCCTTTAATACATACCACGATTCATGATGCCCAGATACCGCATATTATATTATATTATAAGGGGGGGGGGACAGCCTGTATGGGGCATTATGTGGGGGGTAACAGCCTGCATGGAGCATTATAAGGGGGGGGGACAGCCTGTATGGGACATTATTTGGGGGGTAACAGCCTGCATGCAGCATTATATGGGGGCCAGTATCCTGTATGGAGCGCTATAAGGGGACCAGTATCCTGTATGGAGCGTTATATGGGGGCCAGTATACTGTATGGAGCTTTATAAGGGGACCAGTATCCTGTATGGAACGTTATATGGGGGCCAGTATCCTGTATGGAGCCTTATATGGGGGCCAGTATTCTGTATGGAGCCTTATATGGGGGCCAGTATTCTGTATGGAGCCTTATATGGGGGCCAGTATTCCGTATGGAGCCTTATATGGGGGCCAGTATTCTGTATGGAGCCTTATATGGGGGCCAGTATTCTGTGTGGAGCCTTATATGGGGGCCAGGTATTCCGTATGGAACCTTATATGGGGGCCAGTATTCCATATGGAGCCTTATATGGGGGCCAGTATTCCGTATGGGGCCTTATATGGGGGCCAGTATTCCGTATGGGACCTTATATGGGGGCCAGTATTCCATATGGGGCCTTATATGGGGGCCAGTATTCCATATGGGGTCTTATATGGGGCCAGTATTCCGTATGGGGCCTTATATGGGGGCCAGTATCCTGTATGGAGCATTTTTTGGGGGGCCAGTATACTGTGTGGAGCGATTCACCGGTTTCTGAGCTATTGTGGAATTTACATAATAATATATGGTTACAAATGTGGGCACTAATATATAGTGGCGCATGGGGGAGGAAAAAAATATATAGATGCTAGCAGCATCACCGAGGCATCAAACCAACAATTATGGTGAGCTCAGGTCCAGAAGTTGCCTTGAGGCCCATAGGATTTTAGTTATACTCCAGCTCTCAATGGGTTAATTAAAAGCTGGAGTAATCACCAATCCTTCATGCTGCCAAGTTCTCTGCCAGTCCCTGCTTTCTCTAGCAATGATGACAACCCAACAAAGGAACCTGGGGCAGC